>NC_092767.1:43389591-43998988 GCF_047496795.1 Chiloscyllium punctatum
TTTCTCTCTCACTCCATGCTCTCGCTCACCCTCTCTCTCACCCCTCTCCCTCATCCTCTATTTCTTTAATCCCATCTCTCACACACTCCTTCAATCTCGCCCCCGGTCTCTCTCGCCGCCTTCTCTTGCCCCCTCTATCTCTCGCCCCTCTCTCTCTCACCCTCTCTCTCTCTTGCCCCTCTCTCTCACACTCCATGCTCTCCCTCACCCTCTCTCTCTTTCACCCCTTCTGTCACACGCTCCCTCTCTGTCTCCCCTGTCTCTCTTGCCGCCTTTCTCTCGCCCCCTCTATCTCTCGCCCCTCTCTCTCACCCCCCCCTCTCTCTCTCATCCCATGCTCTTGCTCACCACCCTCACTTACCCCTCTCCCTCACCCTCTTTCTTTCACCCCGTCTCTCACACACTCCCTCAATCTCGCCCCCTGTCTCTCTCGCCACCTTTCTCTCCCCCCCTCTATCTCTCCCCCGTCTTTCACCCCCTGACTCTCTCACCCCATCACTCTCTCTCCCTCTCACCGCATCTATCTGAACACGCTCTCTCACTCATCCCCCTCTCTCTCTCATCCCTCTCTCTCTCACCTCTCTCTACCCTCTCTCCCCCCATGTCTGTCTCACCTCTTCTCTCTCACTCCCCTCTCTCTCATCCTCTCTGTGTCTCACACACTCTCTCTCTCTCACCCCTCTCTCTCTCTCGTTCACCCCTCTTTCAGCCCTCTCTCTCCCTCACCCGACTCTCTCTCTCGCTCCCTCTCTGTCTCTCACTCCTCTCTCTCTCTCTCACCCTCTCACAGTCTCACCCCTCTCTCTCCTCACCCACTCTCTCTCAGCCCTTCTCTCTCTCTCTCTCTCTCTCTCTCACGCCCCTCTCTCTCACCCCTATCTCCCTCTCACCCCTCTCTCTCTCAGCGTCTCTCTCTTACACCTCTCTCTCTCGCTCTCTCAACCCTCTCTCTCATCTCTCTCTCTCACACACATACACACTCTCACTCGCTCTCACCCTTCTCTCTCTCACACCTCTCCCTCTCTCACTCCTCTCTCTCTTTCACTCCTCTCTCACTCACCCTCTCTCTTTCACCACCCTCTCTCATACACTGCCTCTCTCTCGACCCCTCTGTCTCACCCCGTCTCACTCTCTCCCGCCTCTCTCTCTCACTTCTCTCTCATCCCTCTCACTCACCCCTCTCTCTCACATCCCTCTCTCTCGCACCCCATGCTCTTGCTCACTCCTCTCTGTCTTTCAACCCGTCTCTCACACACTCCCTCAATCTCGTCCACTGTCTCCCTCGCCGCTTCTCTCTCAACAGCCTCTCTCACTCATCCCCTCTCTCTCTCACCCCTCTCTCTGTCTCACCCCTCTCACTCACCCTCTCTCTCAACCCCCACTCACACCACCTGTCTGTCTCACCTCCTCTCTCTCCCACCCTTTCTCTCTGTCAACCCCTCTCTCTCCCACCCGCATCCCTCTCCTTCACCCCTCTCTATCTCTCTCTCCCCTCTCTCTCTCCCCTCTCTCTCTCTCACCCATCTCTCTCTCTCACACCCCTCTTTCTCACCTCTCTTTCTCACCCTCTCTCCCTTTCACGCCCCGCTCTCACACACTCCCTCACTCTCGACCCGTCTCTCTCTCACCCTTCTCTCTCACCCCTCTCTCTCTCGCCCCTCTCTCTCTCACTCCATGCTCACGCTCACCCCTCTCTCACCCCTCCTCCCACACCCTATTTCTTTCACCCCTTCTCTCACACACTCCCTCAATCTCACCCCCTGACTCTCTCACCCCATCACTCTCTCTCACCGCCTCTCTCTGAACACGCTCTCTCACTCCTTTCTCTCACCCCTCTCTCACCCTCTCTCACCCCATGTCTGTCTCACCTCCTCTCTCTCCACTCCCCTCTCTCTCATCCTCTCTGTATCTCACACAGCTGCTCTCTCAACCCTCTCTCTCTTGTTCACCCCTCTCTCAGCCCTCTCTCTCCCTCACCCGGCTCTATCTCTTGTTCCCTCTCTGTCTCTCACTCCTTCTCTCTCTCACCCTCTCACAGTCTCACCCCTCTCTCTCTCTCACCCTCTCTCTCAGCCCTTCTCTCTCTCTCACTCATTTACCTCTCTCTCACCCCCTATCTCCCTCTCACCCCTCTCTCAGCCTCTCTCTATTACACCTCTCTCTCTCTCACTCTCAACCCTCTCTCACCTCTCTCTCTCTTACACACACACTCTCTCTCTCGCTCTCACCCTTCTCTCTCTCACACCTCTCCCTCTCTCACTTCTCTCTCTCTCTTCCACTCCCCTCTCTCTCACCCTCTCTTTCACCGCCCCTCTCTCACACACTGCCTCTCTCTCGACACCTCTGTCTCACCCCGTCTCTCTCACTCCCGCCTCTCTCTCTCACTTATCTCTCTCACTCCGCTCTCTCTCATCCCTCTTTTACCCCCTCTCTCTCTTACACTCCTCCCTCTCTCTCACCCCTCTCATACTCTCACCCCTCTCTCTCTTACACTCCTCTCTCTCTCCCTCTCTCTCCCTTCCCCTCTCTCTCATCCCACTGTCTCACCCCTATCTCTTACATCCCTCTCTATCTCTCTCACCACTTTCTCTCTCACTCCTCTCTCTCTTTCACCCCGTCTCTCACACACTCCCTCAATCTCACCCCCTGTCCCTCTCGCCACCTTTCTCTCTCCCCCTTTATCTCTCCCCCGTCTCTCACCCCCTGACTCTCTCACCCCTCTCTCTCTCACCCCCCTCTCTCTCACCCCTCTCTCAAAACCCTCTCTCTCACTCTCTCTCTCCCCTCTCTCTCTCACACCCATCTCTATCTCACATCTCCCTCCCATCCCATGCTCTCACTAACCTCTCTCTCTCTCACCCCTCTCCTCTTTCACTCCCTCCACACACTCCCTCTCTCTCGAAACTTTTCTCTCTCACCCCTCTCTCTCTCTCACGCCCTCTCTCTCACTCCTCTCTCTCTCACCCCATGCTCTCGCTCACCCCTCTCTCTCACGCCTCTCTCTCTTTCACCCCCTCTCTCACACACTCCCTCTCTCTCACCCTCTCTCTTGCCCGATCACTCTCGCCCCCTCTCTCTAGCCCCATGTCTTTCCTCTTCACTCTCTTCCCCCTCTATCTCTCCCACAGTCTCTTAGAACTCCCTCTCTTACCCCCTCACTCTCTCACCCCATCAGCCTCTCTCCCCCCTCTCTCTCTCCCCCTCTCTCTCCCACACACTCTCTCTCTCATCCTCTCTCTCCTACCCACTTCTCTATCTCTCCATTGCTCTCTCCTCACTCTCTCACTCACTCCCCCTCTCACTCAGTCCTGCTCCCACTCACAGCCCTCTCTCACACAGCCCCTCTCTTACCCCTCTCTCTCACCATTCGGGCTCGCTTTAACCCCTCTCACACTCTCCCCACACTCTCTCTCTCACCCCTCTCTCTTTCTCATCCCTCTCTCTCACCTCCTCTCTCTCGCCATTAACGTTCTCTCTCACCCCCTCTCTCTCAGCCCCTCTCTCTCACCCCCTTCTTTTCCTCACACCTTCTCGCTCTCGACATTCTCTCTCTCACCCCTCTCGCGTCTCTCACCCCCATTCTCTCTCTCTCACCTCCCTCTCTCACACGTTCTCTCTCCCTCGCCCACTACACTCTCCCACTCTCTCTTGCCCACTCTCTTTCGGGCCCACTCTCTACTTCTGCCCCCCTCTCTCTCGCCCACTCTCTCTCACCTCTATCTCTCACCCCCTCACTATCTCTCACCCCTCTCTCTCTCTCACCCCTCTCTCTCTTCCACACCCTCTCTCTCACTCACGCCCCCTCTCTCACCCCTATCTCTCTCACCCTCTCTCTCTCATCCCTCTCTCTCTCACGACCCTTTCTCTCTCACACCCATCTCTTCTCACCATTCTCTCTCTCACACACCCCTCTCGCACTCTCGTTCTCACATCTCTCTCTCTCACTACTCTCTCTCTTTCACCCCCTCTATCCCTCACCCTCTCTCTTTTTTATCCCCCTCTCTCACACTCTATCTCTCTCAGCCCCCTCTCTCTCTCACACACGCTCTCTATCTCCCCCTCTCACTCTCACCCTTCTCTCTCTCTCACCCCTCTGTCTCACCCCACTCTCTCAACCGTCTCTCTCCCTCACCCTTCTCTCTCTCTCACCCCTCTGTCTCACCCCTCTCTCTCATCCCTGTCTCTCTCATCCCCCGCTCTCCTCCCCCTCTCTCTCTTTCACACCCCTACCTCTCTCACCCCTCACTCTCAGCCCTCTCTCTCCCTCATCCGACTCTCTCTCACTCCCTCTCTCTCAACCCTTCAATCTTTCACACCCTCACTCTCTCTCCCCTTCGCGCTCTCTTCCCCCTCTCTCTCTGCCCCTCTCTCACCCCCCTCACTCTCTCCCCACACTCCCCTCCACCTCTCTCTCCCCACTGTTTCTCAACTACTCTCTCTCTCTCATGCCCTTACTCTCTCACAGCCTCTCTTTCTCTCTCTCTGTCAACCCCTCTCTCTCCCACCCGCATCCCTCTGTCTCTCACCCCTCTCTCAGCCCCTCTCCCTCTCACTCCCCTCTCTCTCACCCCCTCTCTTCCTCACCCCCCTATCTTCCTCACACTCTCCCTCTCTTGCCCACTATCTCTCTCGCCCAACCCTCTCGCCAACTCTATCTCACCCACACTCTCTTACCCCCTCACTCTCTCACCCCGTCAGCCTCTCTCCCCTTCTCTCTCCCACACCCTCTCTCTCTCTCATCCTCTCTCTCTCACCCACTTCTCTATCTCACCCCTTCCCTCTCTCTCTCTCTGCATTTCTCCCTCCCTCTCTCTCTCCCTCACTCTCTCACTCTCTCCCCCCTCACTCACCCCTGCTCTCACTCACAGCCCTCTCTCTCACACCACCTGTCTTACCCCTCTCTCTCACCATTTGGCCTCTCTTTCACCCGTCACACGCTCTCCCCTCACTCTCTCTCTCACCCCCCTCTCTTTCTCATCCCTCTCTCTCTCACCCCCTCTCTCTCGCCATTCCCACTCTCTCTCACCCCCTCTCTCACCCCCTTCTCTTCCTCACACCTTTGCGCTCTCGACATTCTCTCTCTCACCCCCTCTCGCGCTCTCTCACCCTCATTCTCTCTCTCTCACCTCCCTCTCTCACATGTTCTCTCTCCCCTCGCCCCCTACACTCTCCCACTCTCTCTTGCCCACTCTCTTTCACGCCCACTCTCAACTTCTGCCCCCCTCTCACTCTCTCTCTCTCGCCCACTCTCTCTCACCCACTCTTTCTCTTGCCCAGTCTCTCTCTTGCTCACTCTCTCTCTCAGCCACTCTCTCTCACTGCCTCCCTCTCTCACACCCTCTCACTCTCTCACCCCTCTCGCGCTCACTCTCACACTTTCTCTCTCGCCCACTCTTCTCTCTCACCCACTCGCTTTCTCACCCACCCTCTCTCTCTCGTCCAGTCTCTCTCTTGCCCACTCTCTCTCTCGCCCACTCTCTCTCTCTCGCTCACTCTCTCTCTCAGCCACTATCTCTCTCACTCCCTCTCTCTCTCACACCCTCTCACTCTCTCACCCCTCTCGCGCTCACTCTCACTCCCTCTTTCTCAGTCCCTCTCTCTCACACACCCTCTCACTCTGACACTCTCTCACTCTCACTCCCTCTCTCTCACGCCCTGTCTCTCTCTCACACCCCTTCCCTCTCACACCCTCACTATCTCACCATTCTCTCTCACCCCTCTCACACCCATCTCTCTCTCCCCTCTCTCTCTCTCACCCCTCTCTTTCTCATCCCTCTCTCTCACGCCCTCTCTCTCGCCATTAACGTTCTCTCTCACCCCCTCTCTCTCAGCCCCTCTTTCTCACCCCCTTCTCTTCCTCACACCTTCTCGCTCTCGACATTCTCTCTCTCACCCCTCTCGCGGTCTCTCACCCCCATTCTCTCTCTCTCACCTCCCTCTCTCACACGTTCTCTCTCCCTCGCCCACTACACTCTCCCACTCTCTCTTGCCCACTCTCTTTCGGGCCCACTCTCTACTTCTGCCCCCCTCTCACTCTCTCTATCGCCCACTCTCTCTCACCCACTCTCTCTCTCACCCATCCTCTCTATCCCCCAGTCTCTCTCTCGCCCATTCTCTCTCTCAGCCACTCTCTCTCTCACTCCCTCTCTCTCTCACACCCTCTCACTCTCTCACCCCTCTCACGATCACTCTCACTCCCTCTTTCTCAGTCCCTCTCTCTCTCACTCCCTCTCACTCTCACACCCTCTCACTCTCACTCCCTCTCTCTCACGCCCTGTCTCTCTCTCACACCCCTTCCTTCTCACACCCTCACCATCTCACCCTGTCTCTCTCACCCTTCTCACACCCATCTCTCCCCTCTCTCTCTCACCCTTCTCGCGCTCGCTCACCCCTCTCTCTCACCTCTCTCTCTCGCCCACTCTCTCTCCCGCCCACTCACTCCGCGCCCTCTCTCTCTCCCACACTCTCTCACCCACTCTCTCTCACACACTCTCTCTCTCGCCCACTCTTCTCTCACACCCACTCGTGCTCTCACCCACCCTCGCTCTCGCCCAGTCTCTTTTGCCCACTCTCTCTCTCGCCCAATCTCTCTCTTGCCCACTCTCAATCCCTCTCTCTCTCCCACACACTCTGTCGCCCACTCTCTGTCACTCACTCTCTCTCTCGCCCACTCTTCTCTCTCACCCCACTCGCACTCTCACCCACCTTCGCTCTCGCCCAGTATCTCTCTTGCCCACTCTCTCTCTTGCCAACTCTCTCTCTCGCCCACTCTCTTTCGCCCACTCTCTCTCTCTCAATCCCTCTCTTTCTCACACCCTCTCACTCTCACACCCTCTCACTCACGCCCTGTCTCTCTCACACCCCTTCCCCTCTCACACCCTCACTATCTCACCCTGTCTCTCTCACCCCTCTTGCACCCATCTCTCTCTCACCCTCTCTCTCACCTCTCTCTCTCGCCCACTCGCTTTCGCCCTCTCTCCTACATTCTCTCTCGCCCACTCTCTCTCTCTAACCGCTTATCTCTCACCCCTCTCTCTCTCACTCACTCTCACTCTCCACTCCCTCTTTCTCAGTCCGTCTCTTTCTCAGTCCCTCTCTCCCTCATTCCCTCGCTCTAATATCATGTCTCTCTCTCACACCCTCTCTCTCTCACTCCCTCACTATCTCACCCCGTCTCTACCCCTTTCTCTCCCCCCTCTCTCTCCCCCCTCTCTCCCCCTCTCTCTCTCTCACTTCTCACTCTCGCCCACTCTTTCTCGCCCACACTCTCTCTCACCCACTCTCTCTCTCACCCCAGTCTCTTGCTCGGCCATTCTCTCTCTCGCCCACAATCTCTCTGCCCACTCTCTCTCGTCCGTTCTCTGTCTCGCCCATTCTCTCTCACCCCCCTCTCTCTTTCTCACCCTACTCTTTCACTCAACCCTATCTCTCTCTCTCGCCTCTCTCGCACCCCTCTCTCACCTCTCACTCACGCTCTCACTCTGTCCGCCTCTATCTCTCTTTCAAACCCCTCCCTTCCTCACCCACTCATTTCTCACCCCCTCACTCGCTCTTCCCATCACTCTCTCTGCCCCGTTCTCTCACCCCCTCACTCTCTCCCATCTCTCTCTCCGCCTCTCTATCTCCCACACACGCTCTCCCTCTCACGCACTTAGTCTCTCACAGCCCCTCTCTCTCTCACTCCTCTCTCTCTGTCACTCCCTCTCTCTCACCCCCTCTCTTACCCCCTTTCTCAGCCCTTCTCCCTCTCACACCTCTCTCTCTCAACCCTTCTCTTCCTCGCCCCTTCTCTTCCTCAGCCCCTCCCTCTCTTGCCCACTCTCTCTTGCCCACTCTCTCGCCTACTCTCTCACCCACTCTCTCTCTCAAACCCCCTCTCTCAACACCCTCTCTCTCTCGCCCCTCTCTCTCACCCCTCTCTCTCTTACTCCCTCTCTCTCACACTCTCTCACTCTCACTCCCTCTTTCTCAGTCTCTCTCTCTCACTTCCTCTCTGTCTCACACTCCCTCCCTCACACACCCTCACTATCTCAACCTGTCTCTCTTACCCCTCTCGCACCCATCTCTCTCTCACACTCTCTCTCACCCACTCTTTGTCTCACCCTCTCTCTCTCTCGCCCACTCTCTCTCTATCGCGCTCTCTCTCTTTCGTCCAAATTCTCTCTCGCCCACACTCTCTCTCGCCCGCTCTCGCCCACTCTTTCTCTCTTACCCACTCTCTCTCTTGCCCACTTTCCCACCCGCCCACTCTCCCTCGCCCACTATCTCTCTCGCCCACTCTCTCTCGCCAGCTTTCTCTCTCGCCCGCTTTCTCTCTCTCGCTTATTCTCTCTCTAACCCACTCTCTCTCTAACCCACTCTCTCCCGCCCACTCTCCCTCGCCCACTATCTCTCTCGCCCGCTCTCTCTCTCTTGCCCACTCTCTCTCTTGCCCGCTCTCTCTCTCACCCACACTCTCTCTTGCCTACTCTCTCTTGCCCACTCTCTCTCTCGCCCACTCTCCCTTCCCCATCCTCTCACTCTCTCCCACTATCTCCCTCTGCCCCCCCTCACTATCACCCACACTCTCTCTCACGTACACTCTCTCTCGCTCTTGCTCTATCTCTCTCTTGCTCTTCCTCAGTCATTCTCTCCCACTTTTGCTCATCTCCTCTCTCTCTCTCACCATCTTCCCCCTCTCTTGCTCCCCCTTTCTCCCCATCATTATCCCCTCTCCCTTCCCGTCTCATATCCCCTCTCCTCCCCTCTCTCTCCCCATCCTCTCTCTCTCTATCATCCCTTCTCTCGTCCCCCTCTCTCGTCCCCCCTCACGTCCCCTTTCTCTCCTGCTCTCGTCCCCTCTGTCCCCCTCTCGTTCCCTCTCTCCCACTCCCTCTTTCTCTCGCCCCCCGACTCCCTCTCCCCTCTCTCTCTCCCCATATCTCTCTCACCCCTCACTCTCTACCCTCTCGCTCACCCCTCTCTCTCTCTCCCACTCTTTCTCTCACCCCCTCACCCTCTCACCTCCACTCTCTTCCCCCATTCCCTATCTCGCCCAATCTCTCTCACCAGTACTCTCTCTTGCCCACTCTCTCTCACCCCCACTCTCTCTCTCCCACTATCTCTCCCTCCCCATCTCTCTCACCCCTCTCTCTCTCCCTCTTTCTCTCACTCCCTCACTCTCTCACCTCCACGCTCTTCCCCTCATTCCCTATCTCGCCAACTGTCTCTCATCCTCCACTCTCTCTCACCCACCATCTCTCTCTCCCCATCTCTCTCACCCTCTCACTCTCTACTCTCTCTCTCGTCCCCTCTCTCTCCTCCTCTCATCCCTTCTCTCCCTCTCTCTTCCCCATCTTTCCCTCTATCGTCCCCTCTCTCTCCCCCCATCGTCCCCTCTGACTCCCCCATCGTCCCCTCTCTCTCTCCCTCTCTCATCCCCACGCTCTCCCCCTCCCTCTCCCTCTCTCGCCCCAATCTCCCCTCTCTCTTGCTCATTCGTCCCCTCTCTCTCCCTCTCTCATCCCTGCTCTCTCCCCCGCGCTCTCATTCTCTCGCCACCACCGTCTTCTCTCTCTCCCCATATCGTCCTCTTTCTCTCACTCTCTCTCCCTCTCTTGTCCCTTCTCTCTCTCTCTCCCACTCTCGTCCTCCCTCTCTCCCCCATCGTTCTCTCTCTCTCTCTCGCTCTCTTATCCTGGCTCTCTCACACTCTTGTCCCCCCCTCTCTCTCTCCTCTCTCTCCCACTCTCTCCCTCTCTCTCCCCCCATCGTCCCATCTCTCTCCCTCTCGTCCCCCTCTCTCCCCCATTGTCCCCCCTCTCTCCCCCTCTCATCCCCTCTCTCACCCCCCATCGACCCCTCTCTCACCCCCCATCGTCCCCTCTCTCACCCCCCATCGTCCCCTCCCTCACACTCTCTCTCCCCCTCTACCCCCATCGTCCCCTCTCTCTCCCCTATCGTCCCTTCTGTCTCCCCCCATCCTCCCCTCTGTCTCCCTCTCTCATCCCCTCTCTCTCCCCACATCTTCCTCTCTCTCCCTCCCTCTTCCCCACTCAATCCCTCATTCGTCCCCTCTATCTCTCCCATCGTCCTCTCTCCACCCCATCGTCCCCTCTCTCCCTCTCTCGTCCCTGTCTCTCCCCATCGTCCCCTCTCTCTCCCTCTCTCGTCCCCCTCTCTTCCCCATCGTCCCCTCTCTCTCCCCCACCGTCCCTTCTCTCTCCCCCATCCTCCCCTCTTTCTCTCCCATCGTACTTTCTCTGGCTCTCTCGACCCCTCTGTCTCCCCCATCGTCCCCTCTCTCTCTACCTCTCTCATCCCCGCTCTCTCCCCCTCCCTCTCCCTCTCTCGCCCCCATTCTCCCCTCTCTCTCCCTCATTCGTCCCCTTTCTCTCCCTCTCTTATCCCCGCTCTCTCCCCCCTCCCTCTCCCTCTCTCGACCCCATTCTCCCCTCTCTCTCCCTCATTCGTCCCCTCTCTCTCCCTGTCTTATCCCCGCTCTCTCCCCCACTCTCCCATTCTCTCGCCATCACCGTCTCCTCTCTCTCCCGGTATCGTCCTCTTTTTCTCCCTCTCTCTCTCTCTCTCGTCCCTTCTCTCTCCCCAGCTCTCGTCCCCTCTCTCTCCCCCATTGTTCTCTCTCTCTCCCTCTCTTATCCTGGCTCTCTCCCACTCTTGTCCCCTCTCTCTCCCCATCATCCCCTCTCTCTCCCCCTCTCTCCCTCTCTCTCCACCCATCGTCCCCTCTCTCTCTCTCCCTCTCGTCCCCTCTCTCACCCCCCATCGACCCTCTCTCACCCTCTTTCCCCATCTCCCCCCCATCGTCCCCTCTCTCTCCCCCATCGTCCCTTCTCTCTCCCCCCATCTTCCCTTCTGTCTCTCTCTCTACGTCCCCTCTCTCTCCCCACATCATCTTCTGTCTCCCTCTCTATTCCCAACTCAATCCCTCATTCGTCACCTCTATCTTCCCCCATCGTCCCCTCTCTCTCCCTCTCTCGTCCCCTTTCTCTCCCCCATCGTCCTCTCTCTCACCCTCTCTCTCCCCGTCTCCCCCCATCGTCCCCTCTCTCTCCCCCAAAGTCCCTTCTCTCTCCCCCATCCTCCCCTCTGTCTCCCTCTCTCGTCCCCTCTCTCTCCCCACATCTTCCTCTCTCTGCCTCTCTCTTCCCCACTCAATCCCTCATTCGTCCCCTCTATCTCCCCCATCGTCCTCTCTATACCCCATCGTCCCCTCTCTCCTCCCCTGTCTCTCCCCGTCGTCCCCTCTCTCTCCCACTCTCGTCCCCCCTCTCTCCCCCATCGTCCCCTCTCTCTCCCCCATCGTCTCCTCTCTCTCACTTGCTGTCCCCTCTCTCCCTCATTCGTCCTCTCTATCTCTCCCTCTCTCTCCCCCTCACTCCCTCATTCTCCCCTCCTCTCCCCCCATTGTTCCGTCTCTCTCCCCCATCATCCCATTTCTCTCCCCCATCGTCCCCTCACTCTCCCTCTCACTCCCCTCTCTCTGCTACATCGTCCCCTGCCTCTCCCCCATCGTCAACTCTCTCTCCTTCTCTCGTCCCCCTCTCTCCCCTCCCATCGTCCCCTCTCTCTCCCCCCTCGTCTCCTCTCTCTCCCTCTCTCTACCCACTCCCTCCCCCTCACCCACTCTCTCTCGCCACTCTTTCTCTCGCGCACACACTCTGTCTCGCCCAACCTCTCTTTCGCCCACACTCTCTCTCGCCAACTATTTCCCTCTGCCCCCTCACTTACTCTCGCCCACACTCTCTCTCGCGTACACTCTCCCTCGCCCACTCTCTCTCTCGTCCACTCTCTCACCCCCACTCTCTCACTCCCACTCTCTCTCTCGCCCACTCTCTCTCTCGCCCACTCTCTCTCTCGCCCACACTCTCTCGCCCACACTCTCTCGCCAACTCTCTCTCTCACTGACTCTCGCCCACTCACTCCCTTGCCCATCTCTTTCTTACCCACACTCTCTCTCGCCCACTCTCTCTCGCCCGCTCTCTCTCTCGCCCACTCTCTCCCACACACTCTCCCTCTCACACACTCTCTCTCTTGCCCACTCGCTCTCATCCACTCTCTCTTTCTTGCCCACTCTCTCTCTTGCCCGCTCTCTCTCACACACACTCTCCCTCTCACACACTCTCTCTCGCCCACTGTTTCTTTCTCGCCCACTCTATTTCTCGCCCACCCTCTCTCTCGCCAACAATTTCTCTTGCCTAATATCTCCCTCTGCCCCCTCTCTCTCTCTCGCCCACTCTATCACTCTCGCCCACTCTCTCTCTATTGCCCACTATGTCCCTCTTCCCCCCCTCACTCTCACCCACACTCTCTCTCTCTCGCCCACTCACTCTATCTCTCGCCCACTCTCTCTCACCCACTCTTTCTATCTCTCGCCCACTCTCTCTCACCCACTCTTTCACTCTCTCACTCTCTCTCTCCCACTCTTTCGCTCGCCCACTCTCTCTCTCGCCCACCCTCTCACTCTCGCCCAGTCACACTCTCGCCCACTCTCTCTCACCCACTCTCTCTTTGACCCAGTGTCACTCTCAACCACTATCTGTCTCGCCCATACTCTATCTCGCCCACACTCTCTCTCGCCCACTCTCTCTCTCGCCCGCTCTCTCACTCGCCCACTTTCTTTACTCCCTCCTACTCTCTCTCTCGCCCACTCTCTCTCTCACCCACTCTGTCACTCTCTCCCACTCTCTCTCTCGCCCACTCTCTCTCACCCACTCTCACTCTCTCCCACTCGCTCTGTCACCCACTCTCTCTCGCGCCCACTTTCTCACTCTCTCCCATTCTATCTCTCGCCCAGTCTTTCACTCTCGCCCAGTCTCACTATCACCCACTCTCTCTCGCCCACACTCTCTCGCCCACACTCTCTCACGCCCACTCTCTCTCTCGCCCATTCTCTCACTCTCGCCCACTCTCTCTCGCGCACACTCTCTCTCGCCCACACCCTCTCTCGCACATTCTCTCTCTCTCTCGCTCACTCTCTCAATCGCCCACTCTCTCACTCTCTCCCACTCTCTCTAGCCCACTATCTCCCTTGCCCACACTCTCTCACCCCCAATCTCTCTCTCGCCCACTCCCTCTCTCTCACCCACTCTCTCTCACCCACTCTCTCACTCCCACTCTTTCTCTAACCCACTCTCACTCCCACTTTCTCACTCACACGCTTTCTCTCACCCACTCTCTCTCATCCCCTCTCTCTCTCTCACCCACTCTCTGTCACCCCTACTCTCTCTCTTGCCCACTCTCTCCCTCTGTCCCCTCTCTCACTCTCGCACACTCTCTCTATCGCCCACTCTCTCACTCTCTCCCACTCTCGCTCGCCAAGACTATCACTCTCGCCCACTGTCTCTCTCTCACCCACTCACTCTCACACCCACTCTCTCCCTTGCCCACTCTCTCACTCTCTCCCACTCTCACTCTCGCCCACTCTCTCACTGTCGCCCACTCTCTCCCTCTGCCCCCCTCACTCTCTCCCACTCTCTCTCTCGCCCACTCTCTCTCTCTCCAACTGACTCTCTCTCGCCCACTCTCACTCTCGCCCACTCTCTCTCACACACTCTCTCACCCTCTCCCACACTCTCTCGCGCCCACTCTCTCTCTCTCTCTCGCCCAGTCTCTCTCTCGCCCGCTCTCTCTCTCTCGCCCACTCTCTGTCTCGCCCACTCTCTCTCACACCCTCTCTCTCTACCCCACTCTCTCTATCGCCCACTCTCTGTCTTGCCCACTCTCTCTTTCGCCCACTTTCTCACTCTCTCCCACTATCTCTCTCGCCCACTCTCTCACTCTCTCTCTCGCCCACTCTCTCACTCTCGCCCACTCTCTCTGTCTTGCCCACTCTCTCTCTCCCGCACACTCTCACCCGCCCATTCTCCCTCCCTCACCCACTCAGTCTCTCTCGCCCACTCTCTCTCACTCTCACTCTCTCTCGCTCACACCCTCTCACGCCCACTCTCTCTCTCGCCCACTCTCTCACTCTCGCCCACTCTCTATCTCTCACCCATTCTCCCTCTCTCGCCCACTCTCCCTCGCCCACTCTCTCTCTCTCCCCTAATCTCTCTCTCACCCACTCTCTCTCTCGCCCACCCTCTCTCTCGTCCACTCTCTCTCGCCCACTCTCTCTCACCCACTCTCTCACTCTATCCCACTCTCTCTCGCCCACTCTCTCTCTCTCACCCAATCTCTCTCTCGCCCACTCTCTCTCGCGCCCACTCTCTCTCTCTCGCCCAGTCTCTCTCTCGGCTGCTCTCTCTCTCTCGCCCACTCTCTCTTGCCCACTCTCTCTCTCTCTCGTCTACTCTCTCTCACACCCTCTCTCTCTGCGCCACTCTCTCTTTATCGCCCACTCTCTCTCTCGCTCACGCTCTCACTCTCGCCCACTCTCTCACTCTCGCCCACTCTCTCCTCGCCCACTCTCTCTCTCGCCCACTCTCTTACTCTCTCCCACTCTCTCTCTCTCTTTCCCACTGTCTCCCTCTCTCACACACACTCTCTCGCCCACTCTCTCTCTCGCGCCCACTCTCTCTCTCTCTCCCACTCTCTCGCTCTCACGCACTCTCTCTCTCTTGCCCACTCTCACTCTCTCCCATTCTCACCCTCGCCCACTCTCTCACTCTCACCCACACTTTCCCTCTGCCCCCTCACTCACTCTCGCCCACTCTCTCCTTCTGCCCCCTTTCTCACTCTCGCCCACTCTCTCTCACTCGCACCTGCACCACCCTCACTCTCTCCAGCCCTTCGCTCTCACTTACACCCTCTGTCGCTTTCTCCCCTCTCTCACTTATCCCCGTCTGTCGCTCTCTCTCGCTCTTGCTCTATCTCTCTCTTGCTCTTCCTGTGTCATTGTCTCCCTCTTTGGCTCATCTCCTCTCTCACCATCTCCCCCTCTCTTCCTCCCCCTTTCTCCCCCTCATTGTCCCCTCTCCCTCACACTGTCTAATCTCCCCTCTCGTCCCCTCTCTCTCCCTCTCTCTCTTCCCCTCTCTCGTCCACTCTGTTGTCCCCCTCTCGCATCCCCTTTCTCTTCCCCTCACATTCCCTCGCTATCCCCCATCGCCCCCCCTCCCTTGTCCCCTCTCTCTCCCTCTCTCATCCCCGCTCTCTCCCCCTCTCTCTCCCTCTCTCGCCCCCCATCATTCCCTCTCTCTCTCCCTGTATCGTCCCCTTTCTCTCCCTCTCTCTCTCTCTCTGCCTCCCTTGTCCCCTCTCTCTCCCCCCATTGTCCCCTCTCTGTCCCTCCCTCATCCCCTCTCTCTCCCCCACTTTACCCCTCTCTCTCCCTCCTTCGTCCCCTCTCTCTCCCTCCCTCATCCCCTCTCTCTCCCCATATCGTCCCCCTCTCCCTCTCTCTCCCTCTCTCTCCCCCCCATTGTCCTCTCTCTCTCTCTCCCTCCCCCTCGTCCCCCTCTCTCTCTCTCATCCCCTCTTTCTCCCACTCTCTCTCACTCTCTCACCCCCCCATCATCCCCTCTCTCTCCCCGTATTGTCCCCTTTCTTTCCCTCCCTCTCCATCTCTCGTCACCCTCTCTCTCCCCCACTCTCGTCTCCTCTCTCTCCCCCCAAACGTCCCCTCTCTCTTCCTCTCTCATACCCGCTCTTGCCCCCCTCTCTCCCTCTCTCGCCCCCATCGTCCCCTCTCTCACCCTCATTCATCCCCTCTCTCTCCCTCTCTTATCCCCACTCTCTCCCCCTCTTGTCCCCGTCTCTCCCCCATTGTCCCCTCTTTCTCCCTCTCTTCCTTCTCTCTACGTCTCTCTCCATCTCTCTCCTCCATTGTCCCCTCTCTCCCTCTCTCGTCCCCTGTCTCACCCCCATCGTCCCCTCTCTCACCCTCTCTCTCCCTCTCCCCAATCCTCCCCTCTCTCCCCCTCTTGTCCCTTCTCTCTCACCCCCGTCACCTCTCTCTCCCCTATCATCCCCTCTCTCTCCCTCTCTCCCCTCTCTCCCTCCCCTCTCTATCCCACTCACGTCCCCTCTCTAACCGTTTGTCCTCTCTCTCTCTCCCTCTTGTCCCATCTCTCTTACCCTCTTTCTCCCCCCTCGTCCCCTCGCTCACCCCTCTCATCACGTCTCTCTCCCTCTCTCATCCCCTCTCTCTCTCCCCCTCTCGTCCCCTCCCTCTCCCTCACTTGCCCCCACTCTCTCCCACTCTCGTCCCCTCTCTATCCCTCATTGTTCCCCCATCGTCATCCACACTCTCTCCCCTATCACCCCCTCTCTCGCTCTCTCCCCCTCTCCCTCACCTCTCTGTCCCACTCTCGTCCCCTCTCTACCTCTCTTGTCCCCTCTCTCTTCAATCGCTCCCCCATCATCCAATCTCTCTCTCCCCCATCGACCCCTCTCTCTCCCTCTCTCCCCCACCGTCCCCTCTCTCTCCCTCGCTCGCCCATCGACAACTCTCTCTCCCACTCTCATCTCCTCTCTCTCCCCCCTCGTCCCCTCCCCTCTCCCTCACTTGCCCCCACTCTCTCCCACTCTTGTACCCTCTCTATCCCTCATTGTTCCCCCTCCCTCTCTCGTTCACACTCTCTCCCTCATTCGTCCCCACTTTCTCCCTCTGTCTCCGTCTCTCTCCCCGCCATCGTCCCCTCTCCCTCCCTCTCCCTCCCCTCTCTCCCCTCTTGTCCGCTCTCTCTCTCTCTGTCGCTTCCCCTCTCTCTCCCCCATCATCCACTCTCTCTCACCCCATCGTCCCCTCTCTCTCCCTCTCTCCCCCATCGTCCACTCTCTCTCCCTCTCTCGCCCCTTCTCTCTCCTCCCCCATCGCCCCTTCTCTCTCCCTCTCTCTCCCCTCTCCCTCCCCTTCTCTTTCCTTCTCTCGTCCCCTCACTCCACTCCTCTCATCACCTCTCTCTCTCCCTGCGCTCTCCCCCCATCGTCCTCTCTCTCTCCCCACATGGCCCCCCTCTCTCTCCCTCTCGTCCCCTTGCTCCCCATCACCTCTCTCCCCCCCATCGTCCCCTCCCTCTCCCCTCACGTCCCCTCCCTCTCCACCCCTCTCGTCACCTCTCTCTCCCCTCTCTCTCCTCTCTCGTTCCCTCTCTCTCCTCCTCTCATCCCCTCTCTCTCCCCTTTCTCTCCCCTCTCTCACCCACTCCCTTTCCCCCCCTCTCTCTCTCCTTCCCTCGTCCCCTCTCTATCCCTCTCTCGTCACCTCTCTCCCCGTCTCCTCACCTCTCTCTCCACCCATCTTGTCACCTCTCTTTCCCCTCTCTCGCCCCTCTCTTGTCCCCTCTCTCTCCCCCATTGTCCCCTCTCTCTCCCTCTGAACCCATCGTTCCCTCTCTCTCCCCCATGGTCCCCTCTCTCTCCCTCTCTCGTCCCCTCTGTCTCACCCCATCGTCCCCTCTTTCTCCCCGCCATCGTCCCCTCTCCCTCCCCCATCAACCCCCTCTCTCCTCACCGTCATCCCCTCTCTCTCCCCCTCTCTCTCCCTCTCTCGTCCCCCTCCCTCTCTTCCCCTCTCTCTCCCTCTCTCTTCCCCTCTCTCTCCCTCCCTTGTCCCCTCTCTCTCCCCTTTCCCCTCTATCACCCCCTCCATTTCCCCCTCTCTCTCCCTCCCTCGTCCCATCTCTATCCCTCTCTCGTCCCCTTTCACCCCCCTCTCGTCCCTGCTCTCCCCTTCTCCTCACCTCTCTCTCCACCCCTCTCGTCACCTCTCTTTCCCCCCTCTCGCCCCTCTCTTGTCCCCCCTCTCTCCCCCATGGTCCCCTCTCTTTCCCCCTCTCGTCACCTCTCTCTCACCACATCGTCCCCTCTCTCTCCTCCCATCATCCCCTCTACCTTCACCCCATCGATCCATCTCTCTCCCTCTCTCTACCCCTCTCTCTATCCCCCTCTCTCTCCCTCTCTCTTCCCCTTTCTCTCTCTCCCTCTCTCCCTCCCTTGACCCCTCTCTCTCCCTCCCTCTCCCCCTCTCTTCCCCTCTCTCTCCCCCTCTCGTCCCCTCTCTCTCCCCCCATCATCCCCTCTCCCTCCCCCCATCGATCCCTCTCTCTCCCTCTCTCTTCCCCCTCTCTCACCCCTCTCTCTCTCTTCCCCTCTATCTCTCTTCCCCTCTCTCTCCCTCCCTTGTTCCCTTTCTCTCCCCTTTCCCCTCTCTCGCCCCCTACATTTACCCCCTCTCTCTCCCTCCCTCGTCCCCGCTCTATCCCTGTCTCGTCCCCTTTCTCCCCCCGTCTTCCCCGCTGTCCCCCTCTCCTCACCTCTCTCTCCACCCCTCTTGTCACCTCTCTTTCCCCTCTCTCGCCCCTCTCTCCCCCTCTGCACCCATCATCCCCTCTGTCTCACCCCATCGTCCCCTCTCTCCCCCCACCGTTCCCTCTCTCTCCCCCCATCGACCCCTCTCTCTCCCTCTTTCTCCCCCCACCGTCGTCCCCTCTCTGTCCCCCTCTCTCTCCCTCTCTCATCCCCTCTCTCTCTCTTCCCCTCTCTCCCTCTCTTGTACCCCCTCTCTTCCGCAATCTCTCTCCCTCTCTTCCCCTCTCTCTCATTTCCCTTCTCTCTCTCCCTCTCTTCACCTCTTGCTCCCCTCTCCCCCCTCCCCATCATCCCCTCTCTCTCCCTCTCTCGTCCCCCTCCCTCCCCCATCTCTCCCACCACTGTCTGCTCTCTCTCCCTCTCTCTACCCCTCTCTCTATCCCCCCTCTCTCTCCCTCTCTCTTCCCCTTTCTCTCTCTTCCCTCTCTCCCTCTCTCTTCCCCTCTCTCTCCCTCCCTCTCCCCCTCTCTTCCCCTCTCTCTCCCCCCTCTCGTCCCCTCTCTCTCCCCCCATCATCCCCTCTCCCTCCCCCCATCGATCCCTCTCTCTCCCTCTCTCTTCCCCCTCTCTCACCCCCTCTCTCTCTCTTCCCCTCTATCTCTCTTCCCCTCTCTCTCCCTCCCTTGTTCCCTTTCTCTCCCCTTTCCCCTCTCTCGCCCCCTCCATTTCCCCCCCTCTCTCTCCCTCCCTCGTCCCCGCTCTATCCCTGTCTCGTCCCCTTTCTCCCCCCGTCTTCCCCGCTGTCCCCCTCTCCTCACCTCTCTCTCCACCCCTCTTGTCACCTCTCTTTCCCCTCTCTCGCCCCTCTCTCCCCCTCTGCACCCATCATCCCCTCTGTCTCACCCCATCGTCCCCTCTCTCCCCCCACCGTTCCCTCTCTCTCCCCCCATCGACCCCTCTCTCTCCCTCTTTCTCCCCCCACCGTCGTCCCCTCTCTGTCCCCCTCTCTCTCCCTCTCTCATCCCCTCTCTCTCTCTTCCCCTCTCTCCCTCTCTTGTACCCCCTCTCTTCCGCAATCTCTCTCCCTCTCTTCCCCTCTCTCTCATTTCCCTTCTCTCTCTCCCTCTCTTCACCTCTTGCTCCCCTCTCCCCCCTCCCCATCATCCCCTCTCTCTCCCTCTCTCGTCCCCTCCCTCCCCCATCTCTCCCACCACTGTCTGCTCTCTCTCCCTCTCTCGTCCCCTCGCTCCCCCATCACCTCTCTCACCCTCTCTCTTCCCCTCTCGCTCTCATCCCCTCTCTCTCCCCCTCTCGTCACCTCTCTCACCCCTCTCTTGTCTCCTCTCTCCCCTCCCACTCCCCCTCTCCCTCCCTCTCTCTCCCCCTCATCCCCATCGTCCACACTCTCCCCCTTTCATTCCCCCTCTCTCTCCCACATCGTCCCCTCTCTTTCTATGTCTCGATCCCCCCTCTCTACCCCTCTCGTCCCCTCGCCCCATCACCTCTCTCCCCCCAACGTCCCCTCTCTCTCCCCTCTCGTCCCCTCACTCCACTCCTCTCGTCACCTCTCTCTCTCCGCTCTCTCTCCCCCTATCGTCCCCTCGCTCCCCCCTCTCGTTCCCTCTCTCTCCCCCTCTCGTCACGTCTCTCTCCCCTCTCCCGTTCTTCTCTCGACCCCTCTCCCTCCCTCTCTCTCCCCCTCATCCCCATCGTCCACATTCGCTCCGCCTCTCGTCCCCCTCTCTACCCCCAGCATCCCCTCTCTCACCCCATCCCCCTCTCTCCCCTCTCGTCCCCTCTCTCTCCCGCCCCTCTCTCTCCCTCTCTCGTCCCCTCTCTCTACACCCTCGTCCTCTCTCTCACCCTCTTGACCTACCTCTCTTATCCTCTCTCTCCATATCTCACTCCCCCTCGGTCTCCCCCCATCGTCCTCTCTCTTTCCTTCTTTCGTCCCTCTCTCTCCCCCTCTCGTCACCTCCCTCCCCCATCACCTTTCTCCCCCCATCGTACCCTCTCTCTCCCCTCTCGTCCCCTCACTCCACACCTTTCGTCTCCTCTCTCTCCCATCTCTCCCCTCTCTGTCACCTCTCTCGTTCCCTCTCTCTCCTCCTCTCATCCCTCTCTCTCCCCTTTCTCTCCCTCCCTCCCTTTCCCCCCTCTCTATCCCTCTCTCGTCCCCTTTCTCCTCCCTCTCATCCCCGCTCTCCCCCTCTCCTCACCTCTCTCTCCACCCCTCTGGTCACCTCTCTTTCCCCTCTCTCGCCCCTCTCTTGTCCCCTCTCTCTCCCTCTCTCCCCCTCTGCACCCACCATCGACCCCTCTCTCTCCCTCTCTCTCCCTCTCTCTCCACACCGTCATCCCCTCTCTCTCCCCCTCGCTCTCCCTCTCTCATCCCCTCTCTCTCTTCCTCTCTCTCTCCCTCTCTTGTCCCCTCTCTCTCCCTCTCTCTCTTCCCCCCTCTCTCTCTCTGCCCCTTTCTCGTTACCTCTCTCTCCCCTCTCTCGTCCCCTCTCTCGTCCCCTCTCTCCCCCCCTCGTCCCCTCTCTGTCCTTCTCTCGTCCCCTCTCTCTCCCCCTCTCGTCCCCTCGTTCCCCCATCACCTCTCTCCCCCCATCATCCCCTCTCTCTCCCCTCTCGTCCCCTCACTCCACTCCTCTCGTCACCTCTCTCTCCCCTCTCTCCCACCTATCATTCCCTCTCTCTCCTCCTCTCATCCCCTCTCTCTCCCCTTTCTATCCCCTCTCGCCCCCTCCATTTCACCCCTCTCTATCCCTCTCTCCTCCTCTTTCTCGCCCCTCGCGTCCCCTATCTAGCCCACTCGTCACCTCTCTCTCCACCCGTCGCGTCACCTCTCTTGCCCCTCTCTCGCCCCTCTCTTGTCCCCTCTCTCTCCCTCTCTCCCCCTATGCACCCATTGTTCCATCTCTCTCCCCCATCGTCCCCTCTCTCTCCCCCTCTCGTCCCATCTGTCTCACCCCATCATCCCCTCTCTCTCCCCACATCGACCCCTCTCTCTCTCCCTCTGTCTCCCCACTGTCGTCCCCTCTCTCTCACCCCTCTCCCTCTCTCTTCCCCTCTGTCTCTTTCTTCCGCTCTTTCACTCTCTTCTCCCATCTCTCTTCCTCTCTCTCTCCCTCTCTCTTCCCCTCTCTCTCCACATCTCGTTACCTCTCTCTCCCCTCTCACGTCCCCTCTCTCCCCCCCTCTCGTCCCCACTCTCTTCCTCAATATCTCTCCCCTCTCTTCCCCTCCATCTCTCACTTCCCCTTTCTCGATCCCTCTCGTCACCTCTCTCTCCCCTCTCTCCCCTCTCTCTCTCCTCTCTCGTACCCTCTCTCTCCCCCCTCCCCATCATCCCCTCTCTCTCCCCCTCTCGGCCCCTCTCTCTCCCCCATAGTCACCTCTGTCTCCCTCTCTCTCCCCTCTCTCCCTCTCTCTCACCCCCTCTCTCTCAATCATTTGTCCCCTCTCTCTCCCCCATCGTCCCCTCTCTCTTCCACCCTCGTCCCTTCTCTCTCACTCTCCTCCCCTCTTGCTCCCTCCCCACTCTCTCCTTCTCTCTTCGCCTCTCTATGCCCCTCTCGTCCCCTCGCTCCCCCCCTCTCATCACCTTTCTCACCCTCTCTCTTCCACTCTCTCTCTCGTCCCCTCTGTCTCCCCTTCTCGTCACCTCTCTCTCCGCTCTGCCGTCCCCTCTCTCCCCTCTCTCGACCCCTCTCCCTCCCTCTCCTCCTCTCTCTCCCCCTCTCTCTTCCCCTCTCTCTTTTTTACCCCTTCTCCCCCCTCTCGTCCCCCCTCTCTCTCACAATCTCTCCCCCTCTCTTCCCCTCTCTCTCTCCCTCTCGTCGCCTCTCTCTCGTCCCATAGTCCCCCCTCTCTCCCGTCCCATCTCTCTCCCTCTCTCGTCTCCTCTCTCTCCACCCTCGTCCTCTCTCTCGCCCCTTATTGTCCGACCTCTCCTACCCTCCCTCTCCCCCTCTCTCCCCCCATCGTCCCCTCTCTCTCCCTCTCTCTTCCCTCTCTCTTGTCTGTCTCTTCCCGCATCGTCTCCTCTCTGGCCACCCATCGTCCCCTTTCTCTCCCTCTCTTCCCCCATCGTCCCCTCTCTCTCCCTCTCTCTCCCCTCTCTCTCCCTCTCTCTACCCTCACTCTCCCCACATCATCCCCTCTCTCTCTAACCCATCGTCCCCTCTCTCTCCCTCTCTCGTCCCCTCTGTCTCCCCCCATCATCCCCTCTCTAGCCTCCTCTCGTCCCCCCTCTCTCTCTCCTCCCCTCTCGTTCCCACCACTCTCTCTCCTCCTCTTGTCCCCTCTCTCTCCCCCATCGTTCCCTCTCTCTCCCCCTCTCGTCCCTTCTCTCTCACCTCCATCCCCTCTCTCGCCCCCATCATCCCTTCTCTTTCCCCATCCTCCCCTCTCTCTCCACCTCTCGGCCCTTCTCTCTCATCCAGTCCCTTTCTCTCTCCTCTCGTCCCCTCTCTCTCCCCCCATCGTCCCCTCTCT
This sequence comes from Chiloscyllium punctatum, assembly GCF_047496795.1. NCBI lineage: Eukaryota > Metazoa > Chordata > Chondrichthyes > Orectolobiformes > Hemiscylliidae > Chiloscyllium > Chiloscyllium punctatum. The sequence continues at coordinate 43,412,287 of NC_092767.1, forward strand.
CTCCCGCCCATCTTTCTCCCGCTCTCGTCCCCTCTCTCTCCACCCTCGTCCTCTCTCTCTCGCCCTCTCCCCCTCTTGTCCCACCTCTCTTTCCCTCTCTCTCCCCCTCTCACTCCCCCTCTCTCCCCCCATCGTCCCCTCTCTTTCCTTCTCTTGTTCCTTCTCTCTCCTCCTCTAATCCACTCTCTCTCCCCCATCGACCCCTCTCTCTCCCCTCTCTCTCCCCCATTGAGCCCTCTCTCTCCCTCTCTCTTCCCCTCTCTCTCTTCCCCTCTCTCACTTCCCCCCTCTCTCTCCCTCTCTTGGCCCCTCCCTCGCCCACCTCTCCCCTCTCACTCCCACTCTGTCTCCCCCCATCGTCCCCTCTCTTTCCTTCTCTCGTCTCCTCTCTCTCCCCCTTTCGTCCCCTCGCTCCCCAATCACCTCTCTCCCCCCATCGACCCCCTCTCTCCCCGCTCGTCCCCTGACTCCACTCCTCTCGTCACCTCTCTCTCCCCTCTCTCTCCCCTTTCTCTCCCCTCTCTCGCCCCCTCTATTTCCCCCTCTCTCTCCCTCCCTCGTCCCCTCTCTATCCCGCTCTCATCCCCTTTATCCTCCCTCTCATCCCCTGTCTCCCCCTCTCATCACCTCTCTCTACCCCTCTTGTCACCTCTCTTTCCCCTCTCTCGCCCCTCTCTTGTCCCCTCTCTCTCCCATCGTCCCCCTCTCTCTCTCTCTCTGCCCCCACTCTCCCGCTATCGTCCCCGCTCTCTCCCGCATTAGTCCCCCTCCCTCCTGCTCTTATCCTCTCTCCCCCGTTCATTCGGCCCATCTCTCTCCACCCATCGTCCCCTCTCATTCACCGCAACGTCCCCTCTCTCCCTCTCTCTCCCCACTCCCACGTCGTCCCCTCTCACTCCCCCCTCTCTCCCCTCTCTCCCTTTCTCTCTCCATCGTCCCCTCTCTCTCCCTCTCTCTACCGTCTCGCTCCCCCTCTCGTCCCCTCTCTCACCCCCCATCATCTCCTCTCTCACACCCCATTGTCCCCTCTCTCTCCCCCTCCCGTCCCAATTCCTCGTTCGTCCCCCCTTTCCCCCCGACCCTCTCTCTCCCTCTCGCCCCCTCTCTCTCTCCCATCGTCCCTTCTCTCTCCCCCTTTTGTCCCCACTTTCTCCCTGTCTGGTACCCTGATTCTCCCACCATCGTCCCTACTCTGTCCCCACATTGTCTCCTCTCTCTCTCCCTCTGGTCCCCTCTCTCTCCCCCATCGTCCCCTCTCTCTCCATCTCTCATCCACTCTCTCTCCCCCATCGTCCCCTCTGTCTCCCTTCACTCTCTTCCCCATCATGACCTCTCTCTTCCCCATCATCCCCTCTGTCACGCCAATCTCTCCCCCGTCGTCCCCTCTCTCTCCCCATTGTGCCCTCTCTATCCCACCATTGACCCCTCTCTCCCTCTCTCTCCATTCTCTCCCCTCTCTGTCCCCGACTCGCCACTCTCTCTCCCTCCATCGACCCCTCTCTCTCCCCTCTCTCCACCCCTCTCCATCCCCTCTCTCTTCCTCTCTCTCTCTCCCTCTCCATACCCCCTTCCCCATCGTCCCCTCTCTGTCCCCCATCCCCTCTCTCTCCTCCCATCGTCCCCTCTCTCTCCCCTCTCTCTCCCCTCTCTCCTCTCTCTCTCTCCCCCCTTGTCCCGTCTCCCTCCCTCTCTCCTCCCCTCTCTCTCCCTCCCCATCTCTCCCTATCGCATCCCATCTCTCTCCACACTCGTTCTCTCTCTCTCTCCCACTCTTGTCCCACCTCTCTTAACCTCTCTCTCCCCCCTCTCTCCCCCCTCACTCCCCCCTCTCCCTCCTTCGTCCCCTCTCTCTCCACACTCATCCTCTCTCTCTCCCCCCTCTTGTCACCACATCTATTACCCTCTCTCTCACCCCTCTCACTCCCCCTCTCCCCCTCTCATCCCCTCTCTCTCCCCTCTCTCGTCCCCGATCTCTCCCTCTCTCTCCCCGTCACCCCCATCATCCCCGCACTCTTCCCCTCTCGTCCCCCCTCTCTCCCCCATCATCCCTTGTCTCTCTCCCATGCACCCCTCTCTCCCACTCTCGTCCCCTCTCTCTCCCCCTATCGTCCCTTCTCTCTCCCACCCATCCACTCTCTCCCCTCTTGTGACCTCTCTCTCACCTCTCTCCTTCCCTCTCTCTCCCTCCCCAACGCCCTCACTCGACCCTCTCTCTCCACCCTCGTCCTCTCTCTCTCCCCCTCTTGTCCCACCTCTCTTACCCTCTCTGTCCCCCCACACTCCCCCTCTCACTCCCCCACTGTCCCCCCATCGTCCCCTCTCTCTCCTTCTCTCGTCCACTCTCTCCCCTCCTCTCTTCCCCTCGCTCCCCCATCGCATCACCGCTCTCCCCCACAACTTCCCCCCCCTCTCGTCTGCTCTCTCTCCCCCTCATGTCACCTCTCTCTCCCCTCTCTTGTCACCTCTCTTCCCCCTCATCGCCTCTCTCTCCCTCTCTCTCCTGATCACCCCCACCGTCCCCGCTCTCAGCCCTCCTCGTCCCCTCTCTCTTCCACCACCATCCACTCTCTCTCTCCCCCCTCTCCGCCCCTCTCTCCCCCTATCGTCCCTTCTCTCTCACACCCGTACACTCTCTCTCCCCTCTCGTCCCCTCTCTAAACCTCTCTACTCCCCTCTCTCCCTCCCCCCTCTCTCCTTCTCTCAACCCTCTCTCTCCACTCTCGTCCTCTTTCTCTCCCCTCTTGCCTCACTTCTGTTACCCTCTCCCTCCCCCTCTCTCCGCCTCTCACTACTCCACTCTCCCCCATTGTCCCTTCTCTCTCCATCTCTCGTACCCTATCTCTCTCCCCTCTCGTCCCCTCGCTCCCCCCTTTCATCACCTCTCTCCTCGTCTCTCTTCCCCTCTCTCTTGTTCACTCTCTCTCCCCCTCACGTTACCTCTCTCTCCCCTCTCTCGTCCCCTCTCTCCCCCTCTCATCCAATCACTCTCCCCTCTTTCGTCCTCTCTCCCTCCCCCTCTCTCTCTCTCCCATTCTCGTCCCCTCTACCTCCCTCTCTCTCCCGTCACCCCCATCGTCCCTGCTCTCTCCACCTCTCGTCCCCTCTCTCTCCCCGTCATCCCCTCTCTCTCCCCCCATCGACCCTTCTCTCTCACCCCCATCCCCCCTCTCCCCTCTTGTATCCTCTCTGTCCCTCTCTCCTCCCCTCTCTCTCCCTCCCCTCTCTTTCCCTCTCTCGTCCCTTCTCTCTCCACCATCGTCCTCTCTCTCTCCCCTCTTGTCCCACCTCTCCTGTCCTCTCTCTCGCCCCTATCTCCCCCCTCACTGCCCCCTCTCCCCCATCGTCCCCTCTCTCTCCCCCTCTTTTCCCCTCACTACCCCCTCTAATCACCTCTCTCCCCTCTCATGCCCTCTCTCTCCCGCCATCGCCCCTCTCTCTTCCACATCGTCCTCTCTCTCATCCCCAATCGTCCATTCCCTCTCGCCCCATCCCCGTCTCTCCCCTCTTGTCTCCTCTCTCTCCCTTTCTTCTCCCTCTCTCGTCCCATCTCTTTCTCACACTCGTCCTCTCTCTCTCCCCCTCTTGTCCCACCTCTCCTGTCATCTCTCTCGCCCCTCTCTCCCCCCTCACTGCCCCCCTCTTCCCCATCGTTCTCTCTGTCTTTCCCCCTCTCCTCCCCTCACTACCCCCTCTCATCACCTCTCTCCCCTCTCTCTTCCCCTCTCTCCGTCTCTCTCCTCCCTATCACCTCACTCGTCCCCTCTCTCTCCCCCTTTCTCCCTCACTCCTCCCCTCCCTCTACCCCCATCATCCACTCTCTCTCCCCCTCTCTCATCACCTCTCTCCCTCTCTCATGCCCTCTCTCTCCCGCCATCGCCCCTCTCACTTCCCCATCATCCCCTCTCTCACTCCCTATCGTCCCTTCTCTCTCACCCCCATCCCCCTCTCTCCCCTCTTGTCCCCTCTCTCTCCCTCTCTCCTCCACTCTCTCTCCCTCCCCTATGTCCCCCTCTCTCCTCCCCTCTCTCTCCCTCCCTCCTCTCTCCCTCTCTCGTCCAATCTCTCTCCACACTCGCCCTCTCTCTCTTCCCCCTTGACCCACCTCTTTTACCCTCTCTCTCAACCCTCTCTCCCCCCTCACTCCCCTCTCTCCACCATCATCCCCTATCTCTCCTTCTCTCGTCCCCTCTCTTTCCCCCTCTGATCCGCTAGTTCCCCCTCTCATCACCTGCTCCCCCCTCTTCCCCCCTCTCTCTCGTCCCCTCTGTCTCCCCCTCATGTCGCCTTCTCTACCCTCTCTCATCCCATCTCTCCCCTCTCATCCCGTCTCTCTTCCCCCATCATCCCCTCTCTCTCCCCCATCATCCCATCTCTCTCCCTCTCTCGACCCCTCTCTCTCCCCCTCTCGTCCCCTCTCTCTCCCCCCATCATCCTCTCTCTCCATCTCTCGTCCCCTCTCTCCCCTCCTCTCTTCCCCTCGCTCCGCCCCATCATCTCTCTCCCCCTCGCTTCCCCTCTCTCGCTCGTCCCCTCTCTCTCCCCCTCATGTCACCTCTCTCTCCCCTTTCTCGTCCCCTCTCTCCCCCTCTCATCCCCTCTCGCTCCCCTCTCTCATCCCCTCTTCCTCCCCTCTCTCTCTCCCTCTCTTATCCCGTCCCTCTTCCCCCATCATCCCCTCTCTCTCCCCCTCTCCTCCCCTCTCTTTCCCCCTCTCGTCCCCTCTCTCTCCCCCTATCGTCCCTTCTCTCTTAGACCCGTCCACTCTCTCCCCTCTCGTCCCCTCTCTCTCCCTCTCTCGTCCCCTCTCTCCCTCCCCTCTCTCTCCCTCTGTCAACCGTCTCTCTCCACCCTCGTCCTCTCTCTCTCCTCCTCTTGTCCCACTTCTGTTACCCTCTCCCTCCCCCCTCTCTCCGCCTCTAACTCATCCACTCTCTCCCCATCGTCCCCTCTCTCTCCTTCTCTCGTCCCCTCTCTCTACCCCCTCTCGTCCCCTCGCTCCCCCCTCGCATCACCTCTCTCTCCCTCTCTCATCCCCTCTATCTCCCCAATCATCCCATCTCTCACTCTCTCTCCCACTCTCTCTCCCCCTCTCATCCCCTCTCTCTCCCCACATCGACCCTTCTCTCTCACCCCCATCCCCCCTCTCCCCTCTCGTCCCCTCTCTCTCCCTCTCTCCTCCGCGCTCTCCCTTCTCTCTCCACCCTCGTCCTCTCGCTCTCCCCCTCTTGTTCCACCTCTCTTGCCCTCTCTCTCGCCCCTCTCTCCCCCCTCACTCCCCTCTCTCCCCCATCATCCCCTCTGTCTCCCTCTCTCGTCCCCTCTCTCCCCCTCTCATCCCCTCATTCTGCCCCTCTCGTCACCTCTCTAGCCCATCTGTCTCACCTCTCTCGTCCCCTCTCTCTGCCCTCCATCTCGTCCCCTCTCTCTCCCCCCTCTCTCCCCTCTCTCTACTCTCTCGTTCCCACTCTTTCCCCCTCTCTCTCCCTCTCTCGTCCTCTCTCTCCCTCACTCTCGTCCGCTACCTCCCCCATCTCGTGCACACTCTTTCCCTCTCTCTCCCCCCTCTCGTCCCCACCTCCCCCCTCTTGTCCCCTCTCTCCCGCCTCTCGTCACCTCTCTCTCCACCCCTCATCACCTCTCTCTCTCCCTCTTGTCCCCTCTAACTCCCCCCCCCATGGTCCCCTCTCTCTCTCTCTCCTTCTCTCTCCCCCTGTGCCTCCATCGACCCCTCTCTCCCCACCCCCCATTCGTCCCCTTCTTTCCCCCTCTGGCACCCTCTCTCTCCCCCCATCGTCCCCCCTCTCTCGCTCTCTCTCCCCTATCTCTCCCCCCATCGTCTCCTCTCTCTCCCCCTCTCGTACCTTCTCTCTCACCCCCGTCCCCCCCTCTCCCTCTCTCGTCCCCTCTCTCTACCTCCCACATCCTCTCTGTCTCCCCTTCTTGTCCCATCTACATTACACTCTCTCTCCCCCCTCTCTCCCCCTCTCACTCCACTTGTCTCCCCCATCGTCTCCTCTCTCTCCCCCTCTCGTCCCCTCACTCCCCCCTCTCATCACCTCTCTCCCCTCTCTCCATCTCTCTCCCCTCCCTCTCACCTCTCTCGTGCGCTCTCTCTATCTCCCTCTCTCGTCCCCTCTCTCTCCCCCATCATCACCTCTCTCTTCCCCATCGTCCTCTCTCTCTCCCCCATCATCCCTTCTCTCTCACCCCCGTCCCACCTCTCTCCCCTCTAGTCCCCTCTCTCCCTCTCTCCTCCCCTCTGTCTCCTCCCCTCTCTCTCACTCTCTCGTCCCCTCTCTCTCCGCACTCGTCCTCTCTCTCCACCTCTTGTCCCACCTCTCTTACCCTCTCTCTCCCCCTCTCTCCCCCGGTTACCCCCCGCTCTCCCCCATCGTCCCCTCTCTCTCCTCTTGTCCCCTCTCTCCCCTCCTCTCTTCCCCTCACCCCCTCTCATAATCTCTCTCCTCCTCTGTCTTCCCCTCTCTCTCCCTCTCTTGTTCCCTCTCTCTCCCTCTCTCACCCCCCTCTCTCTCTCCCTCTCTCGTCCCCTCTCTCCCCCCTCTCGTCCCCTCATTCCACCCCTCTCGTCACCTCTCTCTCCCCTCTCTCTCACCTCTCTCGTCCCCTCTCTCTCCCCATCTCATCCCCTCTCTCTCCCCTCTCTCGTCCCCACTCTTTCCCCCTCTGTCTCCCTCTCTAGTCCCCTCTCTCACCCTCCATCGTCCCCTCTCACTCCCCATCGTCCCCTCTCTCTCCCTCTCTCTTCCTCTCTGTCTCTCCCATCGACCTGTCTCTCTCTCCCATCGTCTCCTCTCTCTCCCTCTCTTTCCCCTCTCTCTCCCCCATCGTTTCCTCTCTCTGGCCCCATCGTCTCCATATCTCCCCCCGTCGTCCCCCTCCTTCCCACCATCGTCCCATCTCCCTCCCCCTCTCATTACCTCTCTCTGTCACACTGTCTGTCTGTCTCTCTCAGCTCTCCCTCCCTCTCTTGCCTTCTCTGTCTCTCTCGTGCCCTCTCTTTCATCCCTCTGTCTCTCGTTCGCCTCCCCTCTGTTTTGCTGTCCCTCTCTCTCCCACTCTCTCTCTCTATCCCTCTCTCTGTCCCCTTCCCACACTCGTATCCTCTCTCTCTTACTCTTCCTATCTCTCTCTCACTCTTCCTCTCTCTCTCTCTTGCGCTCTCACCCTCTCTCACGCTCTCTCTCTCTCTCTCTCTCTTGCTCCCCTCTCTCGCTCATCTCACTCTGTCTCTCACTCGCTCACTCGTGCTCTGTCTGTCTGTCTGTCTCTCTCTCTCTTCCTCTCTCTCAATCCTCCCTCCCTCTCTCGCCTCTTCTCTCTCACTCTTACTCGATCTCTCTCTCTGTCATCTCTCTACCTCTCACTTGCCCCATTTCTCCATTTTGCTCTCCCCTATCTCTCGCTCCCTCTCCCTCTCTCGCAGCCTCTCTCTCACTCCCCCCTGTCTTTCTCTGTAGCCCTCTCTCTCTATCCCGCCCCCTTCTCTCTCTCTCTATTAATCCTCTCTCATAGGATCATCTCTCTCCCTCTCTCTCTCGCTCTCTCTCTCGTATCTGCCCCTCTCTCCCTCCATCTTGACCTCTCTCTCTCTCGCCCCCTCTTTCTCTCGCTGTCTCTCTCGTGCACACTCTCTCCCCCTTGCTCACCTCCTTTCTTCATCTCTCTGCGACTCTTTCTCTCATTATGGCTTCTCTCTCTGTCATCCTCTCCCTGTCGCCATCTCTCACTCCCCTCTATCACTCTTTCCCTCTCTCTCTATCGACACATCTCTCCCTCCTTTGCGCTCTCATCCCATCTCACTCTCGCTCTCGCACCCTCTCTTCCTCTATCAACCCCGTCTCCCTCTCTCATCTCTCTCTCTCTCTCTCGCTCTCCCTCTCTCTCTCTCTCTCTCTCTCGACCCTCCCTCCCACTCCCGCCTACTCTTTCTCTCTACCCCCCTCTCTCTGTCTCTCTCTATCTCTCTCTTTCACGCCCCCCTCTGTCTCATCTCTGTCACTCGCTAGTCGCCTCTCTCTCACTCTCACCCCGTCTCTCTCACAAACTCTCTCCCTCATTCCCACTCTCTCATCCCCTCTCTCTCGCTCTCGCAACCTCTTCTCCTCTGCCACCCCTCTCCCTGTCGCTCTCTCTCGCCCGTCTCTCTCTCTCCCCCCCCGCCTCTAACTTTCCCTTGCTCACTATCTCCCTCTCTCTCACCCATTTCCTCCCTCCCTCCCCCTCTCTCTCTGTCTCGTCCTCTCTTGCCCCTCACGCTCGCTCTCACTCTCTCTCTCTCTCCTGCCCTCCTCTCTCTGGACCACCCCCCACACACTCCCGTCTCCTTCTTGCCCTTGTTCTCTCTCACCATTTCTCTCTCTTGCCCTCGCTCTGTCTCTCATCCGTCCCGTCTCTCTCTCTCTCCCTTTCTCTCTTGCCCCCTCCCTCACCCCTCTCTCAGTCTCACACTTTCTCTCGCCCACTCTCTCTCGCAACACTTACTGTCATTAACACCTCCCGTGTATCTCTCTTTCTTTTCCTCACCCTATCTCTCTCTTGCCCCTCTCTCTCCCTGCCCCTCACTCTCTCTCCACCTTCTCTCACTCTCGACCCCGCTTCCTCGGTGACTCTCTCTCTCTCTCTCCACCTCCTTCTGTTTCTCTTCGGCTGAATCTCTCTCCCTCCCTTCCTGTCTATCTGCCACACACTGTCTCCCTGGTCCTTCCCTTCCCCTCTGACCCAGAGACTGAGGTGTTTGTGGTGAGGCTGAGTGTGCGATGGTGGGGATGGGATATGGGAGAAGGGGGGGAAATGTGGTAGAGATGGAATTGCAGAAGGGAGACAGAGGCGGCAAGAGAGAGAGAGTGAGGGGGAGGGGAGAGGGAAGAATGGACGCAGGTGGAGAAACCAGTTTTGGGGGTGTTGTGAGAGAGAGGGATGAGGGAGAATGAAGAGGAGAGGTGGTGGAAGATAGAGAGGGAGAGAATTAAGGAGGAAGAGTGGGGGAGAGGAAATGGGGAGGCCAGGTTGGACTGGGGGGGATCAGAGGGAGTTAAACCCAGCTCCTGAGCTCAGGGCGCGGTGCCCTCCCATTCCCTGAGGACAAGGACTTGGGGCTGAGTCTGTCTCTCTCCAGCTCAGCTTCTCCAACACAAAGACACACAACAACATCGGTCACTCTGCTGCTCGGCACGCTTTAATCAATATTTTATTGTTTACAAATGGAAGTGATGGATATAGTCAGTGGGATGGTGCCTTTTCTCACCGGCCGCTGAGTTGTGAGAAACATTGAAATGTTTCCCTGTCACCCCCCTGTGGGATAAAGATGGACAAACCAGCGCTACCCTCAGTCTGTTACCATAGCGACAGGCAGGTCCATCGCTGAAACACTGAACTGAAATGAGAAAATCCCGGATGGATTGATTAATGAGGGAATTTGATGGATGGATGGATTTGGGTGAAGGGATATTTCAGCAAATTCTTCAGCTGCTGCCTGAACTTAGTCTGGGTCACGGCATAAATTGCGGTGTTTGTACAGCAACTGAGGAGCTGCAGCATGAAGCCCAATTCCTGCACAAAGACTTCGAGATACACAGACCGATGCCCAATCAAATACATCCGTTTCCATATCGTATAGAGCATTAACGTTGACCATAACAGGATGAAATTGGCCGAGATCACAAACAGTAAAATGATGGATTTTTTTCGGTTTCTCATTTCAGTGTCAGACTGACCGTCCCCATTGGTGTGAGCGCGGAGTCTCCTGCGGGCTCTGCTGGTCACTAAAATGTGTCTGACGGTGAGAACATTGAGCAGCAGAATCAGGAGAAATGGGACACACGGGTTTAGAATGTAGTGGAGGAACTCGATTGTGATCCAAACCCTGGAGATTCGAACAGCGGCTATTACAAAACAAAACCGGGGGTCGTTCCACAGCCAATACTGAGCCGTGAGCATAAAATACCAGGAAATGTTCTTTAAACAGCTCAGCACAGTCACTGCTCCCAGAACCACAGCCGCCGTTTTCTCACTGCAATATTTACTTTTCAGCTTCTGGCAACAAATGGCCACAAACCGATCAAAGGTGAAAGTGACGGTGAACCAGACAGAGCAGTCAGTGGCTGCATAAAGCAGGACGGCGTGGATATTACACACGGGGACGGAGTACTCCAGGAAATAAAACTGTTCCCGATAAACAATGGGAATGTGTCTCAGGATCAGGTCGAGGATAATGACCAGGAGATCCGCTGCTGCCATGGCCCCCAGGTAACGTCTGACACATGGAGACAATCCACAATCTTTATAAAGCAGGACGTAGATGGTGACTACGTTAACTGTGAGGAAGGAAAACAAACCCATTATCCATCGGCCTGGAGGCAAAGGGACCCAGTGAGATTTTCAAATGTGTCCCTGTATTCAGGGATTTATTAAAATAATTGGAGCTGGAATAACAAATGGGAAGGTTGGAATTACTGACAAAAATGTGACATAAACCACAAGAATCCCTTTTCCCCCAAAATGAGACACATCCATCAGGACAGATGGTTTCTAGAACATTCCCACACACTCGATCACTCGAGAGCAGACACAGGTCACTCCTTCCCAGTTCCTAATATGGAGGGTGGAAACGTTGCTGTCCTGAAGGATTCTCTCCCAGTTTCCTGAAGACAAACGGAGTTTCGGAATTTCTGTATTTTGGTCTAAATTGTGGTCGATCCTGTGTCGGGAAGAAATGTAAACGCAGGGAAAACGTATTCACCCCTTTAACTGCCTGAGGGGCCTTCGGAACAGTGTCTCCTTCTCCCTGGAACGGGATCTCTTCCCTCGGGATCTTATCGTTTGTTCAATTCACCAACTTCTGGCCGTTCACAAACAATGTCAGGGACAGAACGTTCCGGGGAATGTCAGTTATAGAATGTCAGGGACAGAACGTTCCGGGGAATGTCAGTTATAGAATGTCAGGGACAGAATGTTCCGGGGAACTCCTTGACCTATCCATGACCTTCCCCATCCTCTCTGACCTATCACCTCTCCCCCACCTCCGTCTCTTGATCACATTCCCAGCTCCCTTACCCCAGCCCCACCTCCTGCACCAGCCCCAGCCCCCTCCCAATTATCTCTCAGCTCCCCAGCCCACAAGCCTCATTCCTGATGAAGGGATTATGCCTGAAACGTTCATTCCCCTGGTCCCCGGATGCCGCCTGACCTGCTGGGCTTTTCAAGCACCACACTCCCAGTCAGGAAACAGTCCGACACCGTCATACTCACAGGATCAGGCCTGATGGGTAATTTAGATTAGATTAGATTACCTACAGTGTGGAAACAGGCCCTTCAGCCCAACAAGTCCACACCGCCCCGCCGAAGCGCAACCCACCCAGACTCATTCCCCTACATTTACCCCTTGAACTCACTCTACGAACAATTTCCCATAGCCAATTCACCGAACCTGCATATCTTTGGATTGTGTGAGGAAACCGGAGCACCCAGACGAAACCCATGCAGACACGGGGAGAATGTGCAAACTCCACACAGTCAGTCGCCCGAGGCTGGAATTGAACATGGGTCTCTGGCGCTGTGAGGCAACAGTGCTAACCACTGTGCCACCACGCTCACCCATAATGTTTCATGAAGCCCCATCACCATCCCTGGGTATATCCTGAGCCACCGGCAGGATAGACCCACCAGTGGTGGGGACACACTGGGATACAGTCAGGGAAGGAGTTACCGTGCAAATCCCCAACATTGATTCCAGAACCCAGGAAATCTCATGGTAACAGATCATGGTCAAGGAAGTCGCCTGAGGATGGTTGTCTCCTGCACCCCACCCCTCCTCTTGGAAACAAATCAGAGGAAGCACTGAGGGTGATAAGGTCCCAGACCATCCTCTGGGTGTGGGACTTCAATGTCCATCACTAAGAGTGACCCCACAGGCCCACCGCTGCCTGAGCAGGGACAGGCTTGAATACACAACAGCCAGACTGGGGGAATCATTCTCACCAAACTCCTTGTCCCAGATGGATCTGTCCTTGACAGTATCTGTAGGAGCAGCCAGCACACAGTCCTGGCGGAGGGAAAGTCTCAGCCTCATACTTGACATACTCATGATTAGTGTGTTGCTTGAAAAGCACAGCAGGTCAGGCAGCATCCTAGGAGCAGGAAAATCACCGTTTGGGGCAGCAGACCTTCATCACGAATGAGACTGCGAGCCTCCGGGATGGAGAGATAAATCATATGACGCGTACTGCTCACTGTGTGATGTGGCACACCCTCCTGTGAAGTAGTACTTACTTCTCAAGGACAGAGCACATGGAAACTGGCCATCCATGAGGCACTGTGGGCTAGTAACAGCTGCAGCATCAATGGCCTTCCCTTCATCATAAAGTCAGAAGTGGCCTATTTTGAAACTGATGGTTTCAAAATATTCAGCACCATTCACAACTGCACCGATACTGAAGCAGGCTATTCAGCCCATCAAGAGTTATAAATAGGAACAGAATGAGGCCATTCAGCCATTGGAGGCTGTTACTCAGCGATTCGAAAAGAACTTTTAATCTCTCATACCTGTTACACAGGAAATGGAAGGGAACATTCAGCACTTCAAAGCTGATAGACGGGAATACGGGGAGGTGTGCAGACCACACCAGCGCATTGATCTATAAACCCAGACTAGAAATCTGTCCAGGATGGGGAGCTGTGTAGACCACAGCAGTGCATTGATCTATAAACCCGGACTAGAAATCTGTCCAGGACGGGGAGCTGTGCAGACCACAGCAGTGCATTGATCTTTAAACCCGGACTAGATATCTCTCCAGGATGGGGAGCTGTGCAGACCACAGCAGTGCATTGATCTATAAACTCGGACTAGATATCTGTCCAGGATGGGGAGCTGTGCAGACCACAGCAGTGCATTGATCTATAAACCCGGACTAGATATCTGTCCAGGATGGGGAGCTGTGCAGACCACAGCAGTGCATTGATCTATAAACTCGGACTAGATATCTGTCCAGGAGGGGGAGCTGTGCAGACCACAGCAGTGCATTGATCTATAAACCCGGACTAGATATCTGTCCAGGATGGGGAGCTGTGCAGACCACAGCAGTGCATTGATCTATAAACCCGGACTAGAAATCTGTCCAGGACGGGGAGCTGTGTAGACCACAGCAGTGCATTGATATATAAAACCCAGATTAGATATCTGTCCAGCACCGGAAGCTGTGCAGAATTCCGCAGTGCACTAATGTGTGAACCTGAAAGAAATATCCTTCCAGTATGTGGAGCTTCACGGACACTATCTATAAACCTCAACCAGTTAGTCTGACCACCACAGGGAACAGTGCAGTAATCACCGTGAATTAATCTGTAAAAGAGGAGCATTTACCCTCACCGCATGTAGGACTGTGTACACAACCCCAGTGCATTGATCTGTAACCCAGGAGCAGTTACCCTCCCAGCATGTAGGACAGTGTGCACCACCCCAGTGCATTGATCTGTAACCCAGGAGCTGTTACCCTCCCAGCATGTAGGACTGTGTACCCCACCCCAGTGCATTGATCTGTAACCCTGGAGCAGTTACCCTTCCAGCATGTAGGACTGTGTACACCACCCCAGTGCATTGATCTGTAACACTGTGTGAGATCCCTGCCCAGTGTGGGGAAACCTGCAGCCCATGCTGGAAGTGACAGGATGTGCAGCTCACACCAATTTACAGCTCCATATCCCCATTGGGCCATGAAGAGGTGGTGCTGTCGGTGTGAACATCATTGCCAGAGAGAGATGGCGAGGGAGTCAGTTTAAACAATAACTAATAAGAGGGGTTTGGGAAATAGACAGTGAGGGGGAGACTGAGAGACAATGTTATGGAAGGATGTGTTCCCAGGTTTCAGAATGCTGAAATGAAAACATTTTAACAGCATCCTGTAACATAAGCCAGTGTTTCCAGTAATGGTAGGTGAACATGATATTGTTGGTGTACAGATGATGCAGAGTTTTGGATGAGTATTTGTTCTTCAGCTTTGTATCTGGGTGTAGGGTCAGCAGAGTCTTTGACTCATTGGGCTCAATCTCACAATAATTTGTCTCAGTGCAGTTTCATTGACTGTGACAGAGGGATCATCCGCATTAGGCCGAGCTAGTTTCCTGGTGCTATCATATCGAACTCACCTCATTAACTACCCACCCCATCCCATGGTGTCCCTCTCATTCAATACCAGCCCGATTCTTCCACCCATCATGACTGGAGGTACTCACTATCGACCGGGTGCCCCTGGATATTCCGTGATCCCTGGCACTGGGGTCATCTTTAAAAGGCCAAGGGGCACATGGTTGAGCTTTCTCAGTTTGGAGCTGCCCTGCACAGTTTACCCCGAGCAAGGGAGATAAGGGACAATTACACCACGGTTTGTCGACAGGGGCACGGAGGTCCTGGTGGATGGGCTAGTACAGAGGGGGGCCATTCTCTTCCCAGAGGGGGCCACACCACCTGACCCACTGAGCATGGTCTGAGCTCCCCACCCAGCTCAGTGCAGTATCTGGGGTCTGAAGAAATGCCCAGCAATACAGGACAAGCATCAACAACCATCCCCACTCTGTCAGGACAAGGGTCACCGTATTCTCTCTGCTCCCTCATACTCACTGTATATCTGTTATAGCACTGACCCCCGAACAAGGCTCATGGTCCACCACACTCACTGCCGCATGCTGCACCTTCTCTCTCTCTCTGTCTATGTCTCTGTCTTTGTCTGTCTCTGTCTATCTCTGTCTCTCTGTCTCTCTCCCCCTCCCTCCGCTTTACCCCCCCTACACTAATAACATTGCATGGATACAGCACTGTGGACTGACTCCCCTCAGACCCCTCACCATGACCCTGTTCCCCACCTCTTCCAGCACTAACAGCAGGACCACACATCCCGATCCTTCCTCCCTCCACTTCTCCCATTCCAGGAGAAACGGCCTGGAATAGGACAGAAAGGGCCTATCCGGGTGATGGAGTATCCGATATCCATTCCCTCACCCCCTCCCCCCGCCATGTGGGGAGGACCCTGGTACGAGCCGGACAGGACCAGGACGCCTCGTGTGGAGATTCTGAAACATCCACGTCCCACCGACCGAGTAAGGAGCAATGTTCAGTGAAGGGCGATTCTCACTTTAAACCCACTGACAGCTCCGTTTCCCCCCCGGCACAACTTGGAAGCCGTGGCCCTGATGCCATCTCCCTTTTGTGTCGAGCTGGTACAAATTGAATCCCCACGGTCTCGGTGGGCAGGAGGGTGGGCTCACAACACATCGTCACCACCACCTCCCAGGAAGGGAGCACCGAGACTCCCTCCTACACCTCCCCCTGTAAACAGCTCAGATACTGAAACTAATCTGTGATAGTTACTGCTCTCCCCACTTGTCTTGACATCTTCAACAATCTAGGATCATATACAGGCAGCGCCCTCTGCTCCTGCACTCCCTTTATAACGATACAGCCTGTATTAAACTGCCTTTCAATGTCTTTCCTACCACAGTCCATCACCTCACACTGCCCTGCATTGATCCCCATCTGCCTTACACCTGAACACTACTCCAACGTGTCACTGTCGTGTTAGAGTTCCGCACTGTTCTCCATAGACTTCAGAGTTCTTCCAGTTTCGGTGCCACCTACAAACATTGAGATTGTTATAGTGTCACAGTCCCCATGAAAGAACTGAAATCTTGCCACACTCGCGAGTGTGAGCAAGTGAAATACTGATATATTCCTATGGACAGGGTCGAATAATGACATACTGTCAATGGAGCAACAAAACTCCTGACACATACGAGACAGAGTAGATGAAATATTGACAAACCACAGAGCAAGAGAAATCTGATAGGTTCCACTTATCTATATTCATCAGATTATAATGTGATGATGTTGAAAGTGTGTACTGTACCTTTTAGAGAGGGTGAATGCTGTTCTGAACTGAGAGTTTACAAGCACCTGCGATATGAGAGGATGGCAGACCCAGAAACAATATATTGCTATAGAGCTGGAGTCGGGTAATAAGCAGTTAAGAGAAAGGAGGTCCCAGAGTTGTGAATAGTTCATGTAAAATGTTCACTTTCAGCTTGAAAAAAATAAATTGATGTTATTATTTAAATAGTAGAATTTGGTAGGTCTGTCACTCATATTTTAACAGTTTACGAGGCGAACTTATGTTTAGTTTAACTTACCAGATGAGCTTCATGCAGTGTCCTCACAATTCCCGTGTGTGTATCTGTGTGTCTCTGTGTGGGGCAAGACTGTCAGTCTCCGTGGTGCTTAAAGTGATGCAATGCCACCCTCTGCTCGCCTCCCCACGCCACTGCACAGGCATTGGCAGAGGGTGAAAACCAACAGGGATTCATTCAGAGAGGGGGAGGGAGAGGGCTCACCGCATCATCCAAACTGATGTATTATCCATGGACTGATGTAAATGTCCTTTAAACATTGTAACTGTCCCTGCTTTCACCACTTCCTCTGGAAGTTCATTCCACACACAAGCCAGACTCTGTCTAAAATAATTACCTCTCATGACATTTGTGAATCACTTTTCCTCGCATCTTAAAATATCCCTCAGTTTTGAATCACCAACTCTAGGGAAAAGACATCAGCCTTTCTGCTTATCTGTACCCGTCACGATTTTGTAAACTTCTGTGACGTTACCCCTTAATCTCATACTCTCCAGTGAAAAAAAGGCCCAGCCTATCCAGCCTCTCCTTATAGCTCACTCCCTCCATTCCCAGCAACATCCAGGTTAATCTCTTCTCAATCCTCTCCAGCTTAATAGTATCAAGGTCAATAATATCAAAGTGAATAGTCAAGGTGTTTTCTAAGGCTACGGGGGGTCCAAAACTAGAGGACATAGGGTTAAGGTGAGAGGGGAAACATTTAAAAGTGACCTAAGGGGCAACGTTTTCACCCAGAGAGTGGTGTGCCTATGGAATGAGCGGGCAGGGTGACCAGATTGGACACAGTATTCCAGAAGAGGTCTCACCAATGTCCTGTACAACCACAGCATGACATCCCCATTCGGATACTCAAAGGTCTGACCAATGAAGACAAGTGTGTTAAACACTTTCTTAACAACAAGATCTATATGAGATGCAAATTTTAAAGAATTAAACCTGACGGCCTAGGTTTCTGTACTACAGCATGGCCAAAGGCTCTACTTTTAATTGTATAGGTCTTGCTGTTGTTTCATTTACCAAATCCAATTGCTCGCATTAATCCAAACTAAACTCCACCTGCCACCCCTCAGCCCAGTGTGTGATATTAATACCACGTCACTGTGCCCCTTCAATTTTAAAGTTCCCATCCCACTCCAGGAGGCCTGCACACTCCAGCCTTGAGTTTCACAAAAACCCTGAGCTTGGGTTGCCTTGTGTGGTTTGGGGGAGGAGGGACAGATTACACACACAGTCAGTGGGGAGGAGGGGCTGGAGAGTTATCACTGGCCTGGTATCATTTCATGGCTTTCGGAAGTGGGCAGTCGCACGTTAGAGGTGGGTAATACCGCTCGGTGCTTTGGGGCCAGAAATTAAGCTCTTCCTTCGTCTCTGGTGTTCAGTAATAAATATCCATTTGAGACCCTTCATTGGGCAGAGCGTCTCTGCAGGATTTCTTTCCCTAATATTGCAGACGACAGATCATAGCAATTAAAGCTGTTCATAGTTAATTTCGATGGAACAGCACGTGCACTCAATATACGAGTTAAGACAAATATTTTGCATTTGTTTAACAATACAAAGTGATTTCTTGTAACTCAGAAATGGCAACATGATTATAATAAATAGGAGAAAGTAAGGATGGCAGATGCTGGAGATCAGAGCTGAAAAATGTGTTGCTGGAAAAGCGCAGCAGGTCAGGCAGCATCAAAGGAGCAGGAGAATCGACGTTTCGAGCATAAGCCCGTCTTCAGGAATGAGGCTGGTGTGCCAAGCAGGCTAAGATAAAAGGCAGGGATGAGGGACTTGGGGGAGGGGCATTGGGAATGTGATAGCTGGAAGGAGGTCAAGGTAAGGGTATTAGGACAGACATTGGCCTATCGCAGCTACACTGGCACCACCCCCCACCTTTTCCTCCGCTACATCGATGACTGTATCGGCGCTACCTCGTGCTCCCACGAGGCGGTTGAACAGTTCATCAACTTTACTCACACTTTCCACCTCAAATTCACCTGTACCGTCTCAGAATCCTCCCTCCCCTTCCTAGCCCTCTCCATTTCTATCTCGGGCGACCGACTCATTACGGACATTTTCTATAAACCGACCGACTCCCACAGCTGCCTAGACTACTCCTCCTCCCACCCTGGCCTCTGTAAAAACTCCATCCCATATTCCCAATTCCTTCGCCTGGGCTGCAACTGCTCCCAGGAGGGCTAATTCCAATACCGAACAACCCAGATGGCTCCTTCTTCAAAGACCCCAACTTCCCCTCAGCCATGGTTGACGATGCTCTCCATCACATCCCCTTAACTTCCCGTGCCTCCGCCCTTGAACCCTGCCCCTCCAATCACCACCAGAACAGAACCCCATTGGTCCTCACTTACCACCCCACCAACCACCGGATACATCGGATCATCCTTCATCATTTCCGCCAACTCCAACAGACCCCACCACCCGGGATATATTTCCGTCCCCACCTCTATCAGCGTTCCGGAAAGACCACTCCCTCCGCCACTCCCTCGTCAGGTCCACATTCCCCCACAAACCCAACCTCCACTCCCGGCACCTTCCCCTGCAACCACAAGAAATGCAAAATTTGCGCCCACACCTCCCCCCTCACTTCCCTCCAAGGCCCCAAGGGATCCTTCCATGTCTGCCACAAATTCACCTGCACCACCACACACATCATTTACTGCATCCGCTGCACCCGATGTGGCCTTCCCGACATTGGGGAGACAGGCCGCCTACTTGCGGAACGTTTCAGAGAACACCTCTGGGACACCCGCACCAACCAAACCAACCGCCCCGCGGCTGAACACTTCAACTCCCCCTCCCACTCCACCAAGGACATGCAGGTCCTTGGACTCCTCCATCGCCAGACCATGGCAACAAGACGCCTGTAGGAAGAGCACCTTATCTTCTGCCTGGGAACCCTCCAACCACAAGGGATGAATGCGGATTTCTCCAGCTTCCTCATTTCACCTCCACCCACCTTACATCAATCCCAACCCCCAGATTCAGCACCTCCTTCTTGACCTGCAGTCTTCTTCCCGACCTCTCCACCCCCGCCCTATCACCCTTACCTTAACCTCCTTCCACCTATCACATTCCCAACGCCCCTCCCCAAGTCACTGCTCCCTACCTTTTTTCTTAGTCTGCTTGGCACACCAGCCTCATTCCTGAAGAAGGGCTTTTGCCCGAAACGTCGATTCTCCTGCTCCTTGGATGCTGCCTGACCTGCTGTGCTTTACCAGCAACACTTTTTTCAATTCTGATTATAATAAATCCACACCGAGCTGAAAGCGGGCACTAAAATATGTCTCAAAATCTGGGTATGGTAGTGTAGTGGGTAGTGTCCCTGCCTCTCAGTCAATGCTCTGAATTTAATCCAATTCCTGAACTTGTGTGGTAGTGTTCCTAGCTCTGGACTAGAAGGCCTGGATTCAAGTCCTGCCTATTGCAGAGCTATGTCACATCATGTCAGAACAGGCTGATGAACAAACACACAGGAGAATAATGTTCCAGCTTTATGGGTATTGCTGAGTGATGCTAGCGTCCCTACCTCCGGGCACAAAGGTCTAGGCGTAAAGCCCACAGAAGTGTCTCAGGATACATCTGAATAGACTGATTAAAATGGATTTAGAATTGTGACCTGATGGAGAAGGAAGAGGTGTCAGTATTGAATTTCAGGATTTAGGCCCAGTATGACTGAAAGTACAGCCATTCGTGTTGATTGGAGGCACATTTCGCAGCAGGAAAGGTTTATAAAATCAGAATGGTCATGGATAGGGTGAGTAGTCAGGGTTTTTTTCCCCAGGTTAGGAGTGTCAAGAACGATAGAGGATTGGTTGAAAGTGAGAGGGGAAAAGTTTCGATGAGGGCTAAAGGGCATCATTTCACACAGAGGGTGGTGTGTGTATGGAATGAGCTGTCAGAAGAGTTGGTGGAGGCTGGTACAACTGCAGCATGTAAAAGGCATCTGGATGCTGACAGACCTGCCGAGATTTTCCAGCAATTTCTGTATTTCTTGAAAAAATGCTTTTAACACAGGTATTCTATTTAAATTAAACATTTTTATTTTGTAATGACACAGGGACATATAAACATATCTTCAAATCGACCAAGGCCATTTTCTGCTCAGGATATGGCTCTGTGTATGACAGCAGCAATGATGCACCCACATGGAACAGGGAATGTGATGGAGACATAGTTTGGACAATGTACAAGGAGACATCACATGGTCCAGTTTGGGAGAGGATGACATTACTGTGTGAGTCAACTCAGAGAGGTAGAAAATGTCATATACCCGAGAAGGAATGGCCTATTACACTCTCTCTCCTTCATTGTTCCTCATCACAGCAATGTGTGCGAGCTAACAAAAAAAACCTCTACAGTCATCGTTACCATTCTTATTTTTATGGAATCCCTGCAGTGTTGAAACAGGCCCTTCGACCCAACAAGTCCATACCAACCTTCCCAACCCATTTCCCGATACTTACCCCTGACTAATTCACCTAATCTAGAAATCCCTGAACACGACAGACAATTTAGCATGATCAATCCACCGAACCTACACAGTTTGTGGTAGGAAACTGGACCACCCATTAGAAGCTCACACAGAAAAGTGGGGAATGTGCAAACTTCACACATACAGTCACCCAAGGCTGGAATCGAACCGAAGTCCCTGGTGCTGTGAGGCAGCAGTGCTAACCACCGTGCTGCCCTTTGGGTGATCACTGACCAGAATTCACTGGAATCTCCTCTCTGCCTAAAGCAAAGGGAATTAAGCCAAATCCAACTGTCCCAGGATGGAATCCCATTGCTCGCAGCTGTGTGAGTAAAATATCTTCAGAAACTAAATTGCGTTGTGGACAATCTCACAATTTTCCCTTTAGACATGAGTTCCAATAATATCTGAACAGAGTTCGTTCAAGTTAAAAGTGTGTGTGTGTGTGTAGAAAGTGAAATATTGATTATATACTTGCAATACCCAAACCGTTTACCATTCATCTTTCCATCACAGTGTGAGTAACATTGCTCTGAATCATAAATGTGCTATTTGAGCAGATTAAAGAAACTAGCCTGACTTGTTCCTAAAACTGACCCTGACCCAGTCTCAGACCGATATGATCGGCCATATCACAAACCTGGTGACATTTAACATTTATTGGGAGCAGTGGAGGAGTGGGACTAGAAAAGGAAACAGTGACCCCAAAACCCGTGAACTATAGACCGCTGAGCCTGATGTCAGCGGTGGGAAAGTTGTTGGAGGGGATTGTGAGGGATAGCATTTACATACATTTGGGAAGCCAAGGGCTGATCGGGGTAGACAACGTGGCTTTCTGCATGGGAAATCATGTCTCATTAATTTGGTTGAGTTTTTTGAAGAGATAACAAAGAAGATTGATGAAGACAGTTTGGTAGACATTGTCTATATGGTCTTCAGCAAGGTGTTCATTTAAAGAACAAAGAGCAAAGAAAATCTAAAGCCCAGAAACAGGCCCTTCAGCCCTCCAAGCCTGAGCCGATCCAAATGTACTGTCTAAACCTGTCACCCAATTCCTAAGTATCTGTATCCCTCTGCTCCCCACCTACTCATGCATCTGTCCAGACGCATCTTAAGTGAATCTACCGTGCCTACCTCTACCACCTCTGCTAGCAACGTCTTCCAAACGCCTACCACCCTCTGTGTGAAGTACTTACCGCGTGTATCCTCCTTAAACATTCCACTTCTCACTTTGAAAGCACGACCTCTCGTTATTGAATCCTTCAACCTGGGAAAAAGTTTGTCTCGATCCACACTGATTCCTGAAGAAGGGCTTATGCCCGAAACGTTGATTCACTTGCTCCTCGGATGCTGCCTGGCCTACTGTGTTTTTCCAGCACCACATTTTTCAATTCTGTCCACCCTGTCGAGACCCTTCATGATTTTGCAAACCTCAATCAGGTCCCCCCTCAATGTCCTTTTTTCTAGTGAAAGTAAACCTAACCTACTCAGCCTCTCTTCATAGCGAGTATTTCATTCTGATTGGTAGACAGATTAGTAAGGTTCGGTCACATGGGATACAGAGGAAGCTAGTCACAATTGGCTTGAAGGAAGAGGGATATTTTTCAGACTAGAGGCTTGTGAGCAGCAGTGTGCTGTAAGAATCAGTACTGAGTTCACTGCATTTCATCATTTATGTCAGGGTTTTAGATGTGAATATTGGGGCCATAGTTAGTAAATTTACAGATTATATCAGAAAGGTGGTGTAGTAGATTATCTCAGAGTATAACGAGATCACAATTAGATGGAACAAAGGGGCAAGGAGTGACAGATGAAGTTTAATTTAGATAAATACGAGGTTTTGTAGTTTGGGAAGGCAAATCATGGCAGAAATTATACACTGATGTTAAGGTCCTGGAGAGTATTGTGGGAAAAAGGGACATAGGACTGCAGGTACATTGTTCCTTGAAAGTGGAGTCGCAGGTGGACAATGTGGGACAGAACACATTTGGCACATTTGCCTTAATCAGTCGGAGCATTGAGTATAGGGGTTGTGGTGGCATGTTGTATCTGTACAGGATGTTGGTGAGGCCACTTTAAGAATACTACGTACAACTCATTGTCTGCAGAAATGATTTAGACACCGATGTTCCAGGACTGGAAGTTTGAGCTTCGTGGAGAGGTTGATTAGGTTGAGGTGCTTTCTCCTGGAGTTTCAGAGGCTGATGAGTGACATTATAGAGGTTCACAAAACCAGCAGTGGCATGGATATTCTAAACAGCCACGTTCTTCTGCCCAGTGTAGGGGAATCCAGAACAAGAGGGCATAGGTTGGAGGAGAAAGGGCGAATGATTTCGAAGGGACCTGAAGATAAATGTTTCACACAGAGAGTGGTGTGTGTACCGAAAGTGCTATCAGAGGAAGTGGTGAAAGCGGTTACAATCGCACATTTAAAAAGTATATGAAAGAAGTGGGATATTGGTCAAATGCTGGCAAATGGGACTGGATCAGATTTGATATCTGATCGGAGTGAACAGGTTGGACTAACGGGTCTGTTTCCGTTCTGCAAGACTCTCTGATTCGATAAGGAGGATGACGAATAATTCTGAAAGGCCCTTTCAAGTCGGAATCCTCTTCACTGGAAGTTTATTGTGCCTCCATGCTCACATTGATTGAAAGCTGCATTAGTTAAGTATTTGACAGAAGTGTGAGTCATGCATAATGGGATATAGACAGGAAGGTGGGGCTGAGACACCAACCTGATCAGCCAAATCTTAGTGCCTGGTGGAGAAGGCTCAAAGTATCTAATGACCCACTCCTGCTCCTCAGTCCCATGTTTCTGTGTTCCATTCAGCCCATCAAACCTGCTAGACAGGAGCACTTAGATGCTACTTACTGCTATAAACTGGTGCACAGAAACACAGACAATTCAGCCCTTCAAAACTGTCCCACAGACTTTGAGGTGATTTGGGAAGTGTAATTGGAAAATCCGGGCACGGGTATGGAAGAAGCCTCTCATCTCTCTTTACAGAGCTTCCCCTCTCTGCAACTTGTGCTTCATTTGTTGGTCATGTTTAGACCCAAATTCACTCGAAATACAGCCCCCATACCTCACCCAGAGATGGCTCACAGAATCCTCTGGTCTCCCTGACTGCAATATGCAACAACAGAGCATTCATGAAAATAACACCCACTAACTTTCCAATAACAGAATTGGAGAACATCAGAAACAGGGGCAGGTCGTTCACTCCCCAAGCCAGCCTTGCCCTTCACTAAGATCATGACTGATCTGCTCTTGGTCTCAAATCCTTTTTCATACACAATTCTTCATAGCCCTCAACTCTCTGACAGATCAATATCCATCTAGCTCCTCTTCAAATACTTTCAGTCATCGAGCTCCCCAACACTCTTGAGAAGAGAAATCCTGACATTCAATCCCACCTGTCTGAAGAAAACACGTGCTGCTCCTATATCATGGCTTATTGATGTGAACAAAAGAGGTTGAGACAAGGGTTCAGGTAAAAATGACTGGCCCTGATATCAAGCAATGGTTGACTTCTGTTGACATCAAGGAGCTTAACAAAACTTGACTTAATGGGAATCAGAGTAAACTCTCCAGTGTTTGGTGTCAAGCATGGCACAAAGGAAGATGTTCATCATCTCAGTCCTGGGTCAGCTCTGTGAGAGATCCTCAGGGTAGCTTCGTCTCCACAAACATCTTCAACTGCTTCATCAAAGTCTCCCCACCCCCACCCTCCCCACCATAAGATCAGAAGTGGGGATGGTCACTGAAGATTCCACAATGTTCAGAACATTTTGTCCCCCCTCAGCTCCTGAGTTGGTCTGTGTCCGTGTGTAGCAGGTCCCAGACACACTCAGGCTTGTGCTGTTAAAGTGTCGGGAACATTCCTGTAACAGCACTGCCTGACACTGCACATTGCCACAGTAAAACAAGAGTTCATTCAGCACCTCACGCTAGTTTCACAGGAATATGAGGAAGTCATTCAGCCCATTCATATTATTGGATTAGAAGAGGGACAGCCCACTTAGTACCTCCGGCCTATTATTCAGGAAGAGAAGGAGTCTAGTGTGATGGACCACCAGAGCCCCTCGAAAATATTTGAAGGCAGTAGCGTAGACTCTACATTCCCTTTAAAATAAGAAAATATTAAAGTGTCTGTTCCAGATGCAATGTGACAGCAGCAAGAGAAAATTCAGAGAGAGTAGCAGTCAGGAGACATTCCCCAAAGCTTCCAACTCTGTGGAGAACCCAATAGTTTCTGATGTTACTGAGAAACCAAAACCCAGAGATCCTAATCTGTGAGAGCTGGCCACACCCATTCAGGCTGCATTAAAATTAACCTAAGGCCTCCCCGAGCTGTTACCCAAGTGTCTTAACTAACCAGCTTGGTAATGATTGTTCAATCTCTCACTTAAAAGAATCCAGGACAAAATAACCTCTTAAAGCTACAGCATCATCAGACTTGTCAGTAGATCGACCTTTCAAACAGGAACCAGGGATAACCCAGTCAGGCGCTTGGCCTTGTCCAATCGGACGAGGAAGATGCCAATCAGCCCCTTGAGTCACTTATACAGGAACAGCAGGAGGCCATTCCCACCTCAATGCACTTACACGGGGGCAGAATGTGGTAATTGATTCTGATTCCTGATGAATGTCTTATTCTGAAACGTCGATTCTCCTGCTTCTCGGATGCTGCCTGACCTGCTGTGTTTTTCCAGCAATCAACGCTCTACTCTGATCTCCAGCATCGGCAGTCTTAAGTGTCTTCAGATTGATGCTCTAACATGATGAACAATTGGAGCAGAGGCTGCACAGACAGACTGCTCCACGTTGTTCCTCCTGGCTCCGTTGCTCATGATACACATGTAGGACTTTAACATGGTGAGAAGGGAAGCCATATGTCTTGTGTGAAGTCTCAAGAAGGCACCTTCCATCTCCGAGAAGCCAGCCTGGTGTTCTCTATGTAGGGCGGAAGATGGTGGGAATGTCTACCTGTTTCAGATGGAACGTATTGTGGCTGCTGTTGGGGATTGTGAACAACATGACATTCAGTACAGGGTTCACACGCCGACTGCACAATAACGTGGGGAGAGTTAGTAAAGGCATATAAACTATTCGGAAAGCCATGTTAGATTGATGAATGGACTCTCTATTTTCAAATAATGGTGATCTTGCTCGTGTTGATCTTGTCTAGTGCACGTCTTGTACAGTGTAACCTGTATGCCTTACTCGGTCCAAGTCTATTTCCACCCTATGATCTGTCTGGCCATGTTTACTATGACCTGCCCCCACTGCTCATAAGCAAAGTGTTTCCCTGTACTGAGGTACACGTGACAATAAATCAAACCAATCAATCCTGGGTAAAGTATGGAATTTCTCACACTACCAATGTGTCTTTTGGAAATAAGTGATCGCTGCCACTCCTCGTGTTTCAGCGTCACCATTTCTTCGTCTCTCACAGTTCTACAGGTTAAACACTTAGCTTCTTTACTCTATCCTCATGTTACCATCACTGGTATCTGTGGTAAGAAGATCATTCCTTACAAAGGACATCAAATCTGTAGAGAGTGCCCCAAATGCTCTCTCAGCAAGGCTCTACAACAGCAGGAAGATGACATTACTTATGTACTCGAATCATCTTACAATGAAGGACAGCATACCATTGACTGCACCCATTACTTACACAGGGTTTGATTCGGAGCAGTCAGCATAGACTTGTGAGTGGGAGATCATGCTTCCCAAATTTGTTTGCGTTCTTTGATGAAGTGACCAGGAAGGTTGATGAGGACAGAGCGGTAGACATAGTCTCTATGGATTTCAGTAAGGCCTTTGATAAGGTCCCACACGGCAGGCTGCTCTGGAAGGGGACACCACGTGGAATGCTGGGGGAACTGACAAATTGGATACACAGTTGGTTTGATGGTAGAAGGCAGAGAGGGTTTAGTGGAAGGATGCTTGTCAGACTGGAGGCTGGGTCCATAGCTGTTTGTTATCTATGAATTAGTTGAGAATGTACAAGGCATGATTAGTAAGTTTGCAGATGACACTAAAATAAGTGGGAGCATGATCAGTGAGGAAGTTTATCAGAAATTGCAGCAGGACCTGAATCAGGTGGAGAAATGGGCAGAGAAATGGCAAATGGAATTTAATATAGATGCGTGATGTCTTATATTTTGGGAACTCAAATCAAGGTAGGAGTCTCATGGTGAATGGAAGGATCTTCAAGTGTGTAGTGCGCAGAGAGTCCTTGGTGTTCAGGTGCACGGTTCTCTGAGAGTGGAGTCACAGATAGGCAGGGCAGTGAAGAAGGCTTTTCGCACACTAGCCTTCATCAGGTAGGACATTGAGTATAGAAGTTGGGAATTTATATTGCAGTTACACAAGACTTTGGGAAGGCTGCACTGAGAGTGTTGTATTCAGTTTTGTCACCTTGTTACAGGGAGGATGTTATTAAATTAGAAAGAGTGCAGAAGAAATTTTCAAGGACGTTGCCAGGACCCAATGGTCTGAGTTATAGGGAGGGTTTGGACAAGCTAGGACCTTTTCTTTAGCATGTAGAAGACTGAGGGAGTCCTTATAGAGCTGAATAAGATCGTGATGGTAGGGTTAATGCTCTCAGTCTTTGTCCAAGGTTTAGAGAATCGAGGACGAGAGAGGATCAGTTTAAGGTTAAAGGGGAAGGAATAAAAGGGAATCTGAGGGGCCACTTCTTTACACAGAGGCTGGTACATGGATGAGCTGCCAGCAGATATGGTTGAGGGGGTTACATTAACAACATTTCAAAAACATTTGGATAAATATGTGGATAGGAAAGGACTGGAAGGATACGGGCCAACTGCAGGGAATTGGGGTTAGTGTGGATGGACATTTACAACGTAGAGTCGAAACTCCTCTGTTAATTAAAACCAAACACCCAGAAAAGCTGGCCTCACCTCGTAGTCGATTAAAATATGAGTGACACAGATCTACTACATTCCACTATTTAAACAAAAAATTGCAAGTTAGTTTCTTAACTTTAATAGTGAACACTAAACAACAGCTACTCACAAATACAAGCCTCTCTTTTCTTAGCTACTTACTATCTGACACCGACTCTGGAAAAACATTCTGTTCCAAAAGCCAACATATTAAACATTACAATCTCAAGACCACACAGTCTCTATCTTACCCGCAGTGTTCACTCTTCTAGCTGCTGATCTTCCTGGGTCATTTTTTATTGCAAGTAAGTTTAACATGAACATGTATCTTTGATAGAGAGTGTTTGAGGTGGCCAGTTAGCACTCCTGCTCGACAGCAGTTACTCTGCTGTTGGATGGCAGTGGCTCCCCCTCTAGTGTTCCAAATGCTGGGTTTATATACTCCCCATGATACAACAATTCTCATAATTTGATTGCTTTCCAGATGTCCAAACAATAATATTCAAGTTCCGTTGGCTTCTGGTATCCTGAACGTTATTTAAAATCTTTGGTTGTATTTGAATTGTTGTCAAAACAGCAACCAAAACTCAGGTCTCCATTTCCCAGCTAATTGTGACATATGGAACAATCAGACATTTAGCTGGCATCTGTGCTGTACTTTATATTCAACAAAACCCGTTCTGTCTTAAAGTGACTTTCATGCTTTCGACTTCATAAGACCTCCCTCCTTCAGAAAACAAAAGAACCATCAGAATGAAAAGATGGTTTCGTTTCTTTTCCTCTAATTCTTAATCCCATTATTATGAAATACAAAAGTATTAATCTCAATTATGTCATTCATATTAATTTTGTACACCTATTTAAACCGGAATAAGTCAAATCTTATCTAAACTTTTTCCTTTAAATCCGCGATAACACATCTGCTATCACATTTTAGGACCCACAGCATGTACATTTTGTAAGTTTAAAGTTGGTGTGATAAGACTCCAATGAAATACTCTCATATTCCGGTCTTTAACTATTCAAAAAAACGTGAGAGGTTTGTCGTTGTCCACAACCATCTCCGACAATTTATTTGTCTCATAAACATAAAATATTGTCAGGTCAGTGCAAAACTTGATCATTCTTTTTCAATAATGGAGAATGTTGTATTTTCTTTCTGGTGGATATTGCGTTTTTCGACAAGTAGCCAATTAGCTACTCAAATCCATCATAACCTTTCTGTATCAATACATCTCCAACCCCTAAATCCCTAGAAGCAAATAGAATTTTCAAAGGGTTTCAGAATATTTGGTATAGCTAAAACTGGTGCGGTGATTAATCCTGCTTTAAAATTCTCAAATACTTCCTGGCATTGTTCTGTCCACCACAATTCTGTTTCCTTCTTTACTAAGTCCATCAGCGGTGCCAATACGCTGCTGAAGTTTGGAACAAACTTCCGATAGAATCCAATCAGTTCCAAAATTTGAAGCACGTTTTTCTTCGAGGACGGTCGTGGAAATTCCTCAAAGCCCTTCGTCTTTGTGTTCCATGGGGTCAACCTTCCATGGCCAATGTAATGTCCCAAGAACGTCAGCTCTGCCTTCGCGAATTCTGTTTTCTTTAAGTTTAGTACCAAGTTTGCTTCTTGGAATGGTTCAACATGCTCTGCCAACAGTAACGTGAGCTTTCAATCACTTGCTAAAGGTCACTACATCATACAGATAAACTACGCAATTTGTTCATCTGACCACACCTCTGTTCCTGAGTCACGAAACCTGGCTTTGAAGGGAATTCCTATCTCTGGTGGCAATACTAATACGTCATCCCCAAAGGATATCGTCAAAATTTCAGAGTTTTTATCTGCCACGTGCTTCATTCTATGCTGTGCCCTTTAGGTGCTGTTTAGCTAACTCACCTACTCCATCTAATCTCTCCCTCACCTCACATTCATAATCCGAGTGTGAGATCTCTGACTTCAGTCCTGTCAATTTATATTCAAATAATTCCACAGGACCTCTCACTTCAAATATTAACGCAAAGGAAGTAAACTGAGTAGATTTATTTCGGGCAAATAATTTTTCTCCAATGGCAAAAAATTTAATGAGACTCCTTCATTCCAATCATTCCGGTAATCCTGACAGTACACTGTTAATATGGTCTTCAGCGTCTGATGCTAACTTTCCAAGACTCCCTGGAATTCAGGATGGGACGCCCTTGATTTAAACTGCTGTATGCCTAAGCTATCCATGACTTCCACAAACAGCTGATTGGTAAAATGAGACCTTGGTCTGACTGAATCTCTCTGCGGAGCCCACAGTGAGTAAAGAAAGCTACCAACTCCTCCACCTCCCTTTTTACCTTAATACTCCATAATACAATTGTCTCTGGAAATCTGGTAGACACAACCATTATGGCTAGCAAATATTAGTTTCCACTTTTATTTTAGATAGGTGAGCTACACAACTCATCATAACCTACGTGAAATGTTCTTCGAATGCAGGAATTGGTAACAAAGGTTCTGGCTTTATTACTGCCTGTGACTTACCTACCATTTAGAATGTTTGACATGTACGTCAAAAAGTAACCACGTCCGTGTGCATTGCAGGCCACTAGAATTGCCTCTGTACTTTAACCTGAGTCTTCTGTCCACCTAGGCGACCGCCTGCAGTTAGTTTATGTGCTACCCGTAACACTGCACGCTACCTCTAAAACAATCTGGTGCACTTCGGCACATTTCCCTTCTGCACTAACCTATCGGGGTCTCCATTTTAATTTTAACATTCTATCTTTAAGTTAACAACGTTCGACAATATATTTTGATTCCTTTTCTGTGTGTGTGCATGTGTATGTGTGTGTGAATGTGTGAGTATATATCTGTTGTAAGTCCATTAGCCTTTCAGGACTAAACACCTCTGCCTGATCCTCTGCCTGTTCAGGTTTTTCCTGCACCGTGACATCAAACAGGGGGTCAGTTCACTGCACATCAACTCCTTTGGCTTTTTATTACGGGTTTCCTTCCTGCTCTAACTTATGACAGTGGAATCTTGTTACTATACAGTCTGGAAAAATCCTGGGTATTTTTCTTTTAACTCCCGAATTCCCTAGTTTTCCTTTTGCTTTCTCCAATACAAGGGGTGCCACTCCCACCTTGGATCCTGTTAAATCGTTCAAAAGAATAAACTGTATTCCTGAAAATGACACTCTGTTACTGACTATCACTGTTACTTCCCCAAACTTGATTTGGCATTCCATCCTGATGTTACACAAGGGAATACTTAATTTCTAACCCCATTCCACAAATTGTTACGATCTTGATTAATATGTCAGAAAGAGTGAAAATACTTTCATCTCTCACTATTAGAGGCCGAGAGAAAGTGAGGGCTGCAGATGCTGGAGGTGAGAGTTGAAAAGTGTGGGGCTGGAAAAGCATGGCCAACCAGGCAGCATCCGAGGGGCAGAAGCGTTGACGTTTCAGGCATAAATTCTTCATCAGGAAAGTGGGAGGTGGTGTAAGGGAGGGGGAAGGGGGCCGAGAAATAAATAGGAGAGTGGGAGTGGAGCTGGGTGTAAGATAGCTTGGAAGGCAATAGGTAGACGCAGGTGGGGTGTGATGGTGATAGGTCGGAGAGGAGGGTGTTGTGGATAGGTGGTAGCTCAACTAGAACCCTCAAACTAGAACCATCATCAACGTTGACTTCACCAAATTCCAAATCTCCCCTCCCCCAACATCTGCCAGATTGAACCATTTAATCTAACACTGCCCTCTTGAACCGCCCGAACTGGTCAGCTTCCTTCCCACCTACCGACTCCACCCTCCCAACCGACATATCACTATTACTCCCACCTACATCTTCTTATCGCCTTCCCAGTGACCCTCCCACCAGCCCAGCTACTACCCTCGTATTTATCTTTCAGCCCACTTGTCCCCCCACCACATTCCTCACAATCGGTTTCTGCCTGATATTCCATTGTTCTGCTTTTCGGATGCTGCCTGATCTGTTGTGCTTTTCCAGCGTCTCACTTCTCAACTATTAGAGATTGAGCAGATCCCATATCTCACAAAATTATAACTTCTTGTCCTTCTCCCCCTGCTCTTTCTAAGCAAACTTTATCTAATGAGGCGAATTCGTTCAGAGATCAGGTACCGATTCCATACCCAGACCCTGCCTCGGCTGTACACTCTCCTGCAGCTCCTCGCTCTACTTGGGGTCTCCTTTACCAGTTTCACTAATGCCACTGGCTTAGCCTCTTCTACCGCATCTTTCCCCAAAGTGCCTTCCTTCAACGACCATCACAGTGTGTCCCAGCTTACTTCAATGAAAACACCTTTTCCCAGTGCCCTTCTTAAACCATCAGCACTGTCATTTTATGTGTTCCACTCCCTTATACTGAGAACACCTGAGGCCTTTCACCTCCTTTCAACTCCTTTGGGCTTCTTTTTTCACCTGTGGTAAACTATTGTGCGCTACTGTTCGCTTTGTAATGTGTGAACTTCCCTTCTCCCAATTTCTATCCCTCATAGCATGATAATTCTCCTGGAAGCTAAATTTCATCTCATGCACCAATGCATATTTACCTGCTACTTCTGCCGCGCCTCTCGCTTCTTGAACTTTCTGTTCATGCACATGAATTTTTACCATCTCTGGAAGTGAGTCTTTCAACTCCTCCAGCATAATAATCTCCCTTCGAGCCTCACAGGTCTTATCTATTTTAAGTCCAGCACCCATCTATCAAAATGACTGTTGTTAATTCTTTCAATCTTAACATAAGTCTGACCTGGTTTCGTCTCTATTTTTATAAACCTCTGTCTATAGGCTTCTTGTACCAATTCATAACCAATCAAAATAGCCAATCTCTTGATCCCTCATCGGACAGCGCTGCACATACCTCAACAGCTGTGCCCACCAGCTTAGTCTGAACGAGCATTACCCACAAGTTCACTGGACACGTCATCTGCCGAGTCATTTTTTTCAAATGAAATAAAAAAGGTTTTGACATTTTTCTCACCGAAATATGGCAAGGCGCTAACATAGTTGTATACATCCCGACGTTCTCCCTTCATCTCCATCCTGTTAATTTAACTTTCTTGTCTAATTCCCAACTTCTGAATCTCAAATTCTCTCTCTCTTTCTTCTTCCTCTCCTTCACTTTTTCTCTCTCTCTGTTTCCATCTCTTTCTTTATCTTCTAACTTCAGTTGCCATATTTGCAATTTAAGTTTTTTCTAACTCGACTGCACTTGTCTGTTCCTCTGACACATCAAAGTGCTTGACCAACTCCATTACAATTTCAGCTTTCCTTCTGTCCCTGGTTAAACCCAATTCCAACCTATTTGCTAATTCTAAAAAATGTCCTCCTTTTGTCTTTCTAACTTTCTTGGCAAATTTGGGAACCTCTTTAGTAATGTTAAAAGCCTTTTCCCTCACTTTTAATTTAAACCACCACCAGTAAACAAAATTAAACAGATTTTCCGACCGGTTTTATTTGAAGATCTAGGTCACTAATTGCAACGTGTTGGAATTTGCTGGGACATTTTGTACCCGAAATCTGTTCAAATCTGTCCAAGTCCCATACGGCAGGGCCCCAAACTGTGGAGACAGCTATGTCAAGCACTTCTGTTAATTAAAACCACAAACCTAAAAAGCTCACCTCACCTCTTAATGTGTTAAAACATGAGTGACAAAGAACTCCCAAGTTCCACTAATAAAAGAAAAATAACAGTTTGTATGTATGCAAGTTAGCTCGCTGTGCTTGAAGGTTTGTTTTCTGACGATTCGACACTATGACAAGGTAACATCATCAGTGAGAGTCTCTGCTGAAGTGCTTGTGGTATGTTGCGCATCTCTATTTATAGGTCTTGGGTTCTTAAGATGGGTGATGTCGTTTCCAGTTCTTTTGTTTTACAAGAGAATGTAGATGGGATCTAAATTGATGTGTTTATTGATGGACTTCTGGTCAGAATGTCATTCCTCTAAGAACGTCCTTGCATGTATTAGTATGTGTGTGCATTGTCCCAATCAAAGTGGTGCCTTTCTTTGCCTGTATGTATGGAACATAGTGATAATGGGTCATGTCTTTTGGTGGCCAGTTGGTGTTCATGTATCCTCGTAACACGACAACAGGACAGTTTCAATGGCGGAAGAATGATTTTATATACACTGTTTAAATAATGTGTGTGTGCAGATAAGTAACATTTTTCATATGTGCACAACACATTCTAAATGAACAACGAAGACACAGTTAACAAAAAGTGATGCATATGATGTATACAATTTATAAAACATTAAAACATCATTTGATTCTCATCTAAAATGATATGTTCCCCTTCCCTCAACGTTCCCTGTTTTTCTGGAATTCTCCACTCCAATCTCTCATTCTTATCAGGATGTGTTATAAATTCTTGCTTCTGGTGTCCCAACTTATTTCAGTTAATCCCCTTTCTACCAGAATTCAATACATTGGCCTGTTGGATACTTTCCAAAGCTAGTGTCTGTCATATTATTGGAGATAAAAATTCTGGCATCAGAGCCAGCATTTGAACACCTTGCTCTGTTGTACATGCACTATACAAAGGACCACAGCACACAGGAATTGCCAAAACATTGAGGAATGTGCATCTACTTCATTCGATGATCTAGTTTTCTCATTTTTCACATTTCCTCATCTATGTTGTCTCGCTCTTTCTCTCTTTTTATCTAGTTAAGAAATTTACCAATTATTCTTTGCGTCTCCTCTCTCAAAGCTCCTTCTTTCGGTTTATATCTGTTGGTCTCTTCTTGATGTAACGTGATTATAATTGAACAATGTAACTACAATGACATGTGGGAGGAGCTGGCCAGAGTTAATTGGAAGGGGACCCGAGCTGGGCAGACCATGGAACAGCAAAAGCAGGAATTTCTGGGAATATTTCGGAGGATATCAGAAATTCTCCCAAAGGTGATGAAACATACTCATGGCAGGACAAGGCAACCATGAGTAATAAGGCATCAGACCAAAAGAGGAAACATACAATGTGGTGAAGATGATTGGGAATCCAGAGAATTCATTGGCTCGGAAACTACATAAGGCTGGCATCACTGACACTACAGAGCTCTTAATCATGGTCAGGGAGAGAAACAGAGGAAACACATTCACTTTAAACACAGAAAAGGGTATTACTCAAGGAAAAGGATTCAGATGAATTAAACAATTGAATTAAAAACAGTTAATTGGTTTTGCAGAATGTGTCAGATCGAAAGCATGACCCAGGAAGAGACCCACAGCAGAATGACAGTATGAAAATGGAAGTGTCACCACATCAGAAACCAGAGTAGGTCACTGAGTAAATGACTGATGGGTGAATGGGTCTCGATGTGAACTAAGGGACAGACAGCAGAATTGCAATGCAGATATTGCAGCTCAAAACTGCGTATTTATGTAGTGCTGTAGACTACAGCAGCAGGAGAAGCAGAACAGCATTCAACCACAACCTGTAACTTTTAGCCTCGAATAATCTCCCCAGTCTGCCATTACCATCAATATGATCTATGTTTCAGTAATGACTGTGAGTGAACATGACTGGGTCAGAACCACGTGAACCTGAACCTGACGTGAACCCATTAAAGCTACCGCATTTGACCAACAGATCTGATCGAAGCTCCGCAATCCTGTCACATTCTGTCATAAATGGTGATGAATGATTAAACAAATGACTGGAGCAAAGGGATCCACAAATATCCCCATCCTCAGTAATCGAACAGCTCTGTACATCAGTGTAAAAGACCAGGATGTGGTAGCTGCACCAACCTCAGCCAGAAGTGTGGAGTTGATGATCCACCTCACCCTCGCCATGATACCCACAGAATCACAGATGCCAGTCTTCAACCAATTCACTTTGCTGTACGTGACATGAAGAAACAGCTGAACACAGTTCGTACGAAAAAGGCAATGGACCCTGACACCATTCTTGTTATAGGACTGAAGACTTATGCTGCACAACAAGCAATGTCCCTGGGGAAGCTGTTTCATTCCAGCTCCAACTCTAACATCGCCCTGGTAATGTGGAAAATTACTCAACCATGTCCAGTTCCTAAGAGGATTATAATTACAATCTGACCAGTTACCTCCCCCTCAGTCCCACCACGACAGTCAAATTGGTGGGAGTTCTTTTTGACAGAGTTATCAAGCAGCACAGAAATAACCTGCTCAGTATGATTTCAGGTAGGTCCCCATGTAGAGATGGTGCTGCTGTGGAAAGGTCACTGGATTACTAATCCAGACCAGGCTAATGCTCTGGCAGCTGGTGTAAGTTAAACACAATTGACAAAATATTAAGATGCAAAATCTGGTGTCCATAAACAGTGATCTTCAAGCCAATGTCGATTGTACACACCAATTTGCTTCACAAATGTACTTTCAGAAAGTGAATCTCCTGTCCTTTCCTGTTCTGCCCTAAACGTGACTGCAGACACACAAACATGTGATACACTCTTCAATGGTCTCTGAATCCGCCAAACAAGGCATTCTATTGTATCAAACTGTTCCGAGATCTAAAGGATAAAACCGGACAGAACACCCGGCCCCAGCCTCAGTATCGGAAAAAGGGAATGAGAAACACAGTCCTGTTGACCCTGCAGAGACCTCCTTCCTAACATCTGAGAGCTTGTGACAACATTTACAGACTACATAGAAACATCCGGAATGGAGTAGGTCATACAACACATTGAGCCTTCCCCATTCCAGTTCATGTTCAAATATGTACACAATGCACTTTTTCCACACACTGTACACATCACTTAATGTGATTAACTGTGGGAAGCTATAAAGTAGGAAGTGCAGTAGTCCATTTGGTCTGTCGAGTTTGCTACCTAATTCAATATAATGATACATGACCCTTTATTTCCATATCATTCTCCTTCTCTCCCACCATTCCTTTACTGTCTCTAAATCCTTATTTATATTCAGTGTCTTGGCTTTCAGGTTCGAGTGCATTCCCCAGGTTCACCAGTCACTGAGTGCAGACATTTATTGTCATCTCATTGCAGAATGGTCTGTCTGTACCTAATACTGTGGACCCTTGTTTTAGACACCACAGCCAGGGGAATTATTATCCCTGCTTCCAATCCATCTCACCCTGTCAGAGTTTTATAGATCTCACTGAGATCTCCACCCATTTTCCTAAACCCCATGGAATGCAGGCCCAGTCACCCCAAACTCTGCTCCCACAACAAGCCTGTCATCCTAGAGATCGGTCTGGTTATCCTTCACTGCTCTCCCTCAATGTCAGGTTTGTCCTTTATTATGTACTGAGACCAAACCTGCAGAATACTGCACAGTGTTTGAGATAGGGTCACACCAAATCCCTCTACAACTGCAGTAGGACAC
The DNA here is from genome assembly GCF_047496795.1 of Chiloscyllium punctatum. NCBI lineage: Eukaryota > Metazoa > Chordata > Chondrichthyes > Orectolobiformes > Hemiscylliidae > Chiloscyllium > Chiloscyllium punctatum. The sequence continues at coordinate 43,449,223 of NC_092767.1, forward strand.
CCTGACTTCTGGACTCAAATCCCCCTGAAATGAAGGTCAGCACATCATTGATCTTCCTATCTGGTTCTTGCTCCTGCAATATTGCTTTCAGTGACTGGTGTACAGGGAGATCTAGATCCTTTGCAATGTTACAGCTCCCCACTTGGTAGGTCTTTGTACACTGGGCAGCGTGTGAATGCCATTCCCAGTATTGCCTTGTGGGTTCAGACCTCACTGTGCTGCAGGGACCTCGGAGGGCCGCGCAGAAGGAAACAACAAAAAGGCCCATACGTTGCTTTTCAGATCAACATGTTTCAAACAATCCCTTTTCAAACGAAAAGCTGCCAATCTCTTGTTCCCACAAAGGGCACACCGTCACCTCTACCCACCTTGCTCTCCATCTGCCACGTATTTGCCCATTCACTCCACTTGTCTTAGTCACCTTGAAGCTTTTTTACAACCTTCTCACCCACTCACAATCAAACATCCTTTAGTTCTCTCAGTAGGTTGGGATATATTGTATTTGATTCCGACAATCAAATGTTTAATGGGTATTGTAAACAGCTGGGACCTGAGCACCGATCCCTGTGATATCCCAGCAACCTTCCTCTGTTTTTTTAAAAAATAATATTTATTTCCTGAATCTGGGTGTGACTGGCTGGGCCAGCATTTATTTCCTGTCCCTGGTTGCCCCTTGAGAAAGTGGTGGTGAGCTGCCTTGTTGAACCGCTGCAGTCCACTGGGGATTCAGTGTTGGTAACACCATTGAATGCCAAGGGCAGTGTTTAGATTGTATTTTAGTGATGATGTTCACGGTCTGGCATTTGTGTGACGTGATATTACTTGCCAATTGTCAGCCTGGATAATGTCCAGATCTTGTTGTATTTGAACATCGACTGCTTCTGTATCTGAGGAGCAACAACCATTGCTGAACATTGTGCAATCATTGGCAAACATCTCCACTTCTGACCTTATAACAGAGGCAATGTCATTGATCAAGCAGCCTTGAAGATGTTTGGGACTTGGCCACTGCCCGAGGGACTCCTACAGACTTGGAGCTGAGTTGACTGACCTTTATCAACCATGACCATCTTCCTACGTGTCAGATATGATTCTAACCAGCGGGGAGTTTGCCCCTGATACACATTGATTCCAGTTTTGCAAAGACCCCTTGATACCACACTTGGGCGAATGCAGCCTTGATTTAAAGGGCTGTCACCCTCAACCCACACCTGGAATTCAGCCCTTTTGTCCATGTTTGAACTACGGTAATGAGGTCAGGAGCTGCGTGGCCCTGGTGGGGCCCAAACTGGGCGACATTGACCAGGTTATTGCTGAGCAAGTGCTGCTTAAAAGCACTGAGACCTTCCACCACTTTACTGATGATCGAGAGTAGACTAATGGGGTGGTATTGGCCGGATTGGATTTGGTCTGCTTTTTATATACAGGAGATACTTGGGGTAATTTTCCATGTAATCGGAGAAATGTTGTTGTAACGGTATTGGAACAGCTTGGTGAGGGCAGTGACAAGGTCTGGAGAACAAAATTTCAGTACTATTGCCAGAATGTTGTGTGGGTATGTACCCTCTGAGGTATCCAGTGTCTCCAACTGAATCAGGATATCGTGTGGAGTGAATCAAATTGGCTGATGACTGGTAACTGAATTGTTGAGGGCCACTGGAGGAGGCTGAGATGGACCATCCACTCAGCACTTCTGACTGAAGATTGTTGGGAATGAGTGAATGTTATCTTTTACACTGAAGTGCGAGGCTCTTCCATCATTAAGGATGGGGATACTTGTGGAATCTCCTCCTCCGATGACTTGTTTAATTGTCCATAACTATTCTCTACTAGAAGTAGAAGGACTGCAGAGCTTAGATCTGAACCGTTGCTTGTGGGATCAATTAGCTCTGTCTATGACGAACTGCTTATGCTGTTTGGCACACAGGTAGTCATGGTTGTTGACTTCATCAGGCAGACACCTCATTTTCAGGTATGCCTGGTGCTGCTCCTGCCCTCCTGCACACTCCATTGAATCAAGGTTGATCCTCTGGCTTGATGGTAATTGGTGTGAGGGGGCTATGCCAGGCCATGAGCTTGTGTGGGAGTACAATTCTGCTGCGATTGATGACCCACAACATATTATGGAAACCCAGACTTGAGCTGCTAGATCTGTTCAAAGCCTGTCCTATTTAGCATGGTGACAGTGCCACCTAAAATGGTGGAGGTTATTCTCAATATGCAGGTGTGACTTTACCACCACAATGACTATGCAGTGGTCAATCTTACCCGATACTGTCCTGGACAGATACTTCTGCAGCTGGCAGATTAGTAATACTGTGGTCAAATATGGCTTTTCCCTCTGATGGGTTCCTTCACCACCTGCCGCAGACCAAGTCGAGAAGTTATATCCTTTCGGACCCAACCAGCTCAATCAGTAATGTTGCTGCCGAACATTGCCGAACCAATGTCCCTTTTTGTGGACATTGACATCCCCCACCCAGAGTACATTTTGTGCCTTTGACACCCTCAGTGCTTCCTCCAAGTGTTGGTCAGCATGGAGGAGTACTGATTCCTCAGTTGGGAGAGGCTGCTACATGGTAATCAGCAGGAGGTTTCCTTTCCCATGTGTAAACTAATGCCATGAGACTTCATGGGATATTGAGTCACTGTTGAGGACTCCCAGAGCAATTCACTTCCAACTGTATCCCACTGTGCCACCACTTCTGCTTTGTCTGTCCTGCTGGTGAGAGAGGAGATATCCGGGGAAGGTGATGGGGAGTCTGGGACATAGTCATACTCACAGAATCAAACCTTAAATACAATGTCAGGCTGTTGTTTCACGTGTCTTTTTATTTCTATTCACTGTTTCCTGCCAGCTGTCCCATTCTAGAAATATGTCCATATATTCGCCCCAATCCACTAAGATTTGATTTTGCAAACTGGGCTGGGAGCTTTACCAAAATTTTTCTGAAAGTCCATGTGTTTTACATCCATTGCTTCTCTTTCATTTGTCTCCCCGTCTGTTTCTCAAACATAATTCCCATTTTACAAATCTATGTTAGTGTTGTCTATGACCATTACTTTCAGTCCCAATAATTTCTCCCAAACCATTTACTTACTATGTTCTATGTTCCATGCACTATTTCGTTTTCCATACCAGACTCGGTTTTCCTGGTATTGTCAGAAAGTTCTGTGAAGACAGAACTGAAGTTGTGGATTCATAGTTTTGCCATTTCACTGTTTCCCATTTTCCATTCTCTGGTTTCATACTGGAAAAAACCTGCACTGTTTTTTTTCTTACTTCTCGCATTGACATAATTTGACAAGCTATAACAGTTCACTCTTATAATCATTGTGAACATTATCTTCAGAAACCCATCAATTCTTGTCTTAAGCTGCTCAATCATTGACCTTCCACATCATATACTCACAGGAGCATAGTCTCTGTGGAACTGGGGTGAGGTGGGGGAAGGGGAAATGAGAAAATTGTTGAAGTCCACATTGATGCCCTGGGGTTGAAGTGTTCTGAGGCCGAAGATGAGGCTTTCTTCCTCCAGGCGTCTGGTGGTGAGGGAGCGGCGGTGAAGGAGGCCCAGGACCTCCATGTCCTCGACAGAGTGGGTGGGAGAGTTAAAATGTGATTCGTAACTGCCCGCTGGGCAATTAGTAATGGGTAATGAATGCAGGTCCAACCAGTGATACCCTCAACCCGTGAATGAGAACTGCAAAAAACCTTCACTCCTGCTCTCCCTACCTGACATATGCTTCCCTCTTATCCATGACCAGACACTCAATTTCTCCCGTCCTCCAGCATTCCTTACACCTATCAGCCTTACCCTTCACCCTAACAGGGACAGACTGTCTCTGTGATTTTGACATCTCCTTTTTGAAGGCTTCCCTCTTCTCAGCTTGCCCCGTAACTGCGAATATCTGTTCCAATCCAGTTTGGAAGTTCTTGCTAATATCATCAAAATTGGCCTTCCTCCAACTTGGAGCGTTACCTTTTAGACCCAGTTCATCCTTTTCCATATGTATTTTGAAACTAATAGATTATGTGTCTCAAAGTGGTTCCCCACTGATAGCTCAGTCTCCTGCCCTGCCATATTTCCCAAGGGGAAGGTGACGTTGAGATCCTTCTCTGTGATGGAGAGCATTGATCAAGCAGCTGCAGCGTTGTAACTGGGATTGGGGTCAACATTGTCTTCGTCTCATTGGGCTGGATCGAATCATAATTTAACTCAGGGCCATTTTCATTGAGTGTGACAGAGGGATTGTCTGCACAAGGTCGATTTAATTTCCTGGTGCTACCTTATCGAACTCACCTCATTAACTACCTACCCTACCCCATGGTGTCCCTCTCATTCAATGCCAGCCCTATTCTCCCACCCATCATGGCTGGAGGCACTCACCATCGCACTGATGCCCCTGGGTATTCCGTGATCCCTGGCACTGTTGCCATCTTTAAAAGGCCAGTTGAGCTTTTTTGATGTAGGAGCTGGTTTGTACAGTTTACCCCGAGCATGGCAATTAAGAGGCAATTACACCACAGTTTGTCGACAGGGGCACAGAGGTCCTGGTAGATGGGCTAGTACAGAGGGGGAACATTCTCTTCCAAGAAAGAGTAACATTATCAGACCCACCGAGCATGGTCTGAGCTCCCCACCGAGGTCAGTGCAGTATTTGAGGTCTGAAGAAATGTCTAGCAATACAGGACAAGCATCAATAACCGTCTCCGCTCTGTTAGGATACGGGTCACCTTATTCCCTCTGCTCCCTCACACTCACTGTATATCTGTTGCAGCAGCGACCCAGAACAACATTCATGCTCCACCACTCTCACTACAGCTTGCAGTACCTCTCCCCATCATTCGCCCCCACCACACACACACTAATAACACTGCATGGATACAACACTGTGGACTGACTCCCTCCAGACACCTCACCATATCTCCCCCCACCTACACCAGCACTAACAGCAGAGGTACCCACTCGCACCCTCCCTCCCTCCGTCCCTCCCTTTCTCCCATTCCAGGAGAAACAGCCTGGAATAGGACAGTAAGGGTCAAGCCGAGTGGTGGAGTGCCCGATATCCGTTCCCTCACGTCCACCCTCCCCCTGCAATGTTCGGGGGAACCTGGTACAAGCCGGAGAGGACTGGGACGCCTCGAGTGGAGATTTTGAAACGTCCCAGCAACCGAGTAAGGAGCAATGTTCAGTGAAGGGCAATTCTCACTTTATACCCACTGGCAGCTCCGTTTCCCCCGGCACAACTTAGAAGCCGTGGCCCTGATGCCATCTCCCTTTTGTGTCGAGCTGGTACAAATGGAATCCCCATGGTCTCGGGGGGCAGGAGGGTGGGCTCACAACACATCGTCACTATCACATCCCAGGAAAGGAGCACGGAGAGTCCCTCCTACCCCTCCTCCTGTAAACAGCTCAGATACTGAAACGAATCTGTGAGATTTAAACTCTCCCCACTTGTCCTGACATCTTCAGTAACCTGTTCTCAAATACATCCTGGCCCTTTGCTCCTGCACCTCCTTTATAACGGTACACCCTGTTTTGTATTGTCTTTCAATGTCCTTCCTACTAAAGAGCATCACCTCACACTGTGCTGCATTGATCCTCATCTGCCATACACCTGAACAGTACATCAACATATAACTTTCCTGTTGGAGTTCCACACCGTCCTCAACAAACTTTACAATTCTTTCAGGTTTGGTATCTGCAAATATTGAAATTGTCCTACAGTCACACTCCACTTAAAAATACTGACACACACCAAACAGAGCGAGTGAAATATTGACACACTCTACAGGTCTATATTACTGTCAATGTATAGAGAGTGCTTCTATGTGTCTGTATTCGTGTCTGTATCTGTGTGGGTTGGGTCTGGCAGTCTCTGTGGTGTTTAAAGTGATGTAATATCCCGGATATGTGTTCTGAGTAAGGATCACTCGATCCAAAACGTCAACTTTCATTGTTGTCCAAAGATGCTTCCAGAGCTGCTGAGATTTATCTTGTTTTCAATCTCTGTTGCACCCCCACCCCGATCCCCCACCCCCAACGCCACTGTAATCGTGGTGCTAAAGTGTGTAAACGATCAGGGATTCAGTCTGAGAGGGAGAGAGGGAGGGCAGCAGCTCGCAGCAAAATCCAACCTGATTTTTTATTGCACTAAACACACACACACACACACACACACACACAGACACACATATACACGTGGACACACACTCACGCACATGCACACACTCGGTTGGTTTGGAGAGGATTGTCATTGTACTTAGGCCCGCAGAGTGGAACATGTTCGTGTGGAGAAATGTCTCCGCTCCTTCTGTAATGTGGAAATGTTTTGTCACTGGGTAGTATTTCCAACACACAGTTTACACATAAAGCATATTTCCATTGCAATTATATCCAAGCAGTTCCGAGTGAGCCACTTTCCAAGGCGATGAGAGTAATTTTAATGCACTTCCTGTAACTTGGAATTTTTAATGTTTTACTCTTACAAGTAATCTTACATTTGAGAAAGGATTGAAAAGACCTAAACTAGACCAGCAGAGTGTTGGTTTGTATCACTTTTAGAAAAGAGGGAAATGGAGAGGAAGGGAGAGTGGTTGTGACCCAGTTTCAGTGATTCACACCAAAAACAAGAACAGTTCCCATTGCACAGAGATGCAGAGATAGAGATCCACAAACTAACGCAGGAACACATGTAACTACCACAGAGAGCTACACATGCAAACAGAGGTTAACAGAGACATATATAGACACATAGGAATAGACAAACACGAACAGAAATATGCATACACATACTTGGACATGCAAACACACATAGACTCATCGAGTTATACAGGGTATTTGCAAATAGGCCTTTCGGCCCATAGAGTCCATGCTGACCATAATCCCAAGCTAAACCAGTCCCACCTGCCTGCGCTTGGCCCAGATTTGTCCAAATGTTCTCTTATTCTTGTACATAACCAAATGCGTTTTAAATGTTATAACTTCACCCACAATCCATCACTTCCTCAGAAAGTACATTCCCTTCACGAACCACATGCATTGTAAAAATGAATCACCTCACAGGTGCTGATCAGGTGGACCCAATAAATTTGTAGGAAGCTAAGGAAGTGATTGCTGGATCCCTTGCTGAGATGTTGTCATCATCAATAGCCACAGGTGAGATGCTGGAAGTCATGAGTTTGACTAAAGTTTTGCTATTAAACAAAATGGAAAGAAAAAGCCAAGAACTATAGATTGGGGAACCTGACATTAGTGATGGGCATGGTGTTGGAGAGAATAATGAGCTACATGATTTAAATGCATTTGGAAAGGCAAGGACTGATTAGGGATAGGCCAAAGTGAGGACTGCAGATACTGGAGATCAGAGTCTAGATGAGAGTGGTACTGGAAAAGCACAGCAGGTCAGGCAGCATACGACGAACAGGAAAAGCGACGATCTGAACAAAAGCCATTTATATAAATCGTGAAATGGGGGTGTGCGTGGATTATCATGTCACACTAATTTGATTTTGTTTTTGTTGAGAAGTAACGGACAGGATTGATTACGGCAGAACGCTGGATGTGATCTATATGGACTTCAGTTAGGCATTCGACATAGCTCCCCATGGAGACTGGTTAGCAAGATTAGATCACATGGAATACAGGGAGAATTACCCAGTTGGATACAGAACTGGCTCAAGGGTAGAGGACAGAGGGCTGTGGTGGAGGGTTGTTTTGCAGACTGGAGGCCTGTGACCAGTTGAGTGCCACAGGGATTGGTGCTGGGTCCGCTACCTTTCGTCACTTATATAAATGATTTCGATATGCACATAGGACAGTTAGTACATTTGCAGATGACACCAAAATTGGAGGTGTAGTGGCCAGCAAAGAAGGTTACTTCAGATTACGACGGGATCTTAATCAGATGGGCCAATGGGCCGAGGAGTGGCAGACAGAGTTTAATTTAGATAAATGTGAGATGCTGCATATTGGAAAGGCATATCAGGGCAGGACTTATACACTTACTGGTAAAATCCTGGGGAGTGTTGCTGAACAAAATGATCACAGAGTACAGATTTATTCTTCCTTGAAAGTGGATTTGCAGGTAGATAGGGCAGTGAAGAAAGTATTTGATATGTTATTGATCAAGTGCATTGTGTATATGCTTTAGGAGACTGGACTGCGACTGTACAATACATTGGTTTGGGCCACTTTTGGATTACTGTATGCAATTCTGGTCTCCCTGCTCTGTAGGAAGCATGTTGTCAAACTCGAAAGGGTTCAAGAAGGGTTTACACTGCCATGATTGGAGGGTTTGAGTTTCAGGGAGAGGCTGAATAGGCTGAGCGTGTTTTCCCTGGAGAATCAGAGGAGGAGGGTTGATGTTAGAGGTTAGTAAAATCATGGGTACAACGGATAGATTGAATAACCAAAGTCTTTTCCCTTGGTAGTGCAGTCAAAAACTAGATGGCAAAGGTTTAAGGTTGGATGGGAAAGACAAAAAAGGGCTCTAATGGGCAATATCTTCATGTCGAGGATGGTCCATGTGTAATGAGCCTCCAGAGGAAGGTATTGAGGCTGGCACAATTACAACATTTAACAGGCATCTGGATGGACAGATGAATGGGAAGGGTTTAGATGGAAATTGACCAAATGCCGGCAAATGGGAGGAGAATAATTTTGGCTATCTGGTTGCCATGGACATGTTGGACCAAAGGGTCTGTTTCCATGCAATACAGCTCTATGACGCAATGTCTTTTAAGAGACTTCCTCCTCTTATCTTAAAACAATCCCCCACTCGAGGGAAAAGACACCTACCATTCAACGTTACCGATACCTCTTATGATATTAGAAACCTCTAAAAGGTAAATTCTCAGCCTCCTACGCTCCAGTAGAAAATGTCCGAGTCTGTTGAGCCTGTCCTTATATGCAAACACTTCATTCCCCCCAATATCCTGATAAATTTCTTCTGAACTCTCCCGAACTTGATAATATTCTCGATATAACAGGGCGACCAGAACTGCATAAGGTCCTATAGGACATGCCTCATGGATGTCCTGTGCAACCTGAAAATACCGTCCCAACACCTGTACTCAAAGGACAGTCCACTGCTATTCGTCATTTATGTAAATTATTCGAATGAGAACATAGGAGATATAGCTAGAAAATTTGCAGATGGCATCAAAATTGGAGGTGTAGTGAACAGTTAAGAACGTTACCACAGAGTAAAATGGAATCTTGTTCAGATGGGCCAATGGACTGAGGAGTGGCAGATGGAGGTATATTTAGATTAATGTGAGGTGCTAAATCTTGAGAAAGCAAATCAGAGCATGACTTATATATGATAAAGTCCTGGACAGCGTTGCTGAACAAAGAGACCTTGGAGTACAGGGTCATATTCCCTTGAATGTAGAGTTGCAGGTAGATAGGATAGTGAAGTAGGTGTTTAAAATGCATTCCTTTATTGTTCAAACCAGTGAGTGCAAGAGTTGGGAGGTCATGTTGCGGCTGTGCAGGACCTTGGTTAGGCCACTTTTGCAACATTGCGTACAATTCTAGTCTCATTCCTATCGGAAAGATGTTGTAAAACTTGGAAAATTTCAGAAAAAATTGACAAAGATGTTACCTGATCTGGAGGATTTGAGCTGTAGGGAGAGCCGGAATAGGCTGAGGCTGTTTTTTTCTGAATCATTAGGGGCTGAAAGGTGAATTATAGAGGTTTATAAAATCATGACAGGCATGCATTGGGTAAATAAACAATGTTTTTTTTTCCCGGGGTAAGCGAATCCACATTTAAAGGGCATAAGTTTAAGAAGAGAGGGGAAAGATTTAAAAGGAACCACAGTGGCAATTTTTATGCTTCGAGGGTTGTATGCGTATGGAATTAGTTGCCAGAGGCTGGTTAAGGTAAAGTATTTAAAAAGAAACATCTGGATGAGTATATAAATAGGAAGGGTTCAGACGGATATGGGCAGGGGTTAGCAAAATTGACAAGCTGAGGTGAGGGTATCTGGTCGACATGGACAAGTTGTACCGGAGGGTCCGTTTCCGTTCAATACATCTCTATGACTATGTCTATACAATGAAGAACATCAAGTGAAGCACCTTCATAACCATCCTGTCTACATATGAAGCAAACTTCAAAGAATTATGCCTGAAACCCCAGGTTGATCTGTTCTACAATATCAATGGCTCAACATTTAAATGTATATGTGTTTTTTTTGTTTGTTTTACCAAAGTACAATACCTTGCATTTATCAATATTAAACTCCACCTGCAATTTAGCCCAGTGAGTGAGAATACTGGGGAAGAAAGGCTGGAAAATAATCAGTTACCTTGTATCATTTACTGGTTTTAGGAAGAGGGCAGTCACACGTTAGAGATGGGAAACAGTGATCGGTGTTTCAGGCCAGAAAGTAAGCTCTGTTTTTGTCTCTGGTGTTCCGTGTTGATATTTATTCGAGATCCTTCATAGTGCAGTGTGTGTCTGCAGGATGTCATTCCCTCATATTGCAGCCTACAGATAATAGCCATTTAATCTGGAAATAATAGACAAGTACTTAAAGATGTTCATAGTTTATCTCGAAGGCAGAGCACATAAACTCGACATCCTCCAGTTGAGGCAAGTACCTTGCATTTTTTAACAACGTTATTATTTTAACTGGGTAATTCAGTGGAGTGAACCAGATTTCAATAAATCCATACCGATCTGGAAGCTGGAATTTAAAGTTAAAAATTTGGGCATGGTTTAGATTTTGTGCAGTCGGTAGTATCCCTGCCTGTGAGGCAGAGCTCTGGATTCTATTCCAATTCCTGAACTTCCCTGGAAGTGCCCCTAGCTCGAGACCAGATTGTCTGGATTCAGGTGCAGCATGTCAGAATAGGCTGATGAACGAACACACAGGAGAGTAATGCTGCAACTTTTGGGGCTACTGTGGAGTGGTGGTAGTGTCCCTACCTCTGGCCCCTATAGGGCCAACTGGAGGCCAACTCATCCAACTAGAGGTGTTGAATAATATGTCTGAACGCATTGACTAAAATGATTTTAAAATTGTGGTTTGATCGAGATGGAAGAGGTGTCAGTATTGAATTTCAGAATTTAAGCCCCGGATGCCTGTAAGCACAGACCTTGGGTGGGAGACATATTTGCACCTTCTAGAGGTTTATAAATTCATGAAGTGCATGGATAGGGGGTGAATAGTCAAGATCTTTTCCCCATGCTTGGAAGTCCACAATTAGAAGGCATAGATTTAATGAGAGAGGGGAAATATTTTAAAGTGACGTCGGGGCAACGTTATCACTCAGAATGTGGAGCGTGTACATAATGAACTGTCAGACGAAGTAATGGAGGTCGGTATAATTACAACATTTAAAAGGAACCCAGATGGATATATTGACAGGAAGGATTTAGAATGAGATGTTCCAATTGCTGGCAAATAGATTAGATTCCCGACAGTGTAGCACAAGTCCACACCAACTCTCTGAAGAGTTACCCACCCAGAACCATCTCACCACATTCACCCCGACTAATGCATCTGACATTATGTGCAACTTAGCATGGCCAATTGACATAAGCTGCGCAACTTTGGACTGTGGGAAGAAACCCACGCAGACACAGCTAGAATGTGCAAACTCCACACAGTCAGTCAGCTGTGCCAGCAATCAAACTCAGGTCCCTGGTACTGTGAGGCAGTAGTGCTAAGCACTGAGCCACTGCACCACCCCAAGTAGGGCACGATTACTTTCAGAAATCAGGTTGGCATGCACGAGTTGGTCAAAAGTGTTTGCTTCGGTGCTGCACAACTCTTCAGATTCATCAAGCCATTTGATCATGGTCCCTGTGTAATCTTCACTGTCCACTACATAGCCAAACTTGGTTTCATCCACAATCTTTCTAACCACGCCTTCTTTAATTCTCATCTGAATCATTTGTCTAAATGTCAAAACAAAAATGGATTGAGCAGGAGTCCCTGTTGAACACCACCGTGCAGTGTCACAAAGCTGGTCCCTTTTCTCTAAAAGCTTCCTTTTCTCAAAGATACTGTGCCCTTAATTTTTTTTTCAGAGGCGACGGAAATAGTTCTCGGCTCCAAGGTGATTGGTTTGGTACAGAGATTGAACGGTTTTGTGATTAAAGGGATAATGAAAGGGGAGTGGTCAGCTCTCGAGGTGAGCAGTTCAGTCCAGAACCAGTTTGCAGTTTATCTCTGTGGACAGGCTCTCTCTCTCTCTCTCTCTCTCTCTCTCTCTCTCTCTCTCTCTCTCTCTCTCTCTCTCTCTCTCTCTCTCCCTCTCTCCCCCTCTCTCCCCCTCCTTCTGCCCTTCTAACTTTAACGTGCAATCATTTGTTCCATTTGTACTGTTTTTAAGGGGGGTTTGCTTCTTGGGATGGTTGTGTACTTCCAGAAGAGCTAATTAAGTCTAGCTTGAATAGATTGAGTTCTGTAAGGGTTCTTTATTCTGTTCTTTATGTTTCATTGTATAGTTTTGTGAATATTTTTTGTCTATGTTAAATCCTGATAATTTTCACTGTGCATTTACTGAAACAAATTACAAAGTTATAGTCTGCGTTGCCTGCTCAAGAATATTTTGAGTGGTCTGGCCTAATCCATAACAACAGGCCTCCAGTCCGAAAAACAACCGTCCTCGATAATGCTGTCTCCTGCTATTAGGACACACACACACATACACAGACACGTACATGACACACATACACATACACACGCACCCAGACATACACACACAGACACACATTCCTGAAGAAGGGCTTATGCCCGAAACGTCAATTCTCCTATTCCTTGGATGCTGCCTGAACTGCTGCGCTTTTCCAGCAACACATTTTCAGCTCTGATCTCCAGCATCTGCAGTCCTCACTTTCTCCTCGAAGACACACACAGAGACACACACACACACGCACAGACGCACATACACAGATACACACACACAAAGACACGCACACAGAGACACACAAACACATGCACACGCACAGACACACACACCCACAGACAACACATACACACACACACACACACACACACACGGACGCACAAAGAGACATACACACACACACACAGATGCACACGTGCATGCGCGTGCCGCACGCACACACACATCTTAGAGTCTAGGATATAACTCGATAAGTTATGATTAAAGATGGGTTCAAGGATTGTTGTGAGAGGGTAGTAGAACTGGCTTGAAAAACATGTCATCCATGATCAATAGTTCAGTTGACTGGATCTTTCCAAATGGCCTTTTTACTGCTCTAATTTTGTACGCACTATGGTACGTGCATTCGTCTGTGTTAGTGTGTGTATTTGCGGGTGCATGTGTGTCTGCGTGTCCGTGTTTTGGTGTTTCTGTGTTTTTGTGAGGTTGAGTGTGTCTGTGTGTGCACGTCTGTGTGTGTCTTTGAGTTTGTCTATGTGTGTCTGTGGATGTATCTGTGTGTGTCTGCACATGTTTGTGCTCCTCATTACTTTTAGTAATGGAAATATCAATGTACATTTTTGTAATTTCTACACTGTTTGTCATTAACCTTTACATCATAGCTTGAAGAACTTTGTTTTAGTCATGAATTTGTTATTTTAACAGAGAAGGAAATCTACATGACTTCTTCCTCGGACGACCCTGACCCAATGTGTGACCTATATTATAAGCCATATCATCAAACTGGTAACACCGATAATTTGCTGTGACCAATAGAGGAGTAGCAGTAGAAAAGAAAACAGTTACTCAACAACCCAGGGAACTCTGGACCTGTGAACCTGACATCAGTGGTGGGTGAGTTGTAGGACGGGATTCTGAGGGATAGCCAATTGCATGCATGTTCAAAGGCAAGGCTTGATTGGGAAAGTCGCCATGGCTTTTTGCATGAGAAATCGTGTCACACTAATTTGACTGAGTATGTTAAAGTGGTGACAAAGCAGATTGATGAAGGCAATGTTGTAGATGCTTTCCATATAGACTGGAGCAAGTTCTTCGACAAGATTCTGCATATTAGGCAAGTGAGCAAGGTTAGGTCACATGGGAACCAGCGCACCCAAGACAATTGAATAAAAAATTAGATTGAAGGAAGGCGACAGAGGTTGGTAGAGGGTTGCTTTTCAGACTGGAGGCCTGTAAACAGTAGTGTGCCAGAAGGATCAATGCTGAGCCCACTGCTTTTCGTTATTTATATAAATGATGTGGATGTGACCATAGGTGGTAAGGGTAGTAAGTTTGAAGATTACACCAACATTTTTGGTGTTGTGGGTAATGAAGAAAATTATCTCAGAGTGCAATGAGACCTCGATCAGACGGGCCCATGGGCTGACGATTGGCAGATGGTGTTTAATTCAGATAAATGTGAAGTGCTGCATTTTGGGAAGCAAATCGGGGTACTTAATAGAAATGTATTGGAGGATGTTGCTGAGCAACGAGATGGAGAGATGTAGTGCAACACTCCTTCAAAGTGAATAGTATAGTGAACAAGGTGTTTGGCATGTTTGCCTTCATTTGTCAGATAATTGAGTTTCGGAGTTGGGATGTCATGTTACAGCTGTACAGGATGTCAGTGAGGCCACATTTTGGAATACTGTGTGCAGTTCTGGTCTCCCTGCTGTACGAAGGTTGCTGTGAAACTTGAAAGGGTTCAGAAAAGATTTATAAGGATGTTGCCAGGTTTGGAGAGTTTGAGCTGTAAGCAGAGGCTGAATAGACAAAAGCGGTTTTCCCTGCAGAATCACGGACTTAAGGCTGACCATATAGAGGTTTATAAAATCATAAGGGGCATGGATTTTGTAAATAGACAAGGTCTATTTCCCAGAATAGGGGATTCCAAAAATAGAGGGTATAGGTTTAAGGTGCGAATGGAAATATTTTAGATAGAACGTAGAGGATTTTTTTTCATACAGAGGGAGGTGTGCATATGAAATCATCTGCCAGAGGAAGTGATGGAGTCTGGCATCTTGATGGGTATCTGAATAATGAGGTATAGAGGAATATAGAGGAATATAGAGGATCAGATTGGGATGTCTGGTCAGCACGGACAAATTTGCATGCTATATGACTCTTATAAGAGGGATGAGGAGACATTCTAAACAGGCATTTCATGTGGGAATTCTCTTCCCCACAAGTTTGAGATGCTTCTTTGCTTACTTTGATTCAAAGCTGAGTTAGTTGAATATTTGGCAGAGAAGTGAGTCATGGATAACGGGATACAGTCAGGAAAGTGGGGCTGTGACCATAACCTGATCAGCCACAATCTTAGTGCCTGTTGGAGAAGGCTCAAAGTGTCTAATGGCCCACTCCTGCTCTTCAGTCCCATGTTTCTGTGTTCCATTCAGTCTCTCAAACCTGCTAGACAGGGACAGTTAGAAGCTACTTACTGCAATACCCGAGTGCACAGAAACACAGGAGACCATTCAGCCCCTCAAAACTGTCACACACAATTTGGGCTGGTTTGGAAAATGTAATTGGAAATCCCAGGTTGGTTATCAAAGAGGTCGCACATCTCTCTTTATAGAGCTTCCCCTCTCTGCAACATGTGCTTCATATGTTGGTCATTTTGTAGACCCAGTTTCACGGTGAATACAGCCCCAACACCTCAGCCAGAGATGGTCCAGACAATCTGGCAACATTCAATAACAGAGCTTCCAGGAAAATAACACCTTCTGCTTTCCAATAATAGAATGTGAGTACCCCACAATCAGGGGTATGTCATTCATCCACATGCCCCCCTCCCCCCCGCAAGCATGTCTTCACCCACAATAAGATCATAAGGTATAATATCCTCTTTCATGTCCAGTTCTTCACAGCCCTCAACTTCGATTGGTCAAAAAGCACTCATTACCCCCACACTGTGACCTATTGATATGAGTAAAAGACGTGAACACAAGGGCTCAGGGAAGAGTGACCGGCCCTGACATCAAGGCATCATTTAACTAAGGACAGTCTCAAGGAGCCTGAGCAGGATTGCGCTTAATGGGAATGAGTTGGAAACTTCCCTGGTTAGAGTGATTTAAAGCATAAAGCACAATGATTGTGGTTTGGGTACAAAAATCCATGTAGTCCTAAACATATCTGCAAAACATCCTCAAGGTAGCTTCCTCAGCGCAAACATCTTCAGCTGCTTCATAAAGATTAGAAGTGAGGGTGTTCATTGAAGGTCACACAATATTCAGGAAAAATGTTCCCCTTCAGCTCCTGAACTAGTCTGTGTCCATGTGCAGCAAGATCTGGACAACATTCAAGGCTTGTTCTGTTGGAAGTATCGGTAACATTCTTGCAACAGTGCTGCTGGGCACTGCACATTTCCACAGTTAAAAGGAAGAAAATATTCAGCGCCTCACGCTGGCTTCACAGGAACATTAGGAAGTCACTGAGCTCAATTGGCGAAGTTTATAGATAGCCCATTTAGTGCATCCAACGAATTATACAAGAAGAGGAGGGGTCACGTGTTATAGCAGACCGCAGAGCTCCTCAAAAATATTTGAAGGCTTGGCCTAGACTCTATCAACAATGAAATGTTCTGATACAGTAATAACCCATAAACATGTACTTGGCAAAAAGGAAAGATCAGACACAGATTGTCAGATGCAGTTCTCCAATCTAGGAAGGAAAACAAATCCACTGAAGCTTCCAACTCTGTGGTGACCCCAATAGCTTCTAACGTTACTGAGAAACCAAAACACTTCCTGTAATGTGGCTGCCAGAACTGCACACAGTATTCTATCTATGGCCTAACCAATGGCATGTTTAACTCATAATATGTCGCCTCGATGAAGAAACACAATGCCTACAGTCCCGTGTGATTTCTTAACTGGCTATTATACTGTCCAGTCACATTCAGGGATGTTTGGAGAAACACCCTCTGATCTCCCTAGTGTTCTGCTATTTATTGAATTCTCCCTTGTCTAGTTCCTTCATCCAAAGTGCATCACATCCTATTTATCAATGTTCCATTCCATCTGCCATTGATCTGACAATTCCACCTGTATCTTCCCGTAACATAAGGCTTTCCTCCTCACTGCCAACCACCTGGCTAATCTTTGTGTCAAACACAAAATTACTTATTACGCTCAGCCCCCACACCCCACCACCCCCTCCATATTAATATTTACATCATTTATGAATACCACAAATAATTAGATACATTACACTTCTCGCTGTGGTACACCACCAGACACTGGTGTATCGCTACAACCTTCCGAGTGACTTGGGACCACATAGCTGTTTTCTAGTCCTCTAGCACCTCCCTTGTGTGGTCAGATTCGATTAAAACATTTAGGTCAGGACATTTCCTCTCTTGTCTCCAACAGCATCCTGCGATACAACTCATCTGGACTTTCCATCATCCAAAACCATTAATCCCAACTTGCATCTTATATAAATCTGCTCGAGAACTTCCCAGTCCATCTTCTTGAATTCTGTACCAGCATCTTCCTTTCTCAAATAAAACAGATGTGAAACTCTCATGTCACAGTCTATCAATGTTCCCCGGTTTCACATACTGATTACCCCATTGGTTTCGATATGGGTCCGAATTTTTTCCTGGTTATTCTGTTCAGCTTGTTTTTGTAGAACATCTTGGGTTCCCCCTAACTTTGCCTGCTGCACTTCTCCATGCCCCTGTATTAGTCAGTCTGCTGTGGGTGAATTTTCTAAGTTCCCCTGAGATCACCTCTCATTCTTTGAAACAGTACAGAACACAGGTATAATCTCATCCACACTGCATGCAGTCTGTGCAGAACGCCTTTACTTCGATATTCCAATTTCCGTTAACTGAAGGCCAACTTCACTTTTACCTTTCCGTTTCCAAAGTTGCCCCTGAACCACGTTGGTTCAATTTTATTTACTATTCACTTTCTGAACTCTTAAACATCCACCTGAATATCTAACTATATCACATCCAATAGTTCTCCATTGTCTCGCCCTACAAGAAACATCTTCAAACCATTTCAAAAAAAGTTTGTTAACAGTGATTATTCGGGTGAGATCCAAGATGGCGGCGATCAAGTAGGTCAGCCCTGCTGAGCTCTGCACCAGAACCCAGACAAAGTTTTGCATTCACATCTTTTTCTTCCCTATTGTGGTAAAATCGGAGGTTTTTGATCCCCAGTATTGCTCTATGCCATTTTAAGTGAGTAACGGAAAATAACTAAGGGAAAAGGATCATGAGGATCACAACCAGCAGAGCACTTCAGCAATGGATACACCCGCGGCTGTGACGTCGGCCTCTGCGAACGCTCCAGGAGATTAATCTGTGGAGTAGAGCCTGGCCTCAGAGTTCAGAGCCTGCGACAGAAGATTGATTCAGCGATGGAGGAGACCTGAACCAGGCTGGAACTGATCTCAGCCAAGCTGCAGAAGCAGGATCAGGAGACCCAGCGTCTCGGCCCATGCATCGTCGAGGTGGAACAGCGGATCGCGGCTTTGGAAACCATGGCAGAATCCTCGGCGGGTCGTGTCGAAGCCTTGGAATGGTAGCTAAGGGACTTAGTAGAGTAGGTCGACGACCTCGAAAATCAGGGCCATCAGAAGAACATCAGCCTGGTCGGGTTGCCAGAACGAGAAGAAAACGGCCAGCTCGTCAACTTCTTTTCATTTCTCTCACTTACCGCTGAATGAGAAAGTGGGTTTAGCGATGGTGGGGGTGGTTACATTTTGTTTCACCCGGACTGCCTGATGTCAAAGTATGGATGGGACGGATTTAATTTTCTTGTTGTAAGACGCATGCAACTTTTGAAAACATTGTTTTGCCTGGATTTGATGAGCGGATTCAGCTCGGAAGAGCCAGGGGGGATTTATGGGTAATATGTACACCCTCTGTAGGAAGGGGGGATCTCTCCACTTATTAGTGTTATATGTTGGCTCATTTTAGAAATATTTGTGAGAAGTTTTGCTTTGGCTGTTATTGTAGTTATAGTTTCAAGTTTGTATGAACTGTTTACTGCTTTCACTTGACGTGCTATAAATGGGGTTCTTCTCCCAGTGGGTCATGGGCTGCTTCGGATAGATATGGCTAACCGCTTGTTTAATGGTGCACGTGGAACCTCAAGGAGAGTCACTCACTCATTAAGAGAAGAAGATACTTTCAAGCCTCAGAAATGTAGCCTTGCTGCAAGAAACACATCGAACTGATAAGGAGCACTTATAGTTACAGCAGGGAAGGTTCGGTCTGGTGTTTATTTCATCCTTTAATTCGAAAAGTAGAGGAGTAGCTTCACTCATTCATACAAACCTTCCACTTCAGTTGTTTGACCAAATTAACGACGAACGTGAGTGGTTTCTGATCCTTAAAGCTTTAATACATGGAGAGGAATATGGGACATTGTATAATACTGCCGCACCACACCCCCTCAAATGCGCTCTCCAGGTTGATCACCCTTGGGGAACATTGTACAATTAAAAAGGGAGACTTTAACCGACTTATGGACCCTGAAGTGGATAGGACGTCAAGGGGTCTCACGGGTATTTCCCAGCCATCAAGGCAGCTGGTGGACCTGAACAGGGATCTGCGTTGGTGGACGTTTGAGATGTCTTCACCCTGAAGGCAGGGGCTTCACCATTTTTCTAACCCACGTAAGTGCTATACCATGATTGACATTTTTTTGCCCCATTGGACTTTTTAAATTCGATGCTGCCCTGCAAAATTCTGATCATGCAGCAGTGTACGTGAATGTTAAGGCCGATGGCGATGGGACAGGCTCGCAGCACTGGCGCATGGGTCCTTGCCTCCTGAAAGATAGCAAATTCATTGAGTACTTTTCGCGGGAATTGAAGTTTTTATTGGGACATTAACTTGGGTATGGCCAATAATCCATCTGTGTTCTGGAAGACTGCCAAGGCCTATGCAAGGGGTTTGATTATTTCTTACTCGGTGACTCGGAAGCGGCAGAGGGGACAGCAGTAGCGTATGCTCAAGGCTTGGCTGAAGGCAGCTGAGACTGCATTCTTTGACAGACTGTCTGTAACTAAGTTGCAGCAGATTACAGTGCTCTGGGCTTCTCTGAAAACTGCGCTCACCCAGACCGCAAAGAGGGAGATTTCCTTTGCGAAACAGAGGTTATTCGAGTATGGTGCTAAACTGAGAAGGTATTTGGCGCACTTGACCAGAAAGAAGAGTGCCCCCAATCTATTACATCCATTAGAGAGGGTGCTGGTACTATCACCTGCCGTCCCAAAAGGGTTCATGCAGCATTCAGAAAGTTCTACTCTGGGTTGCTCCAGTCAGAGGATTGTGCGGACAGATTGGTGAAAACGGAGTCATTTTAAGACCCTGGACCTCCCAGGTATAACTTCAGAGCAGGAGTCTCTTTTGAATGCCCTGTGACATCCAAGAGATACAGGATGCGATAAAGCAGCTCCAGAGTGGCAGACCGATCGGCCAGATGGCTTGTGGAGTGAGATTTATTAGGAGTTCATAGACATGATGGCTGGACCAATGTTGGATATATTCAATTATATTTGTGGACAGAACTGCCTCCCATCCTCTCAGAGAGAAGCAAACATGTCTCTTATTCTCAAGAGAGGGAAAGCCCCAGAGGATTGCCTATTCGTATAGGCCTATACAGTTATTAAACGTGGAATTTAAAATTTTTTCGAAAATACTAGCGTTGAGGCTGGAGAAGATCTTGTCCTTCATTTTGAAAGAGGAACAGACACGTTTTATTAGGAGTCACAGGTGACCTGTTAATATTAGGAGAGTGCAAAATATTGTTCAGGTGTGCCAGCAAGGTCGATTCCAGGCTTGGTAGTCTCGCTGGATGCAGAGAAAGCATTTGCTTGGGTGTAGTGGCCGTACCTCTTTTATGTCTTGGAGCTGTTTTGCCTTGGAGGTGTCTATGCCTGTTGGATGGCAGAATTATATAGTGACGCAACAGTGACAGGAGTTATCACTAATGGTATAAGGACTAAAGGTATAATTTTAGCCTCGGCAGAGGTGCCCCTTTCGCCGTTATTATTTGTATTGGTGATTGAGCCGTTGGCAGAGGCCACCCAGAGGGGTCCCAATATAACTGAACGGGTGGTAGGGTCAGGAAGGCATGACATCATCCTTGCAAAGATGACGTTCTTCACTCTCTACCTAACCTGATAATATCTTTGCCCCGTTTTAAAGAATTGATTGATTTATTTGAATCTATCACTGGGTATAACATCAATTTTATGAAATCGGACGCCATGCCTGTTGGGTGTTATTCGAGTACCTGATCATGGGGGGTGCAATCCGATTCCCTTTCAGATGGTCACAAGAAGGATTCCTCTATTTAGGTATTTTTATCACACCGGCCTTCTGTCAATTATATAAAGCAAACTTCGTGCAAGTGCTCAAGAAGATAAGCCAGGACCTTCGGCTCTGGGAAGACATTCCAATATCCTGGTTAGGTAGAATACCTCCGGTTAAAATGAATGCACTTCCTCGTTTCTTCTATCCCATGCGAATGGTCCTTTTGATGCTCTCCAGGTCGGTTCTATGGAGGCTTTACAGTTGGTTAAGCTTGTTTACCTGGCACCACAGGTGGCCTCTTATGAAGCTCGCCAAATTGTAGCTTCTGCAGGAGATTAAGGGTGTGAATTTTCTGGACTTTAAGAAATATCAACTTAAGTTCCCTGCAATCGGATGTGGCTGATTGAGCTTGCAAAGACCTGCGGTCAGTTTGGCTGCACATTGAGACATCCCAGGCAAAATGTTCCCTCATTAATCTGTTGTTCATGGACAAGACGAGGATTGTTATGAACCATTGCAGAAATCCAATTGTCCATAAAATAGTTAAAGCCTGTAAAATGATGCGACAAAGTGAGGGCAATTTACAAAAATAATCTTCTCCTTTTATTCCCATTGTAGGATTGGCAGGATCCCAGCTGGGATTGATGGATTATGGCTTTCGGCTCTGGGAGTCCAGAAGAGATTCCTGTTTGAGAGAATTATTTGACGTGGTGGTCATGGTGGTTTTAGAGCAGCTGAGCCAGAAATATGAGTTATCTTGAAGGGGCCACTTTCGTTACTTTTAGATGAGGAACTTTAGACAGAAAAAATGACTACATTAATGGTTAGTCCCCATAGGTCGGAAATGGAGGGAAGAGTGCTTCGTCCACAGGTGCTCTCTCGGTCAGCACCCTCTATCATTTATTAAGAGGTAGTGTCTCAAATGATATAGAGCGGCTGCATGGAATCTGGGCTCAGGAATTGTGGGTGGAGATCTCACCAGAGGAGTGGGAAGATATTTGGGAAACCGTAAGGAAGATTTCAATTTGCAATAGGATGTAGGCTATGCAGTTGAAGGTACTCCGCAGGGTTTAATTGACACCCGAGTAGCCTGTCAAATCTAAGACAGGAGAGTCCCCAATGTGCCCCAAATGTTCAATAGATGTTGGTACACTTACGTATTGCTTGTGATCATGCCACAAGCTTCATTGGTATTGGTGCACTATAGCAAGTGTTTTGGAAGGGGTTTTGGGAACCGAGGTCAAGGCAAATCCGGTGCCCATCCTCTTGTGTTCGCTGAATCCTCCCTCTTTTGACTTGCATGGGAATAAATTGTTCATTATTCTTTCATTTCGTGCGAGGAAGAGCATTCTGATAAACTGGGTTTCAGGAAACCTCCCAGGACTCTGATCGTGGTGTAGGCTAGTTATGGAGCCCATTCCCCTCGACTTCCTTATGAGTATGGGCACCCAAGAAATGAACATTGTCATAGGACGTGGCGGCCCTATTTCAACCATATACACATGGTTTTATTGGCTATATTGGTCAGGACATTTGTGTAACAGTGAGGGCTCTGAGAGGAAGAATTCTGAACAAATACGGGTATGGCAACTCATGCTACCGGTGATGGGGAGCTTTGGTAGGATTGTGCTGGGTGTTGTAACTTCATGTAATTTAATTTATTTTGCCTTGGTTCAGCTCGGTTTAATCTATGTTTTGTTTTGATTTTGTTTTGACATCAGCCCATTGATTTTGTGCACAGGGAAGAGAATGAGTCCATTCAGCCACTCATGCTTCTTACACAGCAACCAGAGTAGGTCATTTCACACCATGTGTCAATTATACAGGATTGGAGGGAATGAAGAGAATATATAGATGTGAAAGCTTATCACATTCACGATGGAATATAAAGTAGCGAGAAAACTGCTGGAATTTAAGAAAATTATTAAAATCGATTATTCAGGAAATAATGAAAGCACATTTACAAAGGGAAGCCACAATCCATCAGAATCAACATAATTTTACAAAAGATGAATCATATTTTCATTATTTATTTGAGTCTTTAAGAATGTGACAAGCAAGCTGCATAATGAGGATCCTGGAGATGTAAAATCAGGACTTGCAGAAGACATTGAATAAGGTGTGCACAAAAGATTAATCTGCAGAATAAGATTGCATATGGTTAGAAGTAATTTATTCGCTTGGATGTAGGATTGGTGAAACAAAGAATTGCATTGAGTTGGAATAACTGATTCATTTACTGTTTCCAAAAATACTATAGGGCTCAGTCCCCAGGCCCCAACTATTAGCAATAAATACTATCACCTATTTAAGGGGATGGACATGCTATAATCAGTTTTTCAGAAGACGCTGACTCAGTTGAGAAATTGTAATGAATGGTTAAGGATAGGTTGCAGATGAAACGAAACAATGAAAAGTATGCGACCGTTTTGGTCAGTGTAACAGAAAGGCAACTTACTATCCAAAGAGAGGGAAACTACGTAGTGCTTAGGTACAGAGGGATCTGGTATCCTCATCCATATCGCAAAAGACACAGATGCAGGTGTAGCAGATAATGAGAAAGGCAACTGCAAATTTGGTATTTATTTCTGAAAGAATAGATTATAAAGCGAGGGAGGTACTGATGCAATAATGCCAGGCATTTGTGAGTTCGCAATTGAGTAATGTGTACAGTTTTGGTGTCCTGACTGCAGGAGGGATGCAATTACCATGGAGGCAGATCAGAAGAGGTTTACTAGACTGATTCCAGAGATAAGGAGTTTGTCCTCTGAAGAGAGATTGAACAGTTCAGGCCTATACTCTCTGGAGTTTAGAAAAATGGGAGGAGAAATCACTGAGGACTGGACAATGCTAACGGTGATTGATAATGTCGACATGCATTGGGTATTTCCTCATGTGGGGCAACCTACAACAAGAGATCACAGGTTTAGGATAACTGGAGAGGAATTAAAGCAGTGATGAGAGAACTTCTATCAAAGCATTTTAAATCTGTGTAATTCACTGTTCCAGAGTGCAGTGGATGCTGGGATATTGAATAACCGAGGGGATATGGAGAGTGGGCCGGAAATTGGGACTGAGACCGAGATGACATCAGCCATGATTATATTCGTTGGTGTAGTAGGCTGACATCAGATATGATTGTATTCAATGATGGAGCTGGCTGACATGAGATAGGATTGTATTCAATGGTGGAGCAGATTGATATCACAAAGGATTGTATTCAATGATGGAGCAGGCTGACATCACATATGATTGTATTCAATGGTGGAGCAGGCTGACATCACCTTTGATTGTATTCAATGGTGGAGCAGGCTGATATCAGACATGATTGTTTTCAATGGTGGAGCAGGCTGGAGGAGCTGGATTGCTGACTGAGGTTCCTCGTCTTTCTTCAGTCCTTCGAACGTGTTACACAGGAATAGGGGAGGGCTGGTTATTGGAGAGAAAGCAGGCACTCCGGATAAATCAGATTTAATCAGTTTAACACAATGTAACCAGTAGGGTCACACAGTGACCAGCGCAGGGTCTTCAGCTATTTACCATCTATATCAATAATCTAGAGGAGTGGAACAAATGTACTGTAACTAAGTTTGCCAATGGAAATAATGTAAGCAGGAAATTAAATAATCAATGGAAGTTGTAGAGTCTGTAAATGGATATGGACAAGTTAATCAATGAATAAAAGTTTGGCAGGTGGGATTTAACGTCATATATAATCTGTCATTTTCTTCAAGGAAGAACGGCAGGCAGTATGTTACTGAAAAACAGAGGGATTACAGGACTCAGTGATACCATGTGTACTGAAGGGTTTACTCTGAGCCGTGCAGATATGGCATGTGTTGCTCCATCACCCTGATCGTCTGCTGCCTGATGTTCCCAGCGGGCCTATTGCTCTCATCCACCATATATATCCTCCGTCACTGAATGATGACCCTGATGTTGAGATCGGAGAGATGATGGAGCTGTCACCCACTCCTGCCTGGAAAGTTCTGGAACATAGAAGCTGAATGAAACTCTGACCCAAAAACTTCTGGTAGCACGGTCCTCCCCTGATGAGAAGCTGCAGGTCCTGTTGAAGGAAGTGACACAGCTCTGTGACCAGCTCCTTGTTCCGTCAGGGTTCCCTCACACTCTGCTCCTAGGTTAATTGGAGCTTGGGAAGCTGTTCCTGGAAGACCGGGGGTGGATCCAGCAGATCCCTTTCCCCAGACACACTCACTGCGTGGTTTCAGAGCTTCCCCCCTCAGCTCTATTTATTGTTCATGTTACAGAGCCAGATGCTGTTACTATCGTCCCCATCCTCCATCCAACTCTGGATCATCAAATGCTCAGGTCTCTCTGAATGTCTGAGGCAGCTGACAGCACAACCTTCAGCAAACCATTCCCAGCACCTCCACTAACATTCCAATAACAGGAGTCAGTCCGGAGCCCCTCAGTTACAAATTCGCTGCCTGGTACTTAACAATAATACTCGAGGGGCTTCCTCGTGTAACCGACCACATGATCACCTGAGAGGGACAAATACAGATGTTCAGTGAACAGGCACAGACCAAGTTTCAAAGACGTTTCTCAAAGGTGCTGGAACCCCCTGTCCACCATGGAGCACTACATGGGACAGACCGGGAAGTGAACAACAGCCCAACACACACTCTACTGTTCATGGAGCACCACACGGGACACACCAGGAAGTGAACAGCCTGAGACACACCTTTTCATTGTTTCTGAGCTTCACAGGGCCAGCTCTTGATGCATTAAGGATCCAAATGGGACCCACAGCCGAGATGTATAGAAGAGCATGAGCCGTGCACTTTGCACATTGTTTCTGAACTTCATAATTACGTTCCCGGGGATTCAGGGATATTAGCACCAACGGTCAGGTTAAGGTGCAGAAAGACGGATACTCGGGTTATATTTGGATGATTACTTGATCAACAAGTTGAACAAGTTGAATAAACATGGCTCTTCTCAGAGAAATTGGGTTAGGCAGCAGAGTCAGACGCTGGCGGGTACAATAACAAGAGTAAAAACATAAAATAAGTATGCTGACAGATCAGCTCAAATGGTCAGTTATGCCCGAAACCAATTCAACCTCACAGAATCAGACATCATAATCCAGATGAGGTATCTATTCAGCGTGAAGCACTGAGCAGACAAGGCGAGTGCACCGCTCAATCCAACTCAGCAATCTGTAGACTGTGCAGACCACATCAGCCCACGGGGAGCTGTGCAGTGAATAACTCTGTAAACCTGGAGCAGTTACCCTTCCAGCATGTAGAGCTGTGTACACTATCCCAGTGCATTGCTCAGTAACACTGTGTTTGATCACTGCCCACTGTCGGGAAAATTGCAGCTCATGCTGGAAGTGACAGGATGTGCATCTCCCATCCATTTACAGCTCCATATCTTCATTGTGCCAGGCGCTTTAGAACATCGAGTCAAGAGGAAGGATGAAGCTGACATAAGGTTGAGGAGGCAAGGGTTAGACACTGAAGAATGAACTCGGGAGAGATAAAAGTGTGCATGATAAAGGCTTGGCGGGTAGAATTAAGGTAAAACCTAAGACGTTCTACACTTATGTCAGGAACAAGAGGATGACCAGAGTGAGGGTAGGGCTGATCAGGGATAGTGGAGAGAACTTGCGCCAGGAGTCGGAGGAGGTAGGGGAGGTTCTTAATGAATGTTTGCTTCAGTATTAACTAATGAGAGGGATCTTGACGTTTCTGAGGACAGCATGAAACAGGCGGATATGCTATAACAGGAGGGTGTGTTGAAAAATTTGAGAAACACACGGATAGATAAATTTATTTGGCCAAACAGGATATGTCCTCGGATACAATAGGAAGCGAGAAGAGATTGCTGCGCATTTTGAGATGATCTTTGCATCCTCACTGTCCGCTGGAGTCGTGCCAGATGACAGGAGGCTAGCAAAAGTTATTCCCTGGTTCAAGAAAGTGAATAGGGATAATCCTGGGAATTATTGGCTAACCAGTCTTACATCAGTGACGGGCAAAGTATTGGAGAGGATTTGAGACAGGATTTATGAATATTTGGAAAATTATAAATGATTAGAGACAGTCAGCATGGCTTTGTGAGGAGCAGGTCATAGATCTCATTGAATTCCTTAAAGATGTGACAAAACACGTTGATGAATTAGAGCAGTGGATGTGGTATATATGGATTACAACAAGGCATTTGATAAAGTTATCCACGGTAAGCTCATTCACAAAATAAGGAGATATGGCATACAGGGAGATCTGGTTGTCTGGATGCAGAATTGGCTGGCCCACAGAAGACAGAGTTGGTAGTAGAGGAACAGATGCAGCCTGGAGCTTGGTGACGAGCTTGGTGATCTGTTATGGGACCTCTGTTCTTTGTGATTTTTTTCACAAGAGAGTTGGATGACGAATTGGAAGGGTGGGTTCATAGTTTCGCAGATGTCACGAACTTTGGGGGAGTTCGTGATTAGTATGGACAGTTGTTGTAGGTTGCAACAGGTCATTGACAGAACTGAGCTGATGCGTGACAGTTCAAGATAACTCTGGAACAGCGGGATCTTGGGGTCCATGTCTATAGATCCTCAAAGTTGCCATCCAGGTTGGTGCTGTTGTTTAGAAGGCGTATGGTGTGTTGGCTTTCACAGCCGGGGAGATCAGTTTCAGAGCTGTGAGGTTATGTTGCAGCTCTATAATCCCACTGTTAAACCCACTATGATGAAGTTGAAGGCTGTTCTGCATTGAGAGCTTGCAAATTCTTGTCATATGAGTAGCTAATATTTTCAGTGTACTGGACTGAAACTATGTAACATCTGGCTGTGAAACAGATATGTTGGGCTTTGGTTGCTCTTTTGGCAACTATTCTAATTTAACCAATCAAGTTGAAATTATGTCCACCTATACTAAACCCAATCGATTTTAAATTTATTGTTTTGCCAACATCAAACCAAGGAGATGAGCTGATGCAGAGGGAATAAAGAGGCACGCATTTTGGAAGTTAGACAGAGAATAAACTACCATCGTGATAGTCTGCCATGAACAACATTCTCTGTGCAAATACATTTTTTTTGGATGAAAAGCCCTTGCATTAAAAGACAAAGTATGAACCAGGGAGATATTCTGTGGAAAGAAGGAGGGCACTGGAGATTACAGCCACTGTCTGGTTTATGTAATTTTAATACAGTTTTTCTTTAATTTGAAGAGTATATTGTTAAAGGTGGAGGAAGGTAACAAACAGTTCAGAGAAAGGAAAGCTTAGAGTTGGGAATAACTGTTGTTGTTCAATGTTCACTTTTAGTTTAAGGAATACATTGATATTATATTCTATTAAGTATTGGCATTTGCGAGCTCTCTGTCACTCGACTTTAACAGATTATGAGCGAGGTGAACTTTTCTGAGTGTTTAGTTTAATTAGCAAAAGGGTTCATCGCCGTGTCATAACACCACACTTGTAATACCATGTTGTGGTCACCTCATTAAAGGAAAGAGGTGGAAGCTATACAGAATTTGCAGAGATTTACCTATGGAACTTCAGTAAGATTGACACAAGCCACACAGAGTGAGTGAAATATTGAGAAAGTCACCACGTGAAAAATAAACACTGGCAGCTTCTCAATGTTTATATAAACATCAGTGTGTCAGTGGATGCAGTGATGACTGGGTATCTGTGTGTGCATGTGCATCTGTGTATCGGCATTTGTCTCTGTGTGTCTGTATTAGTATCTGTGCTACTGCATCAGTCTCCGTGTGTGTCTGTGCATCTACATTCATCTCTGTGTGTCTCTGCATGTCTGATTTTGTCTCTGTGTGTACCTGCGTTTCCGCATTCATCGCTGTGCGTCTCTGTGTGCCTGTATTTGTATCTGAATGCATCAGCATTTCTGTATTCCTCTCTGTGTGTATCTGACTGTATTCACATCTGTGTGTATCTGCACGTCTGTATTCCTCTCTGTGTGTGCCTGTGTGTCTCTGTTCGTCTCTGTGTGTATCTGCGCTTCTCTGTGTGTATCAGCTTGTCTGTTTTTGTCTCTGTGTATATCGGTGTGTCTCTGTTCAACTCTGTGTGTATACGTGTATCTGTATTCGTCTCTGTGGGTATCTGTGTGACTTTATGCGTATCTGTGTGTAACTGCATGTCTATATTTGTCTTTCTAGGTATCTGCGTGTCTGTATTCATCCCTGTGTGCATATGCGTGAGTGCATTCATCTCTGTGTCTGCGTGCCTGTATTCATCTGTGTGTATCTGTGTGTCATTAAATTCGTCTCTGTTTGTATCTGCGTGTCTCTATGTGTATCTGCGCGTCTGTGTTCGTCTCTGTATCCGTGTGTCTGTATTCGTCTCTGTGGGCATCTGTGTGACTCTATTCATCTCTGTGTGTATCGGCGTGTCTCTGTGTGTATCTGCATGTTTGCGTTTGTCTCTGTATGTATCTGCGTGTCTGTATTCATCTTGCGAGCATCTGTGTGTCTCCATCCGTCTCTCTGCATATCTGCTTGTCTTTGTTTGTATCAGCATACCTGCATTCATCTCTGTATCTGCGTGCCTGCATTTGTCTCTATGTCTATCTGCATGCCTGTACTCATATCTGTATCTGCATGTCTGTGTTCGTATCTATGTCTATCTGCATGCCGGTATTCATATCTGTATCTGCATGTCTGTGTTCGTCTCTATGTCTATCTGCATGCCTGCATTCATCTCTGTGAGTATCTGTGTGTCTGCATTCCTCTCTGTGTGTATCTGTGCGTCTAGGTTTGCCTCTGTGTGTCTGTGTTCATCTCTGTGTGAATCCTTGTGTCGGTATTCATCTCTGTGGGCATCTGTGTGAGTCTATTCATCTCACTATCTGCGTGTCTGTATTCGTCTCTATATGTATCTGCGTGCCTGTATTTATCTCTGTTGTGTATCTGCCTGTCTGTATTTGTCTCTGTGTGCCTGTATTTGTTTTTGTGCGTCGCTGCACATCTGCATTTGTCTCTGTGTGTTTCTGCATGTCTGTATTCGCCTTTGTGTGTATCTGAGTTTCTGTATTCAACTCTCTGCGTCCCAGCGTATTGTGTTAGTCTCTGTGTATATCCGTGTGTCTGCTTCATCTTTTTATGTATCTGCGTGTCTGTTTTTGTCTTTTTGTGTATTTTCGTGTCTGTTTTCATCTCTGCGTTTTGTCTGCGTGCCTGTATTCGTCTCTGTGTGCATCTGTGTGTCCATGTGCAAAGAGGATCTGTCAGCCTCTCTGGTGTTTAAAGTGATGCAATGCCCCCCTCTGCTGGCCTTCCCACTCCTCTGTGTTGACAGCACCGCATGGTGACAACCATCAGGGATTCAGACTGGGAGGGAGGGGGAGGAAGGCATCTCATAGCGACATCCAAACTGATAGAAACATCTGCACACGCACACACGTACACACACAGTTTGGTATGTGAAGGATTGTAATTGTACTGAAGACCCTCAGAGTGGAGAATGTTCATCTAAAGTAATATCTATACTCGCTCTGCAATGTGGAAGTTATTTGTCTTTAAAGATGATTTTTGATACAGAGTGCACAAATTAAAGAGTATTTCCACCGCAAATGCATCCAAGCAATTTCGACAGAACGATTTGTAAGTTGATGCAATGAAGTGATTGCACGTTCATTTACTTGAAATCTTTTATAATACACCCCTACAAATTATAAATGAGAAAAGATTGAAAAGTCCTGGAACTGACCCAGTGGTGATGGTAATATCTCAGGAACGCTATCGCTAGGTATCAGACGAAACTGCTCTGTGCTTCCAAAGACATTATTTGAAAAACCAAACAGCCACGCAATGTGAGAGATTGATAGTATTTGATGTCCTCTGAGAGAGAGAGAGAAAAAATCTGACACTTGTGCAGTGGCATGGGGAGGCCAGCAGAGGGTGACATCGTATGACTCTACACTTAACATTGACAAGGTAAAAACGATGACTGCAGATGCTGAAAACCAAATACTGGATTAGTGGTGCTGGAAGAGCACAGCAGTTCAGGCAGCATCCAACGAGCAGCGAAATCAACGTTTCGGGCAAAAGCCCTTCAGTAGAGATAGGGGAAGGGGGGAGGGTGTTGATCTCAGTTTCTGTGGATTTACCACAAAAACCACAAAGGCTGCATTTCCCAGAGATGACGACAGAGATCCACACAAACATACATAGACACATTAAATACACAACACATATAGATACAGATATGAACACCTACACGCTAACACAGGCATACTCCCGCACACAGAAAAAAAATTTCTTTAAGATAGAGATGAATACGTTTTTCATTAATAAGGGAATCAATTGACCAGTTCGTGAATGCAAAAGGTAGCGGCTGAGAAATATTTCACCCTTGATTAAACGGCACAGCAGATGCAATTGGCTCAATGGCTTAATTCCACTCCCATTTCCTATTTTCTGAAGTGATTCATTGTTGAAGGTCGAATTCAAATGCAGATAACATGGTCAAACGTAGCATTCTTGGCCGTGTGGAGGAGCAGACGGACCTTTAGCGCCCACGTCCATAGGTATCACCAAGTTTCCACTCAATTTGATAGGGGTGTTAAGAGCAGTATGGTGAGTTGGTTTTCATTAGCAGGGAGATTGAGTTGAAGAGCCAGGAGATTATGCTGTAACTCTA
This sequence comes from Chiloscyllium punctatum, assembly GCF_047496795.1. Lineage (NCBI taxonomy): Eukaryota > Metazoa > Chordata > Chondrichthyes > Orectolobiformes > Hemiscylliidae > Chiloscyllium > Chiloscyllium punctatum. Next base: position 43,481,044 of record NC_092767.1, read on the forward strand.
TAAAGCACTGGTTAGATCACACATGAATTATTGTGTTGAGTTCGGTCACCCCATTATGGGAAGAAATTGGAATCATTCGAGAGGGTGCAGACAGGATTTACCAGGATGTTGCCTGTGCTGGAGGGCATGTCTTTTGAAGAATTTCTGAGTGAGCTAGGCTTTTCTCATTGGAGTGAAGAAGAATGAGAGCTTACTTAATAGAGGTGTGCAAGATGCTGAGGCATAGACAGAGTGGACAACCAGAGACTTTTTTTCCCAGGTTCGAAATGGCAATCACGCAGGGGCATAATTTTAATGTGATTGGAAGGAGGCCTTGAGAAGATGTCAGATGAAGGTTGTTTACACAGGTAGTTATTGGTGCGTGGAATGCACTGCCAGCGATGGTAGTAGAATCAGATACATTACGGATATTCAAGCAAATCTTGGATAAACAAATAAATGATAACAAAAGGAAGGGTATGAAGTTTACTTTAATCTTAGACTAGGATAAAAAGGTTGGCACAACAATGAAGGCTGAAGGACTGTACTGTGCTGTACTGTACAACGTCCTAATTTCCTACACTCTTGTGAGCATATGGTATCTGGAATTAATCTAACTTCGATTGAGGCTAAATGTGTTAATTATTTGATTGTCAAGTGTTATAGGAATTGTGGACAGGTTTGAGAGTTTGAATGGTCTATACCTGTTTCTAATTGTCGAGTCCTTGTTTCAAAAGAGTGGTGATTGGCTTGAGGGGGAGACATTTAAAGAATGAGGGCATTCCCATTTCAGACTGAGACAGGGATCCTCCTTTCTCTTTAGGGCTGTGTGATCTGTAGTGTTCCCATGCCCAAGGAGCAGTGAAGACTGGGTTACTGAAAACATTCCAAGGTTGAGTTCCATAGATCAGTGATAAACAAAATAACCCATGTTTATTGGGAACAGACTGGAAAGGGATGTTTAGTTGCAATCACATGCAACCCTGCTGCTCTTAACCCATGTCTTCTTCTCTCATCAAACCCTCGTTGCTTTTACAGAGGGAGAGGAAGTTCCCATTAAGCCCGTCAGCAATGAGGCACGTGGAGACCTTTCTGCCATTCTATGGATTTACAAAGGAAGATGGTAAAGTCATTCAGCCATTTGAGCACGTTATACAGCACAGGAGTAGGCTATCCAACCTTTCTCGGCTGCTACACTGGAGAAGGGAACCCTGGGTAACTCTCAGGATATAGACAATAGGGATTGATGTTTATTTTCAGTTTGGTAAATTTTAACTTGGTGGAGTGCCTTAGAGATCAGTGCAAGATCAACAACTATATCGAACCTGTCAATGATTTGGATGTGGGGACTGATTGAATTGGAGCTCAATTAGCAAAAGACCAAGATAGTCAATCAATCAGGTGTCAAATGGAGGTAGAGAGTTTGTAATGGGATAGAGACAGGGGACGTTAATGTGTAAAACTACAACAGAAACAGTCTAACCTGGGCGAAAGAAATTTATGCTGTGACAAAAGGTTAAAAGAACAGTAAACTACTTAAAAAGGAGAGAGATCACTAAACTCAGTGGTGCAACGGGATGTGTGCATCCTCGTACAAACATCACACAAGGTTAGTATACCGATGCAGTCAGTGATTAGGAAAGTATATGGAATGATTCTACACAATGGAACGGCTATCAGAACACTTTATTGCATCTGTACATGAGTTTTCTGTGGCCACATTTGATGTATTGTGTGTAGTGATGATTCCCTAAACTGACAAACAAATATACTCAATTGATTTAGAAGCTCTGTTAGATGTTTCACTGTACTTGTTCCTGGAAAGAAGACCTTATACCGTCATACAGCAAAGAAACAGATCTTTCCGTTCACCTTGTCCATGACAACCAGATGTCCTCTATTAATCTTGTCCCATTTGCCAGCATTTGGCCCATATTCCTCTAAACCTGTCCTATTCAAGTACCCATCCAAATGGTTTTTAAATGCTGTAATTTTCCCAGCATCCAACACTTCATTTGACAGTTAAATCCATACACTCCGAGAAAAGGTTACCACTTTTATCTCGTTTAAAGCTTTTCCCCTCACCTTCAATCTGTGTGCTCTAGTTTTGACCTCCCCAAACCTCAGAAAATGTCCTTGGTTATTTACCATTTCCCTGCCCCTGATGATTTTATAAACCTCTACCAGAGCACTTCAGGCTAAAGAATGAGAGATTTTCATATTGTACGATATAAGATCTTGGGGAGAGTGTTTCAGGTGCAGGGCTGATGGACATTTCCTCTGGTATGGGAAACTAGAAGTAAGGATTCAAATTTAAGAGAAAAATGCATTAATTTTAACACAGATAGTGCAAAAACATGAATTTATTGGACACAAATATGAGGACATATCCAAATACATCTTCAAATGACAGCTTATAAATTGTTCCTACATGGAGCAGGGAACAGGGACGGATTCATACAGTCACGAGCATGTTCAAGGAGGCTTCACATGGTCCAGTTAAGTGGTCAGATAACATTATTGTATATTTCAGCTAAATGTTGGAGAAGATGCAACCTGCTAGAAAAGTCACGGTTTATTGCTTCCTCTCTTACCTTGTTCATTCTCACAGCAACATATAAGAGGTGAAAACTCAAGAGTAATCTTTAGTACTCATGAAGTTTTCCAGTTAAGGATTCTTTGGAATCTCCACACTGCCTGAAGCAAAGGGAATTCAGACAAATCCAACCGTTCCAGGAAGGAATTCGATTGCCAGCAGCTTGTGTGAGCAGAATGACCTCGAGGCAGAATACAATTTAATATTTCCTTTTGTCTTGAACTTAAATTTTGCTTTGAAAAGCTCTTTCAACCTGATATTCTGCAGAGGTTTTTTCTGTTTGTCTTGATGCATGTGTATGTGTGTGTCTATGTGCACTTGTGTGTGTGACACTGTGAGTGTCTTTTTGTATGTGTCTGCGTATGTGTATATTTCTGTGTATACAAATTGTTTCTCAGTATAGATTGAAAGATACATATTAATGCACATATCTGTCCACACTGCTTGCCATGTATCTTTCCATCATAGCTGAAGCAAGTTTGCTTTGGTAAATTACTTTTTTCCAAATTAAAGATATCTACCTGCCTTGTGCCTAGCAAATAACCTGATCTAGTCTGAGAACTATATCATTGGCCATATCACCAAACTAGTTACATTTAAAATGTGTCATGACCAATGGAGGAGCTGGAGTAGAAAATGAAACAGAGACCTCGCCAAAACCAGTCTGAACAGGGATGAAGAGAAATTCACAAAGGGCTGTTTGAGTGGGAATGCTCTTCCCCAGAAGTTTGTGGTGCCTATGTGTTTGCATTTATTCAAAGCCATGCTACTTAGTCATTGCATGGTAAATGGCAATGAACTACAGACAGGAAAGTGACGCTGAGACCACAACCTGATCAGCCCCAATCTTAGTGCCTGGTGGAGAAGGCTTTAAGTGTCTAATGACCAACCCTTCTCCTCAGTCCCATGTTCCTATGTTCCACTGAAACTCTCAAACCTGATGGACAGGAACAGTTGGAGGCCATTTACCCTCGTAACCTGGTGCACAGAAACAGCAGAGACCATTCAGCGGATGAAGACTGTCACACACAGTTTGACACTGCGTTGGAAAATATCCTTAGGAAAAGAAACGTTCGGTGACGGTGTGAAACATCTCATTCCTCTGTCTTTCCAGAACTGTCTTCATTTCTTGGTCATGTTGCCGATTCAGATTCACTGTAAATACAGCGCCCATATCTCACCAAGAGATGACCCACCAAATCCTCTGGTCTCCCTGACTGCAACATCCAATAACAGAATTTTCAGGAAAATAACGTCCCAATAACAGAATGAGAGAACATCAGATAGCGAATACATCATTCAGCCCTTCTGGCCTGTCTTTCCCTTCATCATGAACATAGCTGATCTTCAAAAGCCACAACTCCTCTCTAATGCTCAATCCCTGCAGTCCTCAACATTCTGATGCCTCATATTCCATTATGCTGCCTTCCAAATATCTTAGTGATCTACTTCCTCAACCTGTCTAGAATACAGAAGTCCCGATAGTCACTACCCTCTGTGAGAAGGAAACACTCCTCACAATCACACCGTGACCTATTCACACCAATAAAAGATATGAACACGTGGTAAGAGCGACTGGCCCTGATATCAAGGCAGGACTAAACTGTGGATGGCATCAAGGACCCTGAACAGAATTGAATGTAATGGGAATGAATTGTAAATTCCCCAACTGGTTAGAGGCATTCAGAGGACAAGGCAAGATGCTTGTGGTTTGTGTGGATCAATTATTTCAGTCACAGGACATCTCTGCCTGCATCCTCAAGGTAGTTTTCTTCAGCTGTTTCAATGTCTTTCCCACATCTTACAGTTAGAAGTGGAGACATTCTCTGAAGATCACACAATATTAAGAATAATTTGTTTACCTCTCCACTGCTGTAGCAGTCCCTGTCCATGTGCAGCAAGACGTTGATAGCATCCAAACTGTGTTGTTAAAGTGAGGGTAACACTCCTGTAACAGTCTTACTAGAAATGTCTCTTTCTAGTGTTCCACAGTTAAATAACAAGAGCTCATTCAGCCTCTCAAGCTGGTTTCAACAGAGTATATTCAACGCATTGAAACTATTAAGTGCGAACAGGGATAGCCCATTCAGTCCCTCCTGCCTATTACACGAGGAGGGAAGGAGTGTCATCAGCACATCCGCGGTGTTAAACAGGAAACAGGAGTTGCCAATCAGGTCTTTGAGGTAAAAATAATGACTGCAGTTGCTGGAAAACAGATTCTGGATTAGTGGTGCTGGAAGAGCACAACAGTTCAGGCAGCATCCAAGGAGCTTCGAAATCGACGTTTTGGGAAAAAGCCCTTCATCAGGAATAAAGGCAGTGAGCCTGAAGCGTGGAGAGAAAAGCTAGAGGAGGGTGGGATGGGGAGAAAGTAACATAGAGTACAATACGTGAGTGGGGGAGGGGATGAAGGTGATAGGTCAGGGAGGAGAGGGTGGAGTGGATAGGTGGAAAAGGAGATCAGCAGGTAGGACAAGTCCGGACAAGTCCTGGGGACAGTGCTGAGCTGGAAGTTTGGAATTAGGGTGGGGTGGGGGAAGGGGAAATGAAGAAACTGTTGAAGTCCACATTGATGCCCTGGGATTGAAGTGTTCCAAGGCGGAAGGTGAGGCGTTCTTCCTCCAGGCGTCTAGTGGTGAGGGAGCGGCGGTATTCTCGTGCTAGCCATTACCATCCAAGAAAAAAGAGTCTCGCAATCCAGCCTCTTTAATATCTGATTATATTATATGTCTGAATTAAGTCACCTCTCAAAATCTCTCAAATGAAAACAGCCTCAAGTCCATCAGACTTTCCTCGTAAGACCTTACCTCCATACCAGGTAAGAACCTAGTAAAGCTCCTCTGAACCCTTTCCAAAGATTCCACCTCCTTCCGTGAATGAGGTGAGCAGAACTGTATTCAATAGTCCAAGTGCAGCTGCACCAGGGTTTTGTACAGCTGCAACATGACACAACGTTTCCGAAACTCAATCCCTCTACTAATAAAAGCAAACGCAACATATGCCTTCTGAACAACCCTACCAAACTGGGTAGCAACTTTCAGGGATCTATGTACATGGGCACTGAGGAATCTCGACTCATCTACAGTACCAAGAGTCTTACCAAGAGACCAATACGCTACATTCCTGTTGCTCCATCCAAAATGAATCACCTGACATTGTTCCGCATTGTATTCCATTTGCAACCTCACAACCCAGCCTCCAAATTATCTCTGTCCTACTGTAACCCACAACCACGTTTGGCACTATCCACAACTCTAGCGACCTTAGATACATCTGCAAATATACAAACCCATCTTTCTATGCCATCATCCAGATTGTTTATAAATATGACAAACAACAGTGGGCCCAAAACAGATCCTTGCAGTACACCACTAGTAACTGAACTCCAGGATGATCATTTCCCATCAGCTACCACACTCTGTCTTATTTCAGCTAGACAATTCCTGATCCAAACCGCTAAATTACCCTCAAGCCCATGCCGCCTTATTTTTTGCAATAAGCCTATCGTGGGGAAACTTACCAAACGTTTTCCTGAATGTCATGTACACTACGTCAAACATTTTACCCGCATCCACCTATTTGGTCACCTGCTCAAAAATATCAATAAGGTTTGTGAGGTCCGGCCAACCCTTCACCAAACCGTGTTGACTATACCTAATCAAATTATTCCTTTTAAGATGAGTATAAACACTATCTTTTTAACAATTTCAACACTTTACCCACAACCAAAGTAATGCTCACTTGTCTATAATTAGACTCTACTCCCCTTCTTGAATAAGGGAACAACATTTGCTATCCTCTAGCCTCCTGCGCCATTCCTGTAGACAATGACAACATACATATCAAAGCCAGCGGCTCTGCAATCTCCTCCCTGGCTTCCCAGAGAATCCTAGGATAATTCCCATCCGGGGAGTTATCTATTTTTACACTTTCCAGAATTGCTAAAAACTCTCCTTTTGGAACATTTATCCTATCTAATCTACTGACCTGTATCTCAGGATTAACGTCGACAGCAACTATTTTCTAGTGTGAATACTGATGAACAAATTCACGTAGCACTTTTCCTATCTCCTCTGACTCCAAGCACAAATCTCCACTACTATACTTGATAGGCTGTAATCTTACTCTAGTCATTTTTGTTTATTCCTGATATAGTTATCGAAAGCCTTCGGGTTTTCCTTGACCCAATCTACCAACGACATCTCATGTCCCCTCCTGGCTCTTCGATGCACAGGATATTCAGAATTAAAAACCACGACATGGATAACACAATGTGCAAGGCCATGGGAAGAACATCAGTAGAAATATAGCTCATTATGTGCTGATACAGAGATTTTTGCCCCAGTAACCACCCGCCTTTGTTATAATAATGATACATAATTTTAAAGTGTTAAAATAAAACATTCGGCCCATCGAGCTGACACTTATCCTCGCAAGAGCATTGCATGCAGCTCCCCCTCCTACACAATTCCTCTATCTCCCATAGTTAAAGCAAATAGTTGCACATGAACAATTTTTCATGTTCAATTAGGAGGTATCAGAAACACCTGGACGAAACACTTGCAAACACGGGAAGAATATGAAAGCTCATTACAGGCGGTGGCCCAAGGGTGGAATTGAGCGCAGGTTCCCAGTTGCTTCGAGACAGCAATGCTAGCCACCGTGCCACCCACCCAAATATGCCACTGTGCTAGCGTATACGTGGGAACTTGGAAATCTTAAATACGAAAGGAAAATGTTGGTGAAACACAGCTGAAGAGTCAGTATCTTGAGAGTAAAAGAGAGTTAACATATTGAGACGAACATGATTCTGCTCTGAAAAAGTCATATCGGTCTCAGAACGTTAATTCTGTTTCTGCTCAGATGCTGCTGGACTTGTTGAAGTTTTCCAGCACTTCCAGCTTCCTTTTGCTTTTGCAGTGTGGATACTTTTCTGATATGAAAGGGAACAGTTAATCTGCCATTTCAGTTAACTCTTGTATTTGGTTATAATCATTGAATGAAAAAATGAAAACTTTTTACTTAACAGAGTCCTAAATATTCATAACATTTTCCGTGTCATAACTCACCATGAAAATATTCAATTCAGTGGCCAGGAATCACTTGATCAATCCTCAAAAGGAAAACAGTTGAATAAAGGACCCCAATGATTGCCTCAATATCACTAGGGTCGTAGTCATTCAGCAAGGTCTTACATTTCTGAAACTTTAGATGAAACTGTGGAAACATAAGATAGATTGGTACAGGGCATAGTCATCCACGGATTTCGGAAAGAACTAGCATGGGCAGATTTTACGTGTGAAACACAATCACTCTGGAAATGGCGACATAGAGCAGCCTACTTGAATCTCTTCTGTCCAAGTGATGCACATACGCACAGAGCTGCACATTCCAAGATGTTTTAACAACTGGTAGTTTAGGAACAGCAAATTAGTTCCTAGTCAGGATGGCATGTAACTTAGAAGATAACTTGTAGAGATTATTTTCCCATTGTTCCCATTACCAATGCAGAATGTTCTCTAATTCCCATTAATCACAGTTTTGCTCAGCATCCTTGATTCCACGCTCAGTCAAGTCTTGCTTCGATTGAAAGGGAAGTCTCTCTGATCTCACCTCAAATTATATTGGAAGATCAGTTGAAAGAACAAGGAGCAAAAGGCAAGAATACTGTTTGTTTGAACAATATCCTCACCACATACAAAAGATAATTGATGCATGGAGTTCCAATTCATTCCCAAGATGCTTGTCCTGTTGGTGATGAGGCTGTTTGGTTAAGTGTTGTGATAAAGGGACCGGAAGAAACTCCACTCTAGCAACAGTTAACAAAGCCATCCTGTTCACGGCGCATCAGACTGTGGCAAACATTCTGTTTTCTGTTGCTGTCGCGCAGTGATCATTTCAAACGCACCATTCACTGATGACATGTAGTAGCACGGAAGTCAGCAATTTCCAGCATTTAGTGTGAGAGCAAAAAGCAAAAGAGAGAGTCAGGGAAGGTGGGAGTGATAGGGAAATGGTGTGATATACAGTGCGTGAAGTGTGAATGGAGATGGTCAGTGGAAGGGTATGTCACAGCAGAAGGGGCAATGCAAGGGAAGTAGGTGGGTAAGGAAAAAATAGGAAGGAGAAGAGGTGGTGCATCAGAAGGTCCATTTGTGGCAGGGAAAACCATGCAGTTGGAAAACTGAGATTGATGGCCAATCAAACATCACTGTTAAGGAAAATTGGGATCTGGTTTCCTTTGAATATGAGGAAAATGTTTCTCATACTTCTTATATTAACGGTATTCTTGTTCATATTGAAAATCCACGCAATGTTTCTGTACCTCCATCAAGTGCAGAAATTTTCCTTTCTCTCCAATTCATTATCTCAACATCATGTCACGTTATGTCACGAAACAATATCCAGAAAGGTAGGTGTTTTGTTTTTTCTATGAATTTGCTTCCAATTCAATGTAGAAATGAGAATGTGTTTTGATCTTCTACTGCATGCTTATAATGCAGAATTTAATTGAATCTTTATCCTCATCACCTTAGTTCTTTCAAACAAACTTCATGAATGAGCCTGCGTCCATCCTAAAGATTAAAACAAGTTCCCTGTACTCTGACGGGATTGCAGCGAATGTTATTTAAAATGAGCTGCAGGCCCATATAAAATGGAAATGTTGCAGTGCATCATGCCAAAAGCGACTACAAGGTTAATGATGTACAAGCCTTATGAATGATACATGCAGAGGGCCGGAGTATAAAAGCAGAACTCGGTTCCATATCCAAAATACTCTTTGTGGCTCTATTTCCTGCATCATGCTACAAATTCACCAAAAGAGGGACAACTATAGACTGGAATTATCAGTACTTCCTCTGCAACAACAACTTTAGAACAGGTAGAAAATCGAGCTGTGTTTCTGATATTCATACACGTTGATGATAAGAATGTGGGAAATGGGGGTGGGAGTTAGAGCATGATAAACAATGTTGTGGATGACACAATGATTATTCCGGTGGTTCAGAGTGAGGACGAAAGTGTTAGTTTACAGGAGGGTACAATCGGATTGTTCCAATGGCCAGATCAATGACCGAAACACTTAACACTGCTTTACATGAGATGCTGCACATTGAAAGAATAACAACAGAAGAGAGTACTCAAACCATGAAGCAAGGCTAGATTTGCTTTTGCTTTACTTTGGAGCAGAGAAGGTTCTGGTGAGAACCTGACAAAGGCGTATAACAGCATGAGAGGTATAGACACAGTGAACAGACAGCAGCTGTTCCCCTTAGTCAAACGGTTAAATACAAGGGGATACACGTTTAAAGTGAAAGACAAGAGATTGAGTGAGGATTTGTGAAATCTGTTTTGAATCCATCGGGTGATATGCTTCTGGAATGCATTGCCTGTGAGGGTGGTTGAGGAAGGAAACAGTACAAACTTGGCAAAACACTTGTATCAGCAGTTGATGGTGCCAGATTTGATAGGCATCTTCTTTATTTTACGATTCCATGATATATTGTGAAGCACATGGTAATTGTTGGTTTGTTCCATTGAACTGTGCTCAGTAAGTGGGGAGATTACAAATCAGCATCACCCCATGGAGCATCAGCACTTCCCAATCCGAGGACAGCCCGTTCATCCCTGAAAATATCCAAGCTAATTCACATGCTCAATGTAAGTTTTGTTCAATAAGCCCACCGACATTATTCCAGCTGTATGACAACATTAGTTTAAGGACACCAATAACATACAAACAAACTTTCCTTCATCGTTATATAGACTTCTAGTTGCAAAGTTGTTATTTCTCTGCAGAATACTAAATTCCTTGCCATATATTCGCTTTGACAAAGAGTCAGTTTTCCTGCGTTTTTCTGCTAGCTGTTCATTAGAGTACAGCGGTTTGTTTAACACTACATCCACCACCAGTAATACTTACTCCCAGCTAAACTGGCACATGAGATGCACAGCTGGTACTCCCTCCCAAAAGCCACTTGGAATGACCAACACCAACTGGGCTGGAACTTCTCAACGGCAATTAATATTGCATTGCTCATTAAAATCCAAAATGAATTTTTGAAAAATCCAATTTCCTCTTAATAACTGAACAATGTAACCATGTTTATTGATCAGATGAGCTTGTTGCGGACTTTGAAATAGTGTGATGCATTTGCAGACACCATTTCGTGAATACATTGAAATAAAAGGCCAACTGACAGCCCAGGTCACGAATAACACAAGTTAATGCAGCATTTAATCAGCAGCTGAATGAGCACAAAATGCCAGAGCAGAGTCGGCCATGCACCTTCAGGTAACTTTCATTAATGTAGTTTGGTGTTTTCTGATTGATGTAGACATATTGCGCTGAATGGCCTGTTTGTGTGCCACATAAGACTCTATCACTTTACTTCTTGAAAACAAGAAATATCTCACTATTTCCATAGCTTGTGAGCATCAGTTGGTGAAGAATATAATCTCCAAGGTCACATTGCATCCTGACTTGAATCGGAACCATTTTCCCTTCACGATCACTTGTTCAGAATCCTGTAACTCTCTCTGAAACATAAATGTTAGTCGTCCTGCACCAAGTGAACCACTGGAGTTCACTTACACATTATGAGTGGAAATTAAACATAGGCAACAGATTTACTAACAAAACTCACCTGACAACAACAACTGAAAGGAAGCTGCACTATTGAGACATCTATTCGACCTTATCTAATTTCTAAAGCAGTTTCAAAGGAGTTTTTCCCTTGTTTAAAAAACATATTTGGAAAGTTGTGTCCATCAATCTGAAAGGAAAAGTCTTCATGTTCATGAGAGTGGTCTCCTAATTTTTCGGTCGCTGAAGACAACAAAAAAGTAGAAACTGGCACCAGGCATAAGTCTTCCTTCCTTGTCCGTACAACGTTAGTTGGTCATACTTAGTCAAGAATCTGCCTGCCTCTGCCTTAGGAATATTCAATGTCCTAGCCTTCATCGCTCTCTGGGAGGATAGTTTCACAAACACGCAACACTTTCAGAGGGCTGAAACAACCCACATCTTATGAAATGAGATATTCTTCAGATTTACTTTCCATCCACTTATTGTAATCTCTCATATAAACTGAGGTATTATTTCAGAACTCAACTTAAAAAGACTATTCGGAATATTCTGAGGTTAAACAAGATCACATATTGTCCAGCTAAACTCCAGGAGATCCAGGGCCAGTCTGGTCAATATTTCCTCCTGAAGTACAATTCTTCACAGGAGTCAGTTGAGTGAATCTTCTCTGGACTGCTTTGCATGTCATTGTGGCCATAGCTCTTTCGATGTGGTCTCACTTCTTCTGAATGAATTCTGTTTCAAAAGAGTTTCAACATTTGTCTGGCCTCTTTAAAACCTTGATGTACACGACATTTTTGTGTGATCCAGGTGCCTGATTCCTCTGTGCCTCAAACCAATCTCTCCATTTTAATAATTCGTGCGTTTCCATTTAACTTCCAACATAATTCAACACAGATACATTTCCAATCTATGCTCCATACACCAATATTTGTTGTTCATTTGACCAATTTATACCTCTTCATTAACTTCTGTATTCTTCATATACAAATTTGAAAAGTAAAAATATTACATTGTCAAGTCCATTGGAATGTGGCGACAGCCTATGTCTTTGACGAAATATTCCGTTTGTACTATGGAAGAATTCAAACATTTGAAATTGTCTGTGTCCTCTCAAGCAGATTCACATGTTTATATTCTTCCATAATGCAAACAGAATATTTCGTCAAAGGCATAGGTTGTCGCCATAGTTCAGTGGAATCCACAATGTCATATTTTTAGTCCATGTCCAAGCTATAAATTAGCGACAATGCTAAAGTGTTTTGCAGTCCCATCACTCAGTTCCCATCACTGAGATATGGACAAATGGTGTAGAATCTGTGTGGGTGTAATTAAGAACCAACAAGGGTTAAAAAGGCAGAAAACAGCGAGTGAGGATAAAATGATCATGTCAGTATGGTAGCTAGTGACATGTGATATTCTACAAGGCTCAGTGTTGGTATGACGACTTATTACTTTGTAAATTAATGGTCTAGATGAATGTTCTAAGGGCATTCTGGTTAACTTTTCAGATGATATAAAGATAGATGGGGAGACAGGTAGCATTGCAGAAGTGGAGAGGCTGCAGAAGGGATTAGACACCTTAGGAGAGTGGGTGAAGAAGTGGCAGTACGATGGGGGTAAGTGTGAGGTCATGCACTTTTGTAAGAGGAATACAGGCATGGAATATTTTCTAAAATCTGGAAAAAATCTTCAGTCTGAAGTGCAAAGAGACTTGAAGTTCTCGACCAAGATTGTCTCAAGGTAAACTTGCAGGCGAACCAATTGTCAGGAAACTTTTATATCATGACTTTTATATCTTTTATATCAGTGTGTCTTAAAATCTTATATTCACCAAAAGAACTGAGTCGACTCATAAACAACACCATCTGTTTATTGAACACAATTAATATTAGAACAATAAATTGGACTATAATGTAATGAAACACACTACAAACTACCTTTTGCTTTAACTTGACTTTGTATGATCTTATACCACCCCAACAGAACGTTGCCTGGCTCCACGTGCTGATTTCTTTTTCTTACGATGCACTTGGAGATATCTTCTGCTTTGCTGGTTATTCTCGGTTTACTGCACTAAGTTTGGTTTTCTGGTAATTCTCATTCTTCAGATTCTTCACCTCATTTTGGGAGGATATGGAAGATCTGTCAACAGAATGACTATGTTGGATAACTCTGATCAATCAGACCCAACCAGGGGGCGACACATTGAAGGCCCAAGGGAGGCATCCCGTTGTCCCATTCAAATTCAACTCCAGGTTTGTACTGCAAGGTCTGTAGCTGTCAGGTTTGTTTACAAACCGTCTGTGGGTACCTGCAGCCTGTCTGGATTCTGCAGCATGTGGATTAGCACAGACAGTTTACTCAAGGCCGGGATCAATTTCCCAGCATGCTTTAATCATTGTTCATTTTTGTAACTCCATGGTAATTTGTTATTGTCCATCACAATTTCATTATTTCAGGTGGCAAGGCTGGTCACGAAGGCAAATACAATGATGATATTTATTTTGAGTGGGCTGGAATATAAAAGCATGTATGTAATTCTGAGACTCTATAAGGCTCTAATCAGACCACATTTGGATTGTTGTGTGATGTTTTGGGCCCCATATCTCAGGAAGGATATACTGCCCCGGGGCGTGTTCAGAGGCAGTTCACAGGAATGGCCTCAGGAATGAAAAGCCTAACATATGAGATCTCTGGGATTAAACTCGCTGAAGTTGAGAAGGATGAGGGGATCGAATTGAATCATGCAAAGTAATAACTGGCTGGCCAGAGGAGATGTCAGAAAGATGCTTCTATTCTTCGGAGAGAAAGGACCCAAAGGCGTAGTATCATAGTTAAGGGAAGACCTTTTATATCGGAGATAATGAGAAAGGTCTTCAGCCAGAGAGTGATGAATCTATGGTAAGGATGGAAGTGTCCTTCCTTAAAGGACATTCGTGAACCAGATGAATTTTCCCTTACAATCGATTCATGATCACCATCAGTCTCTTAATTCCACATTTGAATTCAAGCTGCACCATCTACCATGGCAGAATTCAAATCCAGGGCATCAGAACATTAGCTGGGTCTCTCGCTTAAAGGTTCACCGATGACACCACTGGGTCACTGCCTTGCCCAGTCCTCCAGAGTGTGACTAACTTGTGTAATGTGATTTTCCTGAGACTTTTCCCTCAAGCTATTATTGATTTCCGTGTCAAATCATGGATGATTTTTCTCCAGTGCGCAATTCCTCTTCCTCTCACCAATATACTTTCATCGAGAGGTCATTTAGTATCTCGTTGTGTCTTTACCTTTTTTTTTATCTGTCCTGCCCTTGATAGTTTTGTTTTTTTTTCCTGGCCAGTCCACCCAAGCCAATTCCTTCCTTCACCCAATATAAATATCATTGCTCAATACTAAAACCGCCATATGTGACTCTGTCCTTATACAATCAATCTGAGTTTCAAACTGCAGAATGTTGCTGTCACTGCTTCCAAGGTGCAGAAAAATCGACATTTATTGCAAAAGCCCTTAGTCAGCAATAAGAATGGGATCCATGAGGGTGGAGGGATAAATGGGAGGGGTTGGGGCTGGGGAAAGGTAAATGAGAGTGTGATTGTTGGATGGAGGTGTGGGTAATGGTGATACATCGGAGGGGAGGGTGGAGCAGATAGATGGGAAGGAAGATGGACAGGTGGGCATGGTGGCTCACAGTACCAGGGACCAGTTTCGATTCCAGCCTCAGGCGACTCTCTGTGTGGAGTTTGCACATTCTCCAACATGTCTGCATGAGTTTCCTCCGGGTGTTCCGGTTTTCTCCCGCAGTCCAAAGATGTCCAGGCCAGGTGAATTGGCCATGTTAAATTGCCCATAGTTATAGGTGCATTAGTCAGAGAGAAATGGATTACTCTTCGAAGGTTTGGTACGGACTTGTTCGACCAAAGGGCCTGCTTCCACTCTGTAGAGAATCTAAAAAAAAACCCTTTCGCACTTTAAATAAAAAGATGGGATGGATCATGAGGGCGGTGCTAAGCTGGAAGTTTCGAACTGTGATAAGGTTGGAGGAGGGGAAGTGTGGAAACTGGTGAAATCCACATTGATGCCATGGGGTTGGAGTGTCCCGAAGTCGAAGATGAGGTGGCAAGGGAGTAGCGATGTATGAGGCCCTGGACCTGCATGTCCTCAGCAGAGTGGGAGGGGGAGTTGAAGCATTCGGCCACGAGGCAGTGGGGTTGGTTGTTGCGGGTGTCCCAGAGATGTTCTCTGAAGTACTCAGCGAGTAGAAGTCCTATCTCCCCAACGTATAGACTACCACATTGGGAGCAACGGATACAGTAGCTGACATGTGTGGAACTGCAGGTGAAACCTTGATTGATGTGGAAGGATCTTTAGGCCGGGGGCGGTGGTGGGGGGGAGAGGAGTGGGCACAGGTCTTGCATTTCTGTGGTGGCAGGGGAAGGTGCCTAGACAGGAGGGTGAATTGTTGCGGACCTGACGAGCGCTACCTATCTTTTATCCTGCATCCTGCATTCATATTTGATTGTCCAGAACGAATCGCTTCACGCTTTTCCAGGTTGAAATCCACCTGCCACTTATCAGCCCAGTTATTCCAATCCATGTCCGAGTGCAAACTACAACAACCCTCCACACTACCCACAATTCTACTGACCTTTGTTCCATCAACAAATGTAATAGCCCACCCTTCCACTTCTTCATCCAAATCATTTATAACAACCACAAACAGCAGAGTTCCCAGAATCGCTACCTACAGAACACCACTTTGCACCGAGCCGCAGACTGAATACTTCCCATTACTACCACATAGTGTCTCTGTGGGTCAGTCAATTCTGTATCCAGTCAGAAAGGTTTCTCTGTATCCCCAGCCTCCTTACTTTCTGAATGAATGTACCATGGAGAGCGTGCTCAAACACCTTTTTAAAATCCATGCAGTCTGCATCCACTGCTCTACCTTCTTCAATATGTTTGATCCTATCCTCAATGAGTTCCATAAGGTTTGGGAGGCATGACTTGCCCCTCACAAAGTCATGCTGACTATTTCTAATCAAGCTATGATTTTCCAAGTAATCATAAAGTCTGTCTCTCAGAATCCTCTCCATTACTTTGCCCAATACTGATGTAAGACTGACTGGACTGTAATTCTCAGGATTATCCTAATTCCCTTTCCTGAACAAGGGAGTAACATTTGCCACCCTCATTCATCTGGCACTACTCCAATGGAGAGTGAATACGCAAAGATCATCGCCAAAGGCACAGAAATCTCTTCCCTCTCTTCCTGTAGCAACCTAGTGTGTTTCTCCTCTGGCCCAGGGGATTTATCTATTCTTATGTTTGTACTTCCATTAGTCTGTACTTCATCTGAAATTGTCTACTCCCTGTCCAACCAACTGATTGACTGTTTTCTATTTCAGGGCTATATACCGTGCTGCTTCACTGAGCATGTATGGTTCCCAATATCCTGTGAACCATGGAATGGAAAATATGGGAAGGCATGAATGCACTCGTAATGAAGGGATGAAGCCCAAATCTTTGACTCTCTTGCGCCTCAGATGTTCCCTGACTGGTTTTTCGTTTTCAGTGCCACACGTTTCGACTCTGATCTCCAGCATCTGCCGTCCTCATTTACCCTATTACTGACAGCTGTCCCCTCTGCACACTGAGCAGGGATTTAATCAGCAGAATCTCATTGTATGTGGAGCAGACTGCCCAGTTCTGGAAAATTGCATTACATTAATACATTTATTAAAAACGAAATTACATTTCAACAAATACTAATTCAGTCCCAGAGTTACAGTTTTGGTTCATGAATTGGGCAGCTTGATAAGGAACAGTGAATGACTGAAGAACTCCGAGGTACAGATTAATCCAGGTGTTATATTCCAGGGTGGATGTGCTTTACCTTAATTCTGGGAATGTTATCGGACAGACAGATGTGATAATGGAACAAGATGACATGTGGAAATGTGACATTGCTGCCATTACAGAAATGCGTTTGTGGGAGGTCAGGGCTGACAACTCAGTATGATGTGGTGTGGTACAAGAACTATAGGCAGGACAGGAGAGGGGTAAAATAGGAGGTGGTGTTGCATGATGAGTTATGGAGTCAGTTACTACAGTAAGGAGGGCCAATATCTTGGAAATATCTTCTAATGAGGCTTGGTTGTTAGAGCTCAGGATCATAACCATGGCAGAGGCACTGCTGTGGATATATTATTGACCTCCCAGATAAAAGAAAGTACAGGAGCAGGTATAAAACCAATTTACTGATGCGTGTAAAAACAATAATAGGTTTATTATATACAGGCATTTCATTTCCAAGCATTAATTCGGGCAGTGATAATATTTTAAGAGGGGGAAGATGCCTTGAAATTTCTTCCAGAAATTCTTTGTATCATCATGGAGCTGATACAACAATGGGTGCGATAGTGATGTTCCTCACTGTGGGGAATGAAGCCAGTCAGGATATTGCAGGCAGGATTGGGAGAGCATTATATGGCCAGTGACCATGACATCATGCATTTTATGTTTGGTAAGGAAAAGATTTTTTAAAATGCACTATCAGGTAAATAAAAGGTTTTTGGATTGGGGAGACCGATTTTATGAAAACAATATGACGGAAACTGTGCTGCTGGGTGAAACTGTAGCAGAACACCATGTGGTGGGGGGGTTGGGGGATCACTTGATCAAAATGAAATTAATGAGAGTGTCCGCGCAACGTGTTACACGAAAGATGAAAATTTGGAAAACAAGCCCAGAGAACCTCGGGTGTCATAAAAAAAATCAGAACAGAATTAAAAACGAAAGAGACGCTTAAAGAAGGTACAAAGTGAGCAGGTCAATGGATGCACTAAATAAATATAGAAAGTTTCGGGCTAATCTTAAAACTTCAGTAGAAGAGCAGAAGGGGAATCGTGATAAAACATTAATGGGTAAGATTAACAAGAATCCAAAGACATTATATCAGTTTATTAAGAGGCAGAGGGTAACAGCAGAAAGAAGGTGGGGGGGGGGGGTGTATTAGAGACAAAGGGGCAACCTGTGCACGGAGACACAGGATATGTTAACCACGGGCTTCATATCGGTCTTCAGTTGGGAGAAGCAGTTCCTGGATTCAGGGAGAGTGACAGTGTGCCCCTTGAATGATTTGATACAGAAGTCAAGGAAGAATTGGATGTTTATTTAGGTTAAAGAGTGGACAAATCCCCAGATCCAGGTGAGCTGTAACTTAGGCTGATGTGGAAAATGAGGGAGAAGAGCACAAGCTCTGACATTTTTTTATTTTTCTCTTGTCTCTGGCCACAGCGAAGGTGTGATGGGACATGATAACAAATTACGTTGGCACAACTCTCACACAGAGTGCTAGAAATAAGACATGGGAATAAAGACCATCAAGTCTCCCAATCGTGAGACTGAATTAATTGTAGAAAATTTTGAAGGCTGGTGAGGTTAGATCATTAAACATCTTGAAGGCTGAGGCAGACTGATTATTAAACAAGGGTTTGTTATCGGGAAAATGCAGTCAAGTAGAATGGGGATTATCAGAATAAATATAATGGAATTAAACAGAAAAGCAGACTCAGTGCACGGATAGCAAGAATGTTGCTCCAAAGTCTAATGCCATTCTTTTTCCAACAGCCCTGTGTTCACTGGAACGAAACCTCTCTCCCTTTGGAGTGAGACACAGTTTGGAATGCAATCGACGGATTCAAGGATTTCATAAATGCAGTAGTAATAGACAGAAAGGACCAGGGGACTGCAACAACGCAGATTGGCTGTTGGGGTGAATATTTGGCTCATGGCAGTCACCACCAGCAGGAGGAAGACTCAGCAAGACACCCTCCAAGTACAAGTAATAACGTGCTCTGGAGAGCAGGTCGTCATGGGCTTGGTGTCAAGGAATGTCTAAGGCACAAACATCGCATTACTGTAGTGTCTCCCTTCTTCCCGAAACAAAAGTAAAGGTGGAGGAGTGGAGAAAATGCAGTTGGTAGCAGAGTAAGTAGTAAGTCGTTAGCTTGCGAGGCTTCAGACAGCAGCAGCTCAGAAAAAAAGTACAGGCAAGTTCAAATAAAGTCATTTTAATTTATTATTACAGCAGTCAAGATGGCAGTTAGGCAAGTTGCACGAACATCCTGTGGGATGTGGGATCTCAGAGAGATTTACACCGTCCCTGTTGACTACACATGTGGACAGTGCACCCTGGGAGACCATGTTTGGGAGCTGGAGCTGGATGCACTCAGGATTATCAGAGATGCTGCGAACTTCACATATAACTGCTTTAGTATGGTGGTCACGCCCAAGATGCACACTGACCATGTTTCCGTTATGACTAGAATGGCACAGTACCACATAAATATCCATGCCCTGAGTTCATCAGTCTTACCTGTCTGCCCTGTTGCATTTAAATAAACACAATTTAATCCAACAGGTAGTCCTTGCTCTCTATCATGTTACAGGCAAAGAGTAGGTTTGGAATGGCAAAGGGAGTAGGCAGAGAGTGCAGCTATCCCCTGTGGCTACTCCCCACAAAAATAAGTATACCACTTCTGACACTGTTGGAGGGAATGACCGTTCAAGGGAAAGCAGCGGTAGCCAAATTAGTGGTACTACCACTGGTTTTGGAGCATAGCGGGAAAGGGTAAATTTAAACAGTGTCTTAGAGATAGGAGAGTCGATTGTTGAAGGGACACTTTGGAGATTCTGAGGCCTCAAACGGGAATCCAGCAAGTTGTGCTACGTCTCAGGTGCCAGGTTGCACGAAGTCTCCGTGCGGCAGCAAAACGTTGTCAAGGGGGAGGGTGAGCAGCCAGAAATCATTGTGCACGTTGGCAGCACAAATGATACACGTAGATATCGGAATAAGGTCCTCCAGAGTGATTACAGAGAGCTAGGGGAAAAGTTAAAATCCAAGACCTCGAAGTGGTAATCCCCTGATTACTTCCTGTTTCATGAGATCATGAAAGTAAGAATAGAAGGATATGGCAGATACATGCATAGCTAAATAATTGGTGTAGGGGGAAGGCATTCAGATTTTTAGATCATTGGGGTCTTTTCTGTGACAGAGTTGACCTGTTCAACAGGGCCAGGTGGCACATGCACTGGAGGGGGGAACAATATCCTGGCAGGCAGGTTTGCTCGTGCTCCAAGGGAGGGTTTAAACGAGATTGGCAATGGGTGAGATCTTCAAGAGCAGGGAGGCAAGTGCGAGGCTGGAAAGAAATATAGTAACCAGAAACAGTAAATTGAAAAGACAGGTCAGGCTGGAACACAACAGGGAGCAAGAATGCCTGCTTTTATTTAATTGCATTTATTTCAATGCAAGAGGACTGACAGGTAAGGCCGAAGAACTCAGAGCATTAATAGCTTTGGGGGACTGGGATATTACAGACATTACAGAAACATAGCTAAGGAAGGGACAGAACTGG
The DNA here is from genome assembly GCF_047496795.1 of Chiloscyllium punctatum. Taxonomy (NCBI): domain Eukaryota; kingdom Metazoa; phylum Chordata; class Chondrichthyes; order Orectolobiformes; family Hemiscylliidae; genus Chiloscyllium; species Chiloscyllium punctatum. The sequence continues at coordinate 43,501,634 of NC_092767.1, forward strand.
CAGCTTAATGTGCCAGGGTATAGCTGCTTTAGGCAGGACAGGGATGGTGGAAAGTGGTGGGGGAGTTGCATTTCTGATGAAGGGGAATATCACATCAGTAATCAGAGATGAAGTAACTGAAGGATCAAACAACGAGGATTTGTCGATTGAGCTAATAAATAGGAAGGTGTATGGTGATGTTATAGGGGCTGTACTATTGGCCCCGAAATAGTCACCAGGAATTAGAGTAACTAATATACTGGCAGAGAGGTGGGATATGCAAAAGCAAAAGGATTGTCATAATTGGGGATTTTAATGTTTATAACATTGACTGGCATTGCCAGCGCGTTAAGGGATTTGGTGGGGTGGAATCCGTTAATTGCGCCAGAAAATTTCCCTCAAGCAGAATGTTGTTTGGCTTTCTCGGGAAGCGGCAAAATTTGACCTACTCTTAGGAAATAAGACAGAGCAGGTGACGGAGGTGACAATGTGGGAGCACTTTGGAACCAATGGCCATACTTCTATTAATTTTCATATATTTATGCTGAGAGACAAAACTGGTCCACCGCTTCAATTTCTAAATTGGGGTAAGATGAATTTAGATGGAATTAGGTAGGAGTTTGCAGGGGTTTGCTGGAATAGTTCGTTGCCGGCAAAGGGACCTCTGGCAGGTGGGAGTCCTTTGAACGTGAGATACTGGAGTTCAAGGTCTATTTGTTACTGTGGAGGTGAAAGGAAAGTTGGCAGGAATGGGGAACTCTGGGTGACGATAGATATTTAGGCTTTGACCAGAAAAATAAAGCAGATCCGTTACAGGCAGCTGGATCAAGTGAATCCCTGGAGATATATAAGGGAAACAGGAATCTACTGAAGAAGGAAATCAGTAGTGTGAAAAGGGGACATGAAAGAGCCATGGCTGAGAAGATTAAGATGAATCCAAAATGGTACTTTTGTATATTAAAGGAAAAACAATAACTAGCTAGAAAATAGGACCCCTCAAAGACCAAAGTGACAGGTATGTGTGGAACCATAAGAAATGGGCGAGATCATCAACGGAAATTTCTCCTCTGTGTTTAACATGGAGAAAGGCATGAATACTTAGGAACTTGGCGAAGTTCATGGTGATTTCTTAGGCACAGTCCATATCACAGTGGAGGAGGTATTCGACGTACTAAAATGCTTGAGGTTGGATAAATCTCACGTTCCTTACCAGATATATCCAAGAACACTGTAAGAGGCTAGAGAAGCATTTGCGTGGGACCTGAATGATGATTTTGATCACCATTAACTAGAGTTTAGATGCTGGAAGGCTGGAGGATATCAAACATTGAGCCCTTCTTAAGAATGACTGGAAACAAAGCCTTGAAACTCTGAACAGTGAGTTTAACATCTTTTAAAATTGAGAAAAGTTTGAAGGATAACATGTACATTAATTTGGAAAGACAAGGTTTGATTAGAAATATTGAGAATGGCTTTGTGCGTGGGAGATCATGCTTGTAAAATTTCGTTAAGTTATTTGATGACGTGACCAGGAAAGTTGACTAGGTTGGGGCAGTAGATGGCGAAAAGTGTGGCACTGGATAAAACACAGCAGGTCATCAGGAACAAGAGAATCAATATTTTGGGCATAAGCCTTTCATCAGGAATGTCCAAAACATCGATTATCTTGTATCTCGGATGTTGCCTGACCTGCCATGCTTTTCCAGTACCACACTTGTGGACTCTGATCTCCAGCATCTGCAGTGCTCACTTCCTGCTAGGGTGGTAGATTTAGTCAATATGGATTTCAGTTACACCAGGACAAGATAAGGCTTTTCAAACGTGGGAGCCTGATATACAATTACAGGAGAAGGCCAATCAGCTCATCGAACGTATACAATTGTACCGAGATTTTCTCATGGAGAACCAGTATCCTGTTATGCAGCAATAGGATCAGTCTATTCAGCTACTTCAGGTCAATAACACAGAAAATAGGAGAGGCCACAAACTGACTGGGCTCTGGGAAATGTTGGAATAACACGAGTCTATTTAGCTCCTGAAATCTGCCCTTCCCTTCAGTAAGGTCTTGGCTGACCTCCTCTTGGCAGCAATTTCTCTTTCATGCCCAAATCTTTGTAGCCCTCGACTCTCTCAAAATTAATTGACACCCTCCTCAACCCCTCCCAATCATTTCAGGGATGCAAATGTCTGGGATAGAGCGGCACCAACAATCACTATCCTCTGAGGGAATGAAAGAACCCCCCACACATATACCTTGGCCTATTTAAATGAGCAAAAGATAAGAACACAGCGTCAGAGTGACTGACCCTGACATTACATCAAGATTTGAATGAGCAAGGTTTCAAAGGGTCGGAACAAAACTGAACTTAATAGGAATCAGTTGTAAATTCCCCATTGGTTGCGTCATTCAGAACACAATGTGGCTGATGGACATCAATCCTGTCAGTCCCTGGATATCTCTTCAGGTGATCCTCAGGGTAGCTTCATCAGCACAAATATCTTCAGCTGCTTCATCAATGTCTTTCCTTCCGTCATTCAATCAGAAGTGAAGATGTTCAGTGAAGATCACATAAATCATCAAAACCTGGACAATATTCAAGCTCCTGCTGTTAACGTGCAGGTAACATTCGTGTGTCAGCACTGCTGGACCCTGAACATTTCCAAAGTATAGAAAGAGGAGCTCGATCAGCATCTCAAGATGGTTTCATTGGAATGTGAGAACGCCATTCAGCCCATCGAAACTATTCGATAACAAGAGACACAGCCCATTCACCCTCTGTTGTTACTTATGCAAGAAGAGATTTTTTTTTAAATCTGCAAATGTTGGAATTCAAAGTAGACAGTCAGGACGCCGGAACAACACAACAAGAGAGGCAGCATCAGGAAGTGATAAGTCAACGACTTGAGTCAAAGCCTTCTTCAGGACTGTCTGTGTGTGTGTGTGTGGGGGGGGGGGGGGGGGGGGTTTAAGGGGATCTACATTTAAAGAGGCGGGGTGGGGGAGTTAGATACAGGATGGTGAGGTGGGGATAGGTGAATAAAAGTAGAGGTTACGCCCGGGTTAGTCGATGGGAGGAATTAATCCAGTTGGGAGATGGAAGAAGGGATGATCAGAGGAATGGACGGGAGGAGAAGTGACTGGGAATGTATTTGGGGATTTGGAGGGGAGATTATTAGAAATTGGAGAACTCAATGTTGAGTCACTCGGGTTGTAGGCTGCACAGGCAGAAGATGAAATGTTGTTCCTCCAATTTGCGGTTTGTTTCAGAGTGGCAATGGAGGAAGTCAAGGATGGCCACGTTGGGAAGGGCGTGGGAGGAGAAATTGAAATAGGCAGTGACTGGAAGGTCAACTCAGCCCTTGTGGGCCGAGCTGAGATGCTTAGCAAAACATCCCCTTAGTTTACCGCTTGGGATCACCGATGTAGAGAAGACCACATTGGGAGCACCAGATACAGGTTGGATCCCAACACCTGGCACATTTTCCACAAGGACCATGCCCTTCGCTAATCTTTGGTGCATGCCACACTCCCCACCACCCCTCCAATCCCCACTGACAACTGCCCCTGCAAACATCACCTGTTGGCACACAATCTCTCTCACCTCTATCCAGCGCCCCAAACAGACATTCCAGGTGAAACAGAGATTCACCTGCCTCCCTTCCAACCTACTGTACTGCATCAGGTCCTTCCGATGTGGTCTTCTCTACACTGGGGAGACCAAACATAAACTAAGGACACTTTTTCCCAACCATAACAGTCGGGCCCAAAGGGGCCGACGCGAGCTCCCAATCACCAACCATTTCAATTCCCCTTCCCCTACTCTCCCCACACCGACCATTGCCTTCTGTTTTTATCTGCAGCTCACCCTACCCCACCCCCAATCCTAATGAACGGTTATACCGGAACTATTGACTTCTCCACCTCCTTATGCTGCCTGGCTTGTTGTGTGCTTCCAGCCTCCTGTTTGTTTGTTATTACACAGGACGATAAGGAGTCTGGTCAGCACAACACGCTGGTTAGCAGCTACCATGAGTCACCCAATAATGAACCTTTTCCCTGGGATGAACAGGAGAACATGAAACCCCTCAAGGGGTTGACACACGAAAATAAGAAACCATTCAGCCCCTCCAAACTGTTACACTGAAATGGGAGGATGTCATTGATGCTGCAACACGACAAACAAATGAAGCAGAGACTGCACAGACAGACAGGCCCAAGTTGTTCCTCCTGGCTTCATTGCTAATGCTACACATGTGTTACATTAATGTGGTTTGCTGATGGAGAGGAGCACATCGGATGGCGTGTCCCAAGTCACAAGGAGGCATCTGCTATCTCTGAGAAGACAGACTCGTTTTCTGCATGGAGATCAGAAACTTTTGGGAATGGCCAACTCAATAAGAGTGTAGCTGCTGACATATTTGTGAACAACATGATGCTTAGTGCAGGGCCTCACTTCAACTGTACGTTGAGATGGTGAGAGTTCATTCAGAATCTGCAGCTCTCTCACAACCAACATGGGATCTCCACAGAGTATATAAACGATCAGAGAGTCATAGAGTTTAACAGCAGTGAGACAGGCCCTTTAGCCCAAATTGGACTATGCCAAACAAAATGTCCACTCACATTAACTCCATTTCCCTGCATTTGACCCATATCCTGCTAAACCTTCCTATCAACGCATCTGTACACATATGAATACATATACTGCACGAAAACACGTTATATTTCACGCTATCATTGTTTTGTTATGGGAATAATCAATCCTGGTTCAAAACGCTCAAGTTTTATTGCAATCATTTTTTAATCTTTTGCAGCATTACAGATTAAACACTCATTTCCTTCACACTCTCCTCATGGTACCATCACTGCAGGGATTAGTCTGGTCAAACTCCTTTACACTATCTCACTGTGGCAAGGAGATTATTTCTTATAATGGAAAGAAAATCTGTTCACAGTGCCCCACGTGCTGTCTCAATATCTCTCTACAACTGCAGGGAGGTGTCTTCACGCCTATACTTGAATCATTTTTCAATGAAGGACATTATACAATATCCTGTGCTGATTACTTGCTGCTCTGTCTGAATTCTGTCAGTGACTCATGACCAAGGGCATTCAGCTCCTTTTCACCAAGAGCAATTCCCATCATCTCACCTTCTCAAAAATACAAAATGAGAAGGATGGTATGTTTTGCTAAATCATTACTTTGCCTTGCAAATCGCTATACTTCCAGCACAGCCACGCCAACAGCAACATCATTACTGCCATTGGAGATGTTTGAAGATGCTGAAGAGGCAATGGTCTAGCTGTATTATCTCCAGATAACTATTGGAGCGACACAGGTAATGACTCAGAGCACAGATTCAATTCTCAACGCAGCAAATATTGGAATTTGAGTTCAATAAAATATCACGAATTAAGAAACAATGAAACGATTGTCAGAAAAACCTACCTGGCAGACTGATGCCCTTCAAGGAATGAAATGTATCACCTTCACCTGATCGGGCTTACATGTGAGTCTCGACCCATAGCAATGTGGTTAACTCTCGGCTGCCGCTTGAAATGTCCAAGCCCAACCACTCAGTTATATCACTCACTATAAAGTCTCAAAGAAATTAAACCAGATGGAACTAAGCATTGAATGCTTACAGCCCACAGACTGCAGTGGGTCAGGAAGGCAGCTCACCAACAGCTTCTCAAGGACAACGTGGAAAGGGAATTACATGCTGTCCCAATATCCCATTCATGAATTTTTAAAAAGATGATTACATTCAGGAAAGGAATACAACGGGACATAACTCAATTCAAACCGTGACTTTGATGTATACCATACATGGACAGGATTTTCGTTACAATGGCAACAGGAAAAAATTAAAATGATTAATCATGATTTTGATTTCCACTCCAGCTGGTCATCAACAATTCCTCAATTTGCTTCTTTCTCTCTATCTCTGTCTTTCTCTATCTGTTCAACTCCCACCTTGTCCCATTTACAACAGACATCCCTGTCACCAACATCATTCCCACTATTTCCCAGTTGTGTGCAGTTCTGATGGATGGTCATTAGATTCGAAATGTCAATTCTATGTTTCTCTCGATGCGAGGCTGCTAAAACTGCTCGGTTTCTCTGGCACTTCATCTTTCTCCTGATCTCTCGCGTCATTTTTTTTCCCCCAACGTTTAGTGTTGTCATTGGATAGGTTATCTTCATCGCTGTTAAGGGCACAGTTGACCTCACTAAATGTCCTTTACTGTGAGGCCATTCCTGAAGGCAGTATAGAGTAAAGCACATTGTTGTGGACCTGATGGCATATTTATCCACATCCGGTAATAATGTTAGATTTCTTTACCAAAGGACATCAGTGAAATAGATTAACTTATTGACAAAAGTGGGGTTATATTAGTGCAATTCGTTTTTATTTCCAGTTCCTATCATTTGAGTTTAAGTTCTCTCATCATCTGAGATAGGATTTGAAACAATGTCTTTAGTGTATACCCTGGACCACTGAATGATGTGGCCAGCGACATTACTATTCTGACACAGTGTCCCTGACATGAATGTACTTTAGAGACAAGAACAAGGGCATGATGGAAACTTTCCATGTATAATTGTGTATTTATCAACTGAACAAATGTCAATCTGTGGAATAGGGATAACAAGGAGCTGGTGGTGGGTCTGTTTGTTGATGGAGAGAATGTGAAGACATAAATCAATTAAGGGCGAATAGATACTTCTGGATTGTGAACAGTCTTGTCCTCAGATGTGTGTGAGGGCGTGGGTGTCGGCGGTTTTGAAATTTGTGGTAATTAATGGATTTGTATTTGAAACTGAAGGCAGTAGTTTCCAACTTTGCCAAATATAGTCAACAGAAATAGCACTGAAGTTCACCGTGACTTATGGAATTAATAAATAGATAGAGAGTGGAGACTTACCAGGAACACCAACAATAGCAAGCATGGGATAGTAACCAGCCTGAATAATCACCAGTACACTGTATATCTGAAGTGGTATGTTCCAATACCAGGAAACATAGTAAAGACCCTCGGATAAACTCCTGTCCATTGTTGCAGCATTCCATCCTCGGGTTCTCAGATTCTGAGCCATTGGTGCAGCATTCCAGTCTACTGTTCTCAGATTCTGAACCGTTGTTGGAACATTCCAGTCTACTGTTCTCAGATTCTGAACCATTGTTGGAACATTCCAGTCTACTGTTCTCAGATTCTGAACCATTGTTGGAACAATCCAGTCTACTCTCAGATTCTGACCTCTCCTCTCCCCGTCTCTGCAACTGCTGATTCCTGTTAGTGTTGCAGGTGATGCATCTGCTGCTACAATGGGATAAATCACTGCAAGAAGCAACTTACTAATAGAAGAGGGAAACAATCCAGCGACATCATTAGGATCCATGGAAACTGACATCAATCACAGTCACTGAACAAACAGATCCAGTTAACCCCTTTCAGTCTGGTACAAATAACAATTGGACTTGATTTAATGTTGACATCACTGATTATTGATCACATCTCCCATCACCAATTGCTCTCGTAAAGTTAGTTATGAGGGAGAATGATGGATGTTTCCTTATCACAGGCTAGATATTTCTGCTGTGTTGTCCGTTTGCAATGCTGTAACCACCTGAAAACTGCCCTCCCAACACAGCCACCCACAAAATACGCAATCAAGATGTAGTTAAAGTGCTGATCTCTCCTCAACTAGACCAGACGCCAGCCAATAGATTCTCAGTGAGAATATTTGCCCTGACCATACACAGGAAGTGTGGATCTGTCTGGACATTCTTCGCATTGCTCTAACAAAACAATGTGGAACCTTCAACACATAATTTAATTCAGATTTGTTTTGTGTAAACTCACAAACGCTTGAATACACTTTATTGGCTTCAAAGCAGTAAGACTTACATTTATTGAATTCAGTCCAAAGCCATATGTGGCATGTTGTCACAAAACCGGTCCTTTTAGAAGGTTATGTTGTCTTTATTTTTATAAAGAGGGACTAAATGAACCAAGAGTCCAACATGTCTGAACTTTGAAAGTTTAATTGGGATCTCTTTGTTTTTTTCTAACAGGTAATGCATCAGCCAGAAGGCTTTCTAGTCTTTAACAAGAAACTTGTATGATCAAGAGGACATGGCCAACTCTCTAACTGAAGAGGTCTGATCAGTTCTGGGGTTAGTTCAGTCAGGGTCAATGTTGGAACTGCATGCTCTCCCCCTCCTTCTGTCCTTCTGACCTTACAACCTGTAAGCTTTTGTGTCAGTTTTACCCTTGGTACTGAGGGGTTTGCTTATTTAGATTGTTGCTAGTGTTTTGGAACAGGATCCTAAAGTCTGGATAGCCTGTCCGGTTTATATAGGATTAGTTATTCAGGTATTCTATTTTGGTTTCTTGTGTATCATTTGGTAATTTGGTCAAATAACAAACTGGAACGCCAATATCAAATAACAAATGCTATTTGTTTAAAACTCAGCAGTCTGACCAGCTAATTGACTCAAGGAAGATCCACTCTACACGGGCTTTTAAGAAATAACAAAGTTACGGTCTGGGTTAGTTCCGTGGGCTCGGGCCTGTTCCATAACAGAGTGGGGGCCAGTTGCGGGATTTAAGCAGCGAGTGGCAAGTATTAGTGTCTCCTATTCCGTGTGTTGATTTGGTGGGGACAAAGATCTTTAGATAGCAATGACTTTTGCAGGAACCAAGGATGGTTTGGAGGTGGAAGAAGTGACCTTGGGATTTTTAACAGAATGCACATAAGTCCAAGCTGCAGGAATTAGTAGACAAGCTTGCGTAGAAGCTACCTCCTAATGTGAGGAAAGATGAGATGATTGCAGCAGTAGCTCAGCATTCCAATTTGCTGGAAACTCCATCAGGATCTGTAGAGATGAGCAAACTTCAATTGCAAATGACGCAGTTTGAGTTAAAAGTGGAAATGAAGCATTTTGAGTTACGGCTAAAATCAGAAGTGCATGAAAGAGAATGAATAGGTTTAGCAGAGGAAAGAAAAAAACAATGAATGTTCTTAGCAGGAGATAAAGATAAATAGAGAGAGTTTGTGCTTCAGAGATGGACACTTAAGATGGAAAGTCAGCTTAAATGGATGGGGATGAAGGGGGAAGGTGAGCTTCGTGAAGATGAGCAAAACCATGGTATTCAAAAACCTGGTGAGAAACGTTTTAAATATATTCATGCCTTGCCTAAATTCGATGAGTAAGATACGGAAAACTTTTCCATTTCATTTGAAAAAGTCGCCAAACAATTGCAGTGGCCAGTGACCATCTGGGTTTTGTTGATCCAAACAAAACTTGTTGGTTGAGTTCGGCAAGTATTCGCAACACAACACTATCAGATGTGGGATCTGGGGTGTATGAGGAGGTAAAGAAAGTTCATATGAGTTTGTGCCAGAGTCCGATAGACAACGTTTCTGGAATATAAGGAGGGATCCTAATCAAACATACATTGAGTTTGAAAGGATCAAACAAAGTAATTTTAATAGCTGGAAAAGAGCTTTACAATGCTCGAGAGAGAAAATTACTTTGGAGGAGTTCAAAGATTCACTGCCTGACATAGTGCAAACACATTTAGAAGAACAGAGAGTTAAAACGGCAAGGCTGGAAGCTGAAGTGTCTGATGATTATGAATTGGTCCATAAAACATGGTTTGGCTTGTAGAATCAATTTCAGTCCATGAGGGATAGAAACTGGGGCAAAGAGAAATCCTCACGTGGGAGGGAAAGGTAGATCTCGAAGAGGGTTATAAGGATAACTTCGCACAGGCTAAAAAGGAAACACTTGACGGAAACAAAGACGTTAAAAAGGTTCGGTGTTTTCATTGCAATAAATTAGGTCACATGAAATCACTGTGTTGGTGGGTTTAGGAAAAGAAAATACAGATGCAGGAAAACAGGATAAGCTTGGAAGTTTTGTTGGAGTGGTAACAGAAAGCACAGTGGAAGCTATAAAGCTGCATCAGAGTGTATAAGCTGATCAGAGGTTTGTTAAAGATGAAGTGGCAGACCTGCTTAGAAAACATACCTACAAATGGAAAGTTTACTGACATAGGGCATGTGAAGAGAATGCAATATTAAGGGACACAGGATCCTCTTAGTCCGTGATACTGAAGGGTCAGGAGATATATACTCCAGAAGGACTATTTCCAGAAAAGGTACTGCTAAAGGAAATTCACCTTGAGACAAAAAGACCATAATAATGTAAAGCGAGGATAGAGTCTCCAGAAACGTGTGTAGAAATTGTGGCATGAGTATTGGACAAACTCTCAGCCCTAGGAATACAATCTATCCTTGCAAAACATACAGCTGATTCACTGGTAGGAGGACTGCGTACTCTGGTTGAAAAGCCAGTGGAGACGCAGGTAACTGAAGCAATGCAGGAGTCTTATCCTGGAAGTTTCCTGAGAGTGGGTAACGAAGACCCAATGTGACCAGTTGAAACAGGAGATATCAAAAATGTAAAGTTAAGGAAGCTGAATTGGCATTTAACAAGACTTTGTTCAATCACATAGTTGTGAAAAAATCTATTGAGTAAACAGGGCATCATGCAAATATTTTAGTTCATTTAAACTAATTGAGTTACAGCAGAAAGATAAAAGGTTAAAGCAGTTTTATCAAAAAGCATATACATTAGGAATTTTGAATGTATCCCTGAGTGTTATTACACTAAAAATGATGTCCAAATGAGGGAATGGAGAATATTGCAAACTCAAAAAGATGATAATTGGGCAGAAGGGGGGGTAGATATAGGATTGATGTTAGGGGTAAGTTCTTCACTCAGCGAGTCGTAAGTTCATGGAATGCCCTGCCAGTAGCAGTAGTGGACTCTCCCTCTTTATGGGTATTTAAGCGGGCATTGGATAGGTATATGGAGGATAGTGGGTTAGTGTAGGTTAGGTGGGCTTTGATCGGCGCAACATCGAGGGCCGAAGGGCCTGTACTGCGCTGTATTCTTCTATGTTCTATGTTCTAAATCGTATTGCCAATGGGATACAGAAAAGAGGTGATGTGAATGCTTCATGAGCTACCACCAAGAAGTCATTGAAGAGTGAGGAAAACACAGGCTGAAACACAGAGACATATTTACTGGCCTGGACTGCAACAGAATGTAGTTGAATTTTGCCAGACGTGTCATACAAGTCAGGTAATTGGAAAAAAACGCAAGTGATAATAAAACCTGCGCCTTTCTTAACTATTCCAGCATTTGAAAAACCTTTTACAAGAGTCTTAATTGATTGGCTAGGTCCCCGAACTCAAACAAATACTGGATACCGGTATTCGTTACCAACAATGGATGTATCGAATAGATTTCCACAGGCCATCCCAAGCTGCAGTATCACAGCTAAAAGAATTGCAAAGGAATTACTCTTTTTTAAAAAAATAGACACAGACTACCAATAGAGATACAGTGTGGTCAAGGTTCAAACTTCACATCTAATTTATTCACTATGTCTTAGGAATAAAGCAATTCAAATGGACTGCATGCAATCAAACCTTGCAGGGAGCGCTAGAAAGGTGACATTAAACATTAAAGACCATGTTGAGGGCTTAAGACCAGGACTATCGGGATGATTAGGATAAGGGAATGCCATTTGTGCTTTTTGTGATCAGGGATGCACCAAATTAACAGAGCAAATTCAATCCATTTGAATTATTTTTTGGACATTAATTGATTGGATCATTAATATTGATTAAGGAGAAAGTAGTAAATCAAAATTCAAATGCCACACATTTGGCTTAGGTCTCAAGTTTTAGGAAACAATTAATAGTGCTGGGGAGTAGGCTGGACAGCATTTAAAAGTATTGCAGCACGCAATAAAGCAGGAAGCGGACAGGAAATTTAAAAAAGCAATTTTGCGAACGGGGGTAAGGTATCACTGTGACTTTCATTTATAGGTCAACCATGAAAAGCAAGGTTTGTGGACCTTATCAAATACAACGGATATAGAGTGAGGATAACTACTTGATAGGGACTCCAGAAAGAAAGAAATCTCACGGGCGTATGTCATGTGAATATACTCAAAATGTACTTTGATAGGGAAGGAAAGCCAAAGGACAAGTTGTTAATGTATATGGCACAGAAGTAAGAAACGAAGTCAGAGGATTCTGAAACGGACATTCCTCAAATTAAAGTGGACAATGAGGTACTTGTCTAAAATTGGGATGATTTATTGATTTACCTTCATGAAAAACATTGAAATGATCAGAAAGAGTTATCACTATCACATTATGCAGATATTAACTTGGAAGTAATCACCTAATTGTGCAAAATGTAACTATAGGAGATGCTGCTACAATTAACCAACATCCTTACAAGCCTAATCCTCTAAAGTTGGCACAGGCTCAGAAGGCGATTGAATGCAAGCACTAAGGTGACATAATCAACATGTGTTACAGTGACTGTAAATCACCTATAGTCATGGTGCCAAAGCCAAATGGTGCCCAACAATTATATGTGGACTATCGTAACGTCAATGCAGTTAAAAAGGTTGATATTCAGTTCCACGGTTGGAAAACTGTGTTGAAAATGTGGGACAAGCAACTTACATTTGGTATGTAAAATGTGCCGGCCACATTACAGGGACTAACCAATATGTTGCCAGATTATCCAACCTGTGGTTTACATTGATGACCTTGTGATTTTTAGTGACTCATGGAAGGAAAACTACAGCACCTATCAGACTTGTTCGATCGACTTCGGAAGGCAGGCTTGGTGGTAAACTGAGCGAAAAGTGAATGTGCCAAAGCAAACGTCACCTTCCTTGGCCATGCTATTGGACATAGATGAATGGTGCCATGGAGATTTAAAAGTGATGGTAACTGGGACATTTTGCATCCTGTTGACAAAAGGAGCAGTTCCTGGGATTAAGTCGATTTTATCGAATGTTTGTGCCTCATTTTCGCAGTGTGACTGCTCCACTCACTGAATTGTTAAAGAAAGGCAAGAAGTTTCAGTGGACAGAGGACTGTCAGAAGGCATTTGACGGAATTTGAAATATGTGGTAACCACTGCCCACGATCAGACACACCTGAATATGCAAAACCATTCAAGGTGGATTTAAATGAGAATGATGTGGATTTCGGTGTTGGACTCCTGCAGGAAGATGACGAGAAGACAGAGAGACCTATTGGGTATTCCTCCAAGAAGTTGAATGTTCATTAGTAGAAATATTCAACAGTTGAGAAAGAGACAGTGAGCTTTGTGTTGGTATGACAACATTTCAGTGTTTATATTAACAGTAAGGTATCGGAGACAACCATTTACACTGATCATAACTCAATGAAGTCTTTTTTGAGAAATGTTAGGAAAACTGCGAGACTGCTTAGCTGGAGCCTGTTGTTACAGCCATTCAATTTGAAAATTGTGCACGGGGCAGGTCTTGAAAACATGATTTCCAATGAATTGTTGAGACTTGAGTGACAAATGGAGGCACTCAATGATGGAAGGACCACACACTGAAACAGGATGTAATTGTGCATGTTTACATGTTTATAGTAAACGAATGTACATGCTAATTGTAGAGTACAAACTACTATTTTTGGGAGTTTTGAAAACTGAAGCCATCTTGGATATTGAAGATTCTGTTTTATATTGGGGGAGTTGTCACACAGGTGGTACCTTTACAAGGTTATGTTGTCATTGAATTTTTTCAGAGAGGTTCTAAATGACCCAATGTTCCAACATGTCTCAATATTGAATGCTTCATTCGGGTCATTTTTTACCTAGCAGATAATGCCTCGGGCAGAAGGCTGTCAAGCCTTTTTAAAAAACTGGTGTAATCAAGGGGATGTGGCCAGCTCTCCAGCTGCACAGGTCAGTTCAGTTCAAGGGTTAGTTGAGTCAGGTTCACTGTTGATACTGGACGCTCTGCCTCACCTTCAGTCCTCTGACTTCGTAAACTATAAGCTTTTTTGTGTAATTTTTACTCTTTGTGCTCGTGGGTTTGTTTATTGGGATTGTTGCAATTAATTTGGATCAGCATCCATAATTCGAGGTAGCCTGTCATTATTGGATAGGATGAATTATTCAGGTACGGTGTTTTAGATTCGTTGTGTTTCATTCCTTATTTTTACAAATACATTCTGTTTGTTTAAAAGTCAACCGTCGGACCAACTAATTCTCGCTGGGAATATGCACTATACATTTACCTTCAACAAATGGCAACATTAAGGACTGGGCTACGTGCTTAAGAATGTTTTGAGTGGTCGGTCCTGGCCCATAACAATGTACAATAACCTTGTTTATTAAAAGTCATGAATTAATGAGTAAGGGATGGAATGAATATGATAATGGGTACGAGATGGAAAGGGCTGTGGCCAGTGTCTGAGGAGACCTGAGGGGAGTGCAGTAATATCTCCCAGTCACTAGTATTCAGCCATCACTGTTTCTGACAAATGGAATGAAATGCAGTGCAGAGCAAGATAACAGACGACCTTTGGTACATGGAATGCTGAACGACAATGTGACTGGAATAGGACAATTTTGAATGTGATGTACATCATTATATTTTATACATAGACTGTTTAATCACAGGTTATACAGGTTGTTAAGATTGTTTATATCGGGACGGGATATACAGAAACAAAAAACAGACACAGATTACAAAATGTGTTGGGTTACAGTGAGTTCCAGCAGGGTAAGAGTGAAGACACAGCTCATACTGAGCAGGTACAGTGATGATGGGCTGCATGACAACCATCTTTGTTGTAATTATTCATAGAAACGATTTGAAAATGTGGGTGGAATTGAGGAACCACAAAGGCAAAAAAAACATAATTGGAATTGTGTATAGACCTCCTAACAGTGGTCAGGACCAGGGACGCAACATGTACCGGGAAATAGAGAAGGCATGTCAGAAAGGCAAGGTTACATTGATCATGGGTGACTTCAATATGCAGGTGGACTAGGTAAATAATGTTGCTAGTGGATCTAAAGAAAGGGAATTCATGGAATGCTTACAGGATGGCTTTTTGGAACAGCTTGTCATGGAGCCCACAAGAGAGCAGGCTATTCTGGACCTAGTGCTTTGCAATGAACCAGACTCTATAAAAGATCTTAAAGTAAGGGAACCCTTAGGAAGTAGAGACCATAATATGGTAGAGTTCAGTCTGGAGTTTGAAAGGGAGAAGGCAAAATCGGATGTAATGGTGTTACAGTTGAATAAGGGCATGAGAGAGGAACTGACTAAAATAGACTGGAAGCAGAGGCTATCCGGGAAGACAGTAGAGCAAAAATAGCAGGAGTTTGTAGGTATAATTGAGGACACTGTACAGAGGTTCATTCCCAAGAAAAGAAAGATTAACCGGGGAGGGATTAGACAACCTTGGCTGACAAAGGAAGTCAGGAAATGTATGAAAGAAAAAGAGAGATCCTGTAAAGTGGCTAAGAACAGTGGGAAATCAGAAGATTGGGAAGGATACAAAAGCAAATAGAGGATAACAAAGAGTGTAATAAGAAATGAGAGGATCAAATATGAAGGCTAGCCAGTAATATTAGAAATAATAATAAAAGTTTATTTCAGTACATAAGAAACAAACGACAGGCAAAAGTAGACATTGGGCCACTTCAAACTGATGCAGGAAGCCTAGTGATGGGAGATAAGGGGAAATAGCAGGAGAACTTAACAAGTACTTTGCGTCAGTTTTCACAGTGGAAGACATGAGTAATATCCCAAAAATTAAAGGGTGTCACGGGGCTGAGTTGAGTATGGTTGCCATTACGAAAGAGATAGTGCTAGAAAAGTTAAAAAGTCTTAAAATTGATAAATCTCCTGGCCCCGATGGGATACACCCTAGAGTTCTGAGAGAGGTGGCTGAGGAAATAGCAGAAGCATTGGTTGAGATCTTTCAAGAGTCACTGGAGTCAGGAAAGGTCCCGGATGATTGGAAGATGGCTGTTGTAACCCCCTTGTTCAAGAAAGGATCAAGGCAAAAGATGGAAAATTATAGGCCAATCAGCTTAACCTCGGTTGTTGGTAAAATTCTAGAATCTATCATTAAGGATGAGGTTTCTAAATTCTTGGAAGAGCAGAGTCTGATTAGAACAAGTCAACATGGATTTAGTAAGGGAAGGTCATGCCTGACAAACCTGTTGGAATTTTTTGAAGAGGTAACAAGTAGGTTAGACCAGGGAAACCCAGTGGATGTGGTCTATCTAGACATTCAAAAGGCCTTTGATAAGGTGCCACACGGGAGGCTGCTGAGCAAGGTGAGAGCCCACGGTGTTCGAGGTGAGCTGCTGGGATGGATTGAGGATTGGCTATCTAACAGAAGGCAGAGAGTTGGGATAAAAAGTTCTTTTTCAGAATGGCAGCCGGTGACGAGCGGTGTCCCGCAGGGTTTGGTGCTGGGGCCACAGCTGTTCACATTATATATTAATGATTTGGATGAGGGAACCGGGGGCATTCTAGTGAAGTTTGCCGATGATACGAAGTTAGGTGGACAGGCAGGTAGTACTGAGGAAGTGGGGAGGCTACAGAAGGATCTAGACAGGTTGGGAGAGTGGTCCAGGAAATGGCTGATGGAATTTAACGTGAGCAAGGACTACTTTCTAAATGGTGAGAAAATTAATAAAGCCAAAGCACAAAGGGATCTGGGAGTGCTAGTCGAGGATTCTCTAAAGGTAAACATGCAGGTTGAGTCTGTGATTAAGAAAGCGAATGCAATGTTGTCTCTTATGTCAAGAGGGTTGGAATATAAAAGCAGAGATGTACTACTAAGACTTTATAAAGCTCTGGTTAGGCCCCATTTGGAGTACTGTGTCCAGTTTTGGTCCCCACACCTCAGGAAGGACATACTGGCACGGGAACGTGTCCAGCGGAGATTCACACGGATGATCCCTGGAATGACAGGTCTCGCATATGAGAAACGGCTGAGGATATTGGGATTGTATTCGTTGGAGTTTAGAAGATTAAGGGGAGACTTAATAGAGACGTACAAAATAATACATGGCTTGGAAAAGGTGGATGCTAGGAAATTGTTTCCGTTAGACGAGGAGATTAGGACCCGTGGACACAGCCTTAGAATTAGAGGGGGTCATTTCAGAACAGAAATGCGGAGACATTTCTTCAGCCAGAGAGTGGTGGGCTTGTGAAATTCATTGCCACGGAGTGCAGTGGAAGCCGGGACGCTAAATGTCTTCAAGGCCGAGATTGATAGATTCTTGTTGTCTAGAGGAATTAAGGGCTACGGGGAGAACGCTGGTAAGTGGAGCTGAAATGCGCATTCAGCCATGATTGAATGGTGGAGTGGACTCGATGGGCCGAATGGCCTTACTTCCACTCCTATGTCTTATGGTCTTATGGTCTTATGGAAAATGTTCAGAGACTGGGGAGACAAGTCTAGTCATAAAACACACAGGCAATATCATAATTAATAAAGTATTCCTACTTTTCATCGAGTGTAGCTGTCTCTAAAAGGCCTTTTAAATCAAAATCACATTGGTGTGATCCGCGCATTTATTTTCAGAACTTAAAGAAGAAAAAGACTCCAGTGTAATACATGTGTCACTGACACAAGTGATAGGGACAGGAATGGAGCATATTGTCCAAATATAACCAACATCCAGACCAATCAAGAAAAAGCAAAATATTAGAAATAGTGGAAATCTGAAATGCAAATGCAAAATGATGGAGAAATGCAACAGATGGCACAGGATCTGGGCAGAGAAACAGAGTTAATATATGGAGTCTTATATGAACCTATCTTGAACAAGTTATGTTGGATTTTAAAAAAGTTAATTTCAGTTTTCTCTGCTCCGATACTGCCTGAACAGTGCTGTTTCTCTCCAGCACTTTCAATTGGTGCAATGGCAGGAAACAGAGTAATGGTGGGCGGTTGCTTTTCGAACTGAAGGCTTATGCCCAGCAGTGTTCCACAGAGGTTGGATCTGAGTTTTCTTTGTCATTTATGTAAATGATTTGCGTGAGAATATTGAAGGCATGGTTTGTAAGTTTGTAGATGACACCAAAACTGGTGGCACATTGGACAGTGAAGAATGATTTCTTAGAATACAAAAGGATCTTGATGAAATGGGTCAATAGACTGACAGATAGCAGATAGAGTTCAAGCTGGATGAATGTGAGGTGCAGGCAATAGTGTGTGTTTGTTGCTGTCTGTTGCGCAAGGAATGGGATGATTTTATTCCCCATTTCCTGGGTTCAAAACATCGATGTCCTTCATAATCTTTGAGAGGCCTAACCCTGTCTATGGTTACCCTCTTGCTGTTAATGTAGTTGCACAATATTTTTGGATTATCCTTAACCTTATCTGCCCATTCTATCTCATATCGCCTTTTTGCTTTCCTGATTTTTCTCGAAATAATGCCCCACATTCTTTATATTGTCTAAGAGATTAAATTGAATAAAGTTGTCTGTATCTAAAGTAAGGTTTTCTTTAATTCTTGCATAAAAGCTTAATAACGGTAGTCGTCCATTGTTCCTTAATCTTCCCTTCACTTTAACAGGAACATAATTCCCTCAACTCCCGTCGTCACACTGTTGAATGGCTCCCACTTTTCAGACATTGTTTTACCTGCTGACAGTCTACTCCAATCAAACTTGATAAGTCCTTGTCCCAGGCCATTAAAATGTATGGTACTCCAAATAAAAAAAAGTAATGAACGGCTTCTTCTTTTCCATAACCATTATGAAACTAATAGAATTATGATTGCAATGCACAAAACATTCCCTCACGTTTACCTCTGTCACTTGCCCTGCCTTTTGCACAAAAGAAGCCTAATTTTGCTCCTTCTCTGTTAGAATCATCCAAATATTGATGAAGAAAATTTTTGTGAACATATTTGACAAATTCTTCACCATCCAACCCTTTCACGCTGTGGTAGTCTCCATCAATTATTAGAAAATTAAAATCCCCCATTATCACAACCTTAAGCTTATATATATATCCGAGATTTCCATACATGTTTGTTTCTCAATTTCTTTCTTACTGTTGCAGAGCATATGGTACAATACAATCAACGTGTACTTTCCTTTCTTCTTTTTAATTTCGACCAATATATTTTCACTGGACCATTTTTCACAAAAGAGCATTTAGTGCAATCTGTTCAAAGTTAACTTTATTTTCTTATTTTTAATACTACCTGCATATTTTAACTGGAAAATCTTTCAGAAATGTCTTTCCCTGTTCCAGCAACAATTTATTCCTTAATCAAAAATGCAGACCATCCCCTCCCTGCCCTCCGCATATATTTTCCACCCTTTCTATGACGCTTAACAACTGGAACATTGAATTGCCATCTCTCAGTTTGAACATCTCTCAGGCGAAAGTGAGGACTGCAGATGATAGACGTTAGAGTCGAGAGTGTGGTGCTGGAAAAGCACAGCAGGTCTGGCAGCATCCCAGGAGCAGGGAAATCGACACTTCAAGCAAAATCCCTTCATCAGCCCATTCCTGATCAAGGGCTTTTTCCCAAACGTTGATTGTCCTGCTTCTCACATGCTGCCTGACCTGCTGTGCTTTCCCAGTAATACATTTCTGAGTTGATCATCTCTCAACCAATTTACTGTAATACATATGATGTCCCGATCCCATGTACTTAAACATGCCCCGAGTTCATCAGCCTCCCCTGTAAGACCCCTCACTTGAAATAAATGCAATTTCATGCTTCAGCATTACTATATACTTTTGACTCTCTTGTTTTTCTTTTCTAATCGCTGTGCACTCCTCACATTCATAAACTTCTCCATCCATCCTACCATTTGTAATTCTACTTGGAATATCTCCCTTGTTACCTCTATCACCATAAAGTCTCCCTACATAGAAGGAGCAAATCTCCCTGCTAAGATATTGGTTGCTTTCCAGTTTAGATTAGACCAATCCTTTCCGAACAGGTCATTTCTATTCTAAAATAGGTTCTAATTTCCCAAAAATCGAAATCCCTCAATAACACAGTAGCTCTACAGCCGTTTGTTTTTCTCGGTTAACCTTTTGTTCCTTCCCAGTTGAGTTTGGCATTGGAGTAAACCAGAAAGTATTGCTTTAAAAGTTTTTTTTATTAATACTCTACCTCACCTCTTAAATCCACTCTGTACTGCTTTAATCTTTCCCTAAAACATATCATTCCTGCCAATATCTACAATAATGTTTCTCTACTCAATCTCACCTTGAACAACGTGCTTGAAATGTTTCGAGACATTCTTAATCTTAGCACTGGAAAATAAACAAAGCATCCTGAATTAGCAGTCAATGCCACATAATCTTGTGTTAGTGCCCCTGATAGAAAAGTTCACTGAAGCAATAATTCTACTAAATCTCCTCAAAAGCTGCTGAACATAAGAATCATTCCAAGTGTCCAATAATTGATTACTCTTCCATTTTCCTCAGAGAAACAATCCCCTTCAGCTGTTCTAAAAGCTGAAAAGCATTTTGGTAGAGGAATAGTCATCGGAGAATTTTGAACTACTTTCTTATCTTTCCTGAGAGCCACACACCGATATGACTAATATGCTGGATAGTATTTTTTTTCCAAATCTTCCAGCCGTCCTCTCTGTTCCTTATGAGACCTTAATAATGTTATGCCTAAAAGCAGAACCTTTTTACGGCACCTTCTGTACCTTTCATTACCTACAGACAATGTTAAAATTGAAAAATATATACATACACGTATCAAACATAGAAAAATTAAACAAAATAAACCATTTAACTAATTAAATTAATAAAAATATTCCTCTTCAATAAAGTCCGAGAAGAAAATAGTCTTCTCCAGAGCTGAAAATGTGTACGATTCTCCGGAATGAAGGTACACCTCCTTATTTTACTTAATTAATTTTACAAAAGAAAAAACCTTCTGCAGTATAATAAAAGAAACATTTTAAAATAAAAATACACTTTTCGTTTTCTTTGTAAACCACCCTTAAACAACTCTTTTTTAAAAAAAGTTCGTTTGAAAGAAAATCATGAGTTTTTTTTTGCTGTTTTGTTTGATTTTGAATGTTAATAAAGCAAAATGGAAATAATTATATTAAATTAATAAACTATAACATCAACTGCAAAAAGACTATATTAAATATTTAACTGCCTGCATTCCCAGGAGCAGCTAGAAGATCCACGCTGCTCTAAGAACATTTTTTTGAAAATGTTTTCACAATAAGAAGAAAAGTGTGCATATAATTTATTAATTTGTTTCCAGTTCAAGGTGGACTTGACGATGTGATTTGATCTCCTTCTGTCCGTCTATATACAGAAATTAGCTGAATCTTTATCCTTATCACTCCAACTATTTCAAACAAAATTGTGAATCTGTCACTATCGTAGACACGGAAACTTGCTTCAGCTCTGGCTGTTGCAGGGAACGATATAAAGAACATTTTCCAGATCCACGTGGAACACAAATGTTGCAGTGAAAGCCATCTAAACCTAATCCAATACTAATTACGTACAAGCTAATCAATAAAACATACAGAGGAGCACAGTATAAAAGTAGAATTCAGCTCCATGTCCAATATAAAATTGGTGGCTCCCTCGTGAAAAAGAACTCAACTGCATCACGCTGTAAATTCACCAAAATAGAAAAAAAAACAAGAGAATGGAATTCTCAATGCTTTCCCTTGAACAACATCTGAAGAACAGGAGAAATTCAGAGTTTAGTTGTGAACTTCATAAACGATGAGGAGGAGAATAGGAGGGATGGAGTTTGGAGGGAATGATAAATAATGTTGTGGATGACACCAAGATGAGCTGGTGGTTCACAGTGAGGAGGACCGTGTGAGGGCACAGGATGGTATAAACCTGTTGTTCAGGTAGACAGATCAATCGCTAATGAAATTTAACACTGATTCCTTTCAGATGTTACATGACAAGACTGTACTCAAACTGAAGAGAGGCTGGATTTACTTGATTTTACTTTTAAGCAAAGAAGGCTGAGAGGTGCTCCTGGTGGAAGTGTTTAACAATATGAGGGGTCTAGACAAGGAAAACAAAGCGTAGCTCTTCCACTTACTCGAAGGCTCAATGATAAGGAAATAATTCATTGAACTAAATTCATTGAAATAATACACTGTTTTTTTCCATTCCACTCGTCATTGTGCTCTAATACAAGCACATTTTCCTAATATGATCCAAAGACCAATATTTGCCTGTTCCTTGACATGCCAAGACCTATATAAAGAATTAAAAGGGACTTACCTTGGGAGTCGGGCCACCATTTGCTGAGAGGTGTGAGGGAGGAGCGAACTACTGGGAAGTCATATATTTGTGTGGTTGCGTTACTCAAAACACTACACGGGTAGTGTCTCCCACCCATCTCCTCCTCTGACCAAAAACAAACTTCTGTGCGCTAGATTGGTAAGGTAGCGAGTTTATTTTTTATTCCTTATTTTTCAACAGTCTCTTTGGGAATTTAGAATAATGGATGGAGATGAGGGCAGTTGAATGTTCCTCCTGCAGAATGTGCGAGGTAAGGGTCACCACTCTTGTTCCTGCTGACTACATCTGCGGGAAATGCACACAACTCCAGCTCCTTGAAAACCGCGTTAGCGAACTGGAGCTGGAGCTGGATCAACTTCGGATCATTCGGGTGGCAGAGAGGGTTATTGAGAGGAGTTACCAGAATCGGCAGGCAGTGCAGGGATCCCCTGTGGCCATTCACTTCAACAATAAGTATACCGTTTTGGATACTGTTGGGGAGAGGACTTACCAGGGGACAGCAGTGGGACACAGGGCTGTGGCACAGAGTCTGTCCCTGCTGCTCAGAAGGGAAGGGAGAAGAGGAGCAGAGCAGTAGTCATTGGGGACTAAATAGTTAGGGGGACAGACAGGAGGTTCTGTGGGGGTGAGAGAGATTCACGGTTGGTGTGTTGCCTCCCAGATGCCAGGGTTCGTGATGTCTCTGATTGTGTTTTTGGGATCCTTAAAGGGGAGGCGGAGCAGTCCCATGTTGTGTTCCACATAGGCACTAATGACATAGGTGGGAAGCGAGACGGGGATTTCAGGCAGAAATTCAGGGAGCTAGGATGGAAGCTTAGAGCTAGGACGAACAGAGTTGCTGTCTCTGGTTTGTTGCCCGTGCCATGTGCTAGTAAGGCGGGGAACAGGGAGAGAGAGGAATTGAACACGTGGCTACAGGGAAATGCGGGAATGAGGGTTTTGAATTCTTGGATAATTGGGGCTCTTTCTAGGGTAGGTGGGACCTCTCCAAGCAGGATGGTCTTCATCTAAACCAGAGGGGTACCAATAATATGGGGGAGAAATTCGCGAAGGCTGTTTGGGTGGTTTTAAACCAATCCAGCAAGCGGATGGGAATCAAAATTGTAGTTCGAGTATAGAAAAGATTGAGAGTAGGGAGGTTCGAAATCAAGTTTCAGGGATGCAGGATGGAACCAGCAAGCAAGAAGTTGGTTTGAAGTGTGTCTACTACAACGCCAGGAGAATCCGGAATAAGGTAGGTGAACTTGAAGCATGGGCTAGTACCTGGGACTTCAATGTTGTGGGCATTTCGGACACATGGTTAGAGCAGGGACAGGAATGGCTATTGCAGGTTCCAGGATTTAGATGTTTCAGTAAGAACAGAGAAGATGTTAAAAGAGGGGATGTGTGGCATTGTTCGTCAAGGACAGTATTACAATTGCAGAAAGGGTGTTTGGGGAATCGTCAACTGAGGTAGAATGGGCTGAGGTTAGAAACAAGAAAGGAGATGTCATCCTGTTGGGAGTTTTCTATAGGACTCCGAATAGTTCCAAAGATGTAGAGGACAGGGTAGTAAAGATGATTCTTGATAGGAGTGAGAGAGACAGGGTAGTTGTCATTGGGGACTTCAACTTTCCAAATATTGACTGGTAATGCTATGGTATGAGAAATATAGATGGGTCAGTTTTTGTCCACTGTGTGCAGCAGGGCTTCTTGCTACTGTATGTAGACAGGCCAACAAGGGGCGACGCCACGTTAGATTTGATACTGGGTAATGAGCCCGGCCAGGTGTTAGACATGGAAGTAGGTGAGCACTTTGGTGATAGCGATCACAATTCTGTTATGTTTACTTTCGTGATAGAAAGGGATAGGTGTATAACACTGTGCAAGATTTACAGCTGGGAGAAAGGCAATTATGATGCGATTAGGCAAGATTTAGGAAGCATAGGACGGGGAAAGAAACTGCCGGGGATGGACACATTAGAAATGTGGAGCTTATTCAAGGAAAAGCTCCTGAGTGTCCGAAATAAGTATGTAGCTGTCAGGCAGGGAGGAAGATGTAGAGTGCGGGAGCCATGGTTTACGAAGGGAGTGAAATCTCTGGTCAAGAGGAAGAAGAAGGCTTATGTTAGGATGAGATGTGAAGGGCCAGTTAGGGCGTTTGAGGGTTACAAGGTAGTCCGGGAAGACCTAAAGAGAGCTCAGAAGAGCCAGGAGGAGACATGAGAAGTTGTTGGCAGATAGGATCAGGGTAAACCCTAAGGCTTTCTATCGGTATTTAAGGAATAAAAGAATAACGAGAGTAAGATTGGGGCCAATCAGGGATAGTAGTGGGAAGTTGTGTGTGGAGTCAGAGGAGATAGGGAAGCATTAAATGAATATTTTTCGACAGTATTCAGTCTAGAAAATGACAATGTTGTCGGGGAAAATACAGAGGTACAGGCTACTAGACAAGGTGTGGTTGAGGTTCACAAGGAAGAGGTATGAGAAATCCTGCAGAATGTGAAAATAGATAAGTTCCCTGGACTGGATGGGATTTATCCTAGGGTCCTCTGGGAAGCCAGTGAGAAGATTCCGAACCTTTGGCATTGATCTTTAAATCATCATTGTCTACCGGAATAGTGCCAGAAGACTCGAGGAAGGCAAAGTGGTTCCCCTGTTCAAGAAGGGGAGTCGAGATAACCCTGGTAATTATAGACCAGTGAGCCTTACTTCAGTTGTTGGTAAAGTGTTGGAAAAGGTTATAAGAGCTTTTAGTTATAATCATCCAGAAAAGAATAATTTGATTAGGGATAGTCAGCACGCTTTTGTGAAGGGTATCGTGCCTCACAAACCTTATTGAGTTCTTTGAGAAGGTGACCAGACAGGAGAAATGAAAGCAAACCGGTTAAATGTGGTGTATATGGATTTCAGCCAGGCAAGGTTCCCCACAGTAGGCTATTGTACAAAATGCGGAGTAATGGGATTGTGAGAGATATAGCAGTTTGGATCAGTAATTAGCTTGCTGAAAGAAGACAGAGGGTGGTGTTTGATGGGAAATGTTCATCCTGGAGTCCAGTTACTAGTGGTGTACCACAAGCATCGGTGTTGGGTCCACTGTTGTTTGTCATTTTTATAAACGACCTGGATGAGGGCATAGAAGGGTGAGTTAGTCAATTTGCAGATGACACTAAGGTCGCTGGAGTTGTGGGTAGTGACGAAGGATATTGTCGGTTACAGAGAGACATAGATAAGCTGCAGAGCTGGGCTGAGAGGTGGCTAATGGAGTTTAGTGTGGACAAAGGTGATTCACCTTGGTTTGAGTAAACGGAATGCAAAGTAATGACTAATGGTAAGATTCTTGGTTGTGTAGTTGAGTAGAGAGATTTCATGTCCAGGTACACAGATCCTTGAAAGTTGCCACCCAGGTTGACAGTGTTCTTAAGAAGCATAAATGGTTTCGCTTTTTATTAATAGAGTGATCGAATTCCGGAACCATGAGGTTATGCTACAGCTGTACAGAACTCTGGTACGGCCATACTTGGAGTATGGTGTACAGTTCTGGACACCACATTATGAGGAGGATGTGGAAGCTTTGGAAAGGTTGCAGAGGAGATACCAGGATGTTGACGGGTATGGAGGGGAGGTCTTACCAGGAAAGGCTGAGGGACTCGATGCTGTTCTCGTTGGAGAGAAGAAGGTTCAGGGGTGACGTGATAGAGACATATAAAATGATCAGAGGTTTAGATAGGGTGGACAGGGAGAGCCTTTTTCCAAGTATGATTAGGGCGATTACGGGGGGGGGGGGGGGGGGGCATAGCTTTATATTACGGGTGATAGATATAGGGCAGATGCCAGAGGTAGTTTCTTTACTCAGAGAGTAGTAAAGTTATATAATGCTTTGCCTCCAACGGTAGTTGATTCACCAACTTTAAGTACATTTAAGTCGTAATTAGACAAGCATATGGAAGTACATGGAATAGTGTAGGTGGGATGGGCTTCAGATTGGTATGACTGGTCGGTGCAACATCGAGGGCTGAAGGGCCTGTACTGCGCTGTAATGTTCTACGTTCTATGTTCTATGACTTATATCCACTTCACATCTTCCTGTTCTAATCAATTCAATGTTTGTATTTTCCCACAATACCTTCAACACATTTTTCATAAAATGTAGAGTATGGACCCTTTCGAACAGAATTGGTGACATAATATTTTTACTCAATATCTAACCAAAAACTTGCAACAATGCTGAACTGTTTTGTTGTCCCATCACCCAGTTCCAGCCTGCAGTTGCAGCAAATAGTCATTAAATCTCAAAAGAATTGCCAAGTCTTTAATTCTGATCTAAGTGGTCATTTGTCTCTTTATTACGAAATGGGCATATTAATTACGGACTGTCTATCTGACTGCAACATTTTGATGTGGATTACTCCAGGCAATTAAACATCAGGGGGTAAGACAGGGGGTTCGTTAAAGGATGGGCGTGTTGCTGGTTAGACAGCACACATTGTCTGTCCCTAATTGCCCAGAGGGCAGTTAAGCGTCAACCAGATTTGTATGGGTTTGAAGTCACATGTCGCTCAGACCAGGTAAAGGATGGTGTTTTCGGGACATAAAGAACATTAATGAAACATATTGGTGTTTCCACCAATGAGCAATGGATTCATGATCATCAATATAATCTTAATTCCAGGTTCATATTGGATTTAAATTCCACCATCTGCCGTGGTGGTATTTGAACCCATGTCCCCAGAACATTACCTAGATTAGCAGTCAGCGATACTACCACCAGACAAGAACCTTCATGTTATTGTTGACTTACTTGTTAAGACATAGATTGCTTTTCATCTTTTTACAATTCCTCTTCCACTCAGGATTACACTTTATTTGAGGGGTTTTGACTATCTCACGAAGTAGTTGCCACTGTTCTTCAAATGTCTTGTACTTTAATCTTTTTGACATGTCCATTCAGGCCAAGCCCTTTCTCAGGCCAGTAAAATTATCATTCTCCAACACTAAATCTCTCCTATGTGATTCTGTCTTCGCTGTTACAGTCTGAATATGAAACTCAAACATGTTGTGGTCACTCTTTCTAAGATGATTCTGTACTACAATATGATTTATCACTCCTTCCTCATTATGTAATACCAAAGCCAGTTCTCTGGTTGGTTCCATTACATGTTAATCAAAGAAATAATCCATCATATATTCGACGAATCGTTCTTTGAGGCTGCCGTTGCCAAATTGATTAATCCAGTCAATTTGCATGCTCATATTCCCATAATCACTCTTGTGCTCTTGTCTCAAGCCATCGTTATTTCCTGGTTCATGCTATTCCCTACATTGAATGTAATTTGTCGGGGTGGGGTGGGGGTAGTTTGTGGGCTGGAAATGCTCCTACCAATATATTTCATTCAATGTGTTTTATTTCAAACTAGACTGATTCATCAGATTTGTCCCACGTTCTAACATCATTTCTGAATACAGCCTTGACATAATCCTGAACGAATACAGGCACTCCAATTGCTGTTCCTTCTTGTCTGAATACTGAGTAGCCTGGACATTTAACACCCCAGTCCGGACCTTCATGTAACCACATTTCAGTCATGCCCACCATGCCGTACTTATGTATAACTGTTTGCGCTATCAGCTCATTCATTTTATTCCAAATACTGCACACATTTAGTTAGAAAACGTGTTAAAATAAGTTATATCGATTTATCTTTCTCTTTTAATACTTGTGTGCACAGTCTCTCCATCTTTATTTATTGATCCCTGATGATAGTGAGCCTTACTCCAACTTGCAACTCACATTTTTAAAATTGTTGTGATTAGTTCCCTCAGCATGGTCATTAAAATGGCTCTCAAGTTTATTTGACAAACCTTTACTTTCTGCTCAGTTTCTGACCTGCTGCTTTGGTTCCCAGCTTCCTGTAACATTAGCTTAAATCTACATGATCGAACCTCCCTTCCAGGATGTTGGGGCCCCTCCAGTTAAAGTGCGCACTTTCCTTTTTGTCCAGTTCTCACCTGCCCTGGACATGATCGCAATCATCCAAAAATCAGAAACCCTCCTTCCAAACTAGCTCTTGGCCACATGTTCAACTCGACTATCTTCCTCTTCCTTGACTCACTTCTAGATGCCCTGGGAGTAATCCCAAGATTACAACCCTGGAGATCCTCCTTTTAAACTCACTCCTAACTCCCTGAACTTTCTTAGCAGGGCCTTTCAACGTTTGACTCTTCTTACCGATGTCATTTGTGTCAACGTGAACCACGACCTCTGGCTGTTTACCCTCTAATTTAAATACGCCCTGAGCATGCTCGGAGACATTCTTGATTCTGGCACCGACCTGCATTTTTATAAAGAAATCATAGAATGCCTACGGTGGGGAAACAGGCTATGTCAAACAGCACGTCCACGCTGACACTTTGAAGAGTAACCCATTCTGACCCATTCCCCTACTCTGTTACTCTACATTTACCCCCTGAATATTGCACCTAAGTGGCACATCGCTGAACACTATTGGCAACACAACCCAGACCCATTCTCTATGGTATGTTGAATCAGCTTTCTCACGGGAGATACTGAAAGAACTACTGAGCATTTACAGAAACCTCTGGTTTTGTCACCGATGTTGATTGCATTTTGATAAAAAAACGTATGCATCACGCAATTGAAAAAGAAAAGCTGAATTTAAACTCTCACGCGAAAACTAAATATTTGGTCGTTTAATGATCCCAGTAAAGGTTGATTTCATTACTGCTGTTAGGTCTGTGAACACCATTTGTTCACTTTTTCAAACATGAATAAAGGAGGTTCTTACATCTTTTTTGATATCAGAAAGCTTGGAAACGTTGTACATTTACTCTTTTATATGGGAATGTGATAACATCTCATTCTTTCATGTCAGTCCAATTACAGAGAATTATTCACAAAACACACATATGCATACATATACACACACATACACACACACACACACACACTCACACATGCATACACACATAGACACACATGCAAGCACACACACATACACACCCACGTGCACACATACATACACACACACGTACATACACACACACATTCACACAATATAATTATTTGTCGAAGAGTACTAGTAACATTGTAAGTAATTGGAATGATAACTGGAAAGAAGGATTTAGGTAAAGGAAGGAAGAGAGAAAATGGGTCTTTTTGGAACAGAAAAGGCGAATGTGTGAACTTACTAAGTTGATCAAATTTATGGAAAGCTATGCAGGGCAGATAAAAGTTATTGTTATGAAGGTGTAGAGATATATGTTACATTTAGGAGAGACTGGAAGCTGGCACAAAGTGTTCTGAAAGAAAGTAGTTTCAACATTTGACTGTGCAATCAATAGCTGAGTTGGCACGAAACAAAAACCAATTCAAATTTGGCCAGTTTAAAATTTGCCCCAACAAACTGAAATCAAATTGAGTTTGAAATATTTGATGACATCAAAATCAATGAAATGGTCCAATGTTTAGAGGTGTAAAACTGGACATTTTGAACATTTTGGGGGAAGTACTGCCAAAGGCATCCAGAAAGATAGACTGCGAGCTGAAGGACTTTCTGAAAGGTACCTGTCTGTAAGAGGTTTGCTCAGCAGAACATCGAAGCCAATCGAGAGAAAACGCAACAGAGGAAAGTGTACAAAGGAGAATCGACAAAGTGGACTGGTTTTGAAACATGATAATTTTTTGTAAACCTTATTTTGTTTTTGTTTTATCGGACCAGTATTGTAGAGTGGGAGGTAAAAGATACGTTTAATCGAAGGGAGTTCTAAATAATTGTTTGTTTTATTATTCTCTGTTGTACTTAAATAGCAAAATTGTTAATTTTACTTTAAATTTTGACCTCTGTAAATGGGTCTTTGTATCTCGAAATTTAACGGATTATGGCATGAACTTTTTCTCTGTGGCTGGTTTAAATTAGGAGAGGGGTTAACCCTGTGTTGTAACAGCTTGGGGGCTTTCGTCTACGATATGAACAGGTTTAGATAGATCCAGTCTGAGGTTTGAGCCGATTTATATAGATTTAAGGGATGAAAAGAAAACATAAAGTATATTTAAACATTTGCACGTTCGTGTCTGAGATCTTTAAGTAAAACGTCAGTGAGACAACTTGTTTAATTCCGATGACTTGTGTTTGATTAAATTAAAAGTGAGAAAAATGGCTGTTAAACAGTTAAGAGGGGTTTGAAGATGATTCTCAAATTGGCCACGAAATCTTAGAAGTAAAGATAAAGGCCAAACATTTAGAATTTTCAAGGAAGTTAGATTTGGATTTAATCAAGGACAAAAGTAAAGCTGAAATTGTCTGGGAATTTCTCACATACTAAGGTGTGTTAGAAACACATACAAGTGCAGTAGAGTGACAAAAAAACTTAAATTACAATTGAGGAAAATGCAGTTTAAAGATAAACAAAGGGAGATAAAGAGAGAGAGAGAAGAAACAGAAAGCAAGACAAAACAGAGAGAGAGAAAAAGAGAAGAAGGTTCTTAGCTGACCAAAAAGAGAGAGAATTTGAACTTGAGAAGTTGTGATTTAATCAGCAAAGACACATTTAAAAGATGGAGATTAAAAGAGATGGTACTGTTATATGCAACTATATTGGTGGCACGGTGGCACAGTGGTTAGCACGGCTGCCTCACAGCGCCTGAGACCCGGGTTCAATTCCCGCCTCAGGCGACTGACTGTGTGGAGTTTGCACGTTCTCCCCGTGTCTGCGTGGGTTTCCTCCGGGTGCTCCGGTTTCCTCCCACAGTCCAAAGATGTGCAGGTCAGGTGAATTGGCCATGCTAAATTGCCCGTAGTGTTAGGTAAGGGGTAAATGTAGATGTAGGGGTATGGGTGGGTTACGCTTCGGCGGGGCGGTGTGGACTTGTTGGGCCGAAGGGCCTGTTTCCACACTGTAAGTAATCTAATCTAATCTAATCTAATCTTAGTAATCTAATCTATATTCTGAATTAGTGGTGCTGGAAGAGCACAACAGTTCAGGCAGCATCCAGTAGCTTCAAAATCGACGTTTCGGGCAAAAGCCCTTCATCAAGAATAAAGGCAGTGAGCCTGAAGCATGGAGAGATAAGCAAGAGGAGGGTGAGGGTGGGGAGAAAGTAGCAACTATGTCAATACTCTGCATCATTTTAATGAGAAAGATGTTGATGCCTTCTTTATCTCATTTGAAAAATTTGCTAGGCATATGGAGTGGTCCAAGGATTTATGGGTAATGCTAGTTCGGACTAAAGTGGTAGGCAGGGTGAGTGGCGTATTTTCTCTGCTGTCAGATGAGGGTCACGAGATTCTCAAGACATCAAACAAGCTCTTTTAAGTGCTCACGAATTGGTACCAGAATCATATAGACAGCAGTGCAGAAACATAAAGAAGTAATCAGGTCAGACTTATGAAGAGTTTGAAGGAATTAAACATCAGCATTTTGATCGATGGATGCTTGCTTTAAAAGTAGATATGACCTATGAGGCTCTAATGGAGAATATTCTGCTGAACGAATTGATAAATTCACTTCTAGAGATGATAAGAATTCACGTGGAGGAACAGAAAGTTCAGAAATTGAGAAGGGTAGTAGAATTAGCAGATGAATACATGTTGCTGCATAAGACAAGCTTCCAACCAGAATTTCGTCCTGTGAAGGATCGCATTTGGGAGATGTGGAGATGCTACACTGTAAAATAAACAGTAGAGAATAAGAGTTTACCACAGGTTAAAGAAGATGCCCAAGAGGCCTCAGGTGCTTTCACTTAATAGAGTGGGGCCCAGAAAGCTACAGTGCCGGTGGTTTCAAAAGGGCATTGGGAAAAGATGTTTTCACTGCCATAAGAAGAGATATGTATGGTCACAGCGCTGATCGTTACGAAAGGGACTGTGTAAAAAGATGTGGTAAGAGAAGGTAAGCCAGTGGCATTACCGAAAGTCTTAAAGGAAACCCCAACAAGAACCGAAGAGCTGCAGGAAATTGCACAGCCTTGGCAGGGGCTGGGTATGGAGTTAGTACCTGATCTCTATAAGGAATTTGCATCTATGAGTAATATTTACTCAGAAACAACAGGGGGAGAATAAGAATAAGTTATAATTATGAGAGTTACAGGATCAAAGCAGTTTCTAATAGTAAGAGATGAGCTACTTTGCAGTATTTCTGATCTGTTACCCGAGAGTGTTATAATTTGTGGGATATATGAACAGAAATTAAGCTTTCCTCACAATAAGATGAGGTTGGAGTGCCTTCTCAAGTCTGGGGAAGGAACCGTGGGAGTGACTGACAGAGTGTGAGTTCCAGGAATCCGGTTTGTTCTCGAGGATGATTTAGCAGGGTCCAAGATGGGAGTGATACCCCTTGTTGTGGAGAAGCCCAAGAAGACTAAGAAACTGTGGAGTTAAAACAGAAATATACTGGTATTTTCCCAGACTGTACAGTAACCAGATCCCACTATCAAAAGTAACAGCAGGAAGCACAAACTAAAGACAACGATGTAGGAGTTAAGGTTCTGTTAGCTGATATCCTGTTTGACGTAATGGTGCAGGGAAAACATGAACAAATAGAGGTTCAGATAAAGGTGTTTAATCCTGAAAGGCGAAGGGATTTGCAACAGACAGGCAAGATGCTAAAAGATATATATGTGGATGTGTACTCTGAAAGTGAGGCAGAGTTATTCCTGAGGATTATTATCAGAAATATAGAATCCTAAAACGGAAATGGAGACTACGGCACGTTAGTGCAGAGGGGTAGTGTGCTGAAGTGCACCAGATTGTGTTGCTGGTAGCATAGAAAACAGGAAGTGTTACGGGTAGCACGTGAACTACTTACGGGAGGTCACCAAGGGGCACAAAAGACTCAGGTTAAGGGACAAAAACATTTTTATTGTCCTGGAATGCACAAAGATATGGTTAACTTCTGGCATAAGTGTTATGCGTGCCAAATAGCAGGTAGGCCACAGGCAGTAATGAAACGAGGACCTCTGTCACCAATTTCCACATTCAGAAACCCCTTCATGTGGCTTATAAATTAGCGTGTCCTCCGGAAAAGTACAGGAGGGAAAGAATTGAAGGAACAGGTGCTGAAGGAACAGAGTGAGTAATCAATTCCAAATGGTGTGGATTTTAATGTGCCTCAAAATATGTTAAAAATGTAGAAGTCCTTAAGCAGTGGGATAGGTTCATAAACAATCTGCCTCAGGAGTATAGAACGCAGTTGAAACGTTTGTTATTGCAATATGAAGGCCTATGTAAGAATCATACGGGGAGAACTAATGCCATTGTACCTGAAGTAGACGCATGGAATACTATTCCGATAAATCAACACCACTATCGGCTTAATCGTCTCAAAGTAGACAGGTCCAGAAGGAGGTGGAGGCTATGCTCAATTAGGTCATCATCGAACCAAGCCAGAGCGAGTGAAGTTCGCCGATTATCTTCATTCCCAAACCGGATGCGACTCAATGATTTTGGTTGGATTATTAGAAGCTAAACACTTACAAAATCAGACTTATATCCAATACTGACATTGGAATACTGTATCGAGAAAGTTGGACAAGTCAGTTACACCACAAAGTTTGACTTGATGCGTAGTTTCTGGCAGGTACCTTTGTCAGAGACAGTAAAATAAATTTCTGACTTATCACGCCAAATGGACTGTATCAATTCAAAGTGATGCCCCTTGGAATGAACAACACACCCAACACATTCCAAAGACCCATGAACACAGTTGTGGCCTGATACATAAACTGTGCAATCTGTTTGGACGATGTCGGGATCTTTACTAAGTCCTAGAAAGATCACTTGGTACAGTTGGAAAAGCTCTTTGAAAGAATATGTGAAACAAAACTGATGATAAAATTAAACAAAACTAAATTCACGAAAGCAGACGTGATGTTCTTGGGACAAAACATCGATCATGGAAAATTGACCCCATGGAACACAAAGACAAAAGTTACCCAGGAATTTCTACGACTAACCTCGAAGAAAAAAAGTGAT
Source organism: Chiloscyllium punctatum (assembly GCF_047496795.1). Classification (NCBI taxonomy): domain Eukaryota; kingdom Metazoa; phylum Chordata; class Chondrichthyes; order Orectolobiformes; family Hemiscylliidae; genus Chiloscyllium; species Chiloscyllium punctatum. The sequence goes on from NC_092767.1 coordinate 43,535,766, forward strand.
TTGCTTCTTAGGAGTCAGCGGATTCTATCGGAAATTTGTTCCAAATGTCAGCAGTGTAGTGGCACCATTAACCAATTTGCTGAAAAAGAACAGATGGACAGAACAATGCCATGAGGCATTCGACCATTAAAAAGAAATATTGACCACCAAACCAGTTTTAGATATACCAAACGTTTCAAAACATTTCAAAGTTGCCATCGACTCTAGTGACGTAGGAGTTGGAGTTATCCTTCTACAGGATGATGAGATGGGATTGTACTTTTCAAAGAAACTCAACATCCAACATCAACATTCTCAATCCATGATTGTGAAAGAACTATTGAGTTTGGCACTAGCCTTACGACATTTTAATGTGTACTCACAAACAGGGTGTTGGAGGCAGTTGTGTACACAGATCCCAATCTGCTTACATTCGTTGAACGCATTCAAGACTATTTCATTGTAGTCTTAAGTTACAGACTTCTGGTTTAAAAAATAGACATGTAGCATGTCGTAAGGATGTATTCACAGATGCGTTCTCACAGATTTAACTCGTAAAGTTTAAACGAAATTTGCATTTATCCAATGTAAAATATAGGTGTATGGGAAAAATTAACATGATCTTAGATTTCAGTTATCTGTATGTTATAGTAATGTGTTTAAAGAATAGAAAAACAAATGTTTTAATTATGATGGTTCTTTTTTGAGAGATAAGGTGTTATGAACGTGTTAAGGGTATTGTACCTTTAAGAGAGTTGAAGGATTTACAAGCACAGTGAGTTCTGGAAAATTTACAATGTAACATTTGGTTCAGCAGCTGGCAGTACCTGGGTTGCTATGAGACAAAAAATAAAATCAAATTTGTTCAATCCGTTTAAATTATGTCCCAAGAAGCTAAACTACAATCGAGTTTAAATTTGTCGTTTGGCAATATATTTTAAAAAATGAAATGAGCCGATGCTTTGGGGTATCAAGCTGTAAACGAAATTGACCAGTTCGGGGAGAACTGCCACGTCACCAACATCTGCAGACTGCCCGGAGAATAGCTCTCTTAAATTCATCTATATTTATCAATGACCTGTGAAACAGAAACACTATGGAGAATAAAAGAAGACAGAGGAAGATACAAAGAGAAGATTCGAAAGCTGGCAGGTGGTGAAATTTGTCTGCTTTGGTAAATCTGAATTGGGGGTTTTATTGGGCCAGTATTGTAGAAGGGAAAGTAAAAGATAGGTCAGAGAAAGGAGTTGCAAATAGTTGTTAGGTAATTATTCTCTGTTAGCCTTTAAAAACAAAGTTGTTAATTTTTACTTTAATACTGACCTTTAGGATGGTTCTTGGCCTTCCGAATTTTTACAGATTACAGCACTGTCTAAATCTTTTCAGTCTTGCAAGTTTAAATTGGTGTGCGGGATGGGGGTGGGGGTGGGGTTTACCCTGTGTTGTAACACTTTAACTCTGATTTCTCTGCAAAGATACTGCTAGACCTGCTGAGCTTTTCCAGCACATTCCTGTCTTCGATTTCTGGTTTACGAAACCTGCAGTTCTCTTGACTTTCTTATGCGTATCATTGGCAGCCTTGGCTGAAGTGCTGGAGGACAGGAAGCAGATACATGGGACCACCATGTTCGGGTTCCAATCCAAGCCATTTACCGAGCTGATTGGGAAGTATATTGCCGTTCTTTCAGTGTCACTGTTTCAACTTCCCTCCCTAATGGTATTGTAAGTCTACCGACAGCACATGGGCTGCAGCGGGTCAATGTGACAACTCACGCCCACCTTCTCAAGGGCAAAAAGGGACAGGCAATAACTAAGGGACTGGCAATAAATATGATAAGGGACTGGCCTTATCATACTCCATGAATAAATTAACATGAAAAATATTGTCCAGTCCTGCCCAATTTTGGACATTGTACTTTGGGTTTTGTGAACTCTGGCTGGTTGGGTCCAGGCAGTAACCTATTTGTTGTAAACAATTGAAGGAATATGCTGTTTGAACCAATCTGTCAGTCTCTCAGAGGCATTGCCTGCATACCGAGCATCACACAGACACTGACATTCACATCCCACATGACTGAGCTCTGAGACAGACAGAGGCAATTGAAAATATACTCATATCTGACTAACATGTTTAAACACACAGTGATATTGTTGCCACGAAAATGATTATGAGTGAATATTAGCAGGGAGAAAGTGAGGACTGCAGATGCTGGAGATCAGAGTCAAAAAGTGTGGTTCTGTAAAAGCACAACCATTCAGGCAGCATCTGAGGACCAAGAGAGTCGACCATTAGTTCACCATATTAATACAAGGGAAATTAATTGTATATTTTCAAAGTCCTTCCATTTAATAATAATTTGGTCTTGGGTGTGGGAATGAGATTTATCATTTCATTGCTACTTACTGTGAGTTGGACACTGTTTTCATCATATTGTTGTTGTAAAAGTGAATGGAATAAATGGGGGATATGATGCTTATTGGACAATCGAAGAGTTGGTGTTATGAAAGGCTGTCGAAACTTCAGTAAAGAGACTTTGCTGTTAATGGTTAGAACAATGCGGCAAACATTTACACAGAGATTTCCACCTCAAGTCACACACATGCTCGTTGGGCTGGGATCATACTGGCCATCAATGGAGCTGTACAATTCTGTTTGGATACTGACATTGTGGGGCTAACATACACTGGATATGGTTTATGAGGGATTCAATGTAAGATGCCATGTGCTGCAGGAGCCCATTACCTTTACAACACCTTCATTCAGGATCAGGTCCAAGGTGCAGAATTACGGAGTTTAGGTGCCATACCAGAAGGGATATACTTGCAAGACATGGCTGTTTACAGGTCATTGTTACAAATATTGAACTGCGTCTTGATCAGCACCATGCGCTAGTCCATTGACCAGTTTTCCCCACTCACATCTCCCCGTTGTTCAGGTATGTCTATAACCAGTCTATTGTGCCCAGCTCCAGTTTGAAAATTCACTGGACAGATTCTGGCGATGGCCAGTGTTTTGGAGGTCATGGTGAGGTCCAACAACACTGTGTCTGAATTCAGGCTTTTCCTCAAAATCATTTTCAACAGCTATGCTGCCTGCAAGATGGTGTGTTCATTGATCTGTACATCAATCAGCTGTTTACTACAGTCACTGAATTGTGTAATAGTTAGCTATGTGCTCTGGTAATTCAATTATTGTTCACTTCAATTGTTTTCAACTGAAAAATAATGATGTTTGGTTTATTTTAAAATATGTAAGAAACAAAGTGATATTAACTCTTCATTGTACAAAATGTAAAAGTCACCTGTTGTATAAATCCCACAGACTAATCAAGCAACAGTCAGATATTATCTGTAAAGCAGGATTCTGTGAATAGGACTAATACCAGGCAACTTCACCACCCTCTGTGATAGGGTATGTCACACTGACAGGACAAGCCAGGTAGAGGGTATATAGTCAGTATTGTACTCAGCATTGATGCTGGATCCTGTGGCTGCTGGACTGCTCTGCGGCAGGTTATGGGGGAATCAATAAAAGGGAAACATATAATTGACCACATCATCACCGATCTGCCTGCTGCACATACACCTCTCCAATTCAATTATGGTAAGAATGGTCACTGCACATTCCTTATGAGAGACAAGGGATACCTTCACATTTTACTGACTCCCCTCACCATGATATGTAGCCCCCTGGGCAGTGAATAGAACAGTCTTTAAACAGATTGAGAAACTAATGATGATGCATCGATGAGGTGCAGTGGGCCAAAGGCAGGAGCAGAATCATACTCTGTACAACTCATACAGTCTGCAACTTCACAGCCCAACATACCTCCCACTGTACAATAACCATCACAGCCCGACAAACTTCCCACTGTACGGTAACCATTATCAGCGGCACTGTGGCTCAGTGGTTAGCACTGCTGCCTCACAGCGCCAAGCTCTGAGGTTTGTTTCCGGCCTCATGTGACAGTCTGTTTGGAGTGTTAGGTGCTTTAGTCAGAGGGAAATGGGTCTGGGTAGGTTAATCCTCGGAGGGTTGGTGTGGACTGGTTGGGCTGAAGGGCCTGTTTCCACACTGTAGCGAATGTAATCTACCCTCCAAAGTTCAAGCCAGGAATATGATGGAATAATCACTTGTCTGAATGAGTGCAGCTCCAACAGTGTTCTAGTCTGGACTTACGAGCGAGAGATAACACAGTTGTCTGGGGAAGATCATGTTCACAAACTTGATTGATTATTTTCAGGAAGTGACAAAATTGACTGATGAGGGCACGGGGCTGGATGCTGGCCGTCTGGACCTTAGCAAGGCCTTTGATATGGTTCCTTATGACAGGCTCATACGGAAGGTGTAGTGAAATGGGATCCACCGTCAGTTAACAAGATGGATAGAGAACTGTTTGGTCATAGAAGAGAGAGTAGTGGTGGAACAGTGTTGTTGTGACTGGAGATCTGTAAATAGATTGGCGGAGTTGCAGATTGTGAGGATGATTGCCAGAGAATACAGCAGGATGTAGGTCAGTTGCAGACTTGGACAGTGAAAACACAGATGTAACTTTATCTGGACAGGTGCATTTTAGAAGGTCCAATGCAGGAGAGAAGTGGATGGAAAAACTACTGATTGTATCAACATCCGAAGGGATCAAGGTGTACAGCTCCACAGTTCCCTGAAAGTGGTAACACGTGTGGATAGGGTGATCAAGAAGACTGACGGCAAACTTGCAGACATGCATCACAGCATGCAATATGAGAATTAGTAGGTCACATTGCAGCTGTAGATAAACTTAGTTCGAGGAACATTTAGAATATTGTGTACTGTACTGGTTGCCACACGATGTTGAAGTGTTGGAGACGGTATGGAAAAAGTTTACCAGCATGTTGTCTGGTTTGGAGGGTATGAGCCAGAAGGAGAAATTGAACATACATGGTTTGTGTGCACCTGGGCATCATTGACGATGGGGCTACCTGATCGATATTTACAAAACTGTCAGAGGCAGAGATAGAAGGGCAGTTAGAGGCTTTTTCCCAGAGTAGAAATATCAATTACTAGGGACCATAAGTTTTAGGTAAAAGTGGATATGATAGGTAAGTTTTTTTGCTTTTCCAGACAGAATGTGAAAGTACCTGGAATACACTGATAGAGGGGGAAAAGCTAATATAGCAAGGTTAAAGAGGGATCTTGGCACAGACAAGAGACAGCAGCGAACAGAATGACATAGAATGTGCAGAAGCAAAAAGTTTCACTTTAACTGTCAAAGGGTATCATGTGTCAGTGTGGACTTCCTGGGCTGAAGGGCCTGTTCCTGTGCCGGACTGTTCTTTAAGACAAGATTTGAGTGCAGCAGTGGCGAGATGCTGAATGAATGATTCCTGATGATCAATAACCACATTCATGGAGGTCGCTCCTCATCAATTTTCAGCTTCATACCCTCCCTCCCACTGTAGGGAAACTCAATATGGAGAATTTGATATGAAGGTCAGAGCTGGTAACTGGTGACTCCATCTTGCCCCTCGATCCTGCGGCCCTTTATCTTGGACAGCAACATCTTGGGGAACACTGCACTGACAGAAACTGCATGTACTCCACACCCTCCAATGCTGGCATCTGTCACATGCCAGCCTCACCATGCCATCCCAGCAAATCTCCAACACACTACAGTACACTTCTGTACTTCAATGCTGCAGCTCAGGGTGCACTGACAACTCTCGTTGCAATGCTGGTGCAAGGACACTGTGTTCTGGGACACACACCCAGTTCATGGACTGTCCCTCTGGGCTGCTCACTCGGTGTTTGTACACACTCATTTTGATATGCCTTGAGTGTTCACAGAATTATTGCCTTACCTTACCCTGCCCTCAGCAGTGTTTCTCCTCAGCCAGAGCTACCAGGCTCACCCGCCTGCTCCATTGTCTTGGTGTTTCGCACAGACACAAACCCAGGAAGCTTGATACCATTGTCACGGTACCCAGTAGTGAGACAAGGGGACTCTCAGATCCCAGTTTGGGAGCTTAGACATGGTCAGGAAGCCTTTTGTGGTTGTTAGGGTGAAGACCCTTCTCCTGTGAGGGGGTGAGGAGCTGAATGTTGGGGAGACCCACGCCTCTCTTGGCACTTTCTCTCCTATTGTGGGATTGGTCTTTATGGGATGTGAAAATTAGCAAGAGGTATTAAGGGAGATGGAAATGGTTGGTGCAGCTATTAGAGCTGGCACAGCTGGGGGAAAGGTGGCAATGTGTCCTGAGTGAGTGAGTGGGCAACACAGACAGCAGGCAGAGTTGGGTCGAGGAGCAGTGATGAAGTTGGAGAAACTGAGAGACGGTGCTGGATTCAGTGAGGGTAGGTAAGTTCACATGAAGGTATAGGGGTGAGGGTGAGGTGGGAGAACATGAGCCTTGCTGGGAGGTGGGTGCAGTAACAGAGAGAGAGTGAGAGTGAGGTCACAAATTTCAGATGGTGGCACTTACCCTGGTGGGGTGGAGAAGGTCACTGACCTCCTTCCTACACTGCTGAGCATTCACCCGGAAGGCTGGCACCTCACTGACCCAGGGGTCACCCTCGGACCAAGCTGGCAGGGTCTGGTTTCATGGCCTCCTCCCCTGCCATGTCCTGGAGGAAGTTAATGTCCCTCTCATGCAGCATGCCATCCACCAGGACCTCAGCGGCTTAGTCTCAAAGTGAAGCCCCAGTTTTACCCCCTCTGCCATGTCTAGCGCTGTTTCGGATTGATAATCCAAGATTATAATGCATTTTTAAAGATGGCCACTTTAACAGAGAGGCCAGTGCATTCTGGGATAACTAGGCAGTGGGCAGCTGTTGTGATGAAGGGGAAAAGTCGTGTTAGTATCAGATAAGAGGAATACCACCTGGGCAGGGAGGGTAGTTAATGAGGCAGATTGTGAATGGTATCATAAAAAAATACACTTAACCTTGTAGAGAGAAACCCTCCATGAAACTCGATTAAAATGAGATTTGACCAAATCATACGACGGTTTAGTCCTCTGTCTGTCTGAATCAAAATAGGGATGAAATATTGGGAGCAACAAACGTGGAGCGGAGAATTATAAGGAGATTCAAATCCTTAGAAAGGGGTAACACAATGTTCCAGACTGTTAAACAGAGCCGAGGAAAATGCCCTGCCTTATAGTTACCCACATTATCCAATCCTCACTGGTTGCAGGGATGGAGCCGGAGGTCTGGAGAACAGCTGACACGGCAGCTTTGTTTAATGTGGAGTAAGTGACTGACTGAATAGGTCGCGGCTGGAATTCTATGATAGTGGATAAACGGTCACTGAGGAAGTCCCAGGGACTCCAGTCAGTCTGGATTTGTTCCAGGAAGATCGTGTGTAATTAATCTGACTGTATCGGTTTGAGGCACTAACCTGTTATTGCATGTGACTGACTTGGATTTGACAAGAGATCCCATGGCAGATTGTTGAAAAACAGAAACTAAGGGGTCCAGGTGAATGGAGCAAACAACCCAGAGAAGTGCAAAGCAAGGCATTTGGGGACATCAACAATAGAGAGGAATACACAATAAACGAGAATATGGTCAGTGTGGCAGATAAATGAAGGTAGCTGGAAACACCAATAATCTTATTAATCTAGCAAATGGCACCATTTCCTCTATCAGCAAAAGTGCAGAATTTCAGAGCAGGAAGCTTATGCAGGAACTGTATAAATAATGAGCTCAGTCACAGCTTGGGGACTGTGTGCAGTTCTGGTCACCCCATCACATGGAAGGATGGAATTGGACTGGACTCCACCCTGTGACAGTGGAAGTGCAGTTATGGGGAAAGATTGGAACGGAGGATACTGAGAGGAGATTTTATTGGGGTGCACATATTGTCAGCAGCCTGGTATTAAGGGAGACAATACCGTGCTCTTGTTGGAGAGCTCAGTTACCAGTGGTGAATATTTAATGTAATTGGATGAAATATTTGAGAAGTGGTGAGGAAGGTTGTTATTTCACGCAGTTTATGGTTGGGATCTGGGTGTCACACGTGGAAGCAGAGTAGAGGCAGAACTCTCAATCCATTTTAAAAAGGTGGCTGGATCTGCAACCGAAGTCCTATCATATCTGGGGAGACAGAACTAGGGCTTTAAAAAAACAACGTTACATCTTGTCCAATGCAGACAGTAGACAGAGTGATCTCCTCTATACTGTGCGATTTTCTTAAGTTTTCAAAGGTTACCAATATCTGATAGGATCAATATGCAGGAATGAGGGGAGTGGGCAGGGATGAGCAGTGTGTGAATTGATTAGCATCACAATAATACTGATCCCATCCTTTATACACAATGCTACTTCACTTGTTGGCCGATTTATCCTTGCTGTAGAAATGGGGAAAACCTTTGATTATCCAGTTCCCAGTCATGGTCACACTGCAGCCCCATCTCCATAATCCAAGCTCCATCTGACCTGGTTCACACGATTTAAAATTACCATTTCACTGGTCTTGTTGAAAAGTTCCCAGCTTCATTCTTGCCCCATTGAAGGCTGCTCTCAGTCAACTGTTTCTTCCTCTCAATTGTTGCATATCATTCTCTACCATCATCCTGAACTTTACAATAAAATGATCATTGCGCCCCAAAATGTTCCCCAACTGACACTGGCTCCACTTGCCCCACCTCTTTCCCAAGGACCAGGTCCAACAGTACATGGTCTCTTGGGCTGGACACATACTCCTGCAGTCAGCTCTCCTCCATGTAATCCAGGAATACTCGAACCTCGTGACCCTGCACATGTATCCCTGTCTATTTCTGGAAACATTACGTTTCTCAGTATAACCGATCTGTAGTCTTTTCATCACTCTGAAATGCCCCTGCATATTTATTCTCTCCATCATTTATTTGATTGCTGGCTGACAGACTGTACCTCACAGTGTAATTGTATACTTGTTGACTGTACCTCCAGCCAAATTCATTCTGTCCTTGGACGGATCCTCTTTCTGCTGGACCCCTTAACTAACGCTAATCTAAATCAATACTTCTGCCTTCATCCTTTCCCTTCCCTTCTATCATTTTGGAATCATTTATCCCCAGCAATATTTAACACCCAGTCCTGCCATTCTTGAGCCAGCTCTCTGCGATCAGTCCATCAGATTTCAACACACCAATCTGCATCTGGAACTCTTCAAACTCTGAGTATTCATGTCCATGCAGAGTATTAAGGCTTTCTTTCTCACTCCATCTTCCACTGATAAACCTGTTGTTGTAAATTAGTACCAACTGCATCTCCCATTATTTTGAGACTCCTGGTAAGCTCCTCTACGATTCCTGTTTGGATCCTAAGCACACACCAAGTTATTTTCAACCCCTCCCACACACCCCGTGTGACATTTAGTCCCAGCTCTGTCACGTTAGCCCATCCAGCTTGTACAATTGCTGCCGTCCCCAGAATCAGTCCCAATGTCCCAGGAATCTGAAGCCCTTCCTGCTGCACCATCGTTCCAGTCACACTCTCATTTACCTAAAAATCCGAGTCCTGTTCACACTTGGACACGGCACTGGGACTATTCCAGGGATTGTTACATTTGAGACCCTGCTTGTTAACCATCCTCCTAGCTCCCTAAATTCTGATTCACAGACCACTTCACCCTTCCTACCCAGGTCTTTCCTTCCAACATGGACATGACCTTTGACTTTTCACTGTCCCGCAGACACAGTGAAATTCTTCACCCCACTATCCTGGAATTACAGACAGGCTGACATGTTCTTCAATTTCCTGTCTCCCCTGTGAATATTGCTCCTCCTTCTTTCTCCCTCCCCTCCTGGACAGTCAGGCTGCTTGTGTTGCCACAAATGTGGCTCTGACTGCCCTCCCTTGAGCAGCCCGCATCTTCATCAGCTTTAAAACTGGGAAATTGAATTGGGAAGGAGATACCAGGATATTCTAGTATTCCCTGGCTGTTTCTCTGCAATTGCCAAATTCCCCCATTCTCTTCCTTATTCCAGGCCGTCATGTCTGCAGCAGGGTGATCTGGTGTGTGTGTGTGTGTGTGTGTGTGTGTGTGCGCGCGCGCGCGCACGCGCGCTATCCCCCTAACTCTCAGCATCACAGATGTCACATAAGAGTCTCCACTCCCTGTCTGAGCTTCAAGACCCAGTGTCATCTAGGACATGAGCAGGGGCTATGACTTCCCAATCTAACAGAACACATTTTCCATCTGACAAACTTATCTTGCCATGTCTTAAAATGCACCATGTCTGGAGTAACTTAATTAATGACTTAGAATGAAGTTAACATTCGGGAAATAACAATGTGGTTAAGTCCCTTATTCAACTGTGGCTTACGGAGGGTAATTTATTATATTGGCTCACAATTTCACATCTCGCTCTTATTTCTGCGTTCAACCCTTATTTCAGAAGTTGAAAAAATAAATTTGCTAATTAATTTGCAATTAACTGACAGTTGCTAATAACGGTGTATTTATCAGCCAATGAACTAACAGCATTTTCTGTGAAGGCTCTGGCAATTCTGTCAAACTCAGTGCAGGCAGATCCCAGCAGCAGAACGTTATCTCTGTGACTCCCAGGGACGTGTAATCCTCCAGCTCCCACTCTATTCTGCTCCCTCACAGGGTCACCGTCTCTGTAACTCCCAGGTACGTGTAACCCTCGAGCTCCCACTCCACCCTGCTCACTCACATGGTCACTCCCTCTGTGACTCGGTGCTGATTTCGAGCCTCCTGCTCTGCTGTTTCTCCAACTCCCAGTCCCAGTCGGCCTCAATCCTCGCTACTGATTTATATTCACCCGCTTTGTTCTGCTCTCTCTCAGGTTCTCTTCCTTTGTGACTCCCACGTAATGATAGTCCTCAAGCCTCAGCTGAGATTTATAACATCCCATTCTGCACTGCTGCCTTACAGAATCACTGTTATGCCTGGAAGACAATGGGAAAGAGGATGATTAGACAGAGCAGAGGGTACTACAATGATTGAGCGAGCTATGTGGGATGGAACAGGTTATCTGAAGAGGTAGGCAGACCTGCAGTGCCTAAAGCAGGTTAATGGAAGATACAGCGAGAGTTGAAGACACTGAAGAAGGCAAAGGAAATAGAAAGATTGTGGCTTGTTCATGACGTGGCTTTGTAGAGTCTGAAGGGCTTTTTCTGAGCTGCTTACAGAGATGTGTAGACTTCAGCAAATACAAATTGAGAGCCAGCAAGTGTTGTATGGTACTGGAGCTCTTGGATGTTACGGAGTTAGAAGACTTGCAGTAACTGGGGGGAGTATAAACTTTTGGAGCACTGGTGGTGTACAAGGACCCTCAGGACATGAGGAGGTGCAGAGAATTGGAGCGTTCGAAATAGAGGGATTGTAGGGGCTGCAAATCCTGAAATGGATAAGGAGGATAAAAGTACCAATTTAGAACACGCAACCATTGTAATTACAGACATTTAAGGAAGGGAGCCTGTGCTGTCATTATTACAGTTATATGGAGAGTTACGAAAGCTGAAGGGGTTCCAAATTTTAAAAGGAAGAGATTTTGGTAATCAGAATTTAAATATGAATAAAGAAATTTTCGAGATCCCTAGCACAGATGGGAATGGAGGAGGTGAGATAGTGTGAGGAACTATAAGAGTTATAAGTCGGGGAGGATGTCAGATATAAAAGGGAGAGCTGCATTGTCTGTATGCAGTTAGAGACATGAGGAGTGTTGTAGCGCCTGCTGGAGGCTACACGGATAACCACAGTTCCAACGGCTGGTGCAGTGGCTCAGGAAGGCAGCTCACTACCACCTTCTCAGGGACAGCTCAGCCAACAAAGCTCATGTTCATGAATGAAGGAAGGAATAAAAGATCTACAAATAGCACTGGGGTCACTCAGGAAGGCCTTTTCAACAGCACTTCACAATCCCAGAACAACGATAACCTGGAAGGACAGGAACTCCAGGTGCATGGGAATACCAGCATTTCCAAGGTGCCCTCCAAGTCATGCTCCAATCTCCCAGCACTGTGTCTGTCCCTACACCCAAAGGACTGCAGTGGGGCAGCTCCCCACCACCTTCTCCAAGGAATTACAGATGGGAAGGTAATGGTGAAACTCTACTGTTTACAGCCAGCCAGAAAAATAAATCCAGCAGTGGGTGTGAAATGACATTGCCGTTTCAGAACAACATGCTTAATATGGATAGAGAATTTGTTTGACTGGCACAAGGCAGAGAGTGTGAAGAAAGTTCACAATGGGAACTGGTGATGAGGGGAGCTCCACGGGGTCAGTGTTGGGACTACACGCTGCACGTTATACATTAAAGACTGGACAAAGGATGTGAAGGGGTATGAGAAATAGGTTTCCAAGAAAGATTCCAGGGATGAAATGCTTGTCATATGAGGAGCAGGTGAAGTCTCTGGGTCTGCACTTGATGAAGTTTCAGAGGCAGCGGCAGAAACTCATTCAAACTTACAGAATACTGAGGGGCCTGGATGGAGTGGACGGGGACAAGATGTTTCCACGAGCAGGAGAGACTAGGCGCCAAGGGCACAGCTTCAGAGTGAAGGGACGACTCTTTAGAATAGAGATGTGGACGAATTTATTCAGCCAGAGGGTGATTGATCTGTGGAACTCACTGCCTCATGGGACTGTGGATGCTAAGTTATTCAGTGTATCTTACTCAGAGATAAGCAGGCTCTGGGTGAATAAGGAGATCAAGGGTTACAGGGAGTGGGAGAGTGGGGTTGAGAAACAATTCATACACAATCGAATAGTGGAGTAGACCTGATGGATTGAATGTTCTAATTCTACCCCTATACATGATGGTCTTATGAACTGCGCTTATTCCATAAGTTTCTAAGTGTGCAGTTAGTATTTCTGGCATATCATTTAACATACATTCCAGCACTTTCGTGATTATTGCAGTCACTTCTTGGTTTCAGATCAACTGCAGAAAGCTATGCTATGGTATAACTTGGGAATCCTGGTGTATAAATCTCAGATAGGTAGCATACAGGGACAGCATGACATAGAGAATGTAAATGGAATGCTGCCATTGATTTCAAAGGGAATAGAGAATAAAAATAGGGGAGGCTTGTAACAACTATAGAATACTCCTGTCAGCCCGCACTGAGAATACTGTGAACAGGTTTGGTCCCCTATCTAGAGGGAAAATGTCCTTACATTGGAGGCAGCCCAGAGAAGGTTCACCAGGCTGATCTTCAAAATGGAGGGATATTGATGAGAAGAGGTGGAGAAGGTTGAACTTGCAGTCATTAAAATTTAGAAAATGAGGCAAATTTATTGATACACCAAATATTCTTGTGTTCTTACAGATTCGGTACTGAGACATTGTTTCCCTGAGCAAGGATCTGTAACCGGAGATGAAGGGGAATACAGTTACCAGACGAGCTAAGAGAGAAATGCTGGGCTGTAGAGACTGGAGGATGTTACAGAGTTTGGTGATTTGAGATCAGGTGGTTATCGGGCTGAAAGATGTCAAGTAGAGTTACAGGATTATCAGTTTTGAAGGGTTTACAGAGATTGGGAAGAATATAGGTACTAAAGATTACACAGAGGCACTGGAGAGTAGACAGATGGGGTAGTATTGGAGCTACAGGAGTTTATAGAGAAAGGGAGGATTGGAGGGACTGGTGAGTACACAGGTAGGGGTGGTAGTTGGAGCTGCAGGAGTTTATAGAGACCGGGAGGATTGTTGGTGCTGGTAATTACACTGACATGGACAAGAGTTGGAGCTGCAGGAGTGAGTGAGATAGGGAGGGTTGAAGGGGCTGGATCAGTTCACACAGCCAGGGAGAAGCGAAGGGATTGGAGGAGCCAGAGATACTGAGGGTTGTAGGGCTGCAGAAGTTCAGAGAGTTACTGAGGACTGTGAAGGCAGGTTTGCAGCATTCCCATCAGTTACATCGCGATGTGGAGTGCTGTTCTGGAGTGGGTTACAAAAATCAAGAGGGTTGCAGATACTGGAAGATATTACAAAGACAGTGAGCTGTAGTATTTGAGGAGGTTACAGCGACAGGATGTGTTGAGGAGTTGGAGGCTGCTAAAGGTGTTAAACATGCTGCAAGGGATCAAAACCTTACATCGATCGGTGGATTGGAAGCTCTGGAGATAAAGAATGAGAATTGCAGTAACTGAAGAATATCACAGAGATGGGGAGTAACATATGAGGAGTAACATATGAGTTAGAGGAGATATAACATGAGATGGGCTGTATTCAACGGAGTCAGGGAAGATACAGGGAGATCTGAAGGGACTACAGGTGATCAAAAGGACGGTGAGGCTTCTCACTGTCGGATTGGGTCAGTTTATGTAGGCATGGGGTTTTTTTATGGAATTGTGTGACTTACAGAGATTAAGAGAGTTGTATACAGTTGAGGAAAGAACAGAGATATGGAAGGCTGTAGTTAATGAAGACTTTTGTTGATGTCAGATGCTGAGGTTCTGGAAAGATTATGGACCGGAAAGCTGTATAATCTGTCAGAGCTTACAGAGACAGGAACAGCAATAGATCCTGGAGACACAAACACAGATAGGGAGTATTGCAGACACTGGAGGAGGTTTCTGCTTTAGGGATGGTTGTAGGGGAGTGTAATGTTTACACAGATAGGGGTCTAAGAGCTGGAGAAGGTTATGGAGATGATGAGATTGGTGGGGGGACTGGAGGAGCTTACATTGACAGAGCGGGTGATAGCGACGGGAGGATGTTACATAGACAATAAGTCTTATAGAAACTGATCAGGAGAGTCACAAGCATTGGAGCTGGTTCCACAGATCGGGGTTTTACAGTGTCCTGGGAGGATTACGCAGATAGGAAGGTTTGTAGGATGTCCACATTTTCAGAGTGTTTCAGGAATGGAAAAGGTTACCCAGTTAAGGAGGGATGTTTGAGCTGTGGGAGTTCACAGAGACTCGGAGGTTTGAAGGGGTTCGGATAGATGGATATATTTAGGGGCAGTAATATGGAATGCAGAGGGAGAGTTTGGATTAGATTCCCTACAGCATGAGAACAGGTACTTCGGCCCAAGAAGTCCACACCAACTCACCAAAGAGTAATCCACCCAGACCCACTTCTCTCCGACAATGCACCTAACACTATGGACAATTTAGCATGGCCAATTCACCTGACCTGCACATCTTTGGACTGTGGGAGGAAACTGGAGCACCCGGAGGAAACCCACGCAGAAACAGGGAGAAGGTGCAAACTCCACACAGACAGACAGTCACCTAACGCTGGAATCGAACCTTGGTCCCTGGTACTGTGAGGCAGCATTGCTCACCACTGAGCCACCGTGCTGCCCCAAATTACAGAATTACACAAAGAGAGAGTGTTTGAGGTGCTGGGAGGACTGAAGGGAGTGGACGAGCAAACAGAGATGTGGAGTGCTGCTGTGGCTTGAAAAGGGTCTGGAGTTGTTCATATTGGTAAGGAGGTGGGTAGGGTTGGGAGAAGGTTACTGTGGTCGTGTGGTGCTATAGGCCAGGAGGCAGGAGTGTGATCGGACCTGCAGAAGGTTACAGTGATATCGTGTTTTCTTGGGGCTTGAGGATAGTACACAGGTGGGTATTTTGCTTCAGGCTGGAGGATTGTACAGAGACGGCGTTACTGTAAGTATTGTGCAAAACTACAGAAATGGGAATTATTGTACTGAGTGCAGGATGAGATCATTGAGATTGGGCATGTTATTGACATTGGAGCAATTTACATACAGGGAGAGTCGTCAGCATTGGAGGAGATTTCAAATATACAGCAGGAATTTGGGAGGGGTGGAGGTTACAGAAATAGGAAAATTTCTGGGAATTACAAGCATTCAAGGAATTGGCACAAACAAGTTCAACCGAAGGCATGTTTCCTTGCTGTCTGACTCTATCACATGACAATGGAGAGTGTGAGAGGGAGAATATAGTACATAAAGATCCCAGGTTTCAATACCATCTCCTTGAGGGAGGCCTGCTTTCCCCTCTGTTGTACTGATCCTCACTAAGACAGCACAGGCCTGAATTGATAACTGTCAACTTACTGTACTGACATAGGAAGGCTCAGTACAGCAGAGATGAAAATTAACAAGACGGTGGGGTTTGAGCCTGAGACCATCATGCTCTGTGTTTATCCTTCAACACTGTATCTGTGTCACGTCTTCCGGACCAAAGTTCGATCCCTTAAATACACTCTGCTCTGTTCACTGTGAGTGATTTTACCTCACTGCAGGATTTACTGCAGGCTCCAGATCTCACTCTCCATCTCTCGGGCTGACCAACTGTCTTCAGTGTGGTGATGGACGAGACAGGAATTGGGAATTCTGTTGAATCAAGAGCATCCTGAGTATCTACAGGAGCTAGAGAAACAGACAGAATGGGAAATTAGACTGATGCAGTGAGGGTTACACATGGAGAATGGAAATGAGCCCCACAGAGATCGGGAAAATCCCAGTCTCCATCCCTGGTCTGTGTTGCCTCATCTCCCTGGAGTGGAGAATTCTGTTGGCTCAGGATCTGGAGTAGCTGCAAAAGGTGCAGTCACCGGCATCAATTAAACACACACAGTGACAGATACCACATGGAGAGAGACTGTGTGACATCACCAGAGTGCAGGAAGGTATCAGGATCAAACCACAGTCAGGAAGAAGGTGCACTGGGATCAGTATTCAGGGATGAGGGAGCTATCAGTGGACCAGGGAATGACCTCGTGTTACTCTCACTAGACTGTTCATCCAGAATTAAATGCCAGAGTCAGGGATACACATCTAACCACTTAATAATACCCTTTCAGTAAGCAAATCTGTTATAGGCTGCCAGTCTGGCCTACACATGAATCCAGACCCAGGGCAATGGGATTGACGCTCAATTGCCCACTGTAATGATCTGGCAAGTCACTCAGCTCTAAGGCTGGTCAGGGTGGGCATGCGATGCTGGCCAGCCAGAGACAGCAACATCCCATGAGTGATTTAAAATCAACACTGCTGGGAGCAGTGTCCTGGTCTATCATGTCGGTAGGTTTATGGACAGGGCTTTAAACTGACAGAGAGGATGCAGGTGAAAGTAGCTTTCCAAATCCAAAGAGAAAATGTGAAGCCTCAGAACAGCATGGGAATGTGGCTGAAGACAAGCAGAAAGGAACAGGAAGGGACAGAGTTTAACTAAAACTGTACATCAATGAATTAGTTTGTGACAGGACATCGTGGGGAAGAGGAAATTATAATGTTGTTTTGATTTGGAATGGACAAAGTATCTACAATAAGGTAATAGACTTGTGACACAGAGATAAATGAGACTTAGTCACTAGACAGACGTGATTACAGGGTGAACAAAAGGAGGAACATAAATATTCAACAGTAAACAACCTTACAGGATCTCAGGGAGAATGGAAAAGCAAGATGGGAACCCTGACACTATTGGATAACAAAGGCATTACAGAGAAAGCATTTGGCCTCAGATTATGCAGCTGAATCAACCTGAATGCAAATTCTGGGTGCTATGTGTCAAAAACACAAGCAGGAGAACAGTTTTTATGCTGGTAAAAACAATGACTGCAGATGCTGGAAACCAGATTCTGGATTAGTGGTGCTGGAAGAGCACAGCAATTCAGGCAGCATCCAACGAGCAGAGAAATCGACGTTTCGGGCAAAAGCCCTTCATCAGGAATAAAGGCAGTGAGCCTGACGCGTGGAGAGATAAGCTAGAGGAGGGTGGGGGTGGGGAGAGAGTAGCATAGAGCACAATGGGTGAGTGGGGGAGGAGATGAAGGTGATAGGTCAGGGAGGAGAGGGTGGAGTGGATAGGTGGAAAAGGAGCTAGGCAGGTCGGACAAGTCCAGACAAGTCAAGGGGACAGTGCTGAGCTGGAAGTTTGAAACTACGATGAGGTGGGGAAACGGAAAATGAGGAAACTGTTGAAGTCCACATTGATGCCCTGGGGTTGAAGGTTTCTGAGGCGGAAGATGAGGCGTTCTTCTTCCAGGCGTCTGGTGGTGAGGGAGCGGAGGTGAAGGCGGCCCAGGACCTCCATGTCCTCGGCAGAGTGGGATGGGGAGTTGAAGTGTTGGGCCACGGGGCGGTTTGGTTGATTGATGCGGGTGTCTCGGAGATGCTGCCTTGCAGTATTTCATTGCTCATCCCTGCATTAAACAGGAATTCATTACAAATTGTACCAAAGGTGGTGTGATAATTTTTGAAGACTTCAATCTTTTTATAATCTGGGACAGACACATTGGCAAGAGTGATATTATCCGAGATCCTCCTTGAATGTTTTTTGTCAGTGTTTCTTTGAATAACGCATTGTTCAAATAGCTAGGGATGTAATTATCTCAGATCGACCATTGGGTGATGAAGCTGAGTGAATGAGTAATATCACACCGAGATACTCCAAGAAATTATACCGGAATTCAAAGAGTTTATGACATTTTAAAGTGACCATAAAGCACACCCGAGCATCAGTAACAAAGCCCATTATATGATTTTGAGAGAGAACTGACCAAGGTAAACAGGGGAAACAGACTGAAATGTCAGGCTGTAAATGAACAGTGGAAAACATTTAGAGCGTGAGAGACCTAGAGATGTACAGCACATAAACGGACCCTTCGGTCCAACTCGTCCACGCGACCAGATATCCTTTCCTAATCTCGTCCCATCTGCCAGCACTTGGCCCATATCCCAATAAACCCTTTTTATTCATATACCAATCCAGATGCCTTTTGAATGCTGCAATTGTACCAGCCTCCACCACTTCCTCTGGCAGTACATTCCATACATAACCACACTCTGCGTGAAAATGTTGTCCCTTAGGTCCCTTTTAAATCTTTCATCTCTCACCCTAAACCTACGCCTTCCATTTCTGGTCTCCACTACCCCAGGGAAAAGACCTTATCTGTTTATCCTATCCATGCCCCTCATGATTTCATAAACCTCAATAATGTCAGCCCTTAGCCTCTGACGCTCAAGCGAAAACAGTATCAGTCGTTTCAGCCTCTCCCGATAGCTCAAATCGTCTAACCCTGGCAACATCCTTGTAAAACCTTTCTAAACACTTTCAAGTTTCACAACATCCTTCCAATAGGAAAAAGACCAGAGATGCATGCAATATCCCAAATGTGCCTGAAACAGTGTGCCGTACAGCTGCAACATGACCTCCAAACTCCTATAATCAATGCTCTGACCAATAAAGGAAAGCATACCAAACACCTTTTTCACTATCCGCTTACCTAGGTAACACTCACGGGGGCATGGGCGTGGACATGGATTGGACGGTGGGTGTGGTGGGCGGGGGGGCTGTGTTGAATGGGTTTGGGGAGGGGCTGAGGGTGATGTAGGATGTGTCTGGGAAGTGGGGGCAGGCGGCGAGTGGAGGGTGGTGTCAGATGGTTTTGGGGGCAGGATTCGCTGTTGGGTCGGTTTGGGGGGGTGACATTGAGAGGCGGGTGGGCCAGTGTTGGATGGGTTTGGAGGCGAGCGGGGTGTGTTTTTGGGATCTGACAGGGTGTAGTGGGTCACTCATGGCTTGCTGCTGCCTAGTCACCTGAACAGGGAGCAGACTGGACTGAAAACTCCGAGCCCCAGAGGAAAGGTACTGAATCGATTAACCGAATAATCAATTATTCGAACGAAATAGTGCCCGTCCATCTCGTTCAGATAATCGACGTTCCTCTGTAAACCATCTGGAATATACCCTAGTGTTGTGTGAGAGTTTTACCTTCACCCAATCAACCCCTGCTCGATCCTGCTGAATGGCCCCAATATTGGCCCTGTTCCAGTTTAAGACCTAAATCTGTCAACCCGTCTGATCGTTTTCCACAACTATGTTAAAACAAAGACAGTTGTGGTGACTGGACGCAATGTGCTCTCCGACTGGTACTTCAGTCACTTGCCTGACCTGGTTTTCTGAGGAGAGGTCCAGTGTTGCACCCGCCTGAGTAGCGTAGCGCCCTCTACGTATTGATTGAGGAAACGTTCTTGGACACATTTTACAAATTCCACGCAGTACAGGCCTTTTACCCTCTGGTTGACCCAGCCAATCCAGGGGAAGTTAAAATCTCCATCCAATACTACTCTATTATTTTTATAGGTACCTGCAAACTCACTACACATTTGCTCCTCTCGTACCTGCTGGCTATTTGAGGGTCGAGAACACGATCCCAGCAGACTGACCATCCCATCTTTGTTTCTAACTTTTAAATTTACGGCCTCATTTGATGACTGCATAACAGAATTGTCTCGAAGCACTGTTCTTATGTCCTTTCTAATCAAAAGGCACCTCCCCCTCCTCACTTACTTGTCCTTCTGTCCCACCTGTAGTTTCTGTATCCTGGGACACTGAGCTGCCAGTCCTGCCCTTCTCTCAGCCATTTTCTATTATGGCTACAATATCCCAGTCCCCAGAGGTAATCCATGCCCTGGGCTCGTCTGCCTTACCAGTCAGGCCTCGTGTGTTGAAATAAATGCCCTTTAAACCAGATATCTTTCCCTCCCTCGACTGTGCCCCTGGATATCCTGAATAGGTAACTTGCTCTTGATGGCTGATGTATTTCCCATGACTTTTCGATGGTCCCTCTCTCACTCAGAATCTCAACTCCCTGCCAAACTAGTTTAAATCCTCCTGGGTAACACTATGAAATCTCCTCCCTGGGAAACTTGTGCCCCTTTGCTTCAAGTGCAAACCATCCCCTTTGGACAGGTCCCCTCTACCCCAGAAGAGATCCCAATGACCCAAGAACTGAAAACCCTGCCCACTATACCAGCTCCTCAGCCACACATCCATTCGGCCTACCTTTCTATTTCTATCCTCACTGGCACTTGGCACTGGGAGTAATCTGGAGATCATTAAGGTCAATATCCTGCTTTTGTAACTTCTCACCTGACTCCCTGTACTCATTTCACAGGACCCCATCCCTTTGTCTAACTCTGTCATGTGGACCAATGTGCACAATGACCTCTAGATGTTCACCCTCCCCCTTCATAATGTTCAATAACGACTCAGAGACATCCTTGACCCTGGTACCTGGGAGGCAGCACACAATCCTAGGTTCTCTTCTGGAGCCACACAGTCTCCTGTCTGTCCCCCTCACAACTGTGCCTCCTCTCAGTATCACGATCATTACAGAGGATCTGGCAAACAGAGACTGGGAGAAACTCCCGGCAGTTGGGTCCATGTTAGGATAGTGGAGTATTTTAAAGTGATGCAGTGAGAATGCAGGGCCAGTTTGCTCCTTGAAGAGTGAATAGTAAAGGCAGCAAGTCCAGTGAATACTGATCAAGTGATAACGTGAGTTTGATAAAGAAAATACAGTGCAATAAAATCAGGTGAAGCCCTTCACAAGTATAGAGAGTACAAGGGGATTGTGGAAACTGAGGGACAAACAATGGTCATGAAATATATTTGGCAGATACGATCGTGGAAAAGCCACAGGTATTTTATCAGCATCGTGAGAGTAAGAGGATTCCCGGCGAGAGAGGGAGGCCTGTGAGAAACTAAAGGGACAATCTGTGCATGGAGCCAGAGAAAGCAGGTGAGGTCTTCAATGAATACTTCCCATCTGTATTCACACAGGAGAAAGGCATTGTAGCCGGGGATTTCAGTTGGGATACTGAGGTTCCAGAACATGTTAAGATCAATAAAGAGGAGGTATTAAATGTTTTCACAGGCATAAAGGTGGAGAAATCTCCATTGCCCAATGAAATGTACAGAACATAGATAGAACATAGAACAATACAGCACAGAACAGGCCCTTCGGCACACGATGTTGTGCCGAACATTTATCCTAGCTTAAGCACCCATCCACGTATCTATCCAATTGCAGCTTAAATGTCACCAATGATTCTGACTCTGCCACTCCCACAGGCAGCGCATTCCATGCCCCCACCACTCTCTGGGTAAAGAACCCACCCTTGACATCCCCCCTATACCTTCCACCCTTCACCTTAAAGTTATGTCCCCTCGTAACACTCTGTTGTACCCGGGGAAAAAGTTTCTGACTGTCTACTCTATCTATTCCTCTGATCATCTTACAAACCTCTATCAAGTCACCCCTCATCCTTCGCCATTCAAATGAGAAAAGTCCTGGCACTCTCAACCTATCCTCGTACGACCTATTCTCCATTTCAGGCAACATCATGGTAAATCTTCTCTGCACCGTCTCCAACGCTTCCACATTTATCCTAAAGTGAGGCGACCAGAACTGCACACAGTACTCCAACTCTGGCCTAACCAAAGTCCTGTACAGCTGCAACATCACTTCACGACTCTTGAATTCAATCCCTCTACTAATGAACGCTAATACACCATAGGCCTTCTTACAAGCTCTATCCACCTGAGTGGCAACTTTCAAAGATCTATGTACATAGACCCCAAGATCCCTCTGCTCCTCCACCTTACTAAGAACCCTACTGTTAACCCTGTATTCCACATTCGTATTTGTCCTTCCAAAATGGACAACCTCACACTTGGCAGGGTTGAATCCCATCTGCCACTCCTCAGCCCCGCTCTGCATCATATCTAAGTCCCTTTGCAGCTGACAACAGCCCTCCTCACTATCCACAACTCCACCAATCTTCGTATCATCTGCAAATTTACTGACCCACCCTTCAACTCCCTCTTCCAAGTCATTATTAAAAAATACAAACAACAGAGGACCCAGAACTGATCCCTGTGGAACTCCACTTGTAACTGGACTCCATGCTGAATATTTACCATCTACCACCACTCTCTGACTTCGACCGGTTAGCCAGTTTTCTATCCAACTCGCCAAATTTCCCTCTATCCCATGCCTCCTGACTTTCCGCATGAGCCTACCATGGGAAACCTTATCAAATGCCTTACTGAAATCCATGTACACTACATCCACTGCTCTACCCTCATCCACATGCTTGGTCACCTCCTCAAAGAATTCAATAAGACTTGTAAGGCAAGACCTACCCCTCACAAATCCGTGCTGGCTGTCCCTAATCAAGCAGTGTCTTTCCAGATACTCATAAATCCTATCCCTCAGTATCCTTTCCATTACTTTGCCTACCACCGAAGTAAGACTAACTGGCCTGTAATTCCCGGGGTTATCCCTATTCCCTTTTTTGAACAGGGCACAACATTCGCCACTCTCCAGTCCCCTGGTACCACCCCCGTTGACAGTGAAGACAAAAAGATCATTGCCAACGGCTCTGCAATTTCCTCTCTTGCTTCCCACATAATCCTAGGATATATCGCGTCAGGCCCATGGGACTTGTCTATCCTCAAGTTTTTCAGAATGCCAAACACATCTTCCTTCCTAACAAGTATCTCTTCTAGCTTACCAGTCATTTTCACACTCTCCTCTTCAACAATATGGCCCCTCTCATTTGTAAATACTGAAGAAAAGTTCTCATTCAAATCCTCTCCTATCTCTTCCGACTCAATACACCGTCTCCCATTACTGTCCTTGATCGGACCTACCTTTGTTCTCGTCATTCTCATGTTTCTCACATACACATAAAATGCCTTGGGGTTATCCTTGGTCCTACCGGCCAAAGATTTTTCATGCCCTCTCTTAGCTCTCCTAATCCCTTTCTTCAGCTCCCTTCTGGCTATCTTGTATCCCTCCAATGCTCTGTCTGAACCTTGATTCCTCAACCTAATGTAAGCCTCCTTCTTCCTCTTTACAAGACATTCAACCTCCCTCATCAACCAAGGTTCCCTCACACAACCATCTCTTCCCTACCTGACAGGTACATATATATCAAGGTCACGTCGTATGTGGTCCTTGAAAAAGTTCCACATTTCCACGGCATCCTTCCCTAACACCCTATGCTCCCAACTTATGCTCCTAAGATCCTGTCTTTCAGCATCGTATTTATCCTTCCCCCAATTGTAAAAGCTACCCTGTTGCATGCACCGATCTCTCTCCATAACCAAGGTGAAAGTCACAGAATTGTGGTCACGATCACCAAATTGTTCAGACACAAACAAGCCTTGTCCCGATTCGTTACCAAGTACCAAATCTAATCTGGCCTCCCCTCTGGTTGGACAATCTACATACTGAGTTAGAAAAGCTTCCTGGACACACTGCACAAACACCGCTGCAGGTATCCCAGGCTGCTATGTTATTCATAGGAGGACCTCTGCCTATCCTCACGTAGTCTGCACGACATAGCCACAGCAAAGTATTTGCCACCCAATTACCCTCTTCAAAGGCCAAGCAAGTTACTCATTTCAAGGTCAGTTAGGATTGGGCAAGAAAGGCTGGTCAGCCAGAGACACCCACATCCCAAACCTGATTTAATAAATAATCCATTAGGATGGTCTCACTGGAACCGTGCTGGGACCAGTGTCCTGAGCAATCATGTCGGTAGGTTTATGGACAGGGCTTTAAACTGACAGAGAGGATGCTGGGACAGGGTTCAGGTGAAAGGAACTTTCCAAATCCAAAGAAAAAAGGTGCAGCAATGGAACAGCATGGGGATGTAGCTGAAGGCAATCAGAAAGGAACAGGATGGGACAGAGTTTAACTAAAATTGTACATCAGCGAATAGATTTGTGGCAGAAAATTGTGGGAAAGAGTAAGTTTTTTTTTGTTTTAATGGATAACATCGCTGTAGTAAGGTAGATGAATTTGTGACACAGAGATAAAAGAGATTTAGACACCGGGGAGACATGGATACAGGGTGAACAAAAATATTCAATGGGTCACAATCTTGCGGAAACTCAGGAAAAATGGGTAACACTAAAAATAATGGATAACAAAGGCATTAGAGAGAAAGCATTTGGCATCAGATCATGAAGTAGAGTCAATCTGAATGTAAATTCTGGCTACTATTGCCAAGGACACAAGCAGAAGAACAGTTTTAGCCACTGAACAGTATTCCATTGCTCATCATTGCATTAAACAGGAACTCATTGGAATTTTTTAACAAAGGCATTGTGGTAATTTTGGAAAACCTCAATATTCGTATAATCTGGGACAAAAACACGGTCAACATTGATATTGGAAGAAGACTAAGGTTAATTCTTTTCAGTATTTCTTCGAAAAACACATTGTGCAACTGGCTAGGGGCACAACTATCACAGAGCGACCGTGTGATGAAACTTAGTGAATGAGTCATGTCACTGGGAGAGATCCTTCGGGAAATTGTGATAAATTGCAGTTTAAATAAATATAAAGTTTTAAAGTGAATCACAGAAGACAAGCTGCAACTAGAAACAAAAATAGCCAATTATATGTGTGTGAGAGGAGAAATGACCAAGGTAAACAGGCTAAACAGACTGAGACATGTGTCTGTAAATGAACAGCAGAAAACATTTGAAGGAACAGTGTAAAACACTCAACAGAAGGACATTTCATTGAAACAGTAAAACCTCAGCAAGAAATCCCCACTGGTCCCGCACTCAGGACAAAAGGGATCATACTAGATTATGAGGCTGAGAAGATCCCCAAAAAGTACTTAAAATCCTGAAGTGAGAGAGTGTTTTAGGAGTAAATGTTAAATGGATTGCAAAGGGTCTGCGAGCAGGAAGAGGGTTGTGGGAATGGGAGCCACGGTCAGGGTTTAGTGACACGATAGGAACAGGGAGAGGTGAAGGTTCTGGAGGTGGTGAGAGTGTTACAGGGAGTGGTCAGGGTCTGAACGGTGTTACAAAGCCAGTACGGATCATTGCAGCTGGAGGGGTTTGCAGAGGTAGGGAGGGACATATCTATTTTTATTCATTCATTCATGGGATGTGGGTGTCACTGCATGGACAAACATTCTTTGACCCCACTGCTATTTACCCAGAAGGTAGCTCAAAGTCAGCCATATTGCTGTGTGTCTGGAGTCAAATGTTGGCCAGACCAGGTTAGAATATTTAATGTCCTTCCTGAAAGGAAGTAAGTGAACCAGATGAGTTCTTCCTCCTGATCAACAATGTTTTAATGGTGGCCCCACCAATGTCTTTTACAGATTCAACATGACATCCCAACTCTTACTCTTAATGCTCTCCCCAATGAAGGTAACCACCCCAAACACCTTCTTCACCAGCCTGTCTACCTGTGACACCACTTTCAAAGAACTGTGTACCTGCATCCCTGGGACTCTGATTGATAACACTACCCAGAGTCCGAACATTAACTGTACAAGACCCACCCTCGTTTGTTTCACCAAAATGGAACACCTCACATTTATCTAAATAAACTCCATCTGCTATTCTTCAGCCCACTATCCCAGCAGTACTGTTCATCCTGTTGGATCATAGATAACTTCACTGTCTACTTTAGCCCCAATTTCAGTGACACCCAAAAACATTACTTACCAGGAAACCAATATTCCCATCCAACCCACTTATCCAAATGACAAACAACAGTGGACCCACTACACCGCTGGTCACATGCCTTCGGTCAGAAAAACAACATGTCATCCATCACCCTCTTTCTCCTACCACAACTCCTATTTCGTATCCAGTCCCCTAGCTCCTCCTGAATGCCATATCATTTTTACATTGATCTGAGCTTTTTAACCCAGTTTACCAGACAGAACATAGAACACAGAACAGTTCAGCCCAAGGCCCTGCGGCCATGACGCTATGACAACTTTTTATCCGACTGTAAGATCAAATTAGCCTACATACCCTTCACTTTACTACGATCCATGTTTCTGTCTAAGAGTCTATTAAATGTCCCGAATGTGTCTAATTTTACTACCACCATTAGCAGTCCATCCGACCACCTACCATCGATATCCTCTTATCCATCCTCCAATCACCTTAAAATTATGCCGCCATGTAATAGCCATTTATGCCATAGGAGAAAAAGTCTCTGAGTATTCACTCTCTCTTTGCCTCTCATCACCTTGTTCACCTCTACCAAGTCACCCCACCCCTTCCTTCACTCCAATGAGAAAAGCCTTAGCTCCCTCAACCTTTCTCCATAAGAAATGCCCTCCATTCCAGGCAGCATCCTGGTAAATCTCCTATGTACGCTCTCTAAAACTTGCACACACTTCCTGTAAAGATGGGACGATAACTGAACACAATATTCCAAGTGTGGTCTCACCAGGATGCTATGAAGATGCAGTAAAACCTCACGGCTCTTGAAATCAATCCCCTTGCTAAAGAAAGCCAACACAACACATGACTTTTTAGCAACACTATCAATGTGCGTGGCAACTTTGAGGGATCTTTGGACATGGACCCCATGATCTCTCTGTTCCTCCACAATTCCAAGTATTTTGTATTTTAACACTGTATTCTATATTCAGGTTCGACCTTCCAGAATGAATCACTTCACACTTTCCCAGATTGAACTCCATCTGCCACTTCCAGCCCAGCTCTGCGTCCTGTCAATGTCCCATTGCAACCTACGACAGCCCTCCACATTACCCACCACCCCATCAACCTTCATGTTATTGGCAAACTTACTAACCCACTCTCCAACATCCACATCCAAGTCATTTATAAGAATCACAAAGAGCAGAATCCCAGAGCTGATTGTTGCAGATTACCACTGGTCACTGAGCTCCAGGCTCAATACTGTCCATCTGCTGCCATACTCTGTCTTCTCTGGGCCATCCGATCCTGTATCCAGACAGACAGATTTCCCTGTATCCCAATCATCCTTCTTTTCTGAATGAGCCATCAACGTATTCTAACATATCCTCAAAGAATTCAATAAGGTTTGTGAGGCATGACTTGCCCCTCACAAACCCATGCTGACTGTCTCATATTTAACTATGGCTTTCCAAGTAGTCATAAATCCTTTCTTTAGAGTCCTCGCCAATAACCTGCACACCACAAACATTCGACCAAATCTGTAATTCCCAGAATTCTACCTCCGTAACATGGTCCAGACGCTACAAATCTTCTCTCCTCTGCCATGTTCCCCAGAAGGGCACTGGAGGGTGGTGGGGATTATAGAGTCAGGGAGGGATGTCAGGACAGGAGGATTTTGCAGACATTAGGAGGGTTGCAATGCCAAAAGGAGGCTTCAGAAATTGTGAGGTTTCATGGTGATGAAGGCATTTGAGGAGTGAGAGAGGGAGGATTGTAGGGAAATGAGAGGTTTCACAGTTTATGTGTTTCGTTAGGACTGCAAGAGGTTACTGAGTTGGGTAGGGTGTAAGCACTGGTGGATATTACATTTACATGTTGGTTTGGTTGCAATGCAGGAAGAGGATTCTGGAAGTTGGAGAATATGGGGTCTGAATGAGGTTACACAAATGGGAAGGGGGGATCTGTACCGTTGGAGTTGTGTATAGACCTCCTAACAGTGGTCAGGACCAGGGACGCAACATGTACCGGGAAATAGAGAAGGCATGTCAGAAAGGCAAGATTACATTGATCATGGGAGACTTCAATATGCAGGTGGACTGGATAAATAATGTTGCTAGTGGATCTAAAGAAAGGGAATTCATGGAATGCTTACAGGATGGCATTTGGAACAGCTTGTCATGGAGCCCACAAGAGAGCAGGCTATTCTGGACCTAGTGCTTTGCAATGAACCAGACTCTATAAAAGATCTTAAAGTAAGGGAACCCTTAGGAAGTAGCGACCATAATATGGTAGAGTTCAGTCTGGAGTTTGAAAGGGAGAAGGCAAAATCGGATGTAATGGTGTTACAGTTGAATAAAGGTAATTATGAGGGCATGAGAGAGGAACTGACTAAAATAGACTGGAAGCAGAGGCTATCCGGGAAGACAGTAGAGCAAAAATGGCAGGAGTTTGTAGGTATAATTGAGGACACTGTACAGAGGTTCATTCCCAAGAAAAGAAAGATTAACTGGGGAGGGATTAGACAACCTTGGCTGACAAAGGAAGTCAGGAAATGTATTAAAGAAAAAGAGAGATCCTATAAAGTGGCTAAGAACAGTGGGAAATCAGAAGATTGGAAAGGATACAAAAGCAAACAGAGGATAACAAAGAGTGTAATAAGAAATGAGAGGATCAAATATGAAGGTAGGCTAGCCAGTAATATTAGAAATAATAGTAAATGTTTCTTTCAGTACATAAGAAACAAATGACAGGCAAAAGTAGACATTGGGCCACTTCAAACTGATGCAGGAAGCCTAGTGATGGGAGATAAGGAAATAGCAGGAGAACTTAATAAGTACTTTGCGTCAGTTTGCACAGTGGAAGACATGAGTAATATCCCAAAAATTAAAGGGTGTCACGGGGCTGAGTTGAGTATGGTTGCCATTACGAAAGAGATAGTGCTAGAAAAGTTAAAAAGTCTTAAAATTGATAAATCTCCTGGCCCCGATGGGATACACCCTAGAGTTCTGAGAGAGGTGGCTGAGGAAATAGCAGAGGCATTGGTTGAGATCTTTCAAGAGTCACTGGAGTCAGGAAAGGTCCCGGATGATTGGAAGATGGCTGTTGTAACCCCCTTGTTCAAGAAAGGATCAAGGCAAAAGATGGAAAATTATAGGCCAATCAGCTTAACCTCGGTTGTTGGTAAAATTCTAGAATCCATCATTAACGATGAGGTTTCTAAATTCTTGGAAGAGCAGAGTCTGATTAGAACAAGTCAACATGGATTTAGTAAAGGGAGGTCATTCCTGACAAACCTGTTGGAATTTTTTGAAGAGGTAACAAGTAGGTTAGACCAGGGAAACCCAGTGGATGTGGTCTATCTAGACATTCAAAAGGCCTTTGATAAGGTGCCACACGGGAGGCTGCTGAGCAAGGTGAGGGCCCATGGTGTTCGAGGTGAGCTGCTGGGATGGATTGAGGATTGGCTGTCTAACAGAAGGCAGAGAGTTGGGATAAAAGGTTCTTTTTTAGAATGGCAGCCGGTGACGAGCGGTGTCCCGCAGGGTTCGGTGTTGGGGCCACAGCTGTTCACATTATATATTAATGATTTGGATGAGGAAACCGGGGGCATTCTAGCGAAGTTTGCCGATGATACGAAGTTAGGTGGACAGGCAGGTAGTACTGAGGAAGTGGGGAGGCTACAGAAGGATCTAGACAGATTGGGAGAGTGGTCCAGGAAATGGCTGATGGAATTTAACGTGAGCAAGTGCGAGGTCTTGCACTTTGGCAAAAAGAATAAAAGCATGGACTACTTTCTAAATGGTGAGAAAATTAATAAAGCCAAAGCACAAAGGGATCTGGGAGTGCTAGTCGAGGATTCTCTAAAGGTAAACATGCAGGTTGAGTCTGTGATTAAGAAAGCGAGTGCAATGTTGTCTCTTATCTCAAGAGGGTTGGAATATAAAAGCAGAGATGTACTACTAAGACTTTATAAAGCTCTTGTTATCCCCCATTTGGAGTACTGTGTCCAGTTTTGTTCCCCACACCTCAGGAAGGACATACTGGCGCTGGAACGTGTCCAGCGGAGATTCACACGGATGATCCCTGGAATGACAGGTCTAGCATATGAGGAACGGCTGAGGATACTGGGATTGTATTTGTTGGAGTTCAGAAGATTAAGGGGAGACTTAATAGAGACGTACAAAATAATACATGGTTTGGAAAAGGTGGATGCTAGGAAATTGTTTCCGTTAGACGAGAAGACTAGGACCCGTGGACACAGCCATAGAATTAGGGGGGGTCATTTCAGAACAGAAATGCGGAGACATTTCTTCAGCTAGAGAGTGGTGGGCCTGTGGAATTCATTGCCACGGAGTGCAGTGGAAGCCGGGATGCTAAATGTCTTCAAGGCCGAGATTGATAGATTCTTGTTGTCTAGAGGAATTAAGGGCTACGGGGAGAACGCTGGTAAGTGGAGCTGAAATGCGCATCAGCCATGATTGAATGGTGGAGTGGACTCGATGGGCCGAATGGCCTTACTTCCACTCCTATGTCTTATGGTCTTATGGTCTTATGGAAGAGTTGTCAGGAGTGGAGGTGTTTACAGAGACAGCAATGGTCTGATCTGGAGCAGAGGACCCAGATTGGGAGGGATGTGGGTGACTGGAGGAGATTTCACAGGGAAGGAGGACCATCGAGCCACAGGAGGTTACAGAAATGTGGAGAGCTGTAGGGCTGACAGGTTCATGGAGTTAGGAATGTTGGGAGGGATAGAGAAGTTTACAGGGATAAGGATGTTTGTAGCTCAGGGCGAGATTACACACACAGGGACTCTTTTAGGGAGCTGAGCAGATTACAGAGATAAAGAGGTTTGCATCATCTGGCAGAACAAACAGAGATATGCAGGGTCATCGTGACTGAAGATGTTTATAGATATAGGAAGGCTTAGGTTCTGGGGGTTATTTAGACATGGAGGCTTTTTGGTGGAAGACAGTTTCACAGATAAGGGAGCATAGCACAATCAGGAGGAAGTTCGTGCGGTAGGGAGGGTGCGAGTGGAGAGTGATGTTGACGCAGATGGGGGGGTAAGAGCTGGAGAAGGTTATGGAGATGAGTAAATGTTTGGAGATACAGGAGGAGCTTACACTGACAGGGTGGGTAATAGTGATGGGAGGATGTTACATTGTTAATGAGTCTTGTAGGAACAGGATCGGGAGAGGCACAGGCATTGGAATGGGATCTACAGATCGGGAGTGTTGCAGGGACCTGAGAGGATAACACAGATAGGGATGGTGGTAGGGTCTCCACAGACTGATGGCGTTTTAGGGACTGGAAGAGGTTTGGTCGATAGGGAGGGCTGTAAGAGCTGCAGGAGCTCATGGAGAGTTGAAGAGTTGCAGCAGTTCACAGAGGGAGGGTTCTCCGACAGGAGTAGGTCACAGATAGTGAGGGCTGTGTGGCCTGAGAAAGTAAAAGAGAGGGGAGTTTTCGGGACTGGAAGATATTACACCGACAGGGACAGTTGAAGAGACTGTAGCAGAAATGGATGGAGAAGGTTACACAGATAGGGAGGTGAGTAGGGACTGAAGGTGAATACACAAACATGGAGGGTTGTATGGTTAGACGGTGCTTAGAGGGATAGGGAATGGTGTAGGGATTTACACAGATAGGGAAGGTTGTGTTTTTGGAGAAGGTTACACTGATACAGACAGTGTTAAAGAGTGTTTAATGGAATACAGAAGAGCTCAGAGAGAATGTATTATGGGGAGTGGAGGAGATTACAGACACAGAGATGGCTGTCGGTTTGAAAAGAGGTTCTACAGATCCACAGTGCTGTAAGGCTGGAGGGAGGTTACAATAATAAGGGTTACCTACACTTAATGACTTTTTTGATATAGAGAAAGTCTCAGAACGGGACTGCCAAAAGGAAGTATAGACAGTCCAGATGAGTTTACAGAGATATAAATGTTTTTGGGGGTTTCAGGATGGAACAGTGATTGGGAGTGCTGTAATGAATGGAAATAGTAAAAGAGAGAGTTCCAAAAGCAGGATGAGGTGACAGTCATATCGATCTTTGTAAGGACTGGAGAAGGTTACATTGCCAAGGAATGTTGAGAAACTGTTGGAGATTACACATATAAGGAGAGTATTGGAGATGAGGCAAGGTCCAAGAGACAGGGATGGTTGACAGGACTGGACAATAACTTGAATAGAATCTTCACAGTGTGGAAACCGGCCATTCGGCCCAACAAGTCCACACCAACCCCTCTAAAGAGCATCCTAACCAGACCCATCCCTCTTCCTGTCCAATAACCCCTGCATTCCTCATGGTGAACTCACCTAAACAACACTT
The DNA here is from genome assembly GCF_047496795.1 of Chiloscyllium punctatum. NCBI lineage: Eukaryota > Metazoa > Chordata > Chondrichthyes > Orectolobiformes > Hemiscylliidae > Chiloscyllium > Chiloscyllium punctatum. The sequence continues at coordinate 43,568,226 of NC_092767.1, forward strand.
GCCTGAATACTACAGTCAATTTATGATGGCCATTCACGTATCGTGCAAAGGTTGGACTATGGCAGGAAACCAGAGCACCCGGAAGAAACCCACACAGTCGGAGGGAGAACATGCAAAGTCCACACAGACAGTCGGCCAAGGCTGGAATTGAAGCCAGGTTCCAGGCACAGTGAGGCTGATTATACAGAGCACTGCAGAGATTGGACTAGGTCACAAAGTTCACAAGGGTTTATTGGAACAGGAGGAAAATATAGTCAGGAACACGGGAAGCTTTATAGATGGTGTCCATGAGAGGGACTGGAGGAGGTTAACGCAATAGGGAGGGTTGTGCATTCTCTCGACAATTAGAGGTAGGGACGGTTGGGGAGACTGGATGAAGTTAGTCATACTCAGAGTTGTACACACTCTGAGAAATGGCAGATGGAGTTTACTACTGATCACTGTGAGGTAATGCATTGTGGGAAGTCTCATAAGCGAAGGATGTACATCATGAAGGGTGGGTCCTCCTGGAGAACTGAGTAACACCGGGACCTTGGTGGGCAAGTCCCTGGATGTCTGAAGGTGTCAGCACAGGTTGACAGGGTGGGGAAGGCACCTGAACTGGGAGCAGGAAAGGGACCCACATCCTGATGGGGCGAATTGTTCGAGCTGCTTGAGAGGATATAATCTAATCTGGCAGGGTGTTGGACCTTAAACAGTCATAAGGCCAGAAAGAAGATTGAAGTTGGTGCACAAGTTAAAGACAGCAATTTCAGCAGACAAGGCAGGCAAGAACATAGCAGGAAATGGGGGAGGGGGAACTGATGATTAAACTGCATTTATTTCAATGCAAAAGGCCTGCCAGCGAAGGAAGATGAACTCAGGGCATGGATTGGAACATGGGACTGAGACATTATAGTTATTAGAGAAACAAAGCTGAGGGAGGGGCAGGGCTGGCAGTTCATTGTTTCAAGATGGAGGTGCTACACGAAGCATCGAAGAGTATGCAAGAGAGGACGCGCGGTGGTGGGTTTTCATTGCATGAACCATTTCTAGAGAGGATATTCCTGTGGGATCACCCAGTGACGCTATGTTAGTGGAACTGTGAAAAAAGAATGGGTCATCACTCTGACACGATTGTTCTGCTGACCCCAAATAATCCGTGGCAGACTGAGGAACAAACATATCAGGAGATCTCAAATAACAATCATAATAAAACGCCTGTTATGGTTGGGGTAATTAAACTTTCCAAACCTAGACTGGGACTCCCAGTGTTCAGTGTTTGCAAGGGAGAATTTGGTAATTGAGTTCCAGAAAACTCCCAATCAATACGTAAATGGCCTGAAAACAGAAATGGGCAAAACCTGACCTCCCCTTGGGAGACAAGGTCGGAAAAGGGACTGAGGTGTGAGTGGGAAAGCATTTTGCCAAAGTGACTCAAGTCTATTAGTTTGAAAATAGCGATGGAAAAGGACAGGGCTGGTCCACAGGTTCAAGTTATAAAATGGTGCCAGACTAATCTTGATAATATTAGCCAGGAACTCTCAATAGGTGATTGGGGAGTCTATTTGCAGAGAAAGGGAAATCTGGCAAGTGAGAATATTTTAAAAGTGAGATAAATTGAGCGATCACCACCAGCATGTTCCTGTTTGTGTGCAGCTCAATGCTGACAGCATTCGGAAACATTGGCTGTCTATTGAGGGTCTGGTCAAGGAAAAGGGGGCACATGTCAGGGATAGCCAGCTGGATCAAGGGAATCCCTGGGGATCACAGGGACTTTATGAATACACTTTGGGTAGAAATCAGGATTGCAGAAAGTGTACATGCATTAGCCTTGGCAGAGAATGATCAGGAGAATCCAAAAGTGATTGTATAAATATATTGAGTAAAAGAGTAACTCGAGACAAAATGCTGTCCCTTAAAGATCAATAAGGCCATTGATGTGTGGAACAGCAGGATACGGCTAAGACCTTAAACATATTTTTTTACTCCAGAACTTACTGTGGACAAAGACTGGGGAACTCACGGAACAAGAGTAAGACGTTAGACCACATTTGGCGTTTTCTGCAATTCCAGTATCCCCGCTATAGGAATGATGCTGTGAAATTTGGAAGTGTTCAGAAAACATTGACAAGATGTTGCCAGGTTTGTTGCTGAATAAGCTGGGGTTATTTTCCCTGGAGCATCAGAGACTGAGGGCTGGCCTGACAGAGGTTTATATAAACATGAGGGGCATGAATTGGGTAAACATTCAAGGTCTTTTTCCAGTGGTTGGAGAGTCCAAAACTAGAGGGCATAGGTTTAAGGTTAAAGAGGAAAGGTTTAAAAGGCACTGAAGGGAAAGCTTTTTTATGCACACGGAGCTGAGAGAGAAAGTAGCAGATAATGATACTATGACAACACTTAAGAGATATTTGGATGTGTATATGAACAATAAGGGTTTAGAGGTACATGGGCCAAATGCTGGTAAATGGGATGGATTTATTTACATCTTCTGGACAGCATCGACGAGTTGGACCGAAGGGTCTGTTTCCATGCTGTACATCTCTATGACTTGAAAAGAGTGCTTTTATAGAAGGTTTAAAAACACAAAGCTATGGAAAGCCTCAGGAATTGATTGAGTTTTTCACAGAACATTGTGGAGCCCAGAGCAAAGATACTTGTGTCATTGATAGCCATGTGTGATGTGCTGGAAAGGCTGGAGGGTGGCATAGTGGACAGTGAAAACGTTGTATTCGAGGATAAAGTAGATGGCCCTCAGGACAACTCCATACAACCCTGTCATGGTGGATGCCGCAAGACGTGTCAGATTGTGGATATAGATACCATATTACGCGTGGGAAAACCTCCCACATTGTACATGGCAGGTACTCATGTGACTCAGCCAACATTGTCTATCTTATACATTGCAGGCAAGAATGCCCGGAGGCATGGTACATTGGGGAAACCGAGCAAAGGCTACGACAATTGATGAATGGGCACCGCACAACAATCAACAGACAGGAGAGTTCCCTCCCAGTTGGGGAACACTTCAGTAGTCCAGGACATTCAGCCTTGGACTTTCGGGTGACCATCCTCCAAGGTGGACTTCGGGACAGGCAGCAGAGAAAAAAGTGGCTGAGCAGAGGCTGATAGCTAATCTGGTACACATAGGGAGGGCCTCAACTGGGACCGTGGGTTCATGTCACATTACAGGTGATCACCATTGCACGACACACACACACACACACACACATTCCTACAGACACACTCTCACATACACATGGACACAGGTACACACAGACGCGCACACAGACACCCACACACACCCTTATGGACATACACACTCCCACCCTCACATAGGCACACTTTCACAGACTGAAGACATTCTGCACTCACTATACACACACTTTCGCACACTCACAACCCCCACCCCAGACAGACACACACAGACAGACAAAGACCCACATGCACACATATATTATGTGGGGTGAATTTGTACTTGCAGAGTTACATTGTACTTTGCTTAAAAACTGCATACATTCATGTAGAACTCTGAGCTCAAAAAATGCATGAATTTATGTAAAATTCTTATCTCACTTTTTAGATTAGAATCAATCTAAATATCATGGCATAGACAGAGAACACAGGGGGCCAACACCTTCAACATATTGTCTAGCTATCACCATTGTTAACAGCTAACCCGAGAATGCAACTTAAAAAAAAGTTTTGTGATTTACACATGAAAGAAGTGAAACTATCACTGTATTCTAACCGATGAAAGGCTTAACAGACAATCAATTTTTCAATGTATAATGTCAGTTACATCACACTGTAAATTTTTGCTATACATTCTGTGTTACGATCGAGCCCTCCACATTCACCTGATGAAGGAACATCGCTCCAAAAGCTAGTGTGCTTCCAATTAAACCTGTTGGACTATAACCTGGTGTTGTGTGATTTTAAACTCTCTTCAATAAGGTAGATTGATTTGTGACACAGAGATAAAAGAAATTTAGACACCAGAGAGACGTGGTTACAGGGCGAACAAAAGGTGGACATAAATATTCAATGGATCACAACCTTGTGGAAACTCAGGCAAAATGGGTAACGCTAACAATAATGGATAACAAAGGCAGTACAGAGAAATCATTTGATCTCAGATCATGAAGTAGAGTCAGTCTGAATGTAAATACTGGCTACTACTTGCTAAGGACACAAGGAGCAGAATAGTTTTAGCCACCGAACAGCATTCCATTATTCATCACTGCATTACACAGGAACTCATTGGAATTTTTAAACGAACACTTTGTGATAATTTTGGGAAACTTCAATATTCCCATAATCTGGGACAGTCACACTGGCAACAGTGATATTAGAAGAGTAGTTCAGCGAATTTTTTTGTTCAGTGTTTCTTTGAATAACAAATTGTGCAACTGGCTAGGGACATAACTATCTCAGAGCGATCGTTGTGTGATCAAACTTAGTGAATGAGTAATGTCACCTGGAGAGATCCTTCGGGAAATTGTGATAAAGTGAGGTTTAAAGAAATATAAAGTTTTAAAGTGAATCACAGAACGGACAAGCTATATCTAGAAACAAAAACAGCCAATTACATGGGTTTGAGATGAGAACTGACCAAGGTAAAGAGGCGAAACAAATTGAAATATGTGCCTGTAAATGAACAGTGGAAAACATTTGAAATAACAGTGTAAATCACTCAACAAAAGAACATTCCACTGAAACAGACAAAACCTCGGCAAGAAATTCCCACTGGCCCCTCACTGACGACAAAATGTATCATACTAGATTATGAGGTTTAGAAGATTACCAAAAAGTCCTGAAGAGAGAGAGTGTTTTAGGAGTAAGTGTTAAAGGGATTGCAAAGGGTCTGCTAGCAGGAGTTGGGCAGTGGGAAGGGGAAACAGTGTCAGGGTTTAATGTCACAAAAGGAACAAGGAGAGGTGAAGGTGCCGGAGGTGGTAAGAGTGTTACAGAGAGTGGTCAGGACCTGAACGATGTTACAAAACCAGTATGAATTGCTGCAGCTGGAGGGGTTTGCAGAGATAGGGAGGGACATATGTATTTTTATTTATTCATTCATGGGATGTGGGTGTCACTGCTAATTACACAGAGGACAGCTCAGAGTTAGCCACATTGCTGTAGTCTGGAGTCACATGTTAGCCAGACCAGGTTAGAATGTCAGTGAAAAGGACACTCAAAAGGAGGTCAGTGAACCAGATGCGTTCTTCCTACTGATCAACAATGCTTTTATGGTGACCTGACCAATGTCTTGTACAGATACAACATGACATCCCAAATCCTACTCTCAATGCTCTGCCCAATGAAGGAAACCATCCCAAACACCTGCTTCACCAGCCTGTCTACCTGTGACACCACTTTCAAAGAACTGTGTACCTGCATCCTTGGGTCACAGACTTACAACATACCCAGGGCCCGAACATTAACTGTACAGGTCCCACCCTGGTTTGTTTCACCAAAATTGAACGCTTCACATTTATCCAATTTAACTCCATCTGCTATTCTTCAGCCCACTCTCCCAGCAGTCCTGTTCATCCTGTTGTATCACAGATAACATTCATCACTGTCCAGTTTACCACCAATTTCAGTGTCACTCAAAAAACTTACTTAACTTACTTAACAATATTCCCATCCAAACCATTTGTCCAAATGACAAACAACAGTGGACCCACTCCACCACTGTTCACATTGTCTCCAGTCAGAAAAACAATATGTCTCCCACCACCCTCAGTCTCCTACCATCAAGCCCAATTTTCTGTCCAGTTGACTAGCTCCTCCTGAACACCATAACCTTTTACACTGATCTGAGCTTATTACCCAGTTTACCATACGGCGTGTGGAACACAGAACAGTATGGAACAAGCCATGATGATATGCCAATCTTTTATCCAACCGTAAGATCAAAAAAAAGGGGGCAGATAGTGTTTAATTCAGATAAATGCGAGGTGCTGCATTTTGGGAAAGCAAATCTTAGCAGGGCTTATACACTTAATGGTAAGGTCCTACGGAGTGTTGCTGAACCAAGAGACCTTGGGGTTCAGGTTTATAGCTCCTTGAAAGTGGAATCGCAGGTAGATAGGATAGTGAAGAAGGTGTTTGGTATGCTTTCCTTTATTGGTCAGTGTATTGAGTACAGGAGTTGGGAGGTCATGATGCAACAGTACAACGCATTGGTTAGGCCACTGTTGCAATATTGCGTGCAATTCTGGTTTCCTTACTATCAGAAAGATGTTGGGAAACTTGAAAGCGTTCAGAAAAGATTTACAAGTATGTTGCCAGGGCTGGAGGATTTGAGCTATAGAGAGAGGCTGAAAAGGCTGGGGCTGTTTTCCTTCGAGCATCGGAGGCTGAAGGGTGACCTTATAGAGGTTTACAAAATTATGAGGGGCATGGATAGGGTAAATAGAAAAGGTCTTTTCCCTGGGGTTGGGGTGTCCAGAACTAGTGGGCATAGGTTATGGATGAAAGGGGAAAGATATAAAAGAGACCTAAGGGGCAACTTTTTCATGCAGAGGGTGGTATGTGTATAGAATGAGCTGCCAGATGAAGTGGTGGAGACTGGTACAATTACAACATTTAAGAGGTATTTGGATGGGTATATGAATAGTAGGGGTTGGAGGGATATGGACCGGGTGCTGGCAGGTGAGACTAGATTGGGTTGGGATATCTGGTCGGCATGGACAGGTTGGACTAAAGTGTCTGTTTCCATGTTGACTCTCTATGACTCTAACTTCCATACCCTTCATTTTATTATCATCCATGTGCCTATCCAGATGTATATTAAATGTCCCTAATACATCTAATTTTACTGCCACCGCTGGCAGTGCATTCCACTCAGCCACCACTCTGTATGTAACGAACCTACCTCTGAAGTCTCCCCTCAACCATCAACTAATCATCCGAAAATTATACCCCCTTGTAATAACTATTTATATGAGGGTTAAAAAAAATCTCTATTGACTCTATCTATGACTCTCATCACCTTGTTCACCTCTGCCAAGTCACCCCTCACCCTTCTTCACTCCAATGAGAAAAACCTTAGCTCCCTCCAACTTTCTTCATAAGTCATGCTCTCCAGTCCAGGCAGCAACCTGGTAAATCTCCTCTTTACCCTCTCTGAAACTTCCACATCATTCCTGCAATGAAGGGACCAAAACTGAACACAATATTCCAAGTGGGGTCGAACTAGGGCTCTATAGAGCTGCACCATAACCTCACAGCTTTAAAACTCCATCCCCAAACTAATGAAATCCCACACAATATTTTGCTTCTTAACAAGCCTATCAGCTTAGGTGGCTACTTTGAAGGATTTATGGACTTGGAACCCAAGGTCCCTCTGTTCCTCCACACTGCCAAAGATCCTGCCTTTAACTCTGTATTCTGCATTCTAATTCAATCTTCAAAATGAATGACTACTCACTTTTCCAAGATTGAACTCCATCTGCCCATTCTCAGCCCAACTCTGCATCCTGTCAATGTTCCGTTGCAACCTACAACAGCCCTCCACACTATCAACCACTCCACCAACCTTCGTGTCATTGGGAACTTACTAACCCCTCTTTCAATCACACATCCAAGTCATTCATAAACTTACAAAGAGCAGAGGTCCTGTAACCTCTCCCTGCAGCAAACCACTGGTCACTGAGCACCAGGATGAATGCTTTCCATCAATCATCACCCTCTGTCTTCTGTGGGCCAGTAATCCTGTATCCAGACAGACAGGTTTCCCTGTACCCCATGCCTCTGTACTTTCTGAATGAGCCATAAAGATATTTTGTCACATTCTCAAAAGATTCGATAAGACTTGTAAGGCATGTCCTGCCCCTTAGAAAAAACATGCTGACAAATCTCTAATCAAACTATGGTTTTCCAAAGAATAATAAATCCTGTCTCCCCAGAGTCCTCTCCAATAATCTGCACACCACAGACATAAGATTGACAGTTGTGCAATTCCCAGGATTATCCCTATTCCCTTTCCTGAACAAGGGAATAATATTTTCCTGCCTCCAATCATCTGGTCCGACTCCAGTGGACAGTGAGGCTGCAAAGGTCATCACCAGGTGCTCAGTAATCCACTCCCTTGGTTCCTGTACTAACTTTGGATGCATCCAGTCTGGTTCAGCGACTTTTCTATCCTTATCTTTTACAAAATTCTCAGCACATCCTCCTTCTTAACATCCACCTGTTCACGTACATCAGCCTGTTTCACGCTGTACTCACAAATGACAAGACCCTTCTCAGCAGTGAATACTGAGACATAGTATTCATTAAGGACCTCCCCTACCTCCTGTGACTCCAGGCACAAGTTTCTTCCACTATCCCAGATTGGCCTTATCCTCACTCTGACCATCCTCTTGTTCCTCGCATAAATGGAGAATGCCTCACAGTTTTCCTTAATCCTTCACAACAATGCTTTTTCATGCCCCCTTCTAGTTGCCCTAAGTCCATCTCTTGGTACTTTCCTGGTACCTTCAGAGAATCCCTACAGTGTGGAAACGGGCCATTTGGACCCAACACCTCCATATCAACCCTCCAAACAGTATCCACCCTAGCCCCATTCCCCCACCCTATTACTCTCCATTTGCCCTGACTAAGGAACCAAACCTACTCATCCCTGAACACTATGGGTAATTTAGCATGGCTAAGCCACCAAACGGGCACATCTTTGGGCTGTGGGGGGGGAAACCGGAGCACCTGGAGGAAACACACAGGGAGAATGCGCAAACACCCCACAGACAGTCGCCTGAGGCTGTAATCGAAATGGAGTCCTCGGTGCTATGAGGTAGCAGTGCTAACCACTGAGACACCGTGGCCATCCAATGTAACTTTCTGGAGCCCTGTGTGATCCTTGCTTCCTCAACCTTAAGTAAGCTTCCTTCTTCCTCTTGATTAGATGCTAAAGTCCATGTGGACAATGCTCACTGCTCTTCCTTCGTCTTTCTTTGGCCACCTCCTCGAAGAGTCAATCTGGTTTGTGAAACATGGTTTCCCACTCACAAAGCCATGCTGACCATTTCGAATCAGCCCTTGCCTTTGTAAATGTAAGGAGCTCCTTTCTCTCAGAATCTCCTCCAACAACTTCCCCATCACTGAGCGCACGGGGCTGTAATTTCCCGGCTTTTCCCTGCAGTCCTGCAGTGATGGAACAGCGTTAGCCAACCTCCAGTCTTCCAACATCTTACAGTGCCTGTTGATAATATACATATCTCTGTAAGGGATACTGCAATCTCTTCCCTAGCTTCCCACAATATTCTAGGATTGACCTAATGAGCTACTGAGGATTGATCTAGCTTTATTTGTTTTAAGATTCCAGCACTTTCTCTTCTCTGTTGAGGATTCTTTCCAACACATCACTCTTTATTTTCCCACATCCCCGAGCTTCCATGTCTTTCGCCACAATAAATACTGACAAGACTATTTTGTCTAATATCTCACCCATCTCCTCTGGTTCCACACATACGCGACCTTATTGATCTTTAAGGGACCTATTCTCTCCCAAGTTACTCTTTAGCCCTTATTGAAACTTGCATAAAGGCTTCTGATAATTCAAATACACCATATTCCCCCATACCAGTACACCCCTCCTACACCCTTACAATTCTGCCATTTATATTCACACCGACAAATTAAATCCAACACGCTCATTGATGTATCAGTCGGCATGGAGACCACTGTCACACACAGTTACTGTACTGCCCTTGCCATAAGTACATTCAGTGTCCTGACTGTAACCATATTGACATTCCCATCACTGCTTGGTGCCTACAAAAGAATTCCTGCTAACAGTTGCTGCTGCTTGCTTATTGTCAGCTCAACTTTTCATATTCAGATCCACATGACTGTCTCATTAATGCATTAACCTCATGCTTCCTTCATAACTTGTTGGCTTTTTGCCTAGTCTGCATATTGGGACTAGATTGAGTTGGGATATCTGCACAGCGTGGATGGGTTGGACTGAAGGGTCGGTTTCCATGCTGTACAGCTCTCTGACTCTATCCCAACAACCCTTCAGTATTCTCTTCCCAGCGATGGTCATTCTGCAGCTACATCTCCGGATTGACAGTTCCATCATACCTGTTCACGGTCATTCCATCTTCCTTATGGTGAATACAGGGAATCATTCCTCGTAGTGGGGGGTTGAACAGATGGGTAGAGGTTACAGAGATAGGGAGGCTTACAGGGACTCAAGGATGTTACAGTTAAATAGAGTTACATCTGGTCAAGATGTCAGTGGGACAAAGGGGTTTTGGGATTGGAGTAATTTGCAGAGATAGAGAGAGCTGGATTAGATTCTGCAGATAGGGATAGGGATGGAGATAGGAAGAGGCATAGAGGCACAGACAGTGGGCTGTTTCATCTCGGAGATTATTGTGTATACTAACAGAGATATGGAAGGTTGTCGTGACTGAAGATATTTACAGATATAAGGCGGCTTCTAGGCTCTGGAGGCTACATTGTTAGGAAGGCAATGGAGAATGCCAGGTTACTGGGTTGGAGACAGTTACACAGATGGGGAGGGTTGCACAAACTGAAAGAGGTTCCTGTGGTCGGGAGGGGTATGGTGTAGGGAATGAGGGTAAAATTTAACAAGATTATCAAAGAATTGGAGAAGGATAAGGAGATTACAAATTTTTCACAGCTAAGGAAGGGTTGTAGGAGCTGGAGAAGATTACATAGGTAGGGACAGATGGAGAGCCGAGAATGTTGCTGTTCCTTACCCAGCTCTGTATCTATGTCCTGTCTTCCGGGTCTGAATATAGAAGTCTACTATCTCCACCCTGTGCTGTTTACTGTGAGTGATCTTACCGACTACACGAATTACTGAAGGCTCCAGATCTCCCTCTCCATCTCTCTCTGGCTGATCAACCAGTTTCCATGAGGTATTTGGATGAGACAGGAGTTAGGAACATCCTGATGAACTGCATGAGACAGAAATAGACAGAATGGGAAATTAGACGGATGCAATGAGTATAACACATGCAGAGTGGCACTGAGTACAGCAGAGATCTCGATAATCCCAGCCTCCATCCCTTGCCTGTGTGCTGCATCTCTCTGGAAAGAACAATTCTGTTGACTCAGGATCTCAGGCCATCTGTAAGAGGGAGAAATGCTGACAGAGGCAGTAAATAGACTGACGCAGCGAGGGATACCAGATGGACAGATAGTGAGTAATAGCACATAATTAGACACTGTATTAACAGGGAACTGTTTGAATCTGTAACAAAGGCACTGGGATAATTGTGAGGGGATTCAACCTTCCTATCTCATCATCTTTTTGGCAGTGGCTCACAGATGAGGCTGACTCTCTCCCACTCTCAGTGGGGGTGGGGGAGTCTGGAGTTGTCTGTACAGATTGATGTGGCCTTCCACAGACTCTGTTACACTTGAGGCAGAACGTGAACATGGAAAGGGGGTGGGTGGGGCGTTGATATGACAGCGCGCTCCTTGTGCTGTTTTCTACTGGATTCCCGTTTTCCCCACAGAAAGTCTCGAGGTGCTCGGCACCTTCCCAATGCTCCTTCCCACTTCAGACGGTCTTGGCCGATTTGATTAAGAGATGAAAAAAAAACTGATCAATTCTGAAGTAATCAACATTTAGAAATGTGGAGGAGTGCAGTAGGAAGAGGAAATATTGTCAGTGTTTAATCAGAGTAGCGGAACAGGGAGAATTAAAGGTGCTGGAGGTGGTGAGAGTGTTACAGAGAGGGGCAAAGGCCTGAACAACATTACAAAGTCAGTACGAATTGCTGCAGCTAGAGCTGTTTCCAAAGGTCGGGATAGACATATGTATTTTTCATTGATTCATTCACGGCCTGAGGATGTCACCGGTTGGACCAGCATACATTGCCCTCCTGCTAATTGCCCAGAGGCAACTCAGAGTCAGCCATATTGCTGTGGGACTGGAGTCACATGTGAGCCAGACCAGGTAAGAATGTCAGCTATCCCTCCCTAAAGGACATACGTGAACAAGTTGATTTTTTTCCAGATAATCAACAATGCTTATACAGTGGCCTCACTAATGTCCTGTACAAATACACCATGACATCCCAACTCCTACCCTCAATGCTCTGCCCAATGAAGGGTGACCATCCCAAACACCTGCTTCACCAGCCTGTCTACCCGTGACACTACTTTCAAAAAACTGTGTACCTGCATCCCTGGGTCACTGATTGACAACAGTACCCAGGGCGCGAACATTAATTGTACAAGTCCAGCCTGGTCTGCTTTAGCACAATACAGTATCTTGCATTTCTCCACCTGTTATTCCTAACCTCACTGGTCCAGCAGTAGTGTTGATCCCATCGTACTCTTCGATACCCCTCTTCACTGTCCACTTTATCACCAATTTCAGTCTCACTCACAAACTTGCTAACCATGGCGACTGTATTATCATCCAAACTGTTGATATAAATGATGCACAACAGTGATCCAGCACCGAACCCTACAGCACACCGTTGGTCACAGGCCTGCAGTTTGAGCAGTAACCCTCTATGAACATGCTCTGTCTCCTACCGTCAATCCTGTTTTTTATCCAGTTGGTGAGCGCTCCCTGGTTATGTCTGATCTAAACTTACTAACCAATCTACCATGCAAAACCTTGTCAAAGGCCTTCATAAAGTTCATGTGGACATCGTGTACTGCTCTGCTTTGACCTCTCACTTGTCTACCTCCACACTCAGGTTTGAGGCATGATTTCCCGTGCACAAAGCCATGCTGACGATCATTAATCTGTCCTTACCTTTCCAAATGCACGATGATCGTTTCTCTCAGAATCTCCTCCAACACATTACCACCCCTGCATCAGTCTCACTGGTCCGTAGTAGCTGTTGATGATACAAATATCTCTGGAAGGGGCCCTGCAATTTCCTCCCTCGCTTCTCACAAGGCGCTGGGATACATCTGACCATGTCCCAAGGTTTTATCTAACTTATTGCATTTTAAGACATCCAGCACCTCCTGTTCTCCAATGTGAACTCTTTTCAAGACATCACTATGTATTTTCCCAAGTTCCCGACCTTCCAAGTCTTTCTCCACAGTAAATCTTAAAGCAAAATATGTGTTCAGTATCTCACCCATCAGCAGTGATTCCACACAGACAGCCTCATTGATCTTTCAGGGGCCCTACTATCTACCGAGCTAAGTTTTAGCCCTTGTTGAAACTTGTGAAAATGCTTCTGAAATTTCAAATATCCCTCTACCGCAACTAGCCTCCCCCACCCTTATCTATTCTGCATTTATGGTCACACCAAAATATAGAATCCAACAGGTTTAAAAATATTCCCCTTTTATAAAATCATACATCTCCCATTGTTTCTAAACATCCAGTTATCATTTATTGTCATATTCTTTATATCACATTCCGGCACGTTCCCGACTTACTGTCAGGCTAACACCGTTTGGTTCAGACTGACAGCACAAAGGATTTGAGGAATCCTTGTGTATCAATCTGAAACAGGTAGCTTACAGGATCAGCAGGTCAAAGAGAAGGCAAAGGGAATGGAGTCTAAAAATAGGGAGGTCTTGCTAAAACGATGCAAGGTACAAGTCAGACCAGACCTAGATTATAATGAACAGTATGCGTGCCCTAAGGAAAGACATTCTTGTGTTGGAGGCAGGCCAGGGAAGGTTCACTCGGCTGATTCTGGAGATGGCGGGATTTTCCAATGAGAAGAAGTGGAGTAGATTGACCTTGAACCGAATGGGGTTTTGAAGAATGGGAGAGAAATTGAATGAAACATCCAGGATTGTGAGGGGCTTTGACAGAGTGGATGCCGTGAAGTTAGAAACTAGAACAGTACAGCACAGAAAAAAGTCCCTTCGGCCCACCATGGCTGTGATGACCATGATGCTACTCTAAACTAATCCCATCTGCCTGCACATGGGTGATATCCCTCTATTCTCTGCCTATTGATGTTTCTGTCTAAATGCCACTTCAAAACTGAGTGACAGTCTGCAGAGAACAACAGAATCCACGAATCCCCTTTGCATGTTTCAGGGTCAATGACAAAAGTTTCATTCTTTTAAAAATGACAACTCCTCAATTCCTGCATCTCATAAAACTGCCATTTAAAAATATTAAAATAAAGAACATTCTAAATGAAGGTTTTGATGAGGTGACCTCTGGTCAGTCCTGGAGATCTGTTTGTTCCAAGATGCACGGAGAGTGCTTTTTACCAGAGCACCACCAGGTCAGTGTCAGGCACACAGAGAGAACGGGCAAATAGATTCGCACCTGAATTCACATCTTCAAGCCTGGCAATCTTAAGCTGTGCTCACCATTCCAGTAAAGATCTCTAGAAACAGGACATCAGAGCCAGAAGACTGGAGGTTGGCTATCGTGTAGCTACTATTTAACAAAGGCAGTAAGGAAAGGCCATGGAACTACAGACTGGTGAGCCTGACATCGGTGTGTACGCTGTTGGAGGGAATCGTGAGGGATAGGATGTACATGTATTTGGAAAGGCAAGGACTGATTAGGGATAGTCAATATTTCTTTTTGAGTGGGAAATCATGTCTCACAAACTTGATTGAGTTTTTTGAAGAAGTAACAGAGAAGATTGATGAGGGCAGAGCAGTGGATGTGATCTATATGGAATTCAGTAAGGCGTTCAACAAGGTTCCCCATTGGAGACTGGTTAGCAAGGTTAGATCTCACGGAATACAGGGAGAAGTAGCCAATTGGTAAAGAACTGGATCACAGGTAGAAGACAAAGAGTGGTGGTGGAGGGTTGGTTTGCAAACTGGAGGTCTGTGACCAGTGGAGTGCCACAAGGATCGGTGCTGGGTCCAATATTTTGCATTGTTTCCATAAATGATCTGGATGTGAGAATAAGAGGTATAGTTAGTAAGTTTGCAGATGACAACAAAATTGGAGGTGTAGTGGCCAGCAAAACAGGTTACTTCCAATTACAATGGAATATTGATCAGATGGGCCAATGCGCTGAGAAGTGGCAGATGGATATTAATTCAGATAAATGCGAGGTGCTGTATTTTGCGAAAGCAAATCTTGGCTGGACTTATACACTTAATGGTAAGTTTTGACGGAGTGTTGCTGAACATAGAGATTTTGGAGTGCAGGTTCATAGCTCTTGAAAGCAGAGTCGCAGGTAGGTCGGATAGTGAAGAAGGCATTTGGTATGCTTTCTTTTATTGGTCAGAGTATTGAGTACAGGAGTTGTGAGATCATGTTGTGGCTGTACAGGACATTAGTTAGGTCACTTTTGGAATACTGTGTGCAATTCTGGGCACCTTCCTATCAGAAGGATGTTGTGAAACTTGAAATGGTTCAGAAAAGATTTACAAGGATGTTGCCAGGATTGGAGGGTTTGTGCGATAGAGAGGTTGAATAGGCTGGGGCTGTTTTCCCTGGAGTATCGAAGGCTGAGGGGTGATCATTTAGAGGTTTATAAAATCATTGGGGCGACCAGAGAGAGTTTTATAAAACCATATAGAGCTTTATAAAAGAGGGGCATGGAGAGGCTAAAGAGACAAAGACTTCACCCTCGGGAATGGGAGTCCCGAACTGGAGGACACAGGTTTACGGTTAGAGGAGAGAGATATAAAAGAGACTTAAGGGGCTTTTTTCACGCAGTGGGTAGTACGTGTATGGAATGAGCTGCCAGAGTAAGTGGTGGAGGCTGGTACAAAGATATCCGGATGGGTATATGAATCGGAAGGGTTTGTAAGAATATGGGCCAGATGCTGGTCGGTGGGACTGGATTGGGTTGGGATATCTGGTCGGCATGGACAGGTTAGACCGAAAGGTCTGCTTCCATGCTGTACATCTCTTTGACTCTATGATCGGCTGAATAGTCCAATCAAAGATGATCTGTGGTTCAAATCTTAACATCCTTCAGGGTCCACAACCCATTCTTGGTCCCATCCTGCAGGCTCGATGAATCCCACACTGTCTAACCTCCTGCAGGATCCACGTTCCTTCCGACATTAGTACCATCTTCCAGGTTCTGCAGCCCTTCCTACCTCCGTAACATGGCCCGGTCTCTACAAATCTTCCTTCCTCTGCAATGTTCCCCAGAAAGGCACTGGAGGATGATGGCATTTACAGAGTTAGGGAGGGATATCGGGATTGGAGGATTTTGCAGGCATTAGGAATATAGGGACTTGAGGAGGATTCACAGTTTATGAATGTTATATGGACTGTAGCAATTTACAAAGATAGAGATGGTTTCAGATTGGAAGAATCTGCAGAAAAAGTTTACATGATTAAAGGCAGGAACATTAGCAGTGTGCACGAACAGAGTGATCCTGTGTACCTGAAGTTACCACCCAAGTTGAGAGGGTGTTAAGAATGCATATGGTGTATTGGCTTTCATTAGCAGGTATGGCTAAGACCCTAAACATTTGTTTTCCCTCCAGAACGTGCTGTGGACAAAGACTGGGGAACGCAGAGAACAAGAGTAATACGTTAGACCACAATTGGAGTTCTCTGCAATTCCAACCTCCCTGCTACAGGAAGGATGTTGTGAAACTTGAAGGTGTTCAGAAAAGATGAACAAGATGTTGCAAGGATTGTTGCTGAATAAGCTGGGGTTATTTTCACTGGAGCATCAGAGACTGAGGGGTGACCTGACAGAGGTTTATATAAACATGAGGAGCATGGATTGGGTAAACAGTCAAGGTCTTTTCCCGGGGTTCGAGAGTCCAAACCTCGAGAGCATAGGTTTAAGGTTGAAGGGGAAAGGTTTAAAAAAGGGACTGAAGGGACAACTTTTTCACGCACATGGTGCTGTGTGAATGGAATAAGCTAAGAGAGAATGTAATGGAGACGGATACAATTACAACATTTAAAAGGTATCTGGATGGATATATGGATAGTCAGAGTTTAGCGGTACATGGGCCAAATGCTGGTAAATGGGATGCATTTATTTACATCTTCTAGTCAGCATGGATGAGTTGGATTGAAGGCTCTGTTTCCATGCTATAAACCTCTATTACTTGAAAAGAGTGTATGTTATAGAAGAGGTGGTGCTGGAGGTTTTAAAACACAAAAGAATGGAAAGCCCCAGGCCCTGATTAAGTGTATCACAGGACATTGTGGGATGCTAGAGAAGAAATTGTGGAGCTACTAGCAAGGGAATTTATTCCATTGACAGCCATGTGTGATCGGCTGGAAGGCTGGAGGGTGGCATAGTGGATTTCTAAGATTTCAAAGGGATCTTGATGAAATGAGTGAATGGGCTGAAAAACTGCAGTTGGAATTCAATCTGAATAAATGCGAGGTAATGCATTTGGTAAAACAAACAAGGGTAGAGCTTATACAATTAATGTTCAGGCCTTGGTTAGTGTTTTAGAGCAGAGGGACCTCCGGGTTCAGGTACATAATCCTTGAGGCTTGCATCACAGGATGGGTAAGACAGTGCTTTGCATGCCTGACTATGGCTCAGTCCATTGAATATAGGATTTTAGACGTCATCTTGAGATTGTGCAGACATTTGTGAGGCCTGTTCTGCAATACCCCATCCAGTTCTGGTCGCCCAGTTATAGGGAGGATATTATTAACCTGAAGGGTGTTCAGAAGAGATTTACCAAGACGTTGCTGGGTATGAAAGGCTTGAGTTCTGAAAAATGGCTGGATATGCAGAGTTTTTTTTTGACTGGAGCCGGGAGGTTGAGAGGTAACCTTATAGAAGTTTAAGAAAAAAAGTTGGGATATAGATAGAGTCAGTGGTAGCTGCCCTTTCCTTTTGGTGATTGAGTCTCAAGTGGAGGGGCCACATTTTTCAGGTTAGAGGAGAGATATGTTCAAAAAAAGGATATAAGGGGCAAATAGTTACACAGAGGGTGGTTTGGGTCTGGAATGAACTTCCTGAGGTGGATGTCGGTACAATTACAACGTTTAGTTAAGTACATGAATAGGAAAGGGTTGGAGGGATATCGGCCAGCAACAGGCAGCTGGGACGAGTTTAGTTTGAGATTATGGTTGGTATCAACAGAAGGGTCAGTTTCCATGCTGTACAGCTCTGACAACAATATGGTTTTGATTCATTATTTAAGAAAGGCTGCAAGAGAAAGCCAGGGAACTGAAAACCAATTAGCCCAACGTCAGTGGTGGGTTAGTTGTGTAAGTGATTCTGCCAGACTGGAGTTACATTCGTTTGTAAAGGCAAGGATTGATGAAAGATAGTCAGCAGGGCTTTGTGCATACAAAGTCAAGTCTCACTAACTTGATGGCTTGTGTTGAATTGATGACCAGACATTGTCTACACCAACGTCAACAGGGCCTTTGACGGGATTTAGCATGATGTAGGGTGTAGGTTTGCTCGCTGAGCTGTAGGTTTGATATCCAGATGTTTCGTTACCTGGCTAGGTAACATCATCAGGGGGTTTCACCACAAACCCCAGGAACCCCATCCAGGAGAAAGATATAAATAGAAAGCAGGAGACCACAGCTTCGCTTCACTTGGAGGTCGCCACTGATGATGTTACCGTGCCCAGGCAACGCAAATTCTGGATATCAAACCTACAGCTCAGAGAGCAAACCTAAATCCTAAACCTCAATCTGAGCAACAAACCTTCATAAACCTTGCATTTAGCATGATATACTGGTTCGTAAGATTAGATCACTTGTGATCAGGAAGAGCTAGTCAACTGGACACAAAATTGGCTTGACAGTAGAGACAGGGGTTGGTGGGAGAGGGTTGTTGTTCAGACTGGAGGCCTGTGACCAGCAGTGTGCTACAAGGATCAGGGATGGGACCACTGATGTGCATCATCTACATAAACAATTTGGTTGAGAATATTGGAGTCATTGTTAGGAATTTTGTGGATGATCAAATGAATGGTGCAGTGGGCAGTCAATACGGTTATCAAAGCGGATCTCGACCAACTGGGCCAGTGGACCAAGGAATGAAAGATGGATTTTAATTCAGGTATTGAGTTTTGGACTAACACAGATAATGGTACAGCCCCGGGTAGTGTTGTCGAACAGAGAGAGACCAAGAGGTGCAGTTACATTGTTCTTTGGAAGGAGCATCACAGGTGGACAGGATGGGGAAAGTGGTACTTGGCACACTTGCTGTCATTGGCCAGCACTTTGATACATGAGTTGGAGATATTTGTAACATTGTCTTCAATATTTCCCTTGGACAGAGGAGGCTTATAAGGGGTGACCTTATAAAGGTTTACAAAACCATACGGAGTGTAAGAATGATGAATAGCCAAGGATAAGTGAGTTCAAAACTAGAGGGTATAAACGAGAGGTGAGAAAACAAAGATTTAAAGAGGGAGCTGAGGGGCAACATCCACAGAGGATGGTGCATAGACGGAATGAACTGCCAGGGGCACATGGGAGAAACAAGAATAATTACAACATGGAAAAGAAATTTTGGCAGGCACATGGAGAGGGGAAGGTTTGAAGGGATATGGGCCAAACACAGGCAAATGTGACTCATTCAGGTTTGGGGAAAATAGTCAGCATTGATGACTTGGACTGAAGGTTCTGTTTTCATGCAGCATGACCCTGTACCCAGTTAACGAGGAGGAGAATACGGAGATAAGGCATGTTGTAGACAGTGAAGCAAGGTATAGTCATAGGGATGGTAGTCTGCAATGCAGTACATTTCAAATATGCAGAGGGTCTATATGTAAAGAAGGAGGTTACAGAGATAGCAACTGTTATAGGAGTTAAAAATTATTGAAGACACTGATCCACAAGACATACCATAGGTACAGTGTTGGAGAAGGTACACAGAACAGAAAGATCTCAGGCAGCATTCTCACCCTCTCGTGGGAGGCCTGCTTTCCCCTTTGTTGTACTGAGGCTCACGAAGAGAGCACAGGCCTGGATTGATAACTGTGAACTCTCTACGTTGTCTCAGTACAACGTAAGTTAAAGTAGACGTGGTGATTGAGCCAGAGTTGTGTCTGTACTGTGCTCCCCCTCCAGCACTGTGTCTATGTCATGTCCAGTTAGCTGATGTTTGGATCCCGCACATTGCTGTTTGCTCTGTGCATTGTGAGTGATCTTACCTCACTGCAGGATTTATTGAAGGCTCTAGATCTCCCTGCACTTTGTCTATCTGGCTGACCAACCATCTTCAATGGGGTGATGGATGGAACACCCAGCAGCTGGGAAGTCTATTGTATCTCACTGAGTACCTACAGGAGACAGACAAATAGACAGAATGGAAAATTACACTGATGTAGTGAAGGTTACACATGTAGAATGGCACTGAGTCCCACAGAGATCTGTAAAATCCCAGTCTCCACCCCTGGCCTGTGCTGTTGCATCTCTCTGGAGTGGAGAATTCTGTTGGCTCAGGATCTGGAGTAGCTGCAAAAGTGAGAGACACTGACAGAGGCAGCAATGAGACCCACACAGTAAGGGATACCACATGGAGAGATACTGAGTGATATCACCAGAGTTCAGGAAGGTGTCAGGATCAAACAATTGTGACAGAAGAAAATGTTTTGCTTCATGATGCACTGGTATCAGTGCTCAGGCAGGAGCAACGTGCGAGCAGGTGAAGTCATGGCCTAGTGGAGTTATTGTTAGAGCTAATGTTCAGCTCAGCTAATGTTCAGGGGAGACAGGTTTGAATCCTACCATCTGAAGTGGTGGAATTTGAAATCAATAAATTCAAATATTATCATTAACCATCCATAAATATGTATTAAACCATTCCTGATGTACAAAAAACCCAAACACTTGTCCTTTCGAGAATGACATCTGCCCATACTCACATGGTCTGCACGACATTCCCACAGCAAAGTGTTGTCCAAATCCAAATAGAAAAAGGTGATGCATTGGAACAGCATGGGGATGTGGCTGAAGACAAGCAGAAAGGATCAGGATGGGCCAGAGTTTAACTAAAAAAAACTACATTAACGAAATTGATTGTGATAGGAAATTGTGGAAAAGAGTACAGAAACTTTTTTTCCGCATAGACAAAGTATCTTCAATAAGTTAGCTGGATTTGTGACACAGCTGAAAGAGATTTAGATACCAGAGAGATGTGGTTACAGGGTAAACAAAATGTGGAACATAAATATTCAATGGTTCACAACCTTGTGGAAACTCAGGCAAAATGGACAACGCTAACAATAATGGGTAACAAAGGAGTTAGATAGAAAGCGCGGGGGGTGAGGGTCGGGGGGTCCTTAAAAATCAAAGGGCAAACAATGGTCACAAAATATCCTTAGCAGATACTGTTAAGGATAAGCCACTAGATATTTAATAACTACTTAGAGCGTAAAAGGATCCCCAACTAAGCAGTGGGGCCTGTTAGAATCCAAAGGGACAATCTGTGCATGGAACCAGAGGAAGTAGGTGAGGTCTTCAATGAGAACTTCCCATCTGTATTCACACAGGAGAAAGGCATTGTAGCTGGGGATTTCAGTTGGGATGGAGAGGTTTTGGAACATCTTATGATCAATGAGAAGGTGGCGTTAAATGTATTCACAGGCACAAAGGTGGAGAAATTCCCAGTAACAATAAAATATATCCCAGGCAGTTATGGGAAGTAAGGGAGGAGATTGCTGGGGCCCTGGCGGGTACATTTAATACTTTGCTGGCCACAGGTGAAGTGCTGAATGACTGGAGGATGGTGAATGTGGTTCCTTTGTTCAAGAGCAGCAGGGATAGGCCAGGTAATTACAGAGAAGATAGTCTGACAGCAGGGGGAGGGAAAATATTGGAAACAATTGTGAGGGGCACGATGAATCAGCATTCGAAAGGACTGGAATGCATTAGGGATTGTCTGTATGTATTTGGTAGAGGACTGTCCTCTGTTATTGATGAGGGCAGTGCAGATGATGTGGTAACATGGTGTTTATTAATGTCTTTGACAAGGTCTCACATGGAAGGCCGGTCCAAAAGGAAAGAGCCCATGGAATCCAAGGCAAGTTGGCAAATTGGATCCATAATTGGTGGAGCAGGTTTTTCACGACTGGAAAACTTTGCCCAGCGGGTGTACCACAGGGTTCTGTACAGGAACCATTGCTGGTTATTATGTACATTAATATCTCGGATGTGAAAGCAGAAGGTATCATTGGTAGGTTTGCAGATGACATGAAAGGTGAGGGTGTTGTCCACAGTGAGGGAGTGGACTCAGGCTGTCGTCTGATATTGATCAGATGATAAACTGAGCAGAATAATGGCAGATGGAGTTTATTGTGAGGTAATGTGCTGTGGGAAGTCTAGTCAGTGAATGATATCCATCAAGAATAGGTAGGTCCACCTGGAGTACTAAGGAATACAGGGACCTTGGTGGACAAGTCCTTGGATGTCTGAAGGTGTCAGCACAGGTAGACAGGGTGGGGAATACACCTGAACTGGGAACATGAGGGGGACACATCCTGGTGGGAAGAGTTGCTGGAGCTGCTCGAGAGGATTTAAAATCGTCTGGCAGGGATGTGGGACCGCAAACAGTCGTACAGCCAGAAAGAAGTTTGAGGCTTGTATAGATGTTCAAGAGAGCAATTTAAATAGACAAGACAGGCACGAACATAGCAGACAATGAGGGAAAATTGATTAATTAAACTGCATTTATTTCAATGCAAGGGGCTGCACAGATAAGGCAGATGAACCCAGAGCATGGAAGGGAACATGGGACTGGGATACCATAGATATTACAGAAACACAGATAAGAGAGGGACAGAACTGGCAACTCAATGTTCCACTGGACAGAGGCTACAGGAAGGATAGAACAGGAGGCAAAACAGGAGGAGAGCTGGTGGCTTTGATTGGGGGAAAACATCACAGCAGTACCTCGAGAGAATATTCATTCAGTTAAGACCATAAGACATAGGAGTGGAAGTAAGGCCATTCGGCCCATCGAGTCCACTCTGCCATTCAATCATAGCTGATGGGCATTTCAACTCCACTTACACGCATTCTCCCCGTAGTCCTTAATTCCTCAAGACAACAAGAATCTATCAATCTCTGCCTTGAAGACATTTAGCGTACCGGCCTCCACTGCACTCTGCGGTAATGAATTCCACAGGCCCACCACTCTCTGGCTGAAGAAACGTCTCCGCATTTCTGTTCTGAATTGACTCCCTCTAATTTTAAGGCTGTGTCCACGGGTCTTAGTCTCAATGATATCATATTAGTGGAATGATATAAGTGGAACTGAGAAATAAAAATTGGTCATCAGTTTGCTACGATTGTACTACAGCGATAGGCAATGGGAGATGAAGGAGAAAATATGTCAGGAGATCTCAGATATCTGTTAGAATGATAGCGTCGTAATGGTAGGGGATTTTAACCTTTCCAAACCTGGACTGGGATTGCTACTGTGTTAAGCAGAAATTCCCAGTCATTATGTAAAAGGCCCAACTGGAGAATGGGGCTAAAGCTGACCTCCCGTTGGGAAACAAGGTCGGGAACGGGACTGAGGTGTTAGTGGGGGAGCGCTTTGGAAAGTCACCAGAATTGTATTAGCTTGAAAATAGCGATGGAAAAGGACAGGCCTGGTCCACAAGTTCAAGTTATACAATGGAGCAAGATAGACATGAATTTTTAAAGTAGATCTGGGGAGGCTATTTGCAGGCAAAGGGAAGTGTGGCAAGTAGGAATATTTTAAAACCGAGATAAAAGGAGCGATCAGCACCAGCGTGTTCCTGTTAGTGTGCAGCTCAATGCTGACTGAATTCGGAAACACTGGCTGAGTTCGAGGCTCCGGTCAAGAAGAAAGGGGGCACATGTCAGATATAACTGGCTGACTCAAGGAAATCCCTTCAGGAGCATCAGGGCTGTAGAAATACATTTAGGATGGAAATCAGGAATGTAAAAAGGGGACACGAGATTGCTTTGGCAGAGAAAGTTAAGGAGAATCCAAAGACACTCTACAAGTGTATTAAGAGCAAAAGAAGAGCTCGGGACAAACCCGGTCTCCTTAATGATCAATAAAGGCAACGATGTGTGAAACTACAAGATCCAAAACAAATATTTCACTTTGGAACTTACTGTGGATAAAGACTGGGGCGCTCAGGGAACTAAACAGTGTTTGGCCTGACTACTATTTGAATACTGTGTGCAGTTCTGGTCTCAATGCTGTGGATGTTGTGGAACCTGAAAGGGTTCAGATGACCAAGGATTTGCCAGTGTTGGAGGGTTTGCGCTGCAGGGAAAAACTGCATAAGCTGGGGCTGAATTCACTTGAACATGGGAGGCTGAGGAGTTACCTGATAAAGGTGTTTAACATCATGATGGTCATCGATAGGGTGAATATACGAGGTCTTTTTCCCAGGTTGGGGGGATTGCAAACCGAGAGGCCATAGCTTTAAAGTGCAAGGGGAAATTTTCAAAGGGACCTAAAGGGCAATTGGTTCCGGCAGATTGTATGGAATAAGCTGCCAGAGGAAATAGTGCAGGCTGATAGAAATACATTTAAAAGGCATGTGGATGGGTATATGAATAGGAAGGGTTTAGAGGGATATTGGCAAAATTCTTGCAAATGTGACTGGATACGTCATGCAGGAGTTGGTCTGAAGGTTCTGCTTCTGTGCTGTACATCTCTGTGACTCAATGTCCTGAAATGAGTCCACATTATAGAAAAGGAGGTGCTGGAGGTTTTAACACACAAAGGTAGATAATTACCCAGGACTTTATCAAATGTACATTAGGACATTGTGGAAAGCTGGCGAAGAAATTGTCGGGGCCCTAGCAGAAATATTTGTACCATAGAGTGCTATGTGTGATAGGTAGGTAAACTGGAGGGTGGCATTGTGGACAGTGAAGAAGGTTTTCTAAGATTACAAAGGGATCCTGATGAAATGTGTGAATGGCTGAAAAATAGTAGATGGAGTTCAATCTGAATAAATGTGAGGTAATGCATTTGGTACAACAAACACGGGCAGGACTCATCCAATTAATGATGGAATCAGCGGTAGTGTGTTGTAGAACTCGGGGTTCAGGTAAATAATTCTTTGAAGCTTGCAACATGGAGAGACAGGATGGTCAAAAAAGGTGCTTGCCCCACTTTCTTTCATTGCTCAGTCCTTTGGATATAGGAGTTGGGAAGTCACATTGAGATTATACAGGCCATTGCTGACACCTCTTCTGGAATACTGTGTCCAGTTCTGGTCGCCCAGGATATCGGAAGGATATTATTAAGCTGGAGAGGGTTCAGAGGAGATTTACTGGGACGTGGATGGTTATGGAAGGTTTCAGTTATGAAGAAAGGCTGGACAGATTGGTATTTTTTCATTGAAACCTGAACGTTGACAGATGACCTTATAAAAGTTTATAAAATCGTGAGGGGGATAGATAGAGTTAATGGGAGTTATATTTTCCCATGGACATGGGAGTTTCAAGACAACGCACAACATTTTTAAGTTTAGAGGAGAGACATTAAAAAAATGGGGGCACATTATTACACAGAGGGTAGGTTGTGTGTGGAATGAACTTCCCAAGGAAGGGGCGAACATGGGGAAAATTACAATGTTTAAAAGACGTTTGGATTACTCCAGGAATAGGAAAGGTTTGAAGGAATATGATCCAGAAACAGGCAGGTGGGACGAGATCAGTTTTAGAGTATGGTTAGTGCTAACCAACAGTGCAGTATGACTGTCTGACTGTGATTATAATATTGTGTCATTAATTAAGGAAGGATGCTAGAGAAAGCCAGTGGTGTACAGACTTGTGAGCCAGACATCAGGGTGGGTCAGTTGTTGAAGGTCATTCTGACAGGTATGACTTATTTGCAATGGGAAAGATAAGGACTGATTACAGCCAGCCAGCATGGCTTTGCTCGTGGGAAAACATGGTAAAAACAATGACTGCAGATGCTGAAAACCAAATACTGGATTAGTGGTGCTGGAAGAGCACAGCAGTTCAGGCAGCATATTTCGCTGCGCGTGGGAAAACATGTCTCACAAACTTGAATGGAGTTTGTTCAAGATGTGACCCAGAAGATAGATGAAGGCAGAGCAACAGACGTCAAGGTGTAACATGATCTATTGGTAAGTAAGGGTAGATCACAAGGGATCAGGGAGAGCTCGCCAACTTGATACACAATAGGATGACAGTGGGAGACAGAGGGAGGTGGGAGAGGGTTGTTGTTCAGACTGGAGGCCTCTGACCAGCAGTCTGCTTTCAGGATTGGTGCACCATTTACATAAACAATCTGAGTGAAAATATAGCAGTCTTTGTTAGTATGTTTGTGGATACCAAGATTAGAGGAAGAGTGCGCAGGGAATATAGTTATCGAAGGGGATGTTGATCAACTGGGCTAGTGGGCCAAGGAATGAAAGATGGAATTTAATTCAGGTGCTGGATTTAATTAAGTCAAACCAGGGCGGACTAATACAGTTAATGGTCGGGCCCTGGACTGTGTTGTCAAACAGGGAGAGATCAAGAGGTGCTGTAACATGGTTCGTTGGAAGTGGCATCACACGTGGACAGAGTGGTGGGGAAAGCAGCATTTGGCACACTTGTCTTCATTGGTCAGAGCAATGCGTACATGAGTTGGAGATATTTGTAACATTGTCGTCAATATTTCTCCTGGGCAGAGGAGGCCACTGGGTGACTTTGTAAAGGCTAATGAAACCATGTCGGGCCTAAGTCAGGTGAATAGCCACGGGTAGGTGAGTCCAAAGCTAGAGGCATAAACAGGAGGTGACAGAGCAAGTATTTAAAGAGGGAGCTGAGGGGCAACATTATCCACAGAGGGTGGTGCATAGACGGAATGGACTGCCAGAGGAAATGGTAAAAACAAATACAATTACAACATGGAAAAGACACTTGGGCAGGTACATGAAGAGTAGAAGATTTGAAGGGACATGGGCCAAACACAGGCAAATGTGACTCATTCCATTTTGGAAACCTCAGCCGAAGAGTCATGCCGCACAGAAACAGACCCTGTGTCTCCAGTTGTTGGAGGAGGAGACTATCGAGACAAGGCATGTTGGAGAGACTAAAGCAAGTTACAGCGATACGGATGGTCATCTGGACTGGAGGTTTGAAATATGTGAAATAATTGGTGAGGGGGAGGAGAAGACAGAGATAGGAACTGTTATATGAGTTAGAATGATTGAAGACACTGGTCCACAAGACAAGCCATAGAAACAGTGTTGGAGAGGGAATAGGGAATAGGAAGATCCCAGGAAGCATTAACACCATCTCGTGGGAGGCCTGCTTTACCCTCTGTTGTCCTGATGTTCACCAAGACAGCACATGCCTGGATTGAAAACTGGGAACTCTTGATGCTGTCTCAGTACAAAACCAAACATAAAGTAAAGGTAGTGACTGAGCCTGGTGTGGGTCTGGACTGTACTCACCCTCCAGTACTATATTTATGTTATGTCTTGTTAGCTGATGTTTGGAGCCCTCTCATTGCTCTCTGCTCTGTGCACCGGAATGATCTCACCTGGCGGCCGGATTTATTGAAGGCTCCCGCCTCCCTGACCTTTGTCTCTCTGGCAAACCAACCATCTTCCCAACCAGCAGTTGGCAAGTCTATTGAGTCATGAACTCCCTGAGTACCTGCAGAAGACACATAAATAGGCAGAATGGGAAATTAGAATGATGCTGTGAGGGTTACACATGTAGAATGGCATTGAGCCTCACAGAGATCTTGAAAATCCCAGTCTCCAATCCTGGTTTGTGCTGCCTAATCTCTCTGGAATGGAGAATTCTGTTGGCTCAGGATCTGGAGTAGCTGCAAGAGTGAGAGGCGCTGACAGAAGCAGCAATTAGACCCACACAGTGGGCGATACCACATGGAGAGATACTGAGTCATATCACCAGAGTGCAGGATCAAACAATTGTGCAGGAAGAAAGGGTTTTGATTCATGTTGCAGTGGAATGGGCAACCTGTGAGCAGGCGAAATAACAGCCTAATGGCATTATTGTGAGACAATTAATGCAGAAACTCAGCAAATGTTCTCTGGAGACAGGTTCAAATCCCACCATTGCAAATGTTCGGATTTTAATTAAATGTTTCAGAAATGATTAGATTAAAAACCTATAAATGAGTATTAAATAATTGCTGATGTTAAGAAATATCCATAGAGTGCATTGAAGTCTTAAGTGAAGTAATCTAAGATGGGACTGGGATATCACAGGTATTTCAGAACAACAGCTGAGGGAGGGACAGGACAGGCAGCTCAATGTTCCAGGGGACAGATGCTGCAGGAAGGACAGAAGGGGAGCTGAGAGAGGAGGAGAGCTGCTGGTTCTGATTGGGTGAAACATCACAGCAGGACTGAGAGAGGATATTCCTGCAGGACCGCCCAGTGAAGCTGTGTTCGTGGAATTAATTGCTGGAAAAGCGCAGCAGGTCAGACAGCATCCAAGGAATCCTGAAGAAGGGCTTATGCCCGAAACGTCGATTCTCTGTTCCTTGGATGCTGCCTGACCTGCTGCGCTTTTCCAGCAACACAATTTCAGCTCTGATCTGCAGCATCTGCAGTCCTGACATTCTCTTCGTGGAATTAATCAAGAACAATTGGTCTTCCCTTTCCTCTGATTGGTCCACAGACCCCGAGAGCCCCGCCCTCCTGCACGTTGACCTTCGCAAGATGGCGACCCTCAGGCCCGTGTTCCCTCATCCCTCAAACAAATGGCGGCCGTGATCCTGGACCGTTTCCCTGATCAAAGACTGCCACCTCCTGACCCGGGCCTGAAGGGTCTTTTTCGGGGTTTTTAACCTTTACTTGGGACTTGTGAGTTCTCTCCGCTCCTTTCTCCCAAAGAGGCTCCCACACACCGGCTCTGAGCGCCGCTCTTTGAAGCCGATCGCAGCCACTGCCGGAGAAAGTTGCTCCATGTCTCTCTGT
The DNA here is from genome assembly GCF_047496795.1 of Chiloscyllium punctatum. Lineage (NCBI taxonomy): Eukaryota > Metazoa > Chordata > Chondrichthyes > Orectolobiformes > Hemiscylliidae > Chiloscyllium > Chiloscyllium punctatum. Next base: position 43,596,969 of record NC_092767.1, read on the forward strand.
CCTGGTCAATGTGACACTGCGCATGCTCCACATAGAAAGCAAACTACGCGTGCGTCTGAAGTTATCAATGAGTTTACAGAGAATATTCATACCCGCACAGAATCATGGGCGAAATATTAGTCATTAACAATTGCTCTGTCGAGTTATAGTCATGGCGCTATCTAGCATGTAAATAGACTGGTCGCTTCAATTTAACCATACCGGCCAGGTATGTAAATTACCAATTGTTCTGGGAGTTTGAAAAGAGGTTTCTTACTCGAGTTGTGCAAATCGTTTGGAAATATGTACGTTATCAGATTTGCATCTCAACTGTTTGTTAAAATTTCACATAGATGTTTGAGAGAGTTTTCATGCTCCACTATGTTAATGAGAATTATCAATCCTGCAAAACAGTTTGCTTTCTGACCAATCTTGAAGCGTTTACTCCCCGAGAATGCTTTGGCCCTGCACCTCACTCACTTCCCTTCTGGTTGGAGGACCGGCCGCTGCTCGGTCATCAGTTCCGCCCCTTCCTCCCAATTGCAGAGTTGATTCAGACCTGACTCAGCAGGCTCAGCACAAGAAACAATAAGGGACAAGGGAAGTTAGAGTCGATGTCTTGTGATGTAGTGAAAATATCCCGAATCTTGGATCGAGAGGCTTGAGTTCAATTCACAGCTAGTGCAGGTGTGTGTAATAATTACTTTGAACAGGTTCATTAGGAAAAACAAGGGAAGTTAGGAACAGAGGAAAAAATATAGAAAATACATACAATGTGGTGGGGCTCTCAATGCTCAGATTATTTCCGTCTTTACCAAGTGTTTCAGAGCCCCATTGGTCCCAATACATACTGTTGCACTCCTCCTTGTGCACAGCCAGATACCACGATTGTGGGGCAAATTGTGGGGTGGGATATGGAGGTGCTTTCGTGGAATTTCCTCAGTTTTAGAGGTGAAAATGGGTGAGAAGGTGTAGTGTTTTGTATGGAGTTACCTATTCCCCTCCTGTTGCAGCATCATATTATTGCCCTGACTCTACCTCGTACATTGTTGGCAGAGATCGCTGACATTTTGAAAGCCCACAATACAAAGTCCATCACTCTGTTTAAGACAGCAGAAATCTCTTGTAGCACTATAGTCATAGAACAATACAGTGCAGAACAGGCCCTTCGGTCCTTGATGTTGCGCCGACCTGTGAATTATTCTCAGCTCGTCCCCCTACATTATCCCAAAATCAATGATGTGCTTAAGTAAAGGATTGTTAAAATTTCCCTAATGTGGCTGAGTTAACGACATTAGCAGGTAGTGCATTCCATACCCTAACCACTCTCTGAGTAAAGACACTGCCTCTGACATCTGTTTAAATCTATCACCCCTCAATTTGTAGTTGTACCCTCCACACATGCTAGCGTCATCATCCTCGGAAAACGACTTTCACTGTCTACCCCATCTAATCCTCTGACCATGAGGTATGTCTCTCTCAAATCCCCTCTTAGTCACTTCTTGCCAATGCGAACAGGTTCAAGTCTCTCGACCTTTCCTCATAAGACCTTCCATCCAGACCAGGCAACATCCTGGTAAATCTCCTCTGCACTTTTTCAAATGCTTCCACATCCTTCCCATATTATGGGCACCAGAACTGTACACAATATTCCAAGTATGGCCACACCAGCATTTTGTTCAGTTGCAGCATGATATTGCAGCTCCGGAACTCAATCCCTCTATGAATGAAACCTAACACACCGTATACTGCCTTAACAATACTATCCACCTGGGAGGCAACTTTCAGGCATCTATGTAAATGGACTCCAACATCCCTCTGCACACCCACACTACCAAGAATCTTTCCATTAACCCAGTACACTGCCTTCCTGTTATTCTTCTCAACGGCATCACCTCACATTTAGCTGCATTTAACTCCATTTGCCACCTCTCAGCATAATTCTGCAGTTTATCCAATTCCACCTGCAATCTGTAACATTCTTCCACACTGTCCACTCCACGGACTTTAGTGTCGTTTGCAAGTTTACTGATTCAGCCACCTATGCCTGCATCTACGTCATTTATAAAAATGGCAAACAGCAGTGGTGCCAAAACGGATCCTTGTGGCACACCACTACTAACCTGAGTCCAGGCTGAATATTTTCCATCAGCCACCACTCGCTGCCTTCTTTCAGAAAGCCAGTTTCGAATCCAAACTCCTATATCACTCTCCGTTTCATGTCTTTGCATTTTCTCCAACAGCCTACCATGTGGAACCTTATCAAAGGCTTTACTGAAATCCATGTATATCATGTCAATTGCCCTACCCTCATCTACATGCTTGGTCACCTTCTCAAAAAACTCAGAGGTTTGTGAGACATGACCTGCCCTTGAGGAAACCATGTTGACTATCTGAAATCAAATTGTTGTTTGCTCGTTGACTATAAATCTTATCTCTTATAATCCTTTCCAAAACCTTTCCTACAACAGAAGTAAGGCTCACTGGTCTATAATTACCTGGGTCATCTCCATTGCCCTTCTTGATCAAGGGCACAACATTTGCAATCCTTCAGTCCTCTAGTTCCAAACCTGTAGAGAATGACGACTCAAATATCAAAGCCAAGGTCTCTGTTATCTCCTCCCTAGCTTCCCAGAGAATCCTCAAATAAATCCCATCCAGCCCAGGGGACTTGTCTAATTTCTGGAATTGATAACACCTGATCGTAACTAACCTCGATCCTTTCTAGTCTAATGTGTTGTACCTCATTCTTCTCCTCTACAATATTCTCCTTTTCCTGAGTGAAAGCTTATGAGAAATGTTCATTTAGCACCTCACCGATCTCCACAGGGTCCACACTGAACTTCCCACTTCTGTCTTTGACTGGCCATATTCCTCCACTATGCTTTTGTTTCTCACATACCTATAGAAATCTTTAGGGTTCTCCTTTATTCTATTCACTAAAGACTGCTCGTGTCCTCTCTTTGCTCTTAACTCTCTCTTTAAATCCTTCCTGTCTGATATGTAACTCTCCATTGCCTCATCTGTACCATCTTGCCTCATCAATACATAAGCCTCCTTCTTCTTCTGAACAAGAGATGCAATTTCCGCAGTAAACCATGGTTCCCCTACCTTATCACTTCCTTCCTGCCTGACAGGGACATACCTGTCAAGGACATGTAATATCTGTTCATTAAACCAGCTCCACATTTCAGTAGTCTGCATCCCCTGCATTTTGCTCTCCCATTCTATGCATCCTAATTCTTGCTGAATCGCATTATATTTGCCCCGCCCCAACGATAAGGAGGAGGTTAATTAGGTTGTTTCCGGAGATGAGGGGTTTGGCTTAACAGTAGATTGGTAATATATTCATTGGAATTCAGAAGAATGGAAAAATATAAAATAATGAATGGAACGGATAAAATAGAAGTAGAGAGGATGTTGCCACTGGCAGGTGAAGCTAGCACAAGAGGGATCATCTCAAGATTTGAGGCAGCAAATTTAAGACTGAATTCAGAAGGAACTTCTTGACCTCTACGGAATTCATTGCCCAGGGAAGTAGTTGATGCTAGTCCAGTAAACATTTATAAAGGTAAGGTAGGTTTTTTAAAAAAGAAATAATTAATTAAGGGATATGGTGAGAATGTGAGTAAATGGTTCTGCATCCACAAAATGATCAGCCATGGTCACATTGAATGGCAGAGCAGGCTCAAAGGGCAGGATGGCCTTCTCCTGTTCCTAGTTCTTTTGTTATGTTATGCATTCCTCCCTCACTCGACTTGGAAGTGCTGTTTCTGGATTAGTGGTGCTGGAAGAGCACTGTAGTTCAGGCAGCATCTGAGGAGCAGTAAAATCGACGTTTTGGGCAAAAACCCTCCATCAGGAATAAAGGCAGAGAGCCTGATGTGTGGAGAGATAAGCGAGAAGAGTGTGGGGAGAAAGTAGCATAGAGTACAATAGGTGAGTGGGGGAGGGGATGAAGGTGATAGTTCAGGGAGGAGGGTGGAGTGGATAGGAGGAAAAGAAGATAGGCAAGTAGGACAAGTCATGGGGACAGTGCTGAGCCAGAATTTTGGAACTAGGGTGAGGTGGGGGAATGGGGAAATGAGGAAACAGAAGTCCACATTGTTGCCCTGGGGTTGAAATGTGGACTTCAACAGTTTCCTCATTTCCCCTTCCCACACCTCACCCTAGTTACAAACGTCCAGCTCAGCAGTGTCCCCTTGACTTGTCCTACCTGCCTATCTTCTTTTCCACCTATCCGCTCCACCCTCCCTCCGCCCCATCACCTTCATCCCCTCCCCCACTCAACTATTGTACTCTATGCTACTTTGTCCCCACCGCCACCCTCCTCGAGCTTATCTCTCCACGCTTCAGGGTCTCTGCCTTTATTCCTGATGAAGGGCTTTTGCCTGAAATGTCGAGTTTACTGCTCCTCGGATGCTGCCTGAACTGCTGTGCTCTTCCATCACCACTAATCCAGAATCTAGTTTCCAGCATCTGCAGTCATTGTTTTTACCTTAGAGGTGCTGGTGTTGGATTAGGATGGACAAAATTCAAATTCACAGAACACCATGTTATAGCCTAATGGGTTCATTTGGAAGTACGAGCTTTGCTGCTTCTTCATCAAATGGTTGTGTGATTTTTAACTTTGTCACTCACTCTTGTAACTGATAAACAGCAACAAAAGTCATGAAGCAGTGCGTATGCTCTAGCCAAGAATCGGGCCCGGGTGGGACGAGGTTGAGCAATTCATCAACTTCACCAACACATTCCATCCTGACCTTAAATTTACCTGGACCACCTCTGACACCTCCCTCTCCTTCCTGGACCTCTCCATCTCCATTAATGACTACCGACTTGACACTGACATTTTTTTACAAACCCACCGACTCCCACAGCTACCTGGATTATACTTCTTCCCACCCTACCTCTTGCAAAAATGCCATCCCATATTCAAAATTCCTCCGCCTCCGCCGTATCTGATCCCAGGACGACCAGTTCCACCACAGAACACACCAGATGGCTCCTTCTTTAGAGACCGCAATTTCCCTTCCCACGTGGTTAAGGATGCCCTCCAATGCATCTCGTCCACATCCCGCACCTCCGCCCTCAGACCCCACCCCTCCAACCATAACAATGACAGAATGCCCCTGGTGCTCACCTTCCACCCTACCAACCTTCGCATAAACCAAATCATCCATCAACATTTCCGCCACCTCCAAACAGACCCCACCACCAGGGATATATTTCCCTCCCCACCCCTTTCCGCCTTCTGCAGAACCGTTCCCTCCGTGACTACCTGGTCAGGTCCACGCCCCCCTAAAACCCACCCTCCCATCCTAGCACTTTCCCCTGCCACCGCAGGAACTGTAAAACCTGTGCCCACACCACCTCCCTCACCTCTATCCAAGGCCCTAAACGAGCCTTCCACATCCAAAGTTTAACTTGCACATCCATCAATATCATTTATGGTATCAGTTGCTCCCGATGTGGTCTCCTCTACATTGGAGAGACTGAGGCCTCCGAGCAGAGCACTTTAGGGAATATCTCCGGGACACCCGCACCAATCAACCACACCGCCCCGTGGCCCAACATTTCAACTCCCCCTACCACTCTGCCGAGGACATGGAGGTCCTGGGCCTCCTTCAACATCGCTCCCTTACCATCAGACGCCTGGAGGAAGAACGCCTCATCTTCCGCCTCGGAAAACTTCAACCCGAGGGCATCAATGTGGACTTCAACAGTTTCCTCATTTCCCCTTCCCCCACCTCACCCGAGTTCCAAACTTCCAGCTCAGCACTGTCCCCATGACTTGTCCTACCTGCCTATCTCCTTTTCCACCGATCCACTTCACCCTCTCCTCCCTGACCTATCACCTTCATCCCCTCCTCCACTCCACCATTGTACTCTATGCTACTTTCTCCCCACCCCCACCCTCCTCTAGCTTATCTCTCCACGCTTCAGGCTCACTGCCTGTATTCGGGCTTTTGCCCAAAAAGTCGATTTCGAAGCTACTTGGATGCTGCCTGAACTGCTGTGCTCTTCCAGCACCACTAATCCAGAATCTGGTTTCCAGCATCTGCAGTCATTGTTTTTACCCCAGTTAATGATGTCAGTGGTGGACCAATGGAAAGGCAGGGGTAGAGCTGGAGGACCTGGTGGGGCAGTTGGTCCTCCAGTCAATCAGTGAATGAGGGGCGGGGCTTAAATATACCACGTGATCATCTTCGCGGTCGGCGCAGATGTTGGGGATGTATGTGCGGAGTGCTGTTGGTAAGGAAAGAAATAAACAGCCGGAAGTGGGAGGGAAATGGTGTTGGTATGATCTGAGAGGTTTTACAATCATTTGGTACACATCCGAAAATACAAATTTGAAACTTCCAGTCTCATTTTTGAAGCAAACGGGAAAATGCCTTGTTGAGCAATCGGCCCGAGTGAGCGCCGCCATCTTTATTCGGGGCAACGATTCACTGGACACGTGCGCGGCCGCCAGCTTTGTAGGGGGCAAAGGGTGCAGCCTTCCCTGGTAAAAAGTGTCATAGGGCAGGATTTACACAGAGCACATTCAAACCCAGAGAAATGGACTTTTTTCTGGATTTGTTTCGTCATTCATTTAAATGATTTAGATGTGAACAGAGGCCGTATAGTTAGTAAGTTTGCAGGTGACACCAAAATTGGAGGTATTGTGGACAATGAAGAAGGTTATCTCAGAGTGCAGTGGGATATTGATCAGATGGGCCAATGGGCTGAGGAGTGGCAGATAGGATTTAATTTAAATAGATTAGGTTAGCATATCTGGTTGCCATAGGTTGGACCGAAGAAGTCTGTTTCTGTGCTAGACATCTTTGACTGTGGGGTCATAAAAGTGAACTCTGCTCTGGTTCACCTCTAGGTTCTCTGATGTCCACTTGTTCATTATCTAGCTTCCTCAGTCTCTCATGGGTATATTTTTGCTCTGTTAGTATTTTACTGTTACTTTCACAGCTGCTTTGTAAAGGAATTGAAAAATGTAGAGCTGGAAAAACCCAGCAGGCCAGGCAGCATCCAAGGAGCAGGAGAATCGACGTTTTGGGCATAAGCCCTTCTTCAGGAATGTAAATGAATTGTCCACTGCTGCCCGGCTCCTGACCATACGCTGTTCCATTATCAGGTTATTTTTTTCTACAATATCTTTGACAGTCAAGAATTCTTTTTTCCAATAAGCGAGTGCATTTTCCTTCAATTTCTGACAGTCAAATTCTGCACCATTTTCATTCCCTGTAATTCATATTGCACTCACTGAAACATCAACTGTGTATTTCTCCTTCCACAGAAACCAATGATCAATGCCAAAGCCTTGTTGCCTGTGGAGAGGGTGATGTTTGACTTCCTTGTCCTGCTGCAGTTTGTACGGTGAAGGTGCTCCCACAACGTGGTTGGGTAAGAGACATTACAGATTATTCATTCAGCGATATTGAAGAGTAGAAGATATCTGTACAAATCATCATGGTTTTAATTTCACAAAAATATTATTGAGAAGTTTTGACATAAGGCTACAGATGGAGAATATTGTGTCCAGTGACCAAAACCATTGCCAAATAAGCAGTTTTTCAAGAATGCCTTAAAGGAAGAAACCTTAGAGGGTTAGAGTGGGGATTCCAGACCATGTTCCCTTGGAGTCTACAGAAACAGTCACACAGGTGAACTCAAAACTAAACACATCATTGAAAGTCTGAACTAAAATGAGTTATTGAGATATGAAAGGGTGTGTGGTGCAGGGAGATAGGAATGATTACAGCCAGGAATTAATTCAAAGGTGTGAAAGTAAATTGTTGTTGCTTATAAATGGGAGTATTTTGATTGATCAGAAAGTTTTGGTACAAGTGAGCACTTCGGCAGTAGAGGTTTCAATATTCTTGAGATTATTGGGAAGGTGAATGTGGGATGCTGGCCAGGAGTGGGTTCAGACAATGAAATCTAGAGTCAACGAAAGGTGTGAATGAGAGTTTCAGCAAATGAGCTGAGACTGTGGTGAGGTCAGGTGATATCACTGAAGTCGAAATAGTGGTCTTGGAGTGGGTCTGGCCTGTCATCCTATAACAAGCTCATCAAGTCTATAACAAGCTCAGGAACTGAGTGGCCCAGGCAGAACCCAAACTGGGCATCGCTGAGCAGGTTATTGCTGAGTATGTGCTTGACAGCACTGTTGATGACACCTTCCATCACTTCACTGCTGAGCGAGTGTGGACTGATGGAGGGGAATTGGCTGAGTTGGATGTGTCCTGCGTTTTTGTGTTGGAACGTCCCTGACCAATCTTCCACAAAGTCAGTAAGTGCCAGTGCTGGAGAGGTACTTGCCTTGTTGGGCAGCAGGTTCTGGAGCACAGCCAACAGTATAATTGCCAGAATATTGGCCGGGCCCATACCTTTACACTGCTTATCCATTCCTTGATCTGATTGGAAATGAGTTTTCAAACAAGTCGATTCATATCTGTGATGTCAGGGACCAATGGAGAAGGCTCATCCACTTGGCACTGCTGGCTGAAAATCGCTGCTAATGCTGTCCTCTTATCTGTTGCATGAATGTTTGAGACCCCTCCATAGGTAAGGGTGGGGATATCTGTGATGCTTCCTCCAGTGAGTTGTTTAATTGGCCATCACTATTCTTGACTAGGTGTGGCAGAACTGCAGAATTCTGATCTAATCTGTTGGTTATGGGATCACTTCGTTCTATTTGGTGTTGCTTGTGCTGTTTGGCATGCCGGTTTGGGAGCTGCACCAGGTTGGCACCTCATTTTTAGGTATGCCTTGTACTGCTCCTGACATGCCCTCCTACATTCACCATTGAACCAGAGTTGATTCCCCTGGCTTGATGTTAATGGTTGAGTGGGGGATATCAGGCCATGAGACTTCAGATTGGCTGGAGTCCAGTTCTGCTGTTGTTGGCCCACAGTGAGGCAGTAGTTGCAGGGTCAAGAGGGCTGATTGTGTGATTGTATTTTCCAGTGCATTGGTAGATGTAATGTGGTCCATCCAGTTTCATTCCTTTGTTGAGACTGTGCAGTGATTAATACAATGAGTGACTTGATGGGCCACTGTCGGGTTTCTTACCCTCAAGGACATTGTCAATGGCAGAAACACATCCCCAATGGTTCCATGGCAAACAGTAGATTCTTCATTCCAGTTGTTTTTTTTCTTGAATTCAGAGCCAACCTCTACCGATTTGGGATCAAACCTGAACTTCAGTTGTATATTTTAATATTCTTGATAAATGATAAATATGACCGGTTTGTTCACTTATTTTTAGAATCACTATCACAGGTTTTGTTTATTGTTTTCGAGATAAAAACACTGTCCATTATCCTGACTCCTCCATCCTCCCCTCCAACACCAAGAGTGAGGAGCACACGGAGTTTCTCTGTCCATAACATTGAGATAATCCGATCAGCTGCCTCTGCTTCTTTCTTCCCTCTCCACTAGCCCACCGAGCCAAACTGCCTCACAAGGTTGCTCCTCATTTTAGTCCTAAACTTACATTTCCTTGAGTCCCTTGTCAAGCCTTATTAGAGGTCATCTTGACCATTTACCTTAGTGTAGCTAAATCATGGACATTCCAAATCTCTCTCTCATCCTCCTGCTTGTCACCACACTCTGCCCCCACGCCCCCCCCCCACCCACCTTTGCAATTCACAGATATTGTTCCATGATCTATCTGTCTGTCTGTCTTTTTTGGTTATGTCCTTCTCTCCCATTCTGCAAAAACCTAATATTTGACCTCACGGTTGTTGGAAAATCCTGCTCCATCTCTACTCTCCCTTTCCTTTCTGAGTTCATTGTATTTGGTGTCCCTCCAGGATCTATCCTTGGCCCGTCCTGTTTCTCACCTGCACACTGCCAGGAGGTAACATCGCCCAAAAGCACCGTGTTAGGTTTCACATGTAGACTGACAATGTCCAGCTCTCCCTCCCCATCATCCCTCTCCATTACTCCACTATTACTCAGTTATCAAACTGCTTACCACGCTTCGATTAGCTGCAATTGACTCCAATGAAACACTGTAATTGTTAAACCCATTGCCTTCAGTTGCTATTCCAAATTCATTTACCTTCCTGCTGTGTCCCTCCCTCTCACTGGGAAGTGTCTGAGGCAGAACTACATTCTTCAGAAAATTGCTTTCATAATTGACCCCAAGGTGACCTTCTGATCAGACATCCACACATTCACAAACACCACGAATTCCAATCTCTAAAACGTTGCTTGTCTCCTTCTCACCCCAGCTCCATTGCTACTGAAACCCTAACCTGTGTCGGTGTTGCCTTTAACTTGACAAATCTGAAACAGAACCCTTGATTCCGCGACTGACCCAGAATCTGGTTCAAGACTCACCCGTAATGGGACACATCCTCTCCAAATTTTCCCTGCCAAACCTTGACAGAATCCTGTATGTTTCAAAGAGATCTCCTCTCATTCTTCCAAAGTCCAGTTAGTTTATTCCCAACTTATTCAGCCTTTGCTTCCAGGATAATCCCTGCAAAACAGGGATCATCCCAATGGATCTTCTCTGAAATGCCTCCAATAAACTGCTCTATTTCATGAACTAAAGTGACCAAATCTGTTCACGATACTCCAGATGTGGTCTCACTCGCCATTTGTTTAGTTGCCCTAAGGTATATACTCCAAACTCTTATATTGCAAACTCTTTGAAATAAGGGACAGCATTCCATTCCCCTTCCTGATTCCATGTTGTAACTGTGTGCTCGCTTTCTGTGTTTCCTGCTCATTTTCCCCCAGTCCCTTTGTGGTGCAGCTTTCTACAGTTTATCCCAAGTTATAGTCTATTTGCCAACTTGTTGCCCACGTTTCCTGTGAATATCTCTCTGTAAACTGTTTATAATCCTTTTGGAAATTTCCTGTTATGCCTTTTCGAGGAGATTTTCCCCCCTCATTATTTGAAACATGTACTGTGAGCACTGGGCAGTGGGAAGCATGCTCACTTGCTATCTTTCAGTGAGGAAACTGACTGGGAGGAGCTTGCTGCCCATTGGTCAGAATGAAGACATCTTGCCCATCAAGCTGCATGAGCCTTTCACATCCCATGTCTTATTGTGGAGGCACAGCGGCAGAATGGAAGGAAAGAAAAGGAAGCAAATCCTGCTCTCCATATCTCACTGAATCTTGGGAAATTATGTCCCATGTTCAGTCAAATGAAATCCCAAGGTGGAAACTCATAGAAACCTACATAGATTTGCCCTTGAAGTGCCTGCTAACCTCCAACAGGGGTAATGTGTACAGTCCTCGTGGGCCAGGAGGAGGGTATTGTATGAGTTTCAAACTTGAACTGACAGTGACGGATTTTATAAACTTGTATTACAGGCAGATATTCAGATGGTAATCTCAGTCATTGTAACGCCAAACTCTGAAAGAATTACTCAATACATCAGGCCCTGGATATTCGTATTGTGTGAGAGCATTGTGTTCCAGATCAAGACCATTTGCTGAATAAAAGTTCTCCTTTGAATCAAACCATCCTCTCAGTAGATCTTCCCAAATCTTTAACATGTGTCCTGTAATCCTTGTATAATGAGCTGATGGGTATAATGTTTATTATTATAATGTGTAACTTTTGTAAACCGCTTTGTCACAGCTCCCCAAATTTCCTTTGCTACAATGAGAATACTCTCAGTATTTTCCAAACCGCTGATTCCCCAATGTCTGTTTACTCTCTATAAGGTACACATCAGGGTTGTGTTGGAACATTCTCCACTTGCCTGCATCAATGCACCACCCCCCCCCCCAACAATATTAAAGAAAGTGAACATCCTCCAGGATAAAGTACTGTACCTGAGTGATTTCCCATCCACCACCTTCAGCATTCCCTCTCCCCACCGGAGAGGCACAGTGGCATCACTGTGTAAAAGATCAAGTCAGCATTGTCCTCCCCGACCACAGGACTGCTCTCTCATTAGAGAGAGATGTCTGGTAGTGGTTAACTTGAATATTACCACAGCACAGGCAAGGGGAGAGGTTGAAAAGGAGAGTCCATTAATTGCGGATGGTTATTCTTGATGTATATTAGCAACACACATGTCACGTGAACAATTAATGTTAAAAAAGGCCCACAAATTCTGCAACTAAAATCCCCCATTCCTTGAACCATCCTGGTAAATCTCCAGTGCCCCCTGTCAGGGACCCTGCCATCCTTCCCAATCTGTGGGCGATCTCTGGTTCGCACAAACCGTGCTGCTCTGAACCCTGTGGGTGATAGCATCGAGCAACAGTTGCATTAAACCTCACTGTATGGAAGAGAGTGAGAGACAGAAATCCTGAAGGCATTTAAAATCTATTTAGGAACACACTTGCAAGGCCACAGCTGACAGGTCTATGGGCTCTGTGCTGGAAAATGGGATTAAAATAGTTAGCTGGGAGATTTCTTTACAGCATAAATCCAATGGACCACAAAACCGTTTTCTGTCATGTAGACCACAAACGCGTAATATAGGATTATTCTATAGGAGGTTACTCTGAACGGGAGGGTCGTTGGGTCAGGATGAGATTATGGAGATAGGGAGGGTCGTGGGGCCTTTTGGAGGTTATGGAGTTAGGGAGGTTTGTGGGGAATGATTCAGGTTACGTGGATAGGAAGAGTCGTGGGGACTGAAGGAGTTTATGGAGATAGGGAGGGCTGTGGGGACTGAAGGAGGTTATATAGATAGTAAGTTTATAGAGAAGCACAGAAAAGAAGAGCAGGTATCGACCATTTGATCAGAGTAGGTCCCACTATTCAATATGATCACAGAATGGATCAAACCGGTTCAGTATTCAGGCCCAAACAGCATTTTTATCCAGGCAACAGTTCAAATGCTGCCAATTAACTTAAAACGGCACTTGGAGATTAAGGATCCATTTTAGCGTTAACAATATGAAACCAATCATATACTAAGAATTTCTTGTGTCAAGGAGGTATATATAACAGAGAGGCAATTGGACGAGGGGAAGAGTCCACTGCGAGCTGATAAAACGATGACAGGGAAGTGTCATCTGTGAAAGAAATATTGGGATCTCACAACAAATCTCCATGCTCTGCCTAAAAAGCTCTATCCATCAATAAAGGTACACAACACGCTGAGCAAATATTCTTCAAACCAAAAAACAACTGAGAAGGCATTTCAGACAGAGAAAGACAAGAGAATAAGATACAGAAATTTCAAGACAGTCCGTACTGGATGAACTTTGAGAGACTACGTTTTAATTTTACTCTTAGTAATAATGGATTTATGAATGGAATCCGCATTAGTGAAACCGCATATCAGGAAACTCTTGGGTTTTTTTTTCCGGAAAACGTAATTAGTTACAGAGAGATTGTTCAGTTTGTAAGTGTTTCGTTCAGTTAAAGTTAGAATCATAGAATACGTAGAGTAGGGTAGCAGGTCCTTCAGACGAACAAGGATCACACTGACCCTCCAAAGAGTAAACCACTCAGATGCATTCCTCTACACTATTGACTATATTTACCCCTGACTAACGCACCTAACTTACACATCCGTGAACACTATGGGCAATTTGGCATGCCCAATTTAAGTAACCTGCACATCATTGGATTGTGAGAGGAAACAGGAGCACGTGTTTGAGCCCACGCAGACACGAGTAGAATGTGATAACTCCACAGAGACAGTTGCCCGAGGTTGGAATCAAGCCTGGGTCCTTGGCACTATGAGGCAGCAGTGCTAGCCCCTGAGGCACGGTGTGACCCTTAGACAAGCAAATAGTACTTGTTAATTACAGAATGCGTGAAAGGATTCCATTTCATTGAACCATTCCTTTATAACAAACTGGGTTGTCAAAAAGGAGGTGGGTTACATCACTTGTCACACTCTCTTCGCTGGGTTCATTGCTTTTAATTATCAGATGAATGTTGACCTCCACTTCATTATATTATAGAGAGTTCGAAGTTGGTCAAGTGAATGATATATTGGTATATGGGGCATAGCAGGAAACATGTGTCTGTGTTAGAATAGATTGATGATTTGAATGAAAAAGAGTGTATTAATCCAATGGAGAGATTGCAAAGCTGAGGCACAGAGGAATCAGACACGTGGATAACAAAAAAAACACGTTGCGTGCACATCATAGGGAGGCGATATAACTTTGCAAACCTTTTGAAAGAGAATACATTCAGGAGTAGGGAAGATATCCTACAGTTTTGTAGGGTACGGTGAGCTGAGGGCCCAATGACATGAAAAGCAGTCCGGAGAAGATTCACTCAACTGATTCCTGTGAGGAGCATTTATCTCTGGAAGAACATTGTCAGATTGGCCTTGGATCAGTTGGGGTTTAGGCAAATGACGCATGATCCCTTTTAAACCCATAATATTCTGAGTAGTCTATTCAGGTTGAATGCTGAAACAATATTTCAATTTGTGCGAGAGATTTCCAGAAATGGATGGACTCCTGTAAACTGGAGAATATCCCAGTGAAGGAGTTGGTGATTGTTTTAACCACCTCAAAGGGTTCTGCGTCTGTGGGAACTTCCCTCCCAGAGAGTGAATGAAAGGTAAGACAATGAATATTCTAACACACATTCAGACAGTTTATCGGCTATGAATTATGAATTAAAGTTATAGGGCATAGCCACAATCAGATCATCCATGATCTTATCACATGGCAGACTTGGTTCAAGTTGTCCAATCACTTACTCCTGATCTTAGATTCTTTGTAGCTATTGCCTTTAGATACTGACAAATAATAAAAGCAAACTCAAGTGTAAAAAGGCTCTCCCTTTCAGAATGATGAGCACAACTTGCAAATGTGATTTTTAATCAGCACTGTGAAAGCACTCGTGGAAGTTTCATGGAGTTACAGAAAGATCAGATGCTTAGGTCAAAGTAAAAGCCTCATTAAAACTGCGTTAGAAATCAGATAGGTTAGAATGGATGCCGTTAATGGAGCAGATTCCTGTCAGTTGTTCTTGTAAGGTGAATTCCGTTAGCAAGACCAGCATTTATTGCCTATGTCTAATTTCCATTCTGAATATGGTGGTGAACCGCAGTGATTCTCGTGGTGCAGGGACACTAACTGATATGTTTCAAAGAGAGCCATAGAATTCTAAACAAATGACAGTGAAGGGACAATGATATTGTTTCAAGCCAGGATGCTGTGTAATCTTGGAGATTGTATTCCTCCCCACATGATGCTCACAGCGATAGAAATAGTGGGACAATCTCTTGCTGTTCTTATTTTGGGCAATTTACAGAGTGATGTAGTTAAGGTCATTTCTGAGGGAGCCTGAAGTAGCATTTTGAACACAGAGCTGAACTCTCCTTTTACGTACGCTCTGCCAGCTCTGCATGTTTTATTTATAAACCTTGTGAATAATTTAGGATGAAAATGTGTTGCTGAAAAAGCGCAGCAGGTCAGGCAGCATCCAAGAAGCAGGAGAATCGACATTTCGGGCATAAGCCCTTCTTCAGGAATGTGGAAAGTGTGCCAAGCAGGCTAAGATAAAAGGTAGGGAGGAGGGACTTGCGGGAGGGGCGTTGGAAATGCGATCGGTGGAAGGAGGTTAAGGTGAGGGTGATAGGCCAGAGTGGGGGTCGGGGCGGAGAGGTCAGGAAGAAGTTGCAGGTTAGGAAGGTGGTGCTGAGTTCGAGGGTTGGGACTGAAACAAGTTGGGGTGAGGGGAAATGAGGAAACTGGAGAAATCAGAGTTCATCCCTTGTGGTTGGAGGGTTCCTATGCGGAAGGTGAGGCACTCTTCCTCCAGCCGTCGTGTTGCTATGGTCTGGCGATGGAGGAGTCCAAGGACCTGCATGTCCTTGGTGGAGTGGGAGGGGAAGTTGAAGCGTTGAGCCACGGGGTGGTTGGGTTGGTTGGTCCGGGTGTCCCAGAGGTGTTCTCTGAAACGTTCCTCAAGTAGGCGGCCTGTCTCCCCAATATAGAATAGGCCACATCGGGTGCAGCGGATGCAGTAAATGATATGTGTGGAGGTGCAGTTGAATTTGTGGCGAATATGAAAGGATCTCTTGGGACCTAGCAATTAGACTTTCTCATTGCTCGGACTAAATCTAAAGTTGCCCAATCTCTAAAGGATTATGCTATGGTAAATTTAAACTGAGGGGTTGTGGGTGGTATTAATTGCATACTTGTCATTGTACGTTCCCACTTTTGAACTTATGATGGAGGGAAGGACATTGATGAAGCAGCTGGAGATGGCTTGGCCTGGGATATTTCGCTGCAGAACTGGGCCCTTGGAATGCAGTACTTGGAGGTGCACAGTAAAATAGGGCTGAGTCAGCATGACTTCGTCAAGGAGAGGTCTCGCTGACAAGTCTATCAGAATTCTTTCAGATGATAATGTGCAAGTTTGACAAGGAAGGATGTGATTTGATTGGCTAATTGGGACTCTGCGAGATATGAATCTGCCTTAAATTGAATTTTGTTCATCTATTGGTTACAAGTTGCATAAGTAGAGATATAAAAACATTTAAAAATAAAAAAAACCCCACAAATTCAGCACTAGCTAAATACAATAACGATGGTGGGTCGGGGGATGTGTTATTTCTGCAATCCTAACCTACGGTGTGACCAGTTCACTAAATGTGCTATCCACTCCCTCCTCAGCATCGCGGATACTCCACAGTGAGTCCATCCGCAGCTCCAGAGCCGTCATGCGGTCAAACAACAGCTGTAGCTGGACACATTTCTTCCAAGTGTAAGAGTCAGGAACGACAGACACGTTCCTAAGCTCCCACATCAAGCAATAGTCACATGCGACGTGTCTGAGGTCCCCTGCCATTGTAAGCTTAACTTTATATGAACGAACTAAAACCAAACAATGCACTTAAATAAATGAAAAAGATAGATAAGTTATAAAAGCCTTGCCTTACAGGATCGTTTTCTTCTGGTTAGTGGAGGGGGGAGTTAGGGAGATATACGTGTAGTATCTCGGTATAACAACAGCCCAGATATAAATTAAGCCCTAACCTTCCCAACAGCCCTTGCTTCACTCTTCCTCCTCTCCCCGCCGCTCTGGAAAAATGGAGGTCGTTGTCAAGCAGGTTTGGTGGAGGTGATAGATATCAGATCCTGTCATCACTGGACTGATTCAGAGGACTCTTCTTTCCCAGTTAATGAACTCACTCTTAAGTATTTATTGTCAAGTCTGTCCATTTTAAAGACAATGTAATTGCCGGAGTTGTGCTGAAGTGATATTTACATTTTCATGCGACAAGATTTTTCAATGTGCCAATGAGGTGAGGAATAGGATGGAGGTAGAGTTAAATACATGGGCAAAGAACTGTTAGAGGAGGCAACACTTCCGATATATGTATCATTGGGATTCCCGAGTCCCTCTCTCAAATAAATCTCTATAATATTAACATAGCAGTGATATATACTCACCCAAGCTCCAAGTTCATCCGTCTTGCCTGTCATACTCCTCACATTATAATCAGTGTACTTCAGACTGCCAGGCTCATTGTGTTCAGTAACCTCTGTCTGTTTGCTGTTGGTCTTAGCTGTACTTGGATTAGTCACCAACCCGCCTCAGTCGTGTACTTGTGGACCGACTGCTCTGGTTCCCACTGTTCCCCCCTCCCCCCTACGACCACACTATCTTAAACCCTTCTGTTTGACAACAGCAAACCTGCCTGCCAGGAGATTGCTGCCAGTTCAGGTCCACCCCTTTCTTCTTGCGAACATCCTACACCCGCCTGCAAATCCCAATGATCCACATCTCGGAGATTGCTGCCAATTAAGGTCCATCCCGTCCTGCTTGTGTATATCCTTTCGACTCAGGATCTGATGGCATTGGGCTGAAGTGTGTTTATGTCAACGCAATGATTATTATGGGTAAGGCAGATGAGCTTACAGCCTGATTCAATACGTGGAACCATGATGTTGCAGCTATGACAGGCATTTAGTTTGGAGAGGGACAGGACTGGTCGTTCAACATTCCAGGGTATTGTTGTGTTAGATGAGATTTAAAGAAAGGTAAAAGAGGTGGAGGAGCTATATTACTAATCAGGGATCATGTTGCATTTGCACTGAGAGAGGTAGTACTGGAGGACTCATCCACTGAGGCAATATGAGTTGAGCACAAAAATAAGATTGATGCAATTACTGTGTGCGGATTATACTATAGTCCGTACAACAGCCACCTAGACTTTGAGAACAAATGTGTGGACCAGTTATGGAAAGGTGTAATAAAAACAGAGTTGTCATTTTGAGTGACTTCAAAATCACCAATATTAACTGGGACTCCCTTCGACCAAGTGGATTAGACGGGGCAGAATTTGGTGCATCCAAGCAGGTTACTTGAATCGGTATGTGGGTAGTCCACTACAGGAAGGGCCATACTGGACCTCGTATTGGCTAATGAGCCTGGACAGTTGACTGGCATTTCAGGGGGATAGCATTGTGGAATCATTTTGGAAACTCCTTCAGTTTTATGATAGCTAAGAACATGGATAAGTCAGGACCTTTTGAGAAGCTATGGAATTGGATTAAGGCAAGTTATGTCAGTATCAGGCAGGAGCTAGGGAGTGTTAATTGGGAGGAGTAGCTATCAGGCAAATCCACATTTTGTATGTGGAAACTGTTTATTAAATCCTGATTGAAATATCATCTGGCGAACGTCCTCTCGACTGTTAGAATTTCAATCTATTTTATTTGAACAGATATTTCGAAGTCGCTGTATACCAGAGAACAGAAAGAGATAATGGATGATTGTGACCTGTGTCCTTCACTGAATCGGATTGTCTCTACAGGCACCTAATATTTTTATTGTGGGTCAGAGCACAACAGAATTAATAGAGCACAGACGGAAGCCATTCAGTCCTTCGTACATCCACGAGCTCTCCAACTATGCAATCAGAAAGCAGAGAGAGTTATTGGAGATAGACAGAAAGAGAGAGAGAGAGAGAGAGAGAGAGAATGAAATAGAAAGAAAGAATGTGAAGGGAGATGAACAGAGAGGAGAGAAAATGGAGTGACAGGGTGAGTGAGAAATGAAGGGGTGTGAAATGGGGCTGAAATTATGTAGATCAGGAGACAGCATGAGGAGACATAGACAGAACATGGATGTTTTATTTAAACATTACCCTGAACCAAAGGCTCTTTGTTTGGGAGCAATACCCTGTGAGCACCATGCTGATACTGGTTGTGATCCCAGATCATTTATCTCCTATAATATCACAGAGTTGAGTGGCTGACAGCTAAACAGAATCCAATAGACCAATTGACTGGCTCCAGAGAGAAGGTGGATTAATTTCACTAGACTGTACCAAAGGTAGCAGAACTGATAACCCCCTGAGACACTGTGCGAGTGACTGAGCCAGAGAATCTCAGTGAGGGGGATGACTGTCGGAGGGGAAATCATCATCTCAGCTGTGGGTCAAGTAATGACTGAAAAGGTTTGCACCCCACTTCCATGGTTTAGTAATCCACATTTCACTTCATAGAGCTCGATATCATGAGGGTATTTGAACAATCTTATCTCTTTGTACATTTCATATTTTGGTTTGTCGAGAAAATCATTGTGACCCTGTATTTTGTGTTGAATAAACACATCTCATTTCTGGGGAAGAAAGGACCTGTTCTGATGGGACAGCCTTTATCAGATCCATGTTGGGACCAGAGTCCGAATGAATCGCTTAAATAGGGCGATAGGCAGAGATGTGAATGGAATAGGAGTGGGGGAACGGGAATCAGTTATAGGGGTAATTAGAATCCTGAATTAAAAGAGGAGGTAAGAGTGCAGAATTCAGGATAGATTATTAAAATCTCCATCACAGACATAAATAGGATAGAGTATCTAGAAATGATTAACAAACAAACTTCAAGCACACTGGAATAGGAATGACAATGAGAGGAGAGATGGTTAATACAGGACTGACAGCGTTATATCTGAATGCATGCGGTATGAGGAATAGGGTAAATGAACTTGTGACCCAGATCGAAATTGGCAGGTATGGCGTGATGGGCATCACGGAGATATAGCTGCAAGGGGATCAGGATTGGGAGCTAAGTATTCCAGGATATGCAACCTATCCAAAAGATGCGCTGGTGGGCTGATGAGGTGGGAAGCCTTATCAGTAAGAAATGAAATTAAATCAATAGCAAGAAATAACATAAGGTCAGATGGTGTAGCATCTGCATATGTAAAATTGAGGAAGCACAATGTTAAAGCAACGACAGTTGGTGTCTTATACAGGCCTCCAAACAGTAGTGAGGAGAAGGGCCATCAGATATGTCAGGAGATAGAAAAGATGTGTAGGAAAAGCAAGGTCATAGTGATCATGGGCGATGTCAATATTCAGGGGGGAATGGGAAAATCAGATTGGTAGTGGATTGTAAGAAAAGAAATTCATGAAATGTCTACAAGATTTTTTTTGAGTAGCTTGTGGTGCAATCCACGAGGGAACAGGCAATACTGGACTTAGAATTGTGCGAAGAGGCAGACTAGATAAGGGATCTTAAATTGAAGCAAGCCGTTGGAAGCAGCGATCATAACATGGCTGAATTTATACTGCAATTTGAGAGGCAGAAGATAAAATCAGAGGCAACAATACTTCAGCTGAATAAAGGCAACTGCAGAGGCATAAGGGAGAAGTTGGGTAGAATTGACTGGGAGAGTAGGCTTGCAGAAAAGACAGTAGAACAGCAATGGCAGGAGGCTCTAAGAGTAATTTAGGAGACACAGCAGAGATACATTGCAAGGACAAAGAGGCATGGTACAGGGAGGATGAGGCAACTATGGCTGACGTGGGAAGTTAGGGATAGCATCAAAGCAAGGAGAGAAGTATATAATGTGGTGAAGGGCAGTGTGAAACTAAAGTATTGGGATGCTTATAAAGACCAACAGAGGGCAACAAAAATGTTTCAGGAGGGAGAAAATTAAATAAGGAGGTAAGCGAGCCACTTGGATATATAAAGTGCAAAAGAGAGGCAAAAGTAGATATTGGAAATGATGCCAGAGAGGTCTTGGTGGGGAACAAACGAATGGCTGAGGAACTTTGCGTCAGTCTTCACAGTGGAAGACAGGATTACTTTCCCAAAAAAATCAACAGAGTGAGAGGAAGAACAGAGTATGGTGGTCATTACCAAAGAGAACGGGTTAGAAAACTGAATAGCCAGAATGCAGATAAATCATCTGGACCAGATGGACTACACCCAAACCTTGTAAGGGAGATAGCTGAAGGTGTAGTGCAAGCGTTAGTTGTGATCTTTCAGGAATGACTAGAATCAGGAAAGGGCAAAGTGGACTGGAAAATCGCTAACGTGACACCCCATTTAACAAGGGAGTAAGGCAGAAGACAGAAAATTACAGACTGATTAACTTAACCTCAGTTGTGAGTAAGATTCTGAAATCCATCATGAAGGATGGGATTTCTGAATACTTGGATGAAGATGGTAAAATAGGGCAGAGTTAGCCTGGTTTCATCAAGGGGCGGTCATGCCTGACAAACATACTAGAATGTTTTGAGGAAGTACTGAGCGGATTAAGAGAGCCAATGGATATTATTACCTAATCCTCACGACGTCCTTTGACAAATTGCTACACTGGAGGCTATAGAGAAAAGGGACCCATGGTGTCAGAGGCAACGTGCTAGCATCGATTGAAGCCAACAGAGAGTAAGCATAAAATCTGCCATCTCACGATGGCAGTCAGTGACAAGCATTGCCACAAGGCTCAGTGTTGGGAGCACCAAATTTCACCTTATACAGCTAACGATCGAGATGAAGGAACAGAGGGCACCTTGGCTAATTTTTAGTATTAGAATCACTACAGTGTGGAAACAGGCCTTTGGCAAAATAAGTCCTACACCAACCCTCCGAAGAGTAATCCAAGCAGACCCATTTTCTGCTGACAAATAACGTAATATCTGGGCAATTTAGCATACCCATTTCACCTAATCTGCACATGCTTGGACTGCAGCAGGAAACCAGAATACCCGCAGGGAACCCACGCAGATATGGGGAGAATACAGAAACTCCAAACTAGTATTGACCCGAAGTGGGAATCGAACCTGTCTCCCTGAGACTGAACTAACCACTAAGCCACCATGCCACCGACAGCTTGATGCTCAGACAGTACAAAGATATGAAGAGGGTCCGATAGCATTGAAGAGGTAGTGAGCTTGCGTAAAGTTGCTCCACCGATTCTCCTCAGCTTGCCAAACCTCTGTACTTGAACCCCACCCTTCCTACCACAACAAGGATAGACCGCCATGGTCCTTAACTTCCACCCCACCAACCTCCAGATAGAATCATCATCCTCAACTATTTCTGCCACCTCCAGGCAGACCCTACCACCAGAGATTTATTTCTCTCCCACCCCTATCAGCATTCTGTGGAGACCATTCCCTCCACAACTCCCTCATTAGGTCCCCCCCCCAACCCCCCAACCAAGCCATCATCCATTCCCAGCACCTTCCCTTGCCATCCCAAGTTGTGTAAAACATGCGCCGACATCTTCCCCCTCAACTCCATCAAAGGTCCCAAAGGATCCTTCCACACCCCGTAGACATTGTACTTTGTCCATTGTTCCCTGTCTCCTTTACATTGAGGAGACAGTATGTCAACTTTTGGAACGTTTCAGGGAGCATCACTGGGACACACACACACACACACACACACACACACACACACACACACACACACACACACACACACACACACACACACACACACACAATGACCCTACCACCCTATGGCCGAAAACTTAAACTCTCCCTCCCAATCCGCCAAAGACATGCCAGTCTTGTGGCTGCTCCACTGCCAAACCCAAGTCACCGAACACCTGGAGGAACAACATCTCATCTTCCACCTTGGGACCGTGCAACCACACGGTATCAATGTCAATTTCACCAATTTCCTCATCTCACCTTCCCCACCTTATCTCACATCGAACACTCCAACTTCGAACAGTCCCTTTGAATTGTCCAATTTGTCAATCTTCCCTGTCCTTCACGATCACAATCCACCTTCGTCGAACTATCGCCTTCCACGCTAACATTCACCTCTCCTATTTATCTTTCAGTACTCTTTCGCCCACCCTCTTCAATCCTGACAAAGAGCTTATGCATGAAACGTCGCACCTCCTGCTCCTCGGATGTTGCCTGACCGGCTGTGCTTTTCTGGAACCACACTTTTGGGCTGTGATCTCTTGCATCTGCAGTCCTCACTTTCGCCTGCAGAAGGATGTGGGCAGTTTGGGAGATTGGGGAAAGAACTGGTCAATAGAGTACAGTGTGCAAAAGTGTGTGGTCGTGCTCTTTGCCAGAAAGACAAGAGAAATGGACTATTTTCAATATTATGAGTAAAATCAGAAGTCTGAAGTGCAGAGACTTGGGAGTTCTAGTCCAGGAGTCTCTCAAGGTCGACTTGCAGGTTGTCACTAGTAAGGAAAGCAAATACAATGAAGCTATTCATTTCATAAGTGTTTGAATATAAAAGCAGGGATATACTTCTGAGGCTGCATAAGGCTCTGGTCAGACTATATTTGAAGCATTGTGTGCAGTTTTGGGCCCCATATCTCAGGAAGGATGCACTGACACTGCAGGATGTTCAGAGAAGATTCATAGGAATGGTTTTCGAATGAAAAGCTTAACATATGTGTATCATTTGAGGACTCTGGGTCAGTATCTGATGGAGTTTAGACTTATCTGGGGCATCTTATTGAAACTTACCAAATACTGAATGACGTGGACAGATAGGATGTTGGAAAGATGTTTCTATTGATAGGAGAGACTAGGACTCGAGATCCCAGCATAAAGGGAAGACTTTTTAGAACAGAGATAAGGAGAAACTTCTTCAGCCAGAGAGTCGGGGATCTATGGAATTCACGGCCACAGAAGCTGGAGAGACCAGGTCATTATGTATATTTAAGAATGAGCTCGATAGGTTCTTGATTGTCAAGGAGACCAAGGGTTATGGGGAGAAAGCGGGAGAGTGATGTTAAGAAGCTTAACAGATATAATCAAATGGCGGAGCAGACTCAATGGGCAGAAAGGCCACATTTTTGCTCCTATGTCTTCTGGTCTTATGGTTAATGTTGGCTCTCCTCATCCCTTACTATAGATGCATCATGATTCTGACCTAATGATTTATAAAGAGGCACGTTCCAATACTGATGACTGGCAATATCATTATCTCTCCCTCCAGTCGCAGCAGCCATTTCCGCCAATTCTCTCTGATTTCTGTCTCCTCCCCAATGTCATAATCACACAGTAATTGAAGTCTAATATATGATACTTTATCAGAGTTCATTGACATCAATAACATCAACAGCATGACCCTTACTTGCCCCTTCTCATCCTCAAATAACAATCTGAATTGTATTTGTCATGTACAATTCTCTGTTCACGTACAACATATCCATGCAGTTTGCCTGTAAAATCCATGTTATCTGTCAGATGTAAGACAGTGTGTAGTACTGAAGTCAATGACGCTTAACCTACTGCCATCGAAGAATAATCCATTGACATCTCATGAAAGAAATTGATATAATTAAAATGAAACCATTATCATTTGTGAGAAAAAGCCCATCTGCTTGCCTCATGACCTTATGAGAAGACAATGGGTCATCCTTGCCTGGACAGGTCTCCGTGTGACTGTAATCCCACAGCAATGTAGTTTACTCTTTACTGTCCTGTGGAACAGCTGAACCAGCCACCCAGTTTCAGATTGGTATAACATGCTGGTCTGACCAGGGCTGTACACATCCCGTGAGGGAAGAACAAAGGAAAGAGAGCTCCTTCCTCTGCGTGTTTACCATATTCCCACAGCTCATTTCCATTGGGGTAGGTGACCATTCCTTGTTTTAGGTGTATTCTATATCTTTGAAGTTCTTCACAAGAGTGATGTTCATCTCCACCTCTGGTGTTGGCTTTATTGGTGTTGATGTACAGACGGAAGGAACTTGTAAATTTCACGTCAGTCTCAGGGCATAGAGAAGGTATGGCTTTTTCACACCACAGGAAAGAAACAGAGACAGAAAAGTGAGGGAATTCAATTATTGTGATAATCTCTGAGAGTGTTGTTGAGGCATTATTAAGGGTATTGTGAGCAGATTTTCTCTCCTTTATAAGGAATTATCTCCTCCTCACAGAGAGAGTGTGAAAGAGTGTCAACAGACTAATCACTGGGATCATGGTACCATGAGGAGTGAGTGAAGATTAATCTGTAGCGCTGTGACAGAATAAGAGTAGATTGCATTGAAACTTGAGGGGAATGGACAAAAACTCATTATGTTCTAAACAGACACTAAGAACGTGATAAATTCCATTGTTTGGTTTTTTTACGCGGGTTATAATTCTCGATAGTTTAAGTGCCTCTGAGAACATTTCTCCTACTTCAGCCCCACTCTCCATGTCGATTGACAGAGACAGGTTCAGGGTTTGCATACAGTCTCCGACATTAATATAGTGCATTCGGTATGAGTGATTTCTGCACAGAACGTCATGTTACACACAATCCCGACAGCAGCCAAAATACCTTCACTCTAAAACAGTTAACTATCCCCAACAGCTTCTGTCCTGGATGAAGAACATGGGTCTGTCTTCTCGGAGGGGGAAGATGTCTCCTTGAGACTTCGCACAAAATATTTGGCTTCTCTCCTCACCGCCAGGAAACTATGTTAAAATGGCACACGTTCCACATGCAATGGGGCTACGAGGAACATCATGGAGCCGTCTCTGAGTGCAGTCGCTGCTCCTTTTGTTTGTCACATTGGAGCATCAATGACATCCTCCTTTTTCTACATAAGCCCTTGAGGGGATGAATGTTCTCATCCAGGTCACATGGAACACGCTAAACGGTCTGATTGTACTTTTCACGTTCCTGTTTCGCAGTTAGATGCACTGACGAGACTGCTTCTTTTCTCGTGGAACAGGCAGAAGGGTTGAATGGTTTGTCCCTCTTCTTGTTCATTCATTTCGATGGCCTGAATTACTTCCTCATATCCGGGTGCAACCACATTGAGATGCTGAATGAGCTCCTATTTTAATTGTGGAAATGTGCAGTATCAGGCCGTGCTGTATCATGAATGTTACCGACACTTTAACAGCACAAGCCTGAATGTTGTCTGGGTCTTGCTGCACATGGACGCAGACTGGTTCAGGAGCTGACAGTGTACAAAATGTCCTGAATATTGTCTGATCTTCAGTGACCATCACAACTTCTGATCTTATGGTGGTGGAAAGGATTGTTGAACAGTTGGAGCTGTTTGTGTTAAGGAAGCTCCCCGAGGATGTTTTGAAGTGATGCCCTGGAACTGAAAGGATTGATGTCCACAAATCACGCATATCTTCCGTTGTGCTATGGATGACCCCAACCAGAAGAGATATTGTGGCTGATGGCCACTAAATTTAATTTAGTCAGCGTTCCTTGATACCATACTGAGTCAACTCCGGTCTTCATATCAGGGTCTGCCACTCTTAGCTGGGTTCCTGTGTTCACCTCTTTTGAACTCATCAATAGGTTATTGTGTCTGTGTGGGGAGTGTTTTCTTCTCACAGAATGCAATGCATGTCAGAAACTATATGGATGAGAGAGTTCGGGGATCTAGATCACTGAAAGTAGTTACAGTGGATGTAGATTGGTTTTTGCCCACTATCATTTTGTTGAAGGGTGTGAAGAATTGCGAATTGAATGGAATTGCTACCAACAGTGGATCAGCCATCATGGTATACAATGGCACAGCAGGATTGACTGGCCGAATTACATCATCCTGTTCCTTATGTTCTGATATATTGTATCTGGAAAGTTAATGGCTGTAATTTTCCTGAATGTTGCAGTCAGAGAGCGCAAATTATTTTGTGTATCATCTCTGAGTGATGTCTGTGGGCTGTATTCAATCTGGGCTGTAATGTGGGTCCACTACATGACCAACAAATGAACCGCAGGTTGCAGAGCGGAAACACTCTGTAAAGAGACCAGAGGCGTTTTTCAAACCCAGCTTGAATTACGCAATAGCATTTTCCAACCCACACCGTACTGTGTGTGTCAGTCTGGAGGAACTGAATGATATCCTATGGTACTGTGAACTAGGTATTTGGTGCAAGTGGCCTCCATCTGTTCCTGTGCGGGGCTGAATAGAACATTGGAACATTTGAGTGAGGAGCAGGAGTGGGTCATTAACCACTTTGCCACTGCTGTACCAGGTACTAAGTTCGTAGCTGATCTGGTTGTGGTCTTAAAAGCACTTTTCTGGATGCACCATTTCCATTCATTCATTGCTCTGTTCAATACAAACACCTAGACATCACACACTTCTGGGAAAGGGAATTCCCACTTTTACAGCTCTTTCAGAATTTCTCATTCGTGTTCCAACCAATGTTACAGGGTCACTGATTCCTTTTGCAGTCACACTCCTCCACTGGTTACAAGAAATTTCAAAGTTTAGTGATAAGGCCAATGATATAAGTGTCAGCCTGGCTCACCTTCTAGAGAAATGTGACAAACACACAAACGTGCCGCAGCATGCACACATGAACACACACATTTTAAGACCAAACAAAAAAAGAAAGCTTTCCAGAGTTCTTTAATAGCTGAACTCTTCACAAATGGAAAGATGACAGAATGTCCCAAATGTTATTCGGTTCTCTGAAGTTCTTCCACTCACACAAGCTGCTTGTAATGGGCTATCTCCCCGGAACAGTTGGATTTGGTTCAATTCACTTCACGTCAGATAGTGGAAAGATGCCAAAGAATCTTTCATCAGGAAACCTACACGATTGGTAAAGATGACGCAGGATTTTTGTTTCTCTTGTCAGGTGGAAGGAAATGAGAGAGGGGGGCACGAGGCTGCTGCTTCTGTGGCAGGTAACATTTTTATCCCTCCCTGTGTTAAACTATGCAATAATGCCAACTGAACACCAAAAAGGACCACGTGTGATTTCCTTGAAAATTCTCTGCAATGGATGATAAGATCCTATATACAAATGCATCATTACTGCTGTTGTACACAGTACCTTTTCTGAGCAAAAAGAAAGCAAAATCCAAGCTGCATAATTTGATGGCATGTTTATATGTGTCTGCATAATTTTAAGGAATCGGTTGATGTCTTCATTATATCTGCGTTAAAATCAATGTTACGACAGAGTGTGAAGCCCTTCTGCGAATTTAAACCAGACAAACAGAAAAAAATCACCTCGCCTCATAGTCTGTAAAAGTGTGAGTGACAAAGAACGACCAAATCCCTCTATCTATCGAAAGCAATAATAGTTTATTCTTTAACTCCAAGAAAAAAAAGAGAACATTAAACAACAACTTTCTACACTGTACTCATCCTGGTCTGATCAGTTTATCTACTTCCCACTCTACAGCAATGTACTGATCCAATAAAACCATCCGATTAATATTTACAATAAAAAAATTGAACTTCAAAACCCCCAGCGAGTTTTGTCGATTTTCCTGTGTATCTTCATCTGTAGGTTTTCCCGGGTCTTTTCTTCGGTCTTCAACTGCACAGATTTCATAGAAACAGGTACCTTTCAAAGAGCGATTCTGCAGGCAGTCTGCATTTATTAGTGCTTTTTGCCGCCCTGGCTAACTGTTCAAAATGCCCGATTTTATACAACAAAACACCAGAATGTCTCATTGGTTTTATAGCATTAAAATTCAAATTTGTTTGGATTTTGGTTTCTTTGGGCGTAAGTTAAACTGATCGGCCTAAATCGAATTTGTTGTATATCATAGCACTCAGCTCAACTGTTTCTTTCAGTCAAATGTTACTTTTTAAAAAATATTCAGCACGCTCTGTGTTTGTTAAGTCCTAAGCATTTTTATCAATCAACACATTTTAGTCTCAACACTTATTCTGTAGTTTCAAACACCCTAACAAGATAAAATATGTATCCAGCTAATTTTTTAACAAAATCGTGGATGGTTCAAAAAGATTTCGCATCCAATACCTAAACTGGTAATGCTTCTTATCAAAAGGCCTCCCAGGAACGTGTTTACAGGAAGAAGGAGAGGAATGTTTCGGGCACATTCCTGATGAAGGGCTTATGCCCGAAACATTGACTTTCCTGCTCCTCGGATGCTGCCTGACCTGCTGTGCTTTTTCATGGCAACATTTATCGACTCTGACCTCCAGCATCTGCAGTCTCGCTGTCCAGATGCAGTAAAACATTTCTACGATTAAACCCGATCCCCTTTCCCAGAAACAACATCATTTCATCGCACTTGCTCCATCTGCGGACTAACTTCATGGATCGGAGCAGAAGTTGGCCATTCGGCTGCACCATTCAGAATGCTCAGGGCTGATCCGAATGTTCTGACCATCTTCTGGTCTGTTCCCAATAAACATTGACCCTCCTGTCCAGGGAAGATCATTCGAGGTCAGCCTTGAATAGCTTAAAAAACCGCATCTTTTCTACTCTCTGAGGAAAAGGGCAGCACCGATAGCATAACACGAAAGGGAAAGGAACGTCCTTATTTCATTGCAGGACCCATTATTTTAAAACTGGGTTAAACTAACAGGAAATTGCCACCTTTTTTGAAACATAAAGACAGAATAATTCGGAATAGACATCGACTATACAGCATTCTAAACCTGTCCAACATTACCACTGACTCTTTCCAATCTAATATGTATTAAACTCATTCTCCACTCCTGTCCCAGGAAGAGAATACCAGATAGCAGAACACCACACGAGAATTAAAAAAAGAGCAGAATTAGGCAATTCGGCCCATCGAAGCTGAATGTCATTTAATATTGGTTTAGAGGTTTCTGAACATCATGCTAGTGACTTCTCTCGATAACGCTTGGTACCCTTATTCATCAAAAACCTATCTATCTCTGGCTTATAGACACAGTGCCTGCGTTTTTGTGTATCTGCGTGCGTGTGTGTTTGTTCATGTATTTGTGTGTCTGTGTATTTGTGTGTATACATTTGTTCTTCCGTGTATTAGCCTCTGAGTTTTATCTGTTTAAGTCTGTTTGTGTGTGACTGTGTATGTCTCTGTATGCCTCTACATGTGTGCGGGTCCATTTCGTTGCATGTGCTGTGAGTGTTAGTATATTGTGGTGTTTACATATGTCTCTCAGTATTTCTGTGTCTGCATCTTTCTGCAATGAGATATTTGTTGTTTTGGGAGGGAAAGAAGTAGCGGAAAAGACAGAGCGGTTAAAGTGAGAATTGCCCTCCATAAAACATTGCTTCTTACTCAGTTGGTAGGAGGTGGATATTACAGAATCTCCATACGATTCACTCGGTGCTCTCCAGCTCGTGCAAGGGTCCTACCAACATGGCGGGGAGAGGGGAGAGGGGAATGCGAACGGATATCGGACACTCCACCACCTGGCTTGGCCCTTTCTGTCTGGATCCAGGCTGTTTATCCTGGAATGGGAGAAAGGGAAGTGGGGAATGAGCTGTTCGTACTGTTGGAGGTGGTGGTGGTGGGGGGTGGAGGATTGCTGAATGGTGAGGTGTCTGGAGGAAGTCAGTCCACAGTGCAGAATCCATAAGGTGTTATTGGTGTGGGTGTATTGCATGGGCGACAGACAAAATGATGGAAGGAAGGTGCTGAACTCAACAGTGAGATTGGAAGGACATGAACTTTATTTGGAGAAAGAGCGTAAGCCTTGTTCAGGGGTAGGTGCAATAATAGATATACAGTGAGTGTGAGGGAACAGAGAGAATACGGTTATACTTATCCTGGTAGAACGAGGATACAGAACGTCCTGGACATTTCTTCAGATCATCTCAGCGTCGAGGTGAGCCTCAATGAATGTCTTCTCGAAGTCTGTCACTAATAATGCAACCGACCCTGTCCTTCAGATCCCACAGAATCGGTTTGGGAGGATCTTAGTAATGAGAAACAAGCATTGGTGTGTTCTGCCGTGCAAAGTTTGTATATCTTATGCTGTGGAAAATTGGTAATGTTCGTGCTGCAGTAATACTGAATTATCTCACGTTACATCTAAACTGCATAAACTAAGTGACTGCTAATGCTGTGAAAAATAAATTACAGAAGTGTGTATCAGGTAGCTGGAAGAGTGTGTTGTAATCCAAACTAGAGACAAGATAAGTTTGGATTTGGTGATGTGTGCTCAGAAGGACTAATTAATAATCTTGTTCTGAGGAAATGTGACATTAATATGCTGCATTTTACACGGCATCTGCATATAATATTGAATGTTGAACATGGTTGTCAAACATCAGGGAAGCCTGCAGGGTGGAGGGTCAAGTTCGCTCCAGTGAATTGGGAAAGTACAATATGACATTCAGTGGGAGACAAGCAATGGTTGTTAGAGTCATACAGTCCTAAAGCACAACGGCAGACCGTTTGGTCCAAACTGGCCCATTCCGACCAAAATGTGTATTCAGACTAACCCCATCTCCCTGCCATTGCCCCGTAACCTTCTAATCCTCTCCAATACATTAAACTCTATGGAATAGCTCCACAGTAAGCTGGAATTCAAATCAAAGCTTTTGTTTGAGACTTTGACACACGATGAAGCACAGTAAAAACGAGGCACTTTGTTCACTTGTGAACCTGCTGTTGTTTCAGGAGGTTGGATTTCACATAAAATCTCCTCCCACACCAGTGCAGGTGAACAGCCTCTCCCCACAGTGAGATGGCGCGTGCACAGAGAGTCCAATTAACCACTTTAATCCACGCCCAGTTTGGGAGCAAATGAAGTTTCTCATCAGTGTCAACATATTGATGGGTCAACAGATTTGCAGAGATTTTAAGCCGCTTCCTATGTTCAGGGCATTTAAAAGACATTTCTGCTATGCGGACTTGCTGTTGTTATAACAACGTAGTGGATCAAGTGAATTCTGTCCCACACTCGAAACAGACGAATGGCCTTTCCCTCGTCTCACTGTATTTATGTTCTGACTCGGCAGATGATCTGGTGAAGCCCTGCCCACACGTACAACACGTGTACAGTTTCTCCACACTGTGAATGATGCTTTTCCCTTTCATGTTCAAAAGCGAATCATATTCAGGCAACAATCAACTGGATAACACCATCAGATACTGAAGTGATATTTGGTTTTTAGCCCTCGCACTGTAAACCTTCTTCTTCTAATGCCTGGTAAATTCATTGATAAAGGAAAAACAGAAGCAATTGAAAGCCCAGAAAGGAAAGATAATAAGATGCAAGAGCAGAAGTCGTCAATTAAACCTGTGCAGTCTGCTCTCACCATTCAGTGTGATTGCAGCTGATCTGATAATCCTCAGATTCAAGTTCCTGCAATAGCACCTAACCTTTGAATACCTTGCTGATTAAAATCTGTTTCTCACAGTCTTAGAACATGGAACATAGAACAATACAGCACAGAACAGGCCCTTCGGCCCACAATGTTGTGCCAAACATTTGTCCTAGTTTAAGCACCTATCCATGTATTTACCCAATTGCCGCTTAAAGGTCACCAATTATTCTGATTCGGCCACTCCCACAGGCAGCGCATTCCATGCCCCCACCACTCTCTGGGTAAACAACCTACCCCTGACATCCCCCCTACACCTTCCACCCTTAACCTTAAATTTATGTCACCTTGTAACACACTGTTGTACCCGGGGAAAACGTCTCTGACTATCAATTCTATCTATTCCCCTGATCAACTTATAAACTTCTATCAAATCACCCATCATCCATCGCCTTTCCAATGATAAAAGGTCAGCACTCTCAACCTATCCTCGTACGACCTATTCTCTATTCCAGGCAACATCCTGGTAAATCTCCTCTGCACCCTCTCCACAGCTTCCACATCTTTCCGAAAGTAAGGCAACCAGAACTGCACACAGTACTCCAACTGTTGCCTTACAAAGGTCATTTACAGCTGCAACATCACCTCACGACTCTTCAAGTCAATCCCTCTGCTAATGAACGCTAATACACCAGAGGCCTTCTTACAAGCTCTATTCACCTGAGTGGCAACTTTCAAAGAGCTCTGAACATAGACACCAATATCCCTCTCGTCCTCCACCTTACTCAGAAGCCTATCGTTAACCCTGTATTCCACGTTCTTATTTGTCCTTCCAAAATGGACAACTTCATACTTGACAGGGTTGAACTCCGTCTGCCACTCCTCAGCCCAGCTCTGCATCATATCTAAGTCCCTTTGCAGCCGACAATAGCTCTCCTCCCTATCCACAACTCCAACAATCTTTGTATCATCTGCAAATTTAGTGACCCACCCTTCGACTCCCTCTTCCAAGTCATTAATAAAAATTACAAGCAGCAGAGGACCCAGAACTGATCTCTGCGGAACTCCACTTGTAACTGGGCTCCAGGCGGAATATTTACCATCTACCACCACTCTTTGACTTCGAGCGGTTAGCCAGTTCTCTATCCAACTGGCCAAATTTCCCACTATCCCATGCCTCCTGACTTTCTGCGGAAGGCTACAATGGGGAACCTTATCAAATGCCTTGCTAAAATCCATGTACACTACATCCACTGCTCTACCCTCATCCATATGCTTGGTCACCTCCTCGAAGAATTCAACAAGACTCGTAAAGCAAGACCTACCCCTCACAAATCCGTGCTGCCTGTCCCTAATCGAGCGGTGTCTTTCCAGATACTCATAAATCCTATCCCTCAGTACCCTTTCCATTACTTTGCCTTACACCGAAGTAAGACTAACTGGCCTGTAATTTCCGGGGTTATCCCTATTCACTTTTTTGAACAGCGCCACAACATTCGCCACTCTCCAGTCCCTTGGTTGACAGTGAAGACGAAAAGCTAATTGCCAACGGGTCTGCAATTTCCTCTCTAGCTTCCCACATAATCCGAGAATATATCCCGTCAGGCCCGGGGGACTTGTCTGTTCTCAGGTTTTTCAAAATGCCCAACACATCTTCCTTCCTAACAAGTATCTCCTCTAGCTTGCCAGTCCGTTTCACACTCTCCTCTTCAACAACAGCAGCAGAGATATGGAGAAACAGATTGGGAAACAGATTTTGGAAAAGTACAGAAGCCACAGGGTAGTAGTCATGGGCGATTTCAACTTCCCAAATATTGATTGGAAGCTCTTTAGATCAAGTAGATTGGACGGGACGGTGTTTGTGCAGTGCTTCCAGGAAGCTTTTCTAACTCAGTATGTACATTGTCCGACCAGAGGGGAGGCCATATTGGATACGGTCCCTCTCATTTGTAAATACTGTAGAAAAGTATTGATTCAAGACCTCTCCTATCTCTTCCGACTCAATACAAGTCTCCCACTACTGTCCTTGATCGGACCTACACTCGTTGCCGTCATTCTCATGTTTCTCATATGCGCATAAAAGGCCTTGGGGTTATCCTTGATCCTACCCACCAAAGATTTTTCATGCCCTCTCTTAGCTCTCCTAATCCCTTTTTTCAGCTCCCTCCTGGCTACCCTGTATCCCTCCAACGCTCTGTCTGAACCTTGTTTCCTCAGCCTTATGTCAGCGTCCTTCTTCCTCTTTCCTAGTTATTCAACCTCCCTCGTCAACCAAGGTTCCCTCACACGACCATCTCTTTCCTGCCTGACAGGTACATACATATCAACGACACGTTGTACCTGTTCCTTGAAAAAGTTCCACATTCCAATGACATCCTTCCCTGACAGCCTATGCTCCCAACTTATGCTCCTCAGATCCTATCTTGCAGCATCGTATTTACCCTTCCCCCAATTGTAAAACCTACTCTGTTGCACGCACCTATCTCTCTCCATAACCAAGGTGAAAGTCACAGAATTGTCGTCACCATCAACAAAATGCTCACCCACTAACAAGCCCATCACTTGTCCCGGTTCGTTACCGAGTACCAAATCCAATATGGCCTCCCCTCTGGTCGGACAATGTACATACTGAGTTAGAAAAGCTTCCTGGACACACTGCACAAAAACCGCCCCGTCCAATCTACTTGATCTAAAGAGCTTCCAATCAATATTTGGGAAGTTGAAATCGCCCATGACTACTACCCTGTGGCTTCTGTACTTTTCCAAAATCTGTTTCCCAATCTGTTTCTCCACATCTCTGCTGCTATTGGCGGGCCTATAGTAAACACCCAACAAGGTGACTGTTCCTTTCCTATTTCTGACTTCAGCCCATACTACCTCCAAAGGAAGATCCCCCTCGAACTGCCTTTCTGCCACCGTTATACCATTTCTAATTAGCAACGCCAACCCCCTCGTTTTTTACCACCTTCCCTAATCTCAGTGTAATCTTGGATACACTGAGCTGCCAATTTCTACAGCGGCCTGCAGTAAATACTTTCACATATTCAGTCGGCTCGAAGAGAAAAAAATTCCTCCACATCTTTCTTAAATCGGTTACTACTTACTCTGAGATTATGTTCTCTGGTCTTCGATTCTCAGACAAGGCGAATCATTCTCCCCTAAGTTATCCTATCATGTCCCTCATAATCAAATGCATCTCAGTAAAGTCTTGTTACATTATTCTACACTCCAATGAGTACAGGGGCAATATTCTCAGTTTCATCTCCCGAGAATATCCTCCCATATCCAGGATGATTTGTGTTAAATTTCGCTGAACTGCTATTCCTAAAATTTGTTCACATTAATCCAGCTCTGATCTGACTAATGCCATGTGTATTTTGAAAAAAAAATACATTTGTCCCCATTCCGTTTAAATAAAGTGAAACAACATTATTTAACTTCCCGATGACCTGCTGAAACTGGATGCTAACTTTTCATATTTCCTGTACAAGGAAGCGAAGTGCTCTGTATGCTGATGCTTTGTGCTGTGTATTTCCCCACTTAATATTTATATCTGCCAAAACGCATAAGTCTCTCTTTTTTTTGCATGTCATATGATGCTACGTTTTTGAGCAATTGTTTATCCTAATTCTGTCCATCCACAATGTTGCTGTGCCGCCCTCATTACTTGCATCCATATCTATTTTGTGTAATCTCCAAACTGAGCAACAGTACATTAACTTATGTTTTACAGGTGATTAGTACATGTTGTCAACAGCTGTGGCACCAATACTGTTGGGCTGCGGGAATCTGCAAGTTACAATTTACTGTCATGAAAATGCCCTCATTACCTCGCCTCTCCATTCATTCCCCAATCCTCGACTAATACATACCCCCAACTGTGTTGGTTCATGCTTCTATGCTTGTGAAGTGCTATCGTATAAAACACCGTTCTGAATAATTTTAGAAATTCAGATATATTCCATTTACTGCATTTCCCTTTATGTATTGTGCTTGTTACGATCTGAAAATACTTGTAAACGTATTAGGTCTGGTTTCGTCTGCACAAAGCCTTGCGGAATCCATTTTATTCTGTAATGCATTTCTAATGCTCTGTTATTCCAACTTTAATCACAGACTAACATTTTGCCAGTGGCAGATATGCTGTCAACGTGAGCTGAATTTGTCAGGCTGGACACTCACAAGACGTCACCATTGTTGAAAAAAGGTGTTGAGGAACAAATCAAAACGAAAGGTATTCTACATCAGACAGACATCAGGGGTCAAGTGAATTTCTTGTAGCGACTTCAATAAAGTGCAGACCAGGAAGGAAAGAGGGGATATGAAATAATTTAATCTGCTAGGGCTGAAGATAATCCAAAGAGGGTCTACAAGTACATATCTGGCAAGAGAACAACGCGAGAAATATTACCTGAAAGATCAAGGAGGTTGACATTGCTTTTGAGCTCAGCAGATGGAAGAGGCATTAAACGAATTTTTCACGTCATTTTTTATTGTGGAGACAGCGAGACCAAATGTTCACTCTCCATATGTGAAGATGACGATACCTTTTCCGAAACTATTTGACCAAGCATCAAGAAATTGAGATTCGGTGATGTTTCTAGCGGCTGGATTACATTCGACTCTGTCTGGCCTCATGCAACAAAAAGTCTACATGTTCTCAGGACTGGATTTTTAATATAACCAGCAGAGACTGTGTTAGCTTTGCCTTGTCGTACTGCAGCATCGGAGGACGAAGATGATTTTATCGAGATTCATAAAATCAAGAGTGCTCTCGATAAGGCGAACAGCAAAGTTCGTTTTCCCTTGGATCCGGGAGTCCAGACCTCGTAAGATTTACACCGAATGACAAGACATCCTTTTCACACAGAGGATGGCTTGCCCATGGAATCAACTGCTAGAGCAACTGGTATGTAGAGGTGCTGTTACATTATTTTATAAGACATTTGAACGGTTAGACGAAGAGAAAGTATTTAGAGGGATTCAAGGAAGGTGGAACAGCTCAGTTTGGGAAGTCTGTTCGCCGAGGATATGTGAGACTTAAGGAGGCTACAGAAATCGTGGAAATACATACTGATAAACATTTCATATTACACGAAAATAATTGCTGGACATCTCAGAAAATGTAAAAGGCGTATAAAACGCCAGACCCTGGACTGGTGTATTGTTATGAACCTGGTGTGAAAAAAATGAGTTGAAAAGCTGCAATGACACAGAACAACCTGTTCTGACCAAGGGAACAATGTGATATTTGTTTGAAACAACCAGCAGAGCAGGATTGCCATCAGCTTAAATTATGAGTCAAGATCCGAAATCAAAATCAGGTGTGAACTTCACGTTTTGATAATATTAAAGCCAATGAAATAATCCGATGTTTTGGGGTATAACATAGAACATAGAACAGAGAAGAATACAGCGCAGTACAGGCCCTTCGGCCCTCGATGTTGCGCCGATCAAAGCCCACCTAACCTACACTAACCCACTATCCTCCATATACCTATCCAATGCCCGCTTAAATACCCATAAAGAGGGAGAGTCCACCACTGCTGCTGGCAGGGCATTCCATGAATTTAAGACTCGCTGAGTGAAGAACCTACCCCTAACATCAGTCCTATATCTACCTCCCCTTAATTTAAAGCTATGCCCCCTTGTAATAGCTGACTCCATACGTGGAAAAAGGTTCTCACTGTCAACCCTATCTAACCCCCTAACCATCTTGTACACCTCTATCAAGTCACCCCTAAACCTTCTTTTCTCCAATGAAAACAACCCCACGTGCCTCAGCCTTTCCTTATAGGATCTTCCTACCATACCAGGCAACATCCTGGTAAACTTCCTCTGCACCCGTTCCAGTGCCTCCACATCCTTCCTATAGTATGGCGACCAAAACTGCACACCATATTCCAGATGCGGCCGCATCAGGACATTTTCAAAAGCTGGGACTGCGTCAGAGACGTCCAGCTCAAGAGATCCTACAAATGTACCTTCCTGGAAATGTGTTTGCATGGCAGAACATCGAGGAAAACCTGGAGAGAATCTTCCCAGAAAAATCCACAAAATGAGACTTGAAAAAGCTGAGTGGTTTTGAACAATGATTACTTTTAAAATCATTATTGGGAATCTGTTAGAATCGGAATATTATTGCGGAGTGGAAGGTAAAAGATGGGTTTAAGAGAAACTAGCTGTAAATAATTGTTAGTTTTCATACTCTGTTAGACATAAGGAAAAAAGCTGATATTTTCCCTTTCAATCGTGACCTTTGCGAAACGTTTTGACAGAATTTTCACAGATTACAGCACGGGGTAAATATTTTTCTGTGTTGCTGGCTTCAATTAGCATCGAGGTTTACCCTGTTATTGAACTGAATCCCAAAGCATTATGGGAGGTAAGCGCGGAAATTGCAAGACTCGTTGCTGAAATAATTGTGTCATCTCTAAATATGGGTGTGATTTAAAATGACTGGACAATGACGAGCCTTGTTGAAGAATGGATACAGGGAAAAGACTGGAATCTCCAGGCTTGTGACTTTGAAATTAGTGGTTCGTAAGTTTTTTGAGGTGGTTTTGGAAGGTAGCATTTTCAGAGTCCAGGAAATATAGGGGATCATCAGCATGGTTTAGTGAGGTGGAAACTGGGTCTCACAAATTTCTGAGGTTTTGATCAAGTAGGCAAGAGGATTGATGAGGCAAGAACAAATATCTTTGCTTACGTAGGCTTTAGGAAAGCGTTTAACTAGATTCAACATGGAAGATTAACGAGTAAAGTTAGATCAGATGTGGTTCACATTGAGTTTGCAAATTAGATAAAAAATTCAATTAACAACGAGAGAAAGGGTGAGGTTTTGTCAGACTGGAGGCTTGTGACCGGCAGTGTTCCACAGGGATCAGTGATGGCTCCTTTGTTTGTGACTGATGTAAATGTTTTAAATGACAATATGGAAGGCAGGGATCATCAGTTTGTGGTTGACACCAACATGAGCGACATGCATTTCATGAGATGACAGCAGAAGTCTTTGTGTGTACATGAAGAACATGTAAAAAGGCTTTTGGACAAATACATGGATAGCAAAGAATTAGAATGATATGGTCCAAGTGCAGAGAAATACGGTTAATGTGGACCGGCATTATGATCAGTATGTAGCAGTGTGCACCAAACGACCTGTTTCTGTGCTGAGGGACGCTACAACTCTCCATGGTGGGACAGTCGACAGAGAAGAAAGTTATCTGAGGTTATAGAAGATTAAAAGAGACATTGATCATTCGGGTATATGATTAAATGAATTATAAAGGAAAATTATCTTGAACAATTGTAACGTACTGCACTTTGAGTCATAAAGGCATGTAGTACTTGTACAATTACAATTACTGCTTTGAATCGTCCTGCGCAATAGACACGTGAATAGGTCACGGAATGGACTTTGGAAGTCGTGTCGCATATTGTCTGCTTCGTTAAAATGCTATTAGAACGCTTTCATGCGTTGCTCAGTGTTGAAGTTGGGACGTTATCCTGAGGTTGTACAGGATGTTGGCGAGTCATCTTCTGTGTATTGTGTCTATGTTCTGGTTTCCAAGTCGGACAAAGAAGAATGTTAAGCTGGACAGAGCTAAGAAGAGAGTTACCAGTATGTTGCTAGGAATGAAGGGATTGAGCTGTAAGGGGAGGCTGGATAGACTGGGACTCCTTTCAAAGGTGCATAGGAGGTTGACATTTACCGTATAAATGTTTTTTTTTAAATCCTGAGGGGTACAGATTAGCTCAACTGCAACGGTGCTTTCCTTCTTTGGGGTATTTCAGGACTAGTGGGTGTATTTTTAAGGTGTGAGGACAAAAGTGAAAAAAAGACATGAAGTTCACTGTTTTATTTTACATGGTATGCTTCTTGTGAAAAGTTCGAGAGGAAGGAGGAATGTGGATAAAGTTACAACATTTAAAAGACACTTAGATAAGTGCATGAATAGGATATGTTAAGAGAGATATGGGCCCAGTACACCTCGTTGGTACGACATTAGTTTCGGTAAATGGTAGCATGGACTGTTTGGAACAGAGATCTGTTTCAATGCTGTTTGAGTCAATGACTCAATTTATTTGAAATTTACAGAGTGCTGAGAGGCCTGTGCAGAGCCAATGTGGCAAAGATGTTTCACCCACTATGACACACTAGAACCCGAGGGCACAGAGACAAAGTGAAGAGACAACAATTTGGAAATGAGACGTGGAGGAATATCTTCAGTCAGAGAGTGGTGATTCTTTGGAGATAGTTGCTGTAGAGGGCTGCAGGCCCCAATTCAATGAGCAAATGTGTGGCACGGTGGTTCACTGGTTCACACG
Source organism: Chiloscyllium punctatum (assembly GCF_047496795.1). Taxonomy (NCBI): domain Eukaryota; kingdom Metazoa; phylum Chordata; class Chondrichthyes; order Orectolobiformes; family Hemiscylliidae; genus Chiloscyllium; species Chiloscyllium punctatum. Next base: position 43,637,402 of record NC_092767.1, read on the forward strand.
GCTGCCTCATATCACCCGGGTCCCAGGTCCGATTCCAGCCTCGGGCGACTGTCTGTGTGGAGTTTACACGTTCTCCCTGTGTCTGTATGTGTTTCCTCCGTGTACTCCGGTAGCCCCTCACAATCTAAAAGATATGCACATCACGTGAATTGGCCATGCTAAATTGTCCATAATGTTCGGTGCATTAGGCAGGGGTAAACATACGGTTGGGATGGGTTGATCTTCGGAGGATTGTAGTGAACATGTTGGTCCAAAGTGCCTGTTTTCATCCTGCAGGGAATCTAATCTAATAATTTCAATTCAGATTAAAATAGCACAGGATCTTTTCCCACGACCCAATGCCCTCTGCGCCATGTCAACAGAAGTTTCACCAAGCGAGTTTGGAGCTCGCAGCCTCGGTGTTTCACGCGCCTCTCTACCTTCACAGTAGGACTGCATGCTCATGGAGTTTGTCACTGGCAGGCAGAGTAGATATCCACTCGTTCATTCCACTCTCAATTTCCAATCGGATCTTCGCCACTCCGTACACAGTTTCACTGAGTCCAGACCTGGGAACCGGTGTGATGTGAGTGTGCAATAATAGTTTCTTCCTTGTTACAATGTGAAACTTCATGTTTATTGAAACTGATATTTCAACAATATTTGTGAACTCTCGCCTGTACATGTAATCTTTTATTTTAATCTATCGAATTCAGTCTTCAACATTCTCAATGATGGAATCTCCACAGCCACTGGGGACATCCAAGGTGACCATTCAATCCAGTCTCAGTGGGCTTTCCTGTTGTGCATGTGATGCGGTTCCTCGACTATCTCTGCCATTGCATTCAAGGCTTTTTGTATTGTGCTTTTTCATGTAATCGAATAGTGGTCCGTCCTCTGCGTTGTGGTCACGCAACCTCCATTCAAATCCGAGTATCTGTAATGAGCATTTGTTCCATGTTACTCCACATAACCTGTGCAAAACAAACGCAGAAAGGACACAATCAATTTTAAGATGAAAATACTCACTCAGGTGTTGGTTTTAATGCTTCAAGCCGCCACTCTAAGCACCCAATCTCGGAGATTTTTCTCCCTTTAACAATCACTATTCCCCCTTTCCATCCCTCCTCCCATGTGACTGGGGCATTGGAAAAATTAACATTCACTTTCACATTGACACCGTTAAGTCTGTGCTGCAGCTGTCACTCTTGTTAGGTGAACGTGACCCAATATCACCATCAGGACCATTAAGCCACTTAATGCTATCAGACAATGTGGTTGGGTTTTGAATCCTCACGTATAGTGTTTTATTTGCATGGACCAGAGAACATTGGAGCATTGGGTTCATGAAAATGACACACAACAGTATCGAGGGAATGACTTTATTGGAAAAGACCAATGTCTCTGGTCTCCCCACATTTCTTTCAAGTCATCATTTGTCTCTCGCTAGATAATTGTGTTAATTTTACATTTCACATTATAGCAGTGATATGACAACTGTGGAAACGATGCAGAAGTGATTTACCAATATATTATCTGGATTGAAGAACTTAAACTATTAAATAGTTTAGACAGGCAGGCGTTGATTTTCTGAAAACAGGGGAAATTGAGATGAGACAGTATTGAGATGTACGAAATGATGAGCAGTGTGGATTATGTACAGTTAACGAAACATTTGATGGAGGGATCAATCACCAAGGAGCCATAGATTTAAGATAAGGGTAAAAAGGTTTGGGTAGCTGCACATAAAAAAACGTTATCAAACAACGAGTGGTTGGAATCTGGAACTCACTGTCTCTAAGTGTTGGAACGGCAGAAATGCTCAGAGAATTCAGAGACATTCAGATGTAAATTTGTAATGTTAAAAGCACACAACGTCAAACGATGAGAAATTGGATGAGGATAATCAAGCAGTTATTTTGTCAAGAGCACACACAAGTAGCTTGCAAGAGCAGTTCGCTCTGACGTCCACGGGAGTATGGCGATTTGTATCTTCAGCTGTCATGTGGGATGCAAGGGTACATTTTCCCGCTGGGGCCGCCCTGACTGTTTCAGGGTTTCAAGGTTTGTGTAATGATTTGTAGTTCCAGTGAAGTTTGCAGATGGTGTGGGGATGTTCGTTAGTGTTGGGAAGTTGGTTTGCAGCAGTTTCCTGCCCTTTCTTGGTGACATCCTCAAGGCTGATGAGACTCTTATGAAACTCTGCTGTCCTGTAGCGTTTCGAATTGGTGTGATTTCCTTCCCACTACTTTCAGTTGCTGCTTCTTGTCGTTCCTTGCAGGTCCCGGTATGTTAAGTCCAGGTCAGCATGTTCTTTGATGGAGTCATTGGATGAGTCTCGTCATTCTAGAAAATCTCTGGCTGCCCACTACTGTCCAATTATTGTTGTGTTTTTCTGGTCGAATTTGTTGACCTCATCATGTCTGTGCATTGCCACTCTGAACATCTGATTGTGGTGTTTCCTGGATCCTCCACAAATCCTTTGCAACAATAGGTATTCCCGCAAATTCCTTGCAGACAAACAACGTTAGGAGGGCACCCAACACATCAAGCAAAAATGTCTTGGAACGGACAGCCGTTGACTACTCGGATCTATGAGAGAATATAAACCGAAAGCCACATTTAGACAACAACTCACCAGAACAATGGACCCAATACCCATCATGTACAATACAAATATGGTCAAACAATGTTGCACGTAGTGAGAGCAGGGAACATTATACAGGACAGACAATTCACGACACGCATTCATGAAGATCTACTTGACACGAAACACCACTGCCAGGTGTCCTCAATAGGTTGACTCGTTACACTGAGTGTTGCTGATTCTGTGGCTGGAAGCTTGAATTGTATGACAGTCTGCAGGAATGGAGACGGTGTTGCTGGAAAAGTACAGCAGGTTAGGCAGCATCCAAGAAGCAGGAGAATGGACGTTTCTGGCATGAGCAAGTCATCAGACACATGCCCAAAACATTGATTCTCCTGCTCCTCAGATACTGTAGACCTTCTGTTTTTTCCAGCACCGCACTCTGAGCTCTGATGTCCAGTATCTAAAGTCCTCATTTTCTCCTCCGTTTGCAGCAGTTGTTGGTTCCTTGAGTGAGGGATCAGTTGATATAACCAATGTAAACTTCGATTGCTGATTGAGAAGTATAACCAAGTGTGTAGCTCAAAAGAGTGTTTCTGTTGTTTCTCAGGTGCCGTTCCTGGCACGGCCTCTGGCACTGTAATTATTTTGAGTTTCCTGGCTGTTCAATGTTTGCTTCTATGATCACACAGTTGCCAGTACTCTGGGGAGCGGCTGCAGTTAGCTGCGTTCGCAGCCTAGGTGCAATTGATGCGGTTTGGTTCGTTCTTGATTTGTGCAACAGGAGCACAGTGATGAATCAACTAATATTGCAAGAAGGCAGACAGGCGTGGAAAATGTCGAGGTTCTGGTGATATTTGCACAGTGTTTAGAGATTACCTAGATTCAGGAGAAAAGAATGTTGAATTCCTACGAGTCGTGTTGAAGAACTGTCTGGGAAACAAGTCACCAGCGGTGTGGTTTACGAGCGCACTCACAGTAACCACAATGTGAAATAAAACATACAAACAAATGAGGAAAACAGACGAAGGACGACAGTAAACATGGGTGACCTGACTTTCACTCCCCAGCTCCTCCAATTCCCACTTCCAGCTCCATTATAAACAAATGTTAGAGAGCCATAAGCATCAAAGTTGTCCATTAGAATGACTCAATGCATTCCTTTGTTTTCGATTAGGCTATTTGTTTCATGGTTTTTTACTTTCCTTGGAAACCATCTCTTTCATTGTGAGCATTCGGAAAGGAAGCCATCCTTTTTGTTAGGGAAAAATATGATACTAAACATGTTTGTTTCAGGCATGAGATTCTTCTGTCTCACACGTTTCTTCTACTTTCTCTCGATTTTAATAGTGTTCTTTCTTTTGAATTCTCCGACCAAAGTGCATGACATCGTAATGCCGACATGAAACTGCATCTGACAAGTTAGTCCCCATTCATTCAACCTATCTATATGCCTGTGCGAAATGCCACGTTCTCAACATAATATGCGCTCTCTCGAGTGTGAATTGGCAGCACATTTGTGCACATTTCACTCCACCACTTGCTCCATGCTATTAATAGAGAGATAATTGAAGGATTAAATATACTGAGTCTTGCCAGACATCTGCTGTAAATACTTCTACATACTTGCTACCCGCTGAAAGTGAGAACAACCTCCTCATCTGTGTCCTAGTGGGAAACACCTCCCCCTGAGATTAGAACCTCCAGTCCTGCACTATTCTGGATATAAACCAGAGAGGAACAAACGCTTAAAGTAAAGCATAATCTCACTGGCGTCTCCAGGGCCAGTTCTGAGTGGTCTTTTTTGACCTCTGGTTGAACAAACTGCCCTGATTAGCACTTTAGTTTTGACAATGACACATCTACTTCAAAGTTACTTCAGTGTCTGTGACTGAAGTGGTGCTGAAAGGCGCTGTAAAAATACAAGAACATCTTTGTTACTCGACCATTGCCGTATTGTTAATCTCTCTGCTCATGGAAATGGATCCTTCCCATCCACTCTATCTCTCATCAACACAGAACATGTTTCTCTCACTGTTGATTTTAAATGATTTCCTGTTGGATGAGTTATCCCTGCAACTCCAGAAAACCCGTCTCAACAACTCGACATTTTCTCAGGTCTGCTCAGTTGTTGACATGCAGGAAACTTGTGTTCTGAACGAGAAACGGATCTGACTCAAAACGTTAGCTCTCTTCCTCTATCCACACATAATAACAAACACATTGTGTATATGTAGGTTTCACTGAGTTGATTTGATACAAGTTGTGTTTTCCCTTAAACGTCTTCACTCCTCGTCCTTTGGTCAGTTGCCCTGGTCAGGGGAAGCAGTTCCTCCTGACCATCAACGGCCCATCCACACCACTTCCACCCACATCATGGTAAACATTCCAAAGAAATCTCCTATTAAACTTCCTTGCTCCAAACAAAACATTCCCACAGTCGGGAATCTCTCCACAAAGTGAGATTTATTTATCTCTGGACATAGTGCAAAGCAGAGGGTTGTGAAGAGATTCTTGGAAAATTTTGCCAATTGGCGGGTGGGGAAACTGTCAAGACGCAAAGCAGAAATCCTAGTCTCGAGTTTTTTGAATCTTTATATATTCCTTGGGAAGCGGATCCAGAGGCGAATGAACGATGAACTGTTCGACTGTGCAGACACAGGTTAGAAATCTTTCCGTGCTTGTGGAGGCCAGTGCTTTCACTCTGATGCTCTCCGGACATGAACTGATCTGTGACATTGAAAAGATTCTCGTTCCTGCACGTCAGGACGTCAAATCTCATTTCAGCTCCGGGACAATGAGAAAACACGGTCACAGACAAGACACTGAAAGGCTGGAAGAGTCACAGTCCCGGTTGGAGGAGAACTGGTTCCTGGTGTCATGGTTATGTCTTTAGAGGGTGGGAGCAGACTATTCCCATGTCCTCAGAATGAATTTCCAAAGATTTATTTTCGAAAGGTAAAGCTAATTAAGGAGTACTTCCTATGGGGGAGGAGCAGACTAAAGCTTGCATTGGGAGATCAGTGACGCCGTTGGCTCATCAGTCTATGTGGCGATGTTAGTCAGTGCGTTCGGCTCTTCACTCACAGGTGCTGTTCTCCCACGACCTAGGAAGGGAGCGACAATCACACCATCCTTTTTTCTTCAGCTGCACAGTTCCGTGGTTTTGCCGTGGTCAGGAAATTGTTCGTCATGAGGCACGAAGGGAGTAGGTCCCGGTTTTAGGAGAGCTGGTTCCCGGTGACATGACTGTGTCGGCAAGGCGTGGGATCAGACTGTTCCCATATTCCACAACGAATGCCCCAGGATTCATTTTGGAAACGTCAAACCAATCGAGGGCAATTGTCATTCTACGAAGGGCAGGCGAATTCTTGAAATTCGCTCAGAGTCTTCTTTATGAGATCCTGCAAGGGGCTTGCGACAAGGAATCCCCCAGTCTCTGTGGAGCAATTAATTCTCTCGTTCGGCTGTTAACCGATAGGGTGTTGCCACGCATGGAGCGGTCGCTGTTCCTATCCATCCGAATCCTTTTGTAGGTTCGGGAATATGCTCCCAATCGGAAAACCTATCCAGTGTGGAACGAGAAATGTGTTTCTTTATTGTTTAAAGGCTAGTAAAGTGCTGCGGATGCTGGGAATCTCTGACAAAAACAAAAACTGCTCAAGGAACTCGGCAGGAATGGAAGACCCTGTGAGAAAAACAGAGTTCTGAGAAACTCCTGAAGAAGAGCTGAATCGTTTTCTCAGTTTCTCTATCTCCAGATGCTGCCAGACATGCTTAGTTTATCTTGTAATCTCTGTCTTTGCTTCTAAATGAATGATAATTTGAAATATCGAGATTGATTACACAGACCAAACATATCTTGACATTTTACCCTGTCGAAGTTGTGGTGATTCAATTCAAACAAACCTAACAATGATTGCCTGTTCCTCAGCTCCACAGGGAGGGAGAACTTGAAACCAGTTTAGTAGCGTACTTCTGCAGGTATGGCCAAGTGATTGAGGCGATGGGCGTTAAACCAACTGTGAGTTCCTCATGCAGTGAAGCATTTTGCTGACTGTAATTGAGAGTCGAGAGTGAACTAGAAGGGTGTTTGTTCTCTGCTTTTTTGTTTGAAATCCAAATCGCAGGATGAAGTAAAATGCATATAACCCAGATAAGGAAGCTTGGGAAACTGTAACCAACCGCCTGTCATGATTGAAAAGGCAGAAAACTCCAAAGCATGAAGACCCATATAGTCGAACACTTACAGTGCTGAATTCGTTTGAGCCTTTGAGCAAAGTGCTGCCAAATGAGATAAGTACAATTCAGGGTATTGTATTGGAATGTGCAGACTTAGTGGGCCAAAGGGCATTTTCTGCGCTCGACGCATCCATGGCCAGCTGAGAAAATCTCAGTTTGTGAAGGAACAGGACATTGTTTGCAAAATTCCCCTCGGCGAGGAAGGGGTCGAAGCTACTTTCTGTCAGTCACGGTATTCATTGGAAGATTTTAATTGGTAATAACCGGTACGGTGCCCATTGGTGGAATCAGTCTATACGATAATCAGGACATGAATCCGTGGTGCCTTATTGCCCTGCCGTGAGCAAGCCCTCGCAGCTTACATTCCCTGATTCTGCTTTTGAAATAAAGATCACTTTCTCAATGTGTCTGTATTTGTATCAAAGAGCTCATTGATCTCGGGACTAGACATGAAGAGGAATCTGGAGGTGTGACAGGGACAGAAACAGAACGAGACGAGACGAGACGTGAAAGTGTCTACAGTTTGCCGTGTGTCAGTAGTTTTAGTGAGGAATATTTGCTGGGCGCTATCCTGTCAGATCCCAGGATCAAGGTGCCTTGATTTGGTGGGATTTGTGTTACTGAAAGTTGCACATGCGAAGCGTGTGGGACAATTTCAGCTCAGTAATCTCTTCATATCGCAGCTCACAGCAACGGTTCGCATTTTTTGAGAAATGGCTTGTATTCCACTTAAAACCGCCTTTCACCAGAGAAACTTGCGGACGTAAAGCACATGGATTGCGTATAATGATGAGGACTTTGTCACTGTCAGGGAATGTGCCGGCGTGTCTGCCTCTGTGTTTGAACATGTGAATACTTTCCTCAAAGGAGTTGCAACCCAGTCAACCGTCAGTACCATTGTTGTGTCATTTAAGCTCACAGAGCGAATCTCATTGACATTTTCCCTGGAAAGTCAGAACACTCAAAGTTATGGGGCAAATGCTGCAAACTGGGACGAGAATAGATGGCCGTCTGATAACCTGGTCTGTACGATGGACTGATGGCCCTTCACTGTCCCGCCCCAACCCCACTCCCCCACGCTTTAAAAACTCGAGTACAGAGAGAGGAATTGACCTGACGAGAAAATCTCTTCACAATCTTCCATCACCTTTCTTTTGTTCCTTTTCCGACAAATTTTGCAAATTACTTACGATGCTTTTTATCTTCTCACCTAAATCATTTATTTAAATTTTTAAAAATGAATGTGGGCTAAACATCGATCCTTGTGGGACATCGGTAATAGTTCTCCAGTCTGAAAGCTACTTTCCACGGCTATTCCCAGCTTCCTGCTGTTAATCTAATTTTATATCGAATTGGAAATCTCCTCAAACTCTCTGTGATCTCACTTTTTGAATCAGGCAAACATGTGGAACCTTGAAAAAGGTTTTTATTAATGTTCAAGTGAGCAATATCTACCACTTTGTCCGGATCAATCATATTAATTATGCCCTCGAAAACTCAGTCATGTTTGTGAGATACAACTTCCCTCGCGCAAAAGTTTTCTGGTTATTCCTATTTATTCCTTGTATCTCCAAATGCATTTAAATCCAATCGTTTAGAATTGCATCCAACAACTTACATAAGACCACCGTCAGAAACACAGGTCTATCGTTCCCAGGATTCTCCATGTAACCCTTTCTTCACAAAAGCACAAAATTAGCAACTCCCCATTTCTTTGGCGCCTCACTTATAGTAATAGCTTACACAATTATTTCTACGAAAGCCCCAACAGTTTCATTCCCTTCCGTGTCACAAATTTCTGGGATACATGAGATCAAATCCCAGAGAAATATCCTTCTTCATATTTTCCAAGTCCTCCAGCACTTGCCCTTTACAATGGAAACGACTTTATAAACATCAATATTTAGTTGTAGGGTTCATTTCGTTCTCCACGAAGTGAACATTATATATCTCTCCATCTGCTGTGGTTAACAACAAAAGTGAGCTCTTTCAACTTAAAGTGGTCCTATTTCGTCTCTAGTTCTTAATGTACTTGTGGAATCTCTTTAGATTATATCCTTAACTTTACGTGCTAAGGTGATCTGACATTCTCGCTTGACCTTTATGATGTCCGCATTAAGAATGCCCATCCCCTCCTTATATCATTCAACAGATTAAATTGAAATCATATGTTTATATGGAAATTGTGACCTTTTTTTAAAAAAAGAAATTCATATGACAAAAGCCTTAATCCTTGCGATCAACCTTGTCCTAATAAAATACCTGCAATGTGGAAACAGGCCATTCTGCCCAGGAAGATTCCTTTAATCCTGCAACGGACATCAAACCCAAACTCACACCTCTACCCAATTCCTGTAACTCTGCATTCCACATGGCCAAAGAAGGTCACCGACACATCTTTTGTCTGGGGAGGAAATTCAGGCAGAAACGGAGAGGATGTGGAAACTCCAAACACACCGTCGTCTAAAGTAGAAGTTGCCGATTATTGAGCAGTTCGTCATACTGCACCTCGCCAAAAGCCTTTTGGAAATTCCAGCTGGTCACCTCCACAGGGTCGACTTCGTCTTACTTGCTCATTATCTCCTCACAGATGTCTAATATATTTTTCAGAAATTACTTCCCCCTGAGAACCTGTGCTGATGCTTCAAATACACGTTAAACCCATCCTTCCAATGACATTTGACAATGAATTTAATACAAAGCTGATTTATTTGATTTTTATCCAGAATATCAAAACTTTGCTTACAGATCTGAATATGATGAACAACAAGGTTAAATCGCAGTTGAGCGGGGTCGATGAGAGAGTGAATTATTTCCCTCAGTGGGATCCCTCTTTTGTCTCAGCAGGGTCGATGAGTGAGCTTACTGTGTTTCTCACATGGAGCAATTAAATGCTTTCTGCCCACTGCAAACTTGCTGGTGTACTGAGAGTTGAGATGAACGCTTGAGCCTATTCCTAGAATAACTACATTTGAAACGTCTCCCACATTGTGAAAATGTCGAAGGGACATCAGTTCTACAGAGACTGTTAAGCACATCCCACGGACTATACATTTAATAGGTCTCTCTTCAATGTGAAGACGTTAATAATAAACTGCCACCTGGAACTTTGAGAGTGAATATGTCTTTCCACAGCGTGAACACGTTGATGACACGTTCGTCTCCAGGAACTTGTGCAGCACTTCCTGCAGTCAGGGCATTTAGAAAAACACGTTAATACCGTGAGAAAGGTGATGAGCCATCCGGTCACTAGGACTTTTACAGCAGGTCCCATCGACTTGGAAACGAAGATGTCTCTCCTCCCGGGTGACCACATAGATCAGACGGCACGTCTCCAGAATTCTTAAAAGGTCTCTAATTCATGTGAGCATATTTCTCAGAGATGAAGCACACAGAGGTTTGATAACATTTTCCAAAGTCTGGCGAGATGAAAGGTTTCTAATTAGTATGAGCGTTGTGCTAGACGTTTTAAAGCATTTTCGGCAGTCCAGACTTTGAAATGGTTTCTCCTCATTTTGAACGAGCAGGTGCTGCAGCAGGTCAGAGACAGAATGAATCCCTTTCCACACTCTTAGCAGGTGAATCGCTTCTTCCTGGAATCTTTGCCTCCATGGGAATTCAGCTCAGACAAGGAAATGAATACGCACATTTCCATAGACTTTCCTTAGTATGACTGCATTTGTGGTTTGTGAGCTCTGATGATGGGTAGAACCATTGTCCACACACACAATAAGAGAACGATTTCTCTCTCACTGTAACCAGAGGGTATTTTTTTCCTTTGATGTTCTCTCTCTGATCAAGTTCTACTTGTGAAAAAATGTGCGACTTTATCAGATCACGGCGGAGAGATTGGTTTGTAAATCTTCCCCTTCTAATATCCTGCAAAATTGATGTTATCCAAAAATAAGAGCGGGAAAGCAACTTTCACAAGACTCTGGATACTTTCTAAGATATGGTCTGAGGGTGATGGATTTTTGACACTTAGAATGTGATCAGAATTTCGTCAGAATCTTTCATATACACAGCATCCACCACAGAGAACAAATATATCTGCAGGTGGATATAAACACGGTCACCTCCCTGTTCCTTCGAGGTCAAACGCTGTCCTGCCTTGTCTGACATGCAGTTCTGTTGGAGCAGACATTTCTTAGAATTGCATCGTGGCAAAGCTGAAGCCTCTGTCTTCAGTCCCGAAATCAAAATCCACTGGCTCGCTCCTGAGTCGAAAGTGTGCTGCTGGAAAAGCAGAGCAGGGCAGGCAGCATTCAAGGAGTAGGAGAATCGACGTTTCGGGCAAGAGCCATCATCAGGAAATAAGCTTGTATATCGAGGGGGTAGAGAGACAGATTGGAGTGGATGGGGCTGGGTTAAGGTAGCTGAGAGTGTGATAGGTGGATGGAGGTGGGTGTAGTGGTGATTGGTCGCAGAGCAGTGCGGAGCGGATAGGTGGGAAGGAAGCTTGATACATAGGACAGTTCATGAGAGCGATGGAAGCCCAGGACCTGCATGAACTTGGGTGATTGGGAGGGAGAGTTGAAGTTTTCGGCCACGGGTCAATGATGTTGTTTGTTAATGGTGTCCGGGGGTGTTTTCTGAAGCGAACTGTTATTAGGTATCCTGTTTCCGCACTGTAGATAGACTGCATCAGGAGCAATTCAATGACATGTGTGGAAGTGCAGGTAAAACTCTAGTGGGTGTGGAAGGCTCCTTTGGGGCCTGCGATAGAGTGGAGGTGTGGGTGGAGGTTTTGCAAATCCCGTGTTGGAATGAGAATGGGGCGGGAGGGGAGGGTGGTTTGGTGAGGGGCGTACACTTGACAAGGGAGTCATAGAGGGAATGATCTTTATAGAAAGCGGATAGCGGTGGGGAGGGAAACACATCTTAGCTGGTTGGGTTCATTTAGCTCTGTCCTTGTTGGAGGGATGGGTTTTGTGAGTTGAGTTGCGGCAAATGGATGAGATGAGCTAGAAAGCATCATTGACCATGTGCGAGGAGAAAATGCCTCGTCACTGACTCAATCTTCTCCCTCGCAACTGTCTGAGTCTGAACGAGTCACGTCATAACCATAGTGACATCCTTCACTGCGTTTTGTGCTTTCAACCACATATCGTCATCGTCACCATGTCAGCCTACTTGCACCTCATTAACATCGTTAACTCTTCTCCGTCTCCGCTCTTCTGCAGCTCAAACTCTCATCCATTCATTTGGATTAAACGGTGGTAACACAGTTCCATCCGTCCTCCCAAATTCCCCCTCTGCTCTGGCCTAACTCCCTCTGCCTCTATTCAAGGGTGTACTTGTGTTCAGTTCAGTGTTTCATTGTTCCTTACCTGAATGATATTTTTACCACTGCACATTTTCCCAAACTTGCACTGCTGCCTTCGCAGCTTTATCTTTCCACACGGGCTCCCACATGCTGGAAGGGCAGGGATTGCGGGTTATTCATCCAAAGATGTAGTCCTGTGATCTTTCAACAACTCTGCTGCGCGTGGGAGTATTAACAACAAGGGCTGTTCACCCATTACCGGGCAGCTAAACACAAACGTTTTTATCACTTCTGCAAATCTCTTGACTGTCTTCGCTCTGTCTATCACTGTCATGTCCTCCAGCCCACTCAAGAGCAATTAGTATTGTTCAATAAATGCCAACCCAGCCAGTGAACACGGCACCCAAGATTTTGTTTTAAAACGCACTCTCAGATACCTGCATAGCCTGGAATTCCAATCTCCGGAGTATGTTTGATTTGAACTGTTCCACGTTTGGTGCCTCAACTTCAATAACCAAGGTCATAAATTGTGAAATCTCTTCACGACGTAAATCGCACAATGCTACAGGAACGAATTAGTCAACAACGGAAGAAGAAAAGCTGTAATCTTTGTTGAAATTAAGGGCAATTAATTGCTATCAAAACTACATCGTGCCTTTCACATAATGGAAACTTCAAAGCTGTTCCTCTGGAGGGAGTTGAAACAAATTTTGATCCGAGTCACATTATGAAATATTGGGAAGCTGACAAAGTGTTATATCAAACAAGTGACCAAAGAAATGGGTTTCCAGTTGTGTGTTAAAACAGAAAATGAAGCTTGCATCACGAACCTCGGACAACGGAATTTGCTGTGCTAGAGTTCATCATTTTCTGTTCGTCAGAAAAAACACTTTCCTTGCCGGTGGCTCCATAGCTCAGAGGTCTTATCAACCATTGGTTGTGTATTCAAATCTCGCTTGGGCCTTGCTGAATTTGTTTACAACTGTTGCAACAAACATTCACGGAAGCATTTTCCGTGCTGCTTGGAATTATTTCTGAGGGAACATCGTGAAGTGATTTTCCCCACGGACCAGGCCTCATCTGCTTGACTTTCGAAATCCCCCTCTGTGTTTCTACTTCGAGGAACACAAGGACGACAAGCGTCTGATGCCAAGAATTATCTCGTTTAGCCGAAAGAACAACGTGATACAGTCGAAACAGTAAAGTAACGGTGAAATAGTGGGGAAGGAAAACATACAGAGAAGCGGTTGAATGCTTCCATTCCTTATGGAGGTGCGTGTAGTGGTGATTGGTCGCAGAGCAGTGCGGAGCGGATAGGTGGGAAGGAAGAGACAGGAATCTGATGGAATCCAAATGAAACAGGTAGGAGGCTGGAAGAACACGGCTAGCCAGGCTACCTCAACAGGTGGAGAATTCAACGATGAGCATTTCCCAATTATTCACGATTGTGCCAGTCCTAGAAGGACAGTCGCCTGCCTGTTTACCCCTTTGCTTATGCAAACAGAATCGGGTTTTAAAGCCCGAAGTGAAGAAAGAAGAGGCAAACAGTTCAATTCCTCATTTTCTGAATGTTGGCCTCTCCTAAGGCCTTTGTCATTCTCACAAGATGTGTCTGTATATTTCCCTCTTTGGTTGAAAATGCGGTTCAGTTCTCCCGCAGCTCATGATCAAATTTAAGGGTATCTGACTTCAGTCTCATTCGCTTCTTCACTTGAGATTAAACCTTTGCAGGGAACGTCTCTTTAAGATGAACACTTCAGAAGTCAGGCTGCAGGCTACTGGAAGCTGGAAATGAGAATGGATGGATGTTTAATGGACTGGCATTGACATAATGCATTATTCTGTGCTGTAAAAGCTCGGTGTCACGAATAGTATTTTGGAAGAAACGTCTCATCGCAGGAAAAAAAACTATGCTGTTAAGAGAAGATGCAATTGCACCTGCCGTCCGAAATATCAGCTAGTGGTTACAATTCAGCACTATCACCGCTGTGGTTTGGTTTCATTGCCTGGTCAGGGAATCAGGATTATTGTTCCTGATAAGGACAACAACAAAAGCGGAGCATCTTTGACAGGAAACGCATTTTACACGCTTCCGCATGTGCCTTGAAATATTGCTGCAGGGCCGCAAGGTGGCTCACTGGTTCGCACTGCTGCCTCACAGAACCTGAGACATGGCATGAATCCAAATGGGTCGACTGTCAGTAAGGTGCCTTATTCAGGAACAAATGAAGAGTAATAGGGTAAGGAATTGTTCTGTGGAAGTTAATCCCTGGAGGATTGGTGTGAATGTGTTGCATCAAATGGCCAGTTTCTTATCTGACGGCATTCTATGATACCTTACTGTGTTGTTTTAGCACATGTTCAGAGAGGGGAGAAAAGTGAAGAAAAACAGTCATTTCCCAGTCAGTGGTTGATCCATTGTGTGACAACCAACCGATTGACCTGTGACTGAACTAGCTCCCATCTTCCCTATACTGGTAATGACAGTATACACCATTCGAGCGGGTTTTCATGTGTTGCATCAGAACAGTATTCTTTCTCAAGATGGAATTCCCTGGGATATAAAAGAGATGATAAAAGACATGGATGCCGAAGACTGGAATCAAAAGAAGTTAGGAAGAATGGACAGCGTCTACTGAGGAACCATAAAGAATGGAAAGGAAGCCAACGAAGTACTGGGGCATACGCCATTAGAAAAGACAAGGCGGTGTTTCGTGGGATGGTGGAACAGATGAATAGATCATGTGGCGTGGAACCAGGTAAAACTGAGTTGCGTCCATATGGAAGTTTCCCTGATGATGTGAATTTGCTGAGAGTAAACAGGAGGGAAAATCCTTCATTCAGATGGATCTATAACTAGACTTTCGAACTTCAAAACCAGTGATGAATGATAAGGAAAAGTTCGGAGCACTTTTCTTTCATTCTGCACTAATTGAAATCGAAAATGATTATTTTTCAGGAAAAAATGTGTCAGAAGCTGATTCTAAAGTATTTGTAAAAATGCGTGCAGAAACATAATGAGTGAATTTCACCAAGACATGGAGTCTGGTCGGCCGGGTCGGGTCAGCGTTACGTGCACAATTTCTAATTGGTTAACGTTAATTGGAAATATACCACATATCACCTCCAACTGAGTACGACTAAGTGTAGAAAGTGCTGGTTTTGAAGAAAGGTTTAGCAGCTTGTTCTACGTGAACTTCCATAAATTGTAAAAGAACTGAGCTGTTTCTGTTAGCTCAGCATTAAAGGGAAGTCGGTAAGCTCAGTCCGCTGCATAATTGGTTTATGATATAAAGTTATGCCAACAGAGTGGGATTAATTATCGCAATGTCTCAGCTTACCATCAGAATCCCGATCTCCCCACTCACCTAACCCTTTATACGATGGCGACAATCAAAGTGAAATTATCCTATAGTGACTGGGAACTGACCTGTCGATGGAATGCACCTTTTTTTTCATCTATTGCCTTGGACATTTGGCTGCAATCACAGAGAAGGGAGTGAGACCATTTGCTGCTCACCCATCTCCCCCAAAGTGTCCAGTGACAAGACTCGAAAAATGTTTGAATCCTATTATCTTTAAAGCAGTACTTCAAACATCTTTATCATTTCGGTTCCAGTTTTGCCGACAACATTGTCCAAGGAGATAAATCTAATAATTTTTGGATTGATTTAATGGCCTGTGCGAGGTTGCAACAAAATAAGTAACATGAACCAAATAAACGTCCTTTCCAGAATTTAACACAGCACAGGATCAGCGATATTAGAAAGGTCAACATCTAATCTAATCAAACGTCAACATCTAATCTAATCAAACATCACCTCTATATCTCTATTGAGAGATGGATATTCACTCAGGGAGTATTTCTGCTGGTTGTAAGTAACTGAGGTATTTCCAAAGGACAGAACACTCCACAAAATCATTTTTTTAAAAAACAAATGTCATTTCAATCAACTTCCTTTTGCAACTTTTAAATATATATGTGCACACGCATACATGCAAGTGCACACAAATTTGTGTGTATGTGGCCAATATTAGGAATGGATTGCCGGACCTTTGAAATTTCTTTCTGTAGAATGTGAGAGGTAAGGGTCTTCAATAATGTCCCAGATATCCACATCTGCGGGAAGTGCACCCAACTCCTTCTCCTCGGCAACTGCGTTTGGGAACTGTAGCTTGATGTCAGATCATTTGGAGTCTGAGTGGAATTGAGCGAAGTTATAGGGAGGCAGTAATACTTCACGTACAAGAAATAGATAGATGGGATACAGTCGGGAACCGAAACGCTAACAGGCAGACAGTGCCGGCATCTGCTGTGGTCGTGCCCCTCAGTAACATGTATACCATATTTGTTATTTTTAGGTGGGATGACTTCCGAGGGGAAAGCCGTTGGGTGTAAGTGTTTGGCACAGAGTTTGCCCTTTTGCTCAGAAGGGTGGGGAAGAGAGGAGGAGAGCATTTGTTAATGGGACTCCATATCGATGGGAACAGATTGAGATTCTGTGGATATCGGGCAGACTCGTGATTGGTGTGTTGTCTCCCAGCTACCAGGGTTTGTGATATCTCACATCGTGTTTTCAGGATCCTTAAGGGAGAGGGTGGGCAACCCCAAGTCATTGTCCACATATGCACCAACATCAGTAATAAAAGTGATGTGAATGTATGGCAGAATTTCAGGGATCGAGGGTGACATCTTAAATCTAGAACAAACAGATTTGTTCTCTCTGATTTGTTGCCCATTCTACGTCGTAGTGAGGTGAAGTGTAGTGAGAGAGCATTTGAAAATGTTTTTGGAAGGATGGTGCGGGAGGGAGAGATTCCAATACCTGGATAGTTGGGGCTTATACTGGAGTCGATGAACCTTTACAAACAGGATGGTCTTCACCGGAACTAGAAGAGTACCAATACCCTGAGGGGATAATTTGCCAAAGCTCTTCATGAGAGTTTGAACGAATTCAGCCGCGGAGTGGGAAACTGAATTGTACCTCGAGTTTGCAGGTGGTTGTGAGTGGTTTTGTCATAAATAGCGTTTCAGGTTTACAAGAGTGTACTGGCAAGGATGAAGGTGGGTTGAAATGTGTTTGCTTCAACGCCAGAAGCATGTGGGATAAGGTAGGTGTCATGGGTTGTTACCTGGGACTTCGATGTTGTGGCCATTTCAGAGACATGAACGGAGGACTGAAGAGAATGGTTGTTCCTGGTACCACAGTTTCGATTTTTCAGTCAGAACAGGAGGGTCGTTTCAGAGGGGAAGATGTGGCATTATTCGTCAAGGACAGTAATATGGTAGCAAAAAGGATATTGGTGAGGATGCGACTGAATCTGCTGAGGTGGAATGTACTGAGATTAGAATCCGGAATGGAGAGATCACCACAAAAATGTTCTAGATTTATGGAAGAAAAGATTGCAAAGATGATTCTGGATAGGAACAAAAGTGACAGGGTAGTTGTTATGGGGAGCTTTAACTTTCCAAATATTGATTGGAAATGTTATCGGTTCAGCACCTTGGATCGGTCAGTTTTTGTCCAATGTGTGCAGGAGGGTTTCCTGATGCAGCATGTAGACAGGCCAACAAGGTGCAACGATACATTGGATTTGCTTATTGGTAATGAACTCAGCCAGCTGTTCTCTTTGGAGGTAAGTGAGCACTTTATTGATAGTGACCACAATTCGGTTCTGTTTATTTAGTGATGGATAGGCATAGGTATTTATTGCAGAGCATGTGGTATCGCGGGGAGAAAGGCCATTATGATGCGATTAGACAAGAGTTAAGATGCACCGACTGTGGAAAGCAACTTCAAGGGTTGTGCACCCCTGAAATATGGATTTGTTCAGGGAAAAGCTACTGCATGTCCTTGGTAAGTATGTATGCGTCATGCGGGAAATATGAGGTCGACACAGGGAGCAGGGTTTACTGAAGAAGTTGAATCTCTTGAGAAGAAGGAGAAGGAGGCGTATGTAAACATGAGATATGAAGGCTGAGGTAGCACGCTTGGGAATTAAAAGTAAACCAGGAAGGGCCTAAATAGAGAGCTACTTCGAGCGAACAGGAGGCAGGAGAAGTCTTTGTCTGGCAGGAACAATCCTGAAGCTTTCAATTGATAGTTCAAGAAGAAAAGAATGTCTAACATATGATTATGGCCTGTCAAGAACAGAAGTACGAAGTTGTCAGCAGAGTTCAAGGATAGCAGAGACGCTGAATGTATTTTTTTTCATAGCAGAAATGAAAAAGACAATGTTGTCGAAGAGAGTATTGCGATGCAGCCTATTAGAATAAACGAACTTGACATTCATAAAGAGGAGTTGTTAGCAATTCATGAAAGTCTAAAAATAGGTTTGTCCCCTGGACTTGATGGGATGTATCCGAGGATTCTCTGCGAATCGTGGGAGGAGATTGCAGAACTTTTGACTATAAGCTTTATTTCATCAGTGTTTATGTCATTAGTGCTAGAAGACCCGAGTTTAGCAAATATTGTCCTCTTCTTCACGAAGTGGAGTAGAGACAATGCTGGTAATTATAGAACAGTGATCCATAGCTTTCTTGCAGCTAACGTTTTGGAACAGATTATGAGAGATAGAATTTATGATCATCGAAAAGGAAGAAGTTGATTCGGGATAGTGTGTACGATTTTATGAATAGTAGGTTGTGCCTCACAAACCTTATTGAGGTCTTTGAGAAGGTGAGCAAACAGGTGGATGAGAGTAAAGTGGTTGATGTGGTGGATATATTTTTCAGTATAAATGACCTGGATTAGGGCATGGAATGATGGATTCATAAGTTTGCAGATGACATTAAGATCGACGATATAGTCAATAGTGGCAATATCTGCTGACGGTTACAGAGGGGCATGGATAATCTGTCTAGCTGACCTCAGATGTGGCAAATGGATTTTAATGTTGAAAAGTGTGAGATAATTTACTTCGGAAGGAGCAACAAGAATAAAGAGTTCCTGGCTAATTGTTATATTCTTGGAAGTGTAGATGTGTAGAGCGATCTTGGTGCCCATGTATTTAAAATTCGGAAAGTTACCACCCATGTTGACAGGTTTGTTTGCAAGGAGTACGGTGTGTTAGTTTTTCTTGGGAGAGTGATTCAGTTTCAGAGTGAAATTATCACTTTGCAGCTCCAGAAATTAACTGGGGTGGCCACACTCATAGAGTTGCGTGCATTTCTGGTCACCACATTATACAATGGATGTGAAAGCATTGGAAAGGGTGCAAAGGACATTTTCTAGGATGTTGCCTTCTAGGGAGAGATGGTCTTACGAGGAAAGGTTGAGGGACTTGAGGCGGTTTTTGATTGCGACAAGAAGTTTGAGGGGTGAATTTAGAGAGACATAGAAGATGATCAGAGGTTGCCATAAGGTGGACAGTGAAGGCATTTTTCTTCAAATGGTAATTTTGGCACAAGGGCACATCGATGTAAATTGAGGGTGATAGTTACCGAGGTAGCTTCCTTTATCAATGAGTAGAAAGGGTGCTGAACAATACAACCATTCCATGGGCGGGAATACGATCCGGGCCACGGTGCTGAGACTATCGAATCCTCACAAGTAAATAACAAGACTAGGCGATAGATACTATCGTATTTGGTGAAAATAAAACACCCTTTATGAACATTTTCGTTGCAGATTATGTTCAACTTGTCTTCGTAGATTTACAAAGTGGGAAAAGGCCATTCCGCCTGTGTGCATCGCGGCTAATCAGAGAGCCATCCATTCCAGTCTCAGTTTCCAACTTTGGCCCAAAGTCTCGTGTGTTCTAATGTTCCCAGGGCAAATGTCAATGACTTTATCCTGTGTTCTTAAATGGCACCATAATGGGGCAAATGTATGACACTTGCACAACGACTTGTAACTCTTTTGAGGAACTCATGCTCATTTTCACCCACAAAGGGAGACACACAGAAAGATACCCCCAAAGCGACAGAGGTCTCCGTTGTGGTGAGCTGGAATTTGAAATGGACAATAGGACAAATGCAAGTTCCAAATGTGGAAGCACAGAAGCGAAGTCCCGCCAGGACTTCACAGGGGAGCGTCAACGTGGGGCACGATTAAAGTCAGACATTCCCCTTTGAGCCAGGTAGGACTCGAACCTACAACCTTCTGATCCGAAGTCAGACGCGTTATCCATTACGCCACTGGCCCAAGAGACAGGCTCACTGCTGGCAGAATGTCGATATGTAATGCCATGGACTTTCACGGAATCAGAATTAAAAAGGTGAACAAGCAGCGAAGATAATCACCAACACTGCTTCACTTCGAAGTTTCCAATTTGTGAAGCAGTGCCTTTCACTGGCAAAGGAGAAACATTTGTCCTCAGCTGCCTGCTTCAGGGTCGCCTCCTTCTCTGCTGGAAGTTTCCATCGTTTTATTCGCAGTCCCGACGCGATTTCATGATCCACTCCAGTGAAAACATGTCATGGTGTCGTCAAAGCAAGACCCTGCCGAAACTCTGCGAGAGACATCTGGTCATTTCGAGCTCAGGATGTGGAATTAGACGAGCTGCGTGAAACCTTTTATTGGCGCCGCCACTTCACTGCAAATTAGCGGCTCAAAACGAGCCGTTGTTAGCATCAGCTTGATTTGTACCTTCCTGCAGTGCATTTGCTGAACAACATCAGATAGATCCCATCCGGCCCAGCTGACTTATCTATTTTCACACTCTGCAGTATTTCTAATATCTCTTCCATGTGAACCTCAGTCTCTTCTAGTCTAGATGCAAGTATCTCTGTATCTTCCTCGCCAACATTTTCATTATCTATAGCGAACTCTGTCGAAAAATATTTATTTAGTGCTTCCTCTATCTCCACTGACTCCACACACGACTTCCCACTGTTATCCTTGATTGTCCCAAATTTAACTCTCGTCATTCTTTTAGTGCTGACTTACCTATGGAAAGCCTTAGGGTTAACCCTGATCCTATCTGCCAACAACTTCTCATGTCTCCTCCTGGCTCTTCTCAGCTCTCTTTTTAGGTCTTTCCTGATATCGTTGGAACCCTCGAGCGCTCGAACTGAGTTTTCACGTTTTGTCCTAACATAAGACTTCTTGTTCTTCTTGACCAGGGTTTCCACTTCCTTAGTAAAGCACGGCTCACGCGTTCTATATCTTCCTCCCTCCCTGACAGGTACATACTTATCTAGGACACACAGGAGCTTTTCCTTGAATAAGCTCCACATTTTTAATGTGCTCACCCCCTACAGTTTCCTACCCCACTCTACGATTCCTAAATCTTACCTCATTGCATCGTGATTTCCCTTCCACCAGCTGAAACTCTTGCTCCGTGGAGTACACCTATCCCTTTCCATCACGAAAGTAAACCTGAGAGAATTGTGATCGCTGTCTCCACAGTGCTCACCTACTTCCAAATCTAAAACCTGGCCAGGCTCGTTACCCAGTACTAAATCGAAAGTGGCTTCTTCCCTTGAAGGCATGTCTACATACTGTGTCAGGAAGCCCTCCCGCACACAGTGGACAAAAACTGACCCATCTATAGTACTCGTTCTGTAGTGATCTCAGTCAATATTTGGATATTGTCTTGAGTGTTCCAGAGTTTTTCATTATCCCACAGTCCAGATGAAGTTTGTATTCCTCGCGTACGGGAGCGAGAATTCTTTCAATGTCTCAGATCAGTTCCTGTCTCGAGAAGATCAGAGTCAATGTCCCTTCCTCTACTCGGACTGACAATTTACACTTCTTCAAATTCCTATGATTCCATTTCCCAAAGGGTTTCTCAAGATTTCCAAAGCTGGAGCCTAAATTATATGGTTTGCTTCCTAAACATTTTTCCAACTGCCAACTGACAATATTTTCACAGCAACTCTTCACAATCCTCTGGCTTGCACCATGTCCAGGGATGAGAAGTCCCGTTTGGTGGAGAGAGTTCCTAGGCTGGTGAGTTTCACTTTGGAACAAAGATGGTTAAGTGGCAATTTCCTGCGGTCGTTTGTAATGATGGGAGAGGGAGCGGTGGGGAATGAGCACTCTGACGAGCAGGAGGAAGTGTTGCCAATGACCAGAGTCAGAGAACAGAGGACAAGGGATGAAAGGAATCTAATGAAAAGCAGCACTTCTGCTCAGGGCGTTCAATAACAACTGCAGAAACCCGATGTGTCGAGCAGTGTATCTGGAAAGAGAAACAGAGATCATGTTTTAAATGTGGAGCATTTCTGATGAAGAACTCCAGTTTCTCAAGTCTAATCAAATTACAGGCCTGGTTTGCAAAACAGGCTTTCTGAACTTTGAATAGTTCCAGCAGGAAAGCGTTCATAACGTAGTCAGCAGGATTCGAACCTACGTGGGGAAACCCCAATGGATTTCTAATCCATCGCCTTAACCACTCGGCCATGACTACAGACAGCACCGCCCCCTGAGCATTGACCAAATCAGCCGTGATCTCATTGAAAGCTGCCGCTGACTTGAGTTACATGTTTCCATCTCCATTCATACCTTTGCTGTCATTTGTAAGGTGCGAGACACCAATGTAAAAGAAGAAAAGCACAAAGTTAGGACAAGATATTTGCAGCCAAATTGAGTCAAAATTATTCATTGAAAGGAGCTATTGATCTGAGTATTCTTGGATCTGAAACAAACAAAGGTTAATGACATATTCATTTCTTTTTCTGGCGAAGGAACTGGTCTTGCCAGATGCTCACAATGACAGAGATTTTTCCCAATTAAAGAAGGCAAATAAGTCCCATCTCACGCTGACACCATCGTGAGCGCTGCTGTTTCACAATGCCACGGAGTCAGGGTCAATTCCCGCCTCAATCAACTGAATATGTGGAGTTTGCACAATCTCCCTGTGCCTGCGTGTGCTTGCTCTGCTTTTCTCCCACAGTCCAAAAATATACCGGTTTGTTGAAATGGCCGTGCTAAATTGACGTGGTTAAAGGAGAGGAATGCATTTGGGCTCGGGCGGGTCGGTGTGGAGTTGCTGGGCTGAAGGACCTGTTTGCACATTGTAAGTATTCTAATCTACAGTAATCAATGACCAAGGTATGGCGCACGTTGTTCGGTGGGGCATGTATGAGTTTTCGATTGTTTTTCTTCAAAGTTTCTTTACAATTCAAACAGGAGAGGAAGAAGGGAAATGAATGTCTCCCATAATTCTTGCCTTCTTTTATCATTCACAGGCGGTATTTTTTCCTGTACGTTTTTTGTTACACTGTGGTTACTGTTAGTGTTCTTGTAAGCTGCACCGGCTGGTTTCCTCTTTCCTCAATGTTCCTCATCTCTACCCAAACCCACTTTCCATCCTTATCTCCTGTATCAAAGTGATCTCTAACCATTGCATAATTGCGACGGAAAGTGAGCTTTTCACACGCCTGTGTATATTTTTTCCCAATATTAATTGATCGTTTACTGTGTTGCAATTGCGCACGAGAAGAGGAAAACAAAATCGAGGCCGGTGGTCCTGGATTTCAAACGCACGTAATTGCAGCTCAAACGCAGATTACTGCACACAATGCGATCACGGAAGCATGCACCGAACCGTCAGGAAGCACACAATAAGTACAATGCTGTCTGTCATGTCAGGAACAGGACTAGAAACACAACAGAAATACGTCTCTTGGGTACTATTTTGGACGTATTTCTCAATGAGCTATCGTGTTTTACATATGTTCCATCGGGAGTTACCTCACACAAGGAAGTAACCAGTGCTGCAGACGGTCATATCATCCGAGTTCCAAGTCCCGGAGTCAGAGACACTCAGATCCCTGTGTGTACCTACAAGGAACAGCTGTGCATGGGGTTTACAGGGTAACTGAACTGCCTGAACGCAGCCCGATGGTCGTCTGTCTGCTTCTCCTCTATCGTTTTATATGCAGTCCCTGCGTGCAATCCTGTTAACTACGTTTGTCTGGCACAAGTCGGGCATTGGTCACTTGTCTCTGAGAGAGGCTGTTGGTTTATGTGTTGTCATAATTCCGAGTGTAAGGAGGAATCTGGCTGTCAGTTCCTAGAAACTTACTATAATAAATGGAAGCGTGCTTTTTAACTTGCCGCGTGGCATATACTCGTTGCAAAGTTCGTGCACTGCGAATCACGTTGCGGGACTATCCAATTTTGGCAAAGAATTTGTGTGCAGTCATGAGTTGCCACGACCAGCTATCCCGAGTAGCAATACGGACAAATGGCAAGAACAACAAATTCGATTAGAGCAGCACAAGGTTAATGTGTCAGTGCAAACAGAAGGCAGCCAGAAGATTTCTGGGTGTAGGGCAATCACCCAAGGAACCTTTTCATATGAAAGTCTGTGCATCAGTAGAACCTGGGACCAAAGTAATCTACATTGGTTATTCATATTGCAGACAACTTGCTTTGTTCCTCGTTTACTCTGAAAGTGAATAGACATAGTTATTTCACCGTTATTTCGAAAGAAGATCCTGCATTGAATCTGTTCACCGTTTTTTGATGCTGTGGCAAAAAGGTGGGCAATCGCGATGTGAAACGTTGCTATACTTTCATTTCCTTCATTACTGTCCTGGTGAGGGAGAAAGGTGATTGGCTCTCTCGATCAGATGGGGGCACCGGCGCATTGATGGCCGAATTTAATCACGGATATAATTGGAAATGTCACTTTTAATGGTTCGTTGTTGTGTTTTGTTTTATGATACTTGAGCACTTTCTGGGACTTGGCAATACACTAAATCTCCAGTAGGTTTGGAATTGCATTGCTGTTATTTGTGCGAGCAGTTCATGTCAGAGACGACTCACAGTGCCTCACAGACAGCACTTAAGCTTCGGTGTGTCTGATCATGGTACTGCCTTTTCAGTTTTGATTCTGTTCCACGTTAAGAGCTTTCAGTTTTTGGATTCGCTGGAGAGCAATGTGGGTAATGCGATACGTGAGGTATTTTTCTTCATCCAATATCTTTGATGGCGAACTTGGGAAAGTGTCAAGAAGGATGGTCTTTGGCAGCAAATATCCGGAAAACCTTCATCTCTGGATCGGTTGGGCTCATCCATCCTCCAAACAAAATAACCAAACTCGCTGGCTGAGTAACAAACAACATGCGTTTTTTTTTGCAAATGGTGTATTCAAACTGTTGCCGGTGGCTGGAGCATCTCAGACTTGTCCAGAATGGAAACAAATCCCGCGATCCAACTTGCCCTTGCTGAATAGATAACCGAAATTAATCCATACATTTCTGCCAATATTTGTGCCTTATCTCTCCGAGGTCTTCCTGTCTATACACCCATTCAGATGCCTTTGAAATGTTGTGAGTGCACCAGACTCTGCCACTAAATGTGGCAAGTCATTCTACACACACAAAAGTTCTGTGTGAAAAACATGTGTCCGTCACATCCCTTTTCAATTTTTCCTCTCTCACGTTAAACGTTTGCCATGTAGATTTGAACTCGCGTGTCTTGTGAAGAAGTGCTCCCTGACTATTTACTCTGTCTGTCTTCCTCATGATTTTATAAGCTTCTGTGAGGTCAAACATAAGCACTGAAGCTCCTGGGAATCTGACGAAGCCTATTCTGTTTCGTTCTCATGTCCAAGCAGTGCAAACCTTGCAAATCCTTGTAAAGGTTTTCTAAACATACACTTGCAAGAAGTTTGTCCAGCTGCAGCACTTGTTTGACCGCGTGGCCACTCTGGAGCTGCGGGTGGACTCACTGTGGAGTGTCAGAAATTCTGGAGAGTTATATTGCCTCCCAGGTGCTCAGGCCAGGGATGTCGCCCATCAGCTGAAGAGCATTCGAAAAGGAGATCGTGAACAGCCAGTTGACTTGGTGCATACAGGCACCAACAAAAAAAAAACGAGATGAGGACCTGCAGGGAGAATTCAGGGAGCTAGGAGAGAAATTAAAGAGGAGGACCTCAAAGGTAGCAATGTCGGAATTACTGCCTGTGCCATGTGACTGCCAGCGGAGAAATGAATAAAAAAAAACGGCACGGTGAACACGTGAGTTGAGGAATGGTGCTGCAGGGCGGGTTTCAGATTTGTTGGATTTTGTGATCAGTTCTGGGGAATGTGGAACTATAAGATAATTGATCTACATCTGAACCAGATGGGAACGTATGTCCTTTCGGGAGTTTTTGCTACTGCTGTTGGGGAGGTTTTATACTAATGTGGCAGGGGGCTGGGAACCACAAGATTAAACAAGTCGGCAGTGAGGTGGAAACTGGAAACGCTAAGAATCTGGAAGATAGCATTAATAATGGGAAGAGTAGGCAGAGAGCAGATGAATGCAAAAGAACTGGTGGACTGAAATGCATCTACTTTAATGCATGGATATAGACAGATGAATTTAGGGCTGAGGTTGGTGCCTGGAATATGAGGTTATTGCGATCACAGAGATTTAGTTGATGGAAGGGCATGGTTGGCAACCAAATGTTCTAGGATATGGACGCTTCAGACGGGACAGGGAGGGAAGTAAAAGGGGAAGGAGTTGCATTCCTGGTCAGGGATGATCTCATGGCTGTGCGAAAGGAGGACACCATATAGGGCTTGGGTCGTGAGACACTATGGATGGAGCAGTGAAATAAGAAGGGTGAGGTTAGATTTTTGGGGCTGTATTACAGAGAGCGTGAGGTGTAAGAAAAATAGTTAAATAGACCATGGAAAGACGTAGAAGCAATAATTTAGTGTTGATTGGAGATTTCCGTTTTCCCAACATTGACAAGGATACTCTTAGTGTCAGAGGTCTGGATGGGATACCATTTGTAAGAAGCCTCCAGGTGAGTTTTCTGGAGAGGTATATCAATAGTCAGACGAGGGAATAGGCCATATTGGAACTGATATTGGGGAATAAGCCGGGGCTGGTGATAGCAGTTGCCGTGGGTGATTTCTTTGGGAAGTGTCCAATATTCTGTAAGTTTTAGAATACTCATTGACAAAGATGAGAGTGGTCCTAAGGAAAGAGTACGAAACTGGGCCAAAGCTAACAATATCAAAATTATGCAGGAGGTCGGAAATGTGGATTGGGCACAGCTATTTGTAGGAAAGTCCACAGTTCATATGTGTCAGGCTTTCAAAGATAGGTTAAATATAGTGCAGGATAGGCATGTCCCGTTGAAGGCAAAGGATTTGAGAATTGTTGATGACAGGACAATTGTACGACTCGCCAAGAGGAAAAGGGAAGCACACATATCGCCTCGGCAGCTCACAACATAATCGTCCCTGTAGGAACATGAGAAGAGTAGGACAAGTCTTAACCGAGGAATCAAGGGTGTTGAAAGGGGTCATGAAACAACTCAACGCTAGCACAATTAAGGAGAATCCTAAAGCCATTATTCATATATAAGATGCAAGCAGGTAACCAGAGAAAGGATTGGTACACAAAAGGAAAATTAAGGAAGGCTGCATGTCAAATCTGAGAGAGTGGGTAAGATTCTGAATGATTATTTTGCATCAGTGTTCACTGAGGAGAGGAACATGATGAATGTTGAGTCTAGAGGAAGACATTTGATTAATCTGGATCATGTTGACATAAGTAGGGAAGCTGTATTGGGCAGGCTAGGAGTAATTAATGTGGACAAATCGCCAGGAACAGATGGGATCTATTCCTGGTTCCTGAGTGATGTGAGAGAGGAAATAGCTGGGGCCCTGACAAATATCTTCGTGGCATCCTTCAGCACAGGTGAGGTTCTGGCCGACTGGAACGTTGCTCATATTGTCCCCTGTAAAAGAAGGATAGTAGGGATATTCCGGATAACTACAGAACAATGGGCCTAACATCAGTGTTGGGAAAGTTGCTGGAGAAGGTACTGAGTGATAGGATCTATTCATATTTAGAAAATAATGTGCATATCAGTGAGAGGCATTGAGTTTTTCGGGGAAGTGCCTAAGTTGATAGATGAAGGAAAGGCTGTTGATGTCATATACATGCACTGCAGTAAGGAGTTAGATAAGGTTCCCCATGGTAACCAAATACAGAACGTAAAGTAACATGGTGTGCAGGGTGTTCTAGACAGGTGGATAAAGAATTAGTTGAGCAATAGGAGACAGAGTGGCAGTTGAATGGAGTTTCTGGAAATGGAGAAAGATGACCAGTTGTGCTCCACAGGGGTCAGTGTTGTGGTCACTGCTGTTTGTGATATACTTAAATGATCTGGAAGAGAGCACTGTTGCAATAATCAGAAAGTTTGCAGATGACTCGAAGATTTCTGGACTAGCAGAAATTATAAGTGACTATTAAAGAATACAGGAGGATATAGATATACTGGAAAGTTGGGCAGAAAAGTGGCAGCTGGGGTTCAAAACAGGCGAATGTGAGGTGACGCATTTCGGTCAGTCTAATTCTAGATGGGGTTATACAATGAACGGAAGAGCTTTGGGGGAAAAAAAGTTGATGGATAGAGAGATCTGTGAGTGGAGGTCCATTATACACTGACGTTTGCTGCACAGGTGGATAGAGTGGTCAAGCAGGCATAGAATATGCTTGGCTTCATGGATGGGGTATTGAATAAAATGGCGAACATTTCATGTTAAAACTGAACAATACATTGGTCTGACCACACTTAGAATACTGTGTAAATTTGTGGTCGCCACATTACCAAAAGGATGTGGACGCTTTGGAGAGGGCGTGTAAAAGGTTTCAGCGGATGTTGCCTCATATGGATGGTGCAATCTAGGAAGAGAGGTTGAGTAGGTTATGTTTGTTTTCATTAGAAAAAAGGAAAGTTTGAGGGAGACCTTTTTGAGGTTTACATAATCATGAAGGGTACAGACAGGGTAGTTACAGAAAAGTTTTATTTCCCAGGTTGAAGGATTAAATACCGACAGGTCACGCTTTCAAGGTGAGACGTGAAAAGTTTAAGAGGGATACACGCGGCAACTACTTGACACAGCAGGTGGTGGGTGTCTGGAGCGCGTTCCCAGCAGAGACGGGAGAGGTAATCACGGTAGATATATTTAAGAGGCGTCTGGACAGATGCTTGAGTAGGTGGGGAGCAGAGGGATACAGATGCTTAGGAATTCGGTGACTGGTTAAAACAGTAGATTTGGATCGGCTCAGGCTTGAATGGATGAAGGGCCTGTTCCTTGTCTGTACATTTTATTTGGTATTTCTTCTTAAATTACGCCAATTTCATTACAAAATTTGCGAGGTCTAAGTGTCTGAAGTGAATCCATGCTGAAACACTAGTCATAACAAATCTGAGTGCTGGCTTTTATATGATAGCGTGGTCGAGCGGTCTAACGTGTTGGATTTTCAGCTTCAGTTTCTATCGAATCGTGTCTTCAAATACCAGCATCGTCAGTGAGCAACTATGTGAGAGAACTGCGCATGTGTGGATGCCTTTTAATTTGAGTGTTTGCAGTTCCTCAGTGTGCTTACCCTCTCAGTGATAAAATCAGCGACCGTCTCTGAAAACAACGCAAGTTCCTGCTGTCGGACAGATCCTCACATCCCGTCGGTAACTTTGCTTTTGGATATCTGCGTTGCCAGTTTCTGTATCTCAAATGGTCAGTGCATTTGGCTGAAATGATGGTGGTTCGAGCCCACCCAGGGAATAAGCCTCAAATATTTCGGCATAAGCATTTACCCCGACCATGTATTGATATTATAACCGGGAAAACTCATCCATGATTCACCCCAATCCGCAGGGAGTGAGACGTTTACACGCAGCAGAATACGACATCACTTTCTCCAAGCTCCCGATGCCAACAGAAAGCGGCCACTGCAGCTTCAATCAGCGACTTTCTGCCAAGCCATGGGAAACAACTCGTGTAAACTCCTTCCTTAGTAACAGCTCTTTCCGTGTGAAAGGAGCAAAACTTTCACTTTAAATTGGAAAGGGCTTCAGGACATTGGAATGTTGCTCCACTTCTTCGAACGTGTTATAAATAAAACTCCTGACTTGAAAATAAGAAGTGGTAAAGGTTTTAGGTAGAAAGAACAAATAAAGTGTTCATTCAGACGACTCTGTCTCGTCAGCAGATGGGAAATGCCCCAAACTGTAAAGGGAAATGATTGGTTTCCTTAGGTAATTGACCGACTGATTTACTGTCTGCCAGAGAGATTGGAATTCACATCAGCGACAGAAAGTTGAGGGTAAAAATATGAAGATATTAAGGTTGAAACTTAAATCCCGGGACAAGTGGGGAATAGATTGTAATGCTTTGAAGGAATAACTGAAGTGAAAGGTGTGAATGATATTTTTGTGATTCGGAGGAATGAACTGGATCCTAACAAATTGCTGATGAATGATGCTCACAATGTCATAGCAAACTAATCCACAGCGCACGTGCTTGGTTAGTTATGTTGGTGCAGTGTGAGATGCTTAATCTGAGGGTGGTGGGTCCAAGCCTCACAATGGGCGCTTTCGCTGCTTAATACAATTCCGGCTCTTCGTTCCACGTGCAGTATTGTTGCTGCTTTCATTGACACATCTGTCCACCTGCTTTTGATCACACGTCGGTTTCTGAGTGAACACTGTTTCCATTTTACTGGTGGCGCCAGAGACAACTTTATCAGTGCAGCCGAAAATACAATGAATGATGTCCGTTTGAAAACGTGAGGTTCCAAACCAACCATGCACCACCCAAAGTGTTCAAAGGCACGGAAAGCGAATGGCCACTTGCGAGGGGTCTGACTGAGACGGATCAATGTCACATGGGTCTGAACCAATTTTCAGTGATTCAGATTGTTCTGATGGAAACCGAAGGGTACTCTCCCTCAACGTTTTGCAATTGTTCTTCTTGTGTTTAACGTAATGAACAGTATATTGTCAGGAACGAGAATGGAGGTGCGGCAGGATCGTGAGGTTTCAGTGTGGGACATAGACACAGTATGTCAAATATACCCAGAGCACGGGAGAGCTGTTTGGTCCAGGATCACTGCCATCTTCTGTTTCAGAATCAACAAATGAAATTACTGGAAAATCTCAGCAGCTCTGGTAGCATCTTGGAAATATAAATTGATTTAAGACTTCAGGACTAGTGGCACTTCTTTTCCATGTCCATCTTCACCTGTTTTTGCACACTCTTCCTTTTTATTGAATGTCTCCTGACTTCCAACTTTATATTCAGCTTCTCTTTTATTACTTCCTCTCCAACAATTTTCCCAGTCTCCAGTTTTGAATCAGGACTGTTCAATCTTTCACATTGCCCAGGACTTCGAACCAACAAATAACTGTTTCTATTCCCTTAGATAGCAGATGGCCAGAGACTGGAAGGCAGCATTGTTCCGAAAACTCATTCATGATTCACCCCGAATACAAAGGGAGTAAGACGGTTACACGCAGCAGAATACGACACCATGTTCTCCAATCCCCCGATGCCAATTCAAAGCGGCCACTGCAGCTTCAATCAGGGCTTCCTGCCAAACCCTGGGACATAGCTCGTGGAAACTCCTTTCTCATTAACTGCTCTTCCCGTGGGAAAGGAACAAAGCTTCCATTTTAAATTGGAAACGGCTTCAGGAGATTGGAAGGTTGTTCCTGTTCTTGGAACGTGTTATAAACAAAACTCCTGTCTTGAAAATAAGAAGTGGTAAACGTTTTAGGCATGAAGAACAAAGAAAATGTTGATTGTGAGGACTCTGTCTCGTCAGCAGATGGGAAATTCCCAACACTGTAAACGGAAATGATTGGGTTTCCTAAGGTAACTTTCTGACTGATTTACTGTTCGCCAGAGTGACTGGAAATCACTTCGTATGAAAATATTCGGGTTGAATCTTAAATGCCAGGACAAGTGCTAAATAGATTGTAATCTTTTGAAGAAATAACAAAAGTGAAAGATGTAAATTATATTCTTTGTGATTGGGAGGAATGAGCTGGATCTTTGCAAATTGCTGTGCCAGGTGAATTGTGCTCAGAATGAAATAGCAAACTAATTCGTCGTGTGCCAAGCCTGCATATCTCAGTTCGATGAAATGTGAGGTGTTTTATCAGAGAGTCGTGCGTCCAAGCCCCATAATCGTCGTTTTCACTGTTTAATAGAGTTCCAGCTCTTCGTTCCACATGCAGAATTGCAAACCAACGCTAATGGAGCATTCTTGTTGCTTTCATTGACACATATGTCCCCCTGCTTTGATCACATGCCGGTTTCTGAGTGAAAAATGTCTGCACTTTACTGGAACCGCCAGAGACAACTTTGTCAGTGCAGCTGAAAATGCTATGAATGATGTCCATTTCAAAACGTGAGATTCCACTACATCCGAGCACTCTCCAAAGTATTCAAAGACACAGAACGCGAATGGCCATTTGTTAGTGGTCTGACAGAGACGCTTAATGTCTCATGGGTCCTGAACAACAATTAACTGATTCAGAATGTGCTGATTGAACGCAACGGAGTTCTCCCTGAACGTTTTGCAATTGTTCTTGTGTGTGCTCGTGTAAGTTTATGTAATGAACAGTTTATTGCCAGTAACGAGGGTGGGGGTGGGGAAGGATTCTGAGGTTTCAGTGTGGGACAAACGTGATGTGATCGAACGGTTAGTCAAATATTCCTAGAACATTGGAGAGCTGATTGGTCCAGGATCACTCCCATCTTCTGTTTCAGAATCAACAAATGAAATTGCTGGAAATTCTCAGCAGGTCCGGTCGCATCTTGAAAATGAAAACCGAATGAGATTTCGGGACTGGTGACACTTCTTTTTCCATCTCCATGTCCCTCTGCCTTTCTACAAACTTCCTTTTTATTGAACTTGCCCTGACTTCAAACTTTATATTCAGCTTCACATTTATTGCTTCCTCTCCAAACATTTTCCCAGTCTCTAAAATTTCCTTAGATACCAGATGGCCAGAGATTGGAAGACATAGGAGGACGGTTAGCGCTTTCAGAATATCTAGCCTGCTCCGCCATTCGATTTGGCTAATATCGTTCTTAACCCCATTCTCCAGTCCTCTCCCTGAACACTTAATCCCCAGTCTTAGGATCCAGTCTTTTTCCCAGAGCGGGTCCTAATCCGTCCCAAAACCCTCCACATGTGTTGGCAGCTGTTACACCATATCTACGTGTTATCAATCTCAGTTTCAATGATTCTCGGCAAACACGAACTGTTCTGAGCAGCTCGATCGGGTCTCTGGCCCCACTGTGATCCTGCGGGGGAGCAGTAATCATCTTCATCTCCTACGGAAAGGATCGGCGCTTCAAAAAAACCGACAGAAAGAAAGATAGGCTTGTGAGTCAAGATATGTGGATGTAATTGCTTTCTGACCTGGTCAGTAAACCTTACTCTATATATTCCCGCACATTCCAGCTGCTGTGGTGAAAGGGAATGCAAGTCCAATTAATTGCCATCGACACTTTTTTTCGATATGTATTCTTCCTTGTTCTGAATATGCAGCGATGTTTCCAGCACTGATGGTCACCATTTCTAAGAGTGCATGCCGCGAGCCCTGATCTTTTCTGGAGAGTAGCAGTAGCAGTTTGTGCGAAAGTGGCCCAGTACTAAGCTTAGAAGAAACATTGTTGTTCCCTCTTTACGGATGACAGTCTTTCATATCATGATCGATGGGGCTTTGTTGCATACTCATCAGCAAGCCTTGTTTTGAATTTACTCGCCCAATACTACTGTAGCGGTGGAAAGAATATAATTCCGAATACCTGCTGCGTGAATTTCATTTTCAAATTTCTATTTGCAGTGGTCCTTCATATGTGGCGATGTTTCTATCACTGCTGGCCATCCTGTTTAAGAGTGCAGTTACATATGTTCCTCTGTCTTGTCACTGCAGGGGAAATTGTCTGCGCCTTTTCAGCCAATATTTCCTGGATATGTCAACATGGTATTCTTTATTTTTTCGATCATGTCCACTTTAAGGACACAGTTACCGGGCACTGATCCTTTCTGCAACAACAGGACCGCATTTGCTTTACATGCGAAGGTGGCCTGGATCAGTAACAAGGAGAGCATTCATTTCCTCCTGTCACAGCGAACACTGGATTCATGGTGTTAGTCTCTGTCAAATGCATCCGAAAATGTGCTCTGAAAGCTTCATTTGAACGCTGTCTGGCGTTTCTCAACGTGTGTCAACCAAAACCAGAAATCCTCGATCATAGTTTGGAGCAGTTCACATATTCGAGTTTCGAAGCAGCAGACACGGATACAGTTCAGTTAGAATGAAAAGATTTTCAGGCACAGATGAACTATCGATTCTTGTTCTCATACTGTTCCTAATATTACCGTGTGGCCTGAAGTCTAAGCCATGTTGTAATGGAAAATGAGGAAATCACAGACAGGCTGCCGAATGACAGTATGTATTTTGTTTTCTTGTTCTCACAGAGTTCCAAGAAAATATGACAGCGAGGGAGAAGAATGCAAGTCACGTGCAGCTCTGGTGAAACACCTTCTGTTTGATTCAGTCATCAATAAGAAACGTGAATGTGACTAAAGCGGGAAACCTTTTCACAATCGAACAAAGAACAATCACGAACAGTGACCACCTCTTTGACATCTCAGATCGCCTTTGACCTTCCCTGAATATGTATAGGAACTAATTTTTGCACACCTCAAAGTGAGAACTGTTTGATCTACCCACCATAAGTGAGTCACATGTCCTTGATTCCCACATAGGTTTCCAACTCAGCTTGCAGTCAGGTGGCAGTTCCTCATGGCTCTGCTGGATAATGCACTATTATGGAAAAATAAAATGAAAGTTGGAACTCTTATTGGCTGTGGGTTTCGAATAAGCTTGCTACGTGTTCTGCCATTCTTGGATTCCAGTGCTAAACCAGTTTTTCAGTTCATCTGAGCAGCAGGAGAGTCGGCGTTTCTGGCAGGAGCAGAATTCATCATCTCCAGTGATCACGTTATCTGAGGAGAGAGAGAGAACAAAGTTTCACACAGCGACTAATCGGAATTGCATTCTGTTTCAGCATGGCAGCAGATATGAGCTAGCAAATTCAAAGCCAGATTTGCTGATGAGAACAACAAGCACGACCGCTCAGATAGAGCAATTCCTTCCCACCGCTTATTCTGCAGAACTGGTACAGTTGCTGTGAGTATGCTGCAGGGTATCATCAGGTACATGCTCTTGGGTTTCCGGTTTTGGCCTGTGTGCTCGCGTGGCTGAGCAAGCTGAGACTCTGTTTTCAGATTCCACTTCTTAAGAAGGCTTGTGTTTGTATCCCTACGCGGCCACGTGTGCTAATGGATTAAGCTGGCAACGTTTTGCAGGGATGAGCTGTGTTAAAGTTGAACAGGAAAAAAAAAGCAGTCATTTCTTCGAACCCGGCTGTGATGTGGCACAGCAGAAAACAACCAACATGTCAGTGCCCACGCTGGTTTCCCCTTCTGCTGTAGTTGTCACGTTCCCCTCCAGCTCGAAAGGCCACCAGCATAATATGCGACTCAAAAACAGGCTGCGCCAAACTTTCATATTCCAGACAATTTGCATTTTTCACCGTTTCTCTGAAGGTGAATGGAGATATTTATTTCCCAGTTGATGTGAAATTTGGTTCTACATTGAATTCGCTCGCAGTTTTCTGTTGTTGTTACCAAAAGGAGGGAAATTGCGATATGAAACTTGGTTACTTATCCCTAGTTTCCTTAATTTCTGTCCTGATGAGAGAGGCTGGTGATTGGTCCTCTCGATCCGGTGGAGACATCAGCCAAATTGTTAACCTCATCTAATCGAGACTGTAATTGATAATCTTCACTTTTCATGGTTCATTGTTAGTCAGTTCTGATTCGTGTTACTTGAGCACTTTCCTGGAAGTATTGGTGCTCTAAGGCGCCAGTACGTTGCAAGCACCATTTGGAATTGCCTCGCTGCAATTTGTGTGAGCAGCTCATGACCCAGACGACTCGCTCTGCCTCACAGACAGCATTCATGAGTCCGTGTGTCTGAAAATATGTTCTCTTTGTCAGTTCTGCTTCTGTTCATGAGTTGTCAGTTTTTGGTTTCGCTGGAGAAACACACACACAGACAAAGACCCACATGCACACATATATTTTTTGTGATGAATTTTTTTGGTACTTTCAGGGTTACATTGCACTTTACTCAGAAACCACATACATTCATGTAGAACTCTGAGCTCAAAAACTGCATTAAATTATGTAAAACTCTGTTATCTCACTTATTGGATTGGAATCAATATAAGCATAAGGTCATAGATACATAACTCAGGGGGGTAACACCTTCAACATATTGTCTCGCTATTACCATTGTTAACAGCTGTCCCGAGAATGCAACTTTTTATAAAAAGGGTTTTGTGATTTACACATAGAATACAGTGATAGTTTCACTTCTTTCAACAGTTGAAAGGCTTAACAGACAATCAATTCTTCAATGTATAATTTCAGTTACATCACACTGCAAATGTTTGCTATAAATTCTGTGTTACGATCGAGCCCTCCACAAACACCTGATGAAGGAGCATCGCTCCGAAAGCTAGTGTGCTTCCAATTAAACCTGTTGGACTATAACCTGGTGTTGTGTGATTTTTGACTTGGTACACCCCAGTCCAACACCGGCATCTCCGAAACACAATTTATTCCCGACAGCTTGCAAGTGTTCCCTTAGAAACTGCAGCTTTTGGAAACGTATTACTGGGACAAAGTCAATGCTCAATGTGATGGGGTGCACCGTCAATCCCTAATTACTCGAGAGATTGAGATTTTGAGTTACTCCGCAGAACTCTGGATGTCCTCAGTAGAGGGGTAGAGGCATGATGCCATGAGGCAAGGATTTAGAAGTAGTGACATTGAAGAAGCAGCGAAGTATTTTCGAATGGGAAACGTGAAAACCTTGGAGGGGTAATTGCGGTGATAGCTTTCGCTTATATTTGCTGCCATTGTCCTTCCAGACAGATGCTGATCGATCACTGAATTGTTCTGGCAGGATCCGTGTGTGTGTTCTGGGTGCAACCAGGATTTAGTTTTCCTTCGGATAATTCCCAAGAAGAGAATTAAATCTTCATTTCCTGACTGGGAATGAAAGCCTGTTCTGGGCAATGCAAACTCAGACTCGTATGCAGGGATGTCCATTGATACTGCAGTAGCCTTTGGGACCTGTACAAACTCTTGTGCCTGCTCTTCACGTCATAATCGTCTTCGTCAGCAGTGTTTTTCTCTCCAAGGTTTCAAGTCGGTTCATATTATCACCCTTGGTTTCAATGTGAAGAAGGCAATGCTGTGATAATCTGCTGTTGTTCAGCAGATATACTGCAGCAAGTTAAGTAAAGACTGATGCTAACACGAGCTCGTTTTGAGCTGCGCTGATGTGTTGGCAGCAAGAAAGGCAACGTTCAACTCGCCTCATTCCGGATGACGGGCTCGAAATGCCCATTGGTTTCTCGCTGAATTAGTTCAGGCTCTGGAATGTAAAAAACTTCAAGTATGAAAGTACAGTGAAAGGAAATGTTTCACAGAGTGGGGCATTCCAAGTGAAACAGTGACGGTGATTATGTTTGCTGATTTTTCACCTTGTGAATGCTGTTTCCCTGATGTGGACGATTACATTACCTGTAGACAAACTGTCATATCCAAATCTGGTCTTTGGGTTCGTGACAGAATTGGTAACACGCCTGATGTCGAATTAGGGGATTGTCGGTTCGCATTTAAAATCACGAGGATGCAGCGTGCTAGTCCATTCCTGTTGTCTGTCAGGAACGGAAGGGTTTGGGTTTTTGAATTTACAGTTTCTTTTGTCCAATTCAAATTCTAGCTCAGATCAACGTCTCTCATTCTCTGTAGAACTGGCTTTGGTTTAACCAAAAGCTGCCTTTTGGAGGTTGAACTTACATGTTGGAGCGGACATCTGAAATGAAGCACAAGGAGCTGGTCAAATCCTGAGAACTCTGCCCCTCTCGGGGAATCTGTCTGTGTGTCTCTTTCTGTGGGAGACACGACGTGGGTAATAACACAGTGTGACTATGTCGATCTTCAATCCCATTGTTGTGTCATCTAAGATCAAAGCGAGAACCTCACTGCCATTTGCACTGGGAACATCAGAACACATAAGGTAATGGATCAAAGCTGGAAACTGGGAATAGAATAGATGAATGTCTTTAAACCAGACTGCACCATGGGACAAATGGGATTTTCCATTCTGCAAAACTTGGAGACGAGTAGAAACCAATCTGCAGTTAATCTGATCAGAAATGAAATGGAAAATCTATTTCATTGAGAATAAGTGCAAGAGTGTCTTCTTCATTCCGTGTAATCTTGTAGTTAGGATTTGGAACTCTAACTGCAATAGTGTTGGTTCTATTCTCGGACAGGGAATGCATGTTTTATTGTGCAAATGTATCGTGGTACCAGTATTTCTTACCACTGGTCCGAACCTGGTAATGCTTGGTTTTGTGCCAGGTTATCAAAAATCAAAAAGGAGCAGGTTTTGGAAATATGAACTAAAAACGAGAATTGATAGAGAAACCCGCTACACCTGGCAACATGTGTGGAGATAAACAGGTTTTTTTCTTAAGATGGACAGGAAATAGGTTAGTTATAGATTTCTAGATTATACTGTTGGGAAAAGGATAATCTTCCCTGTCGAATCAGGATATTTATCAAAATCACTCTTGAGCTTACAAACATCGAATTTACAATCTTAAAAGTACTTAATCAGCTGTCATGCTACTTTCATTTTCCTGAGCTGGTGGAAGGCTATGTTCTATTGGCTACATTTCCTTTAGGTTCCGTTATGTAGCAGTAACGCCGAATGGAGAATTGTTTCTTTCAGTTTCTGCCTCAATATGTGTCTTTGTTTTTTCTATATTTGTCTTTGTATCCTCCTGGGCCTTTTCACATTCTCTGACTCTCTGGATCTCCATATCCCTCATTTCCCATTTCTGCTCTTGAAAAGCCTGAC
Organism: Chiloscyllium punctatum; assembly: GCF_047496795.1. Taxonomy (NCBI): domain Eukaryota; kingdom Metazoa; phylum Chordata; class Chondrichthyes; order Orectolobiformes; family Hemiscylliidae; genus Chiloscyllium; species Chiloscyllium punctatum. Next base: position 43,676,191 of record NC_092767.1, read on the forward strand.
ATTCAAAGACAGTTTGAGATTCGAACTGCTGAGAGGCTTTCTGAGGTCTGGCTGGAGTCGGTCGAAGTAGTCTCACATTCTCTGGATAATGCGTCTGTCACTTCGACCTGAGGCAAGGAGACATTTCTTCCTCAAAATCTAAAGACCCTTTCGAAGTTATAGTTGTATTTCTTATCCATCAGTAAAAGAAAGTAATTACATGATAGCTGAAGAAGAACAACAATGCATTTACTATTGGTGTACAATGAATGAATAGTGACAGCAGAGAATGAGGGTGATCATGTCGTGGTGTCAGTGCCATTACCACAACATTTCCCGGGAATGCTGTAGTGTCTCCTGCCTCACCACTTAATTTCCACAAAACTGGGAATGAAGGAATGAGAATAAGAGGATGAGAAGCAGAAGTGCTTGTGGAACTGCGGGAAGAATCTCCAGGTTAAAATAATAGTTAAAAAGAGCAACCTACACGACTGGATTTAAACCAGGAAAATGAAGCCGGAACGCGAAATCAGAATACACAGCAATTCAAACAGGACACTGAGTTTCTCGATCAGCAACACAATACTTGCAAGAAATAACGAGCTTTCAATAGAATGAGCAGGCACCAGTGTGATGGGAGCTGCTTTCACCAGCTAAGCCATGGCGCCACCTTAAGAGCCAGATTTCTCGTCCATATGTGCAATGCCTGAACCACTTGATCACAGGAATTCGAAAATGCGTTTTCTGTATTAATGTTGCTCAGTATGAATGGCAATCAAACTCTACTTGTGCTAAAACAGACGTTTCAATGCTGAGCATGCCCCACTAAAAAGGCACAGAAAAAGACAGTATCCTCTTGCATTGGCATCCTACAGATATTTTCGTCTGTTTAAACTGACAGAATAAAGAGGATGTGCTCATCTCCTCTCGCGTCCCATTAACCACGTTAATACACACGCAGGGATTTTCAAACCAAGATGAGCAGGCTCATTGTTGTGAATTGACAGCAGTGGTGTGTGAGTCATTGCGAACAGTGAGCAATAAATGCTGAACCATTAGCACTGACACTGAGCCTTACACCATCAGCTCCACACTCACATCTTGTGTCATGTCTCCTCGGCATTAGTGCATTTGACTTTAACTATTCTACCCTGCACCTCTCCTCAATTTATTCTCGACCGCTTGCAGTGTCGAATTAGAACATGCAATTATTAGAAATGCATTTCTGGGACATAGTTGTCTTTCAATGAGATAAGATTCACTGCCCATCACTAATTATCCCAAAGATGTAGGGGACGAGTTACTTTTGTTAACTCCACAAATCCTTAGTATGGAGGTACTGACAAGAAACCGCTAGAGATGGAGATCCTGGATTGCGGAAAGCAAACTGACCCCAAACTGCTAACGTAACTCACCCAGGGAAGAGCAGATGGACCCCACTCTGTCAATGTAACTCAACCAGGGGACAGAAGTCTGACATCACACGATCAATGTAACTCAACAAGGAAGTTATGACCTGACCGCACGCTGTTAATGTAATTCACCCAGGGAAGAGTAGACTGACGCCACTCTGTCAATGTTAGTCATCCAGGGAAGAGCAGACTGACCCAACACTTCATATGTAACTCACCCAGCAAATGGCAGACTGACACCACTCAGAGAAGAACAGGCTGTACCCATTCTGTCTCTGTCACTCATCCAGGAAAGAACAGGCTGATCTGATTCTGTCAATGAAACACAAGCAGGTAGACGAGCATGACCCCACTCTGTCAAAGGAACTCATTCAGAGAAGAGAAGACTTATTCCATTCTGTCTGTGTGAATCATCCTGTGAAGACAGTAATGAAACCATACTTGCTGTTAAACTCAGACAGAGAAGAGCAGACTCTCACGATTCTGAGAAAGTAACACGCCCGTGGAGGAGAAGACCGACACCACTCTCTTTACGGAGCTCACCCAGGGAAGAACAGACTGTGTGCACTCTGTGATATTACTCACTTAGAAAGGAGCAGACTGACCCCATTCTGTTAATATGACTCTCACAGGGAAGAGCATACGAAGCCCAATCTGTCAATGTGACTCAACCGGGGAAGAGCACTCTGACCTCACACGATCACTTTAACACAACTGGGAAATTGCAGACTGACGCCACTTTGTCAATGCAACTCACCCAGGGAAGAGCAGACTGATCCCACACTGTCCAAATAACTCACTCCTTGAAAAGCAGACTGAAGCCACTCTGTCCATGTAACTCGCACAGGAAAGAGTAGACGGATGCCACTCTGTCAATGTAACTGACTGAGGGAAGAGCAAACTGACGCCACTCAGTCAGTGTTACTCACCGAGGGAAGGGCAGACTGACCCCACAATCTCAGTGTAACTCAGCAGACTGATCCCACACGGTCAATATAAGTCATTCACTGAAGAGAGGTCTGACTACACTTTACCAATGTAACTCGCCAGAGAAGAGCAGACAGAAGCCAGACTGTCAACATAAGTTATCGAGGGAACGGAATACTGAACCCGCTCTTTCTGTTTCACTCAGGCAGGGAAGAGCAGACTATCGCCACTCAATGAAAGAAATTCGCCCAGGGAAGGGCAGACTGACCCTACTGTATCTGCGTGACTGACACAGGTAAGAGCAACTAATCCAACTCTGTCAAGAATACCCTGACCCCTCTCTGTCCATGTAGCTCACCCAGGAAACAGCAGACTAACCCAACTCTGTCTATTTAAGTTCACAAAAATCCTCTGAAGTACGTCCTATCCAGACAATCTCCACATCACTGTTTCTGTAACCGTGTGCGTTCAATGGCGAATACAAAAAACCTGCAAATGTTCAGAATGTGGCAGCAAACCAGAGCTACCACACAGAAATTGGGCGAATGTGCAAACTTCCATCAGGCAGTCACCTAAGTCTGGAATGGAAACCAAACCCGACAGCAATCATGATTATAAAATGGCAGAACAGAAACCCAGCAAAAAGAATTGCGTCCCTGTGTGTTGCAACGATTCTGAGTATTAATTAAGCAACTGTCACTGTAGTTAATTTCCATTTTCATCACTGCCAACCTTCTTCAAAGCAGAGCACACACTTTCTTTTTTCAGACTTCTAATATTCAGCTTTCATCCCGCTTTTTACCTAATCATATTTCTGACTTTACAATCTACGTCATAACAGGTTGACAACTGCAGAATGAGCTTTGTTCCGTTCTCCACTGATGTTGAGAGTAGGGATACAACATATTCGAGTAGGACTTGATGCGCTTGCGGGTGGTGTATTCGCGGCATTATGGCTTTTCATTTCGTTTTTGGTCTTCTATTTCGAGTTCATTGCGCAGACCTCTGAAGAAGACTTTTTGGAGTCGAAATGGTAACTGTGTTTTCTCTTGAAAGACAGACGTAGCTTTATTTCTGTTCTCTTATAAATTGATCTTCTTCTGATCTTTGCTAGTGAAATAGGGTGCGTTACTATGGCTCGGTTTTAGTTTCAAAATCAAGAGAAACATGAAGGAGACAATATCAAAGAACACAAAGTTCTGATTTGTTCAGATAAGTTTTGCAGCAATGGTGGACATGAAGGTCAAATTAAGATAACGGTTCAAGAACATTTAATCTGGAAGTGGTATGTGACTTTAGTTCCAAATATATGTTTCCGTTCTTCCAGTACATCTTTTTGACTCCCAGAAAACATTGATTGTTTTCTGTATTCACTTTGTTTCGCGATATCTGTCTTCTGGTCGACCAGAGACAACTTCAATTTGCGTCTGCATTGAATAAGATTTCGCTCTTTCTTTCGAGAAGCAATCCTATGCATTATGTAACATTTATCATGCTGATGGCTAAGAAGTTCAAAATGAATTACGGTTTATGGATCTTGAGCAAGAATGAAGTGATCCACTTGCGAACAGATGTCACCACGCCCTATTCCTACATCGGGCCTAAACGGTCCATTGGCAGAGTCTGCAGAAAGGAAATGTCTAAGGGAACTAGTCCTTTGTTCAGTTTGATTTGATACCAATGGTAGTGCTGTGTTGGGGCAGAAATGTGTCAACATCTCTGACGTAGAGTCAAAATTTAAGTCACATCTACTCCATGGAGTGTCCTCTCATATCGGAACATGCTGACATGAAAACATCTAGCACTGATAGCAAAGGTTTTTTCATTAAATTGGGAGTCTGTTTAACTGAGCAATTCAGACAGCCAAGATGAATAATTGGCACTTGGTTCTTCAAGCTGAGCTCTCCACACCAACTGCTCCAACGGAGGTCGTGGATAAGATCCACATCGATTATTTTGATCAATTTTAGTCTCAGCAACAACCTATTGTTCTGAACAATGCTACACCACAAACAGAGGGCTAAGTCTGATTTTCATCGTTAATTTTCAATTTCAGTTCTTAATGCACAGTTTCTTACGAATGTGGACAGCAGAAGACTGTTAACATTCCATTTCTCATATTTCCAGAAAATTCTACTCCGCTGACATCGCCTTGCCTTATCACACCTCAAGCCAGGAACCTGGACCAGTCGAGTTCCTTTCCACACATGGAGTTGTTTTTTCTAATTCATTGACTGCTGATATAATAGATTATTGGCCTTGAGAGTCAGTTGTAAATTAGGTTGAACTTTCTCAGCTTGACTTTCAACTGATCCTAAAAAAAACTCATCACCTGCAGGTAAATGTATTGCATTGCTTCTTGTTTTGCTTAATTTCACCGCCCCCCCCCCAGGCCCCGCCTCCCGAACATCCAAACTCCACGATAGTTCGACAAATGTTTGGAAACTGATTCGTGTTGGAAGTTGATGGCTTTTTGTGTCTCGACATATAATTTATTCAATTAGACATCTTGAAATTACTTCGGATTCTTCACAGTTGAAAATTTACTTTCGATTGAATGCAAAGCTCAAGCTCCACGATTGCCAAATTCTGCCAAGGAATTAATGACTTTTAAAATAGTCAATACTGTGAGCAGGATTCGAACCTGCGCAGGGAGACCCCACGGGATTTTAAATCCAACGCCTTCACCTCTCGGCCATCACAGCTGCATCCAGATCACCAATTTTCATACTAAAAGAACTGAATTCATGAAATACATAATTTGTCTGAAGAACAAATTGTCAAGACCCAAAGATTTCGCCAAATCCTTTGCAGAGACCCAGACGAACGTTACCTTAGCAGATTGACAGGCTTTCAGCGCAAACTAGATCCTGACACAGCTGAAGTTGCGGGAATAATTCTTCATTGAATTATAGAGTCACGGATGTACACCACACAAAGAGAGGATCATTGTCTCACTGCATCCGATCGATTTTGACTCAATTGCTCGTCGTCTGGTGCCAAAGTAGATATGCTGTTGTGTTTTCATATTCATCGAAATATGGTATTAGAAATATTGATGCTAAGTCCATAAACACTAGCTCCTTCGTAAAAAAAAAATCGGAATTAGAAAGAATGCAGAACCAATTCACAGAAAGGGATCCAGCAACTAATCCGTAAGTTCTGACATCAGGTAATGAACTTGTGAGCACAAGAGAGGAAGATTGACCGAAGATTTGGAACTTGAAATCGTCTTGACGGAATTATTTGCAAAGTTTTTGCGATTGTTCTTGAGTCATCAAGTCCTTGAACAATACAACATGGAAAGTGGCCCTTCTTTCCAACTCGACCATGGTGGACAGTTACCCTAAATTAATAGGTCCCATTTGCCAACATTTGGCCCACAACCCTCTAAACCTTGTTACTCATATATCCATCCATATGCCATTAAATGTTACAGTTGTACCAGTCTCCAACAATTTCTCTGGCAGCTCATTCTGGACACGACTGAAAAAGTTGCCCCTGACGTCCCTTTTAAATCCTTACCAACTAATTTTAAAACAATGTTTTCTAAATTTTGACTTCCTCACCAGCAGAAAAACACCTTGATGAGTCAACCTATCCATGTCCCTCATGATTTAATAAATAGCAACGATTTGACTTTATCAAACTTGTCAGGAGGGAAATGTGTGGAGATTATTATCGAAGGTTTGAAATAGAAAGTCTGATGTACAGATTTTTGGAATTGCATCTTGGAGAAGTGTTTAATAAGTCAATGAAGTCTAGTAGCAGTTGTAGAAGTCTGTTGTGAAAGCTGCAGTAGGATTTCAGAGCACGAGAACAAAGCATTATTTCCAATGTATTGTGGCTCAGTTCGACCGCACTTGGACTACAGTGTGAGGAATCATAATCCTCAATTTAGGAAAGATACTAATGCCATATGAGGAATACCACGAATGGCGATTAGCCTTGATCTCATGGATGAACATTAGTACTGTGATTGAAATTGGGCAAATCCGGTCTTTTTTTAACAGTTTCAAAACAAGAGAGGTAATCTCATTTAGAGTTGCAAAATATTTGAAGAGATAAACCGGGTGGTGCAATTAAATTTTGTTCCCTCATTGGTGAATCGAGAAGCAGGAGAGGACAATTTTAAAATGAAGCATTGTGAATTATGACCAGGATGAGATCTATTGATTTTTGTCTTAGCCTTGAGAAGTGTCGCTATTCAGCACTACAGTGAGCCTTGGATATTTGGTCTTTGAATGCATCACTATCAGCCTGACCCTCCGACACTTCCTGCATCACTATAGACCTGACCCCTCGCACTTACCGCCTTAATATCAGTGTGAACCCCTCAAACGTACTGCATCACTATCCATCTGGCGTCCTCACATTTACTGCGCCACTTTCACTTCGAGACTCTAATTTTGACTGTGTCACTATCAGCCTGACTGCCAAACACTTACTTTGTCACTATCAGTCACGCCCTTAAACTTCCTATGTTACTATTACCCTGACTCCTGACACTTACTGTGTCACTATCAGCCTGACTCCATCACACTTATTATGTAAGTACCAGACTGACGTCTCACACTTACCGTGTCACTACAACACTGCTTCCTCAAACTTACTATGTCACTATCACCATGACCCTCTCACATTTACTGCGCAACAATCACACTGACCACCTCACACCTACTACTTCACTATGAGCTTCAACACTCACACTGACAGCGTCACGAACAGCCTGACCCCCTCATGCTTACTGCGTTGTTATCTCTCTGATCCCCTCAGAATTACTGCATCACAATCATTCTGACCCCCTCATACTTAATGCGTCACTATCCCTCTGGCACCCTCATACTTCGTGCATCAATCACACCCTGACACATGCGCACCTACTGCATCCCTATCAGCCAAACCCCACTCACTAACAGCGTCACTCTCTCTCTAACTTGCTCACACTTAATGCATCACCATCACCTTGACATTCTCTCACTTAGTGCATCAATATCAGCCTGACCCCCTCACGCTTACTGCATCACTACCAGCCTGATCCCTTCAAATGTACTGTGTCACTATCAGACTGACCCACTCATACTTACAGCATCACTATCACCTTGACCCCTCAAACTTAGTGCGTCCAGATCACACTAAACCTTTCACTCTCCTTGCGTCACATTCAGCCAGACCTTGCACACGATCACTCTGACCTCCTCATTCTTGCTGCATCACTATAACTCTATCCCACTCACGCTGTGTGTGTCACTATCACCCTGACAACTCATGCTCACTGCACCACTATTATCCTGACTCCATCACAATTAGTATATCATTATCAGCCTGACCTCTTAAACTTACTGTGTCACTCTCAACCTGTCCCCTCACATTTCCTGTGTCACTCTCAATCTGACACCCTCAAATTGTCTGCGTCACTGTCACCCTGAACACGTCACACTTACTGCATGGGTGTCTTCCTGAAACCTCACGCTTATTGCATCACTGTCATCCTGAGCGGCTCATACTTACTGCGTCACTAGCACACCAACACTCTCACCTTTATTGCGTCACTATTGGCCTGACACCTCACACATACTGCATCACTATTAGCCTTACCCGCTCACACGTTTTGCGTCACGACTACCCTGACCCCCCTCACAATTGTTGTGTCGCTATTAGCCTAAGCCCCTCACTATCATGCTGATCAAGCTCATAATTACAGCATCACTATCAACCTGAACCCCTAACACTTTTTCTGTCATTATCACCCTGACCCTCTCACATGTAATGCGTCACTGTCACACTAAGACACTCACACTTTCTGCGTCATTATCAGCCGGACCCGCCGGCACACAGCGTCACTATCAACCTAACCCCTCACACTTGCATGCCTCAATATTAGCGTGAACCCCTCACACTTACTGCATCACTGTCCATCTGCCATCCTCACACTTACTGAACCAGTTTCACCTTGGCATCCTCATTTTTACTGCGTCACTATCAGCCTGACAACCACACACATATTGCGTCACTATCAGTGACGCCCTCGCACTTCCTATGTTATCACCCTCACTTCTAAAACCTACTGCGTCACTATCAGCCTGACTCCATCACACTTTTTGTGTCAGTACCAGACTGACGCCTCACGCTTACCATGTTACTAAAACTCTGCCCCATCACACTGACTGCGTCACTATCAGCCTGACCCCTCAGACGTATTGCGTCAATATCACCCTGACCCACTCGCACTTTTTGTATCAGTTTCAGTCTGACGCCTCGCACTTACTGTATAACTAAAACTCTCCCCCCTCACAATGACTGTGTCATTCTCAGCCTGACCCCTTCATACTTACTGTGTCAATATCAGTCCGATCCCTCAGACTTACTGTGTCACTCTCACTCTGATCCTCTCTAATTTACTTCGTCACTCTCACCTTGACCTCCTCACATTTATTGTGTCACTATCACCCTGACCCACTCACACAGTCTTTGCCATTTTATTGCGTCCCCATCAGCCTAACCACCACACACTTATTGCGTCACTTTCAATCACGCCCTCATGCTTCACATGTTACTATCACCCTGAATCCTTACACTTATTGTGTCATTATCAGGCTGACCCCTTACACTTACTGTGTCACTATCAGCCTGACTTCATCACATTTATTGTGTCAGTATCAGACTGACGCCTCACACTTATCTTGTCACTAAAACACTGCCCGGTCACATTGACTGTGTCACTATCAGCCTGACCACCTCACACTTACTGCAACACTATCGCAATGCCCCTCTCTCACTTACGACTTCATTTACACCCTGACAAACCCACACTTGCTGTGGCACTATCACACTGAGGGCCGAACACTTAGTGTCACTGTCATCCTGACCCCTTACACTTACTGCGTCACTATCACACTGGTATCTCACACCCACCGTGTCACTATCATCCTGAGCCACTTACACCTATTGCGTCACTATCACTTTGACCCCAACACACTAACTGCATCAATATCAGCCTGACCATTTCACACATACTGTGCCAGTACCAGGCTAACTCCCTCACATATACTGCGTCACTATCAGGCTGACCCACTCATGCTCACTGCGTCACTATCACCCTGACTCCCCACTCTTACTGCGTCAACAGCATTGTGCCCCCATTAACTTACAGCGTAACTATCATCCTGAGAACGTCACACTTCCTGCGTCAAGATCAGCCTGATGCCCTCAAACTTAATGAGTCACTATCAGCTTCAACACTCACATTTATGGCGTCACTTCTAGCACTACCCCTGCACTTACTACATCCCTAACTGCCTTACCCCCTCGCATTTACTTCATCACTATCAGCCTGAGACACTCACACTTACTGCTTTACTACAACCTACCCTGTGAGTGCATCTTCATCACTGTCACCCTGACCCCTTGTCCATACTGCGTCACTATAAGCCTGGGCCCTCAAATGTTCTGCGTCACTATCACACTGACATCTCACAAACACTGCGTCAGTATCACCCTGACCCCTCACAATTACTGCATCACTACAACCTGACCTCCTGAAAGCATCTGCGTCACTGTCACCCTGACCCCATCACATTGCCATGTCACCATCACAATAACAGTCTGCTTCACTGTCATCCTGACACCTCACACTCACTGGACCACGACCATCCTCCCCCTCATAGTGACCTGTCACTATCATCCAGAGCCGCTCACACTTATTGCGTTCCTATCACTCTGCTCCCAGCACACTTTCTGTGTCACTATCAGCCTGACACTCGCACACTTCCCGCATCACTATCAGCCTGACCCCTCACAATTTCACCGTGTCTATCAGTCTGACTCCTCACATTTCCTTGATCTCTATCACCTTGTCACTTAACACTTACTGGCCAGTATTAGCCTGACGTCCTCAATATACTGCATCAATATCAGCCTGAACACTCACACTTACTCTGTCAGAATTACGCTGACCCCCTCACACTCACTGCATCACTATCACCCTGTCCCCTCTCACTTCCTGCATTAGGATCACTCTGACTCACTGACACTTACTGCATCACTCAGCCTGACCCCACCACACTTGCTGCATCTCTATCAGCCTGACCCCCTCACACTTACTGCTTCACTATCAGACTGACCCCTCACACTTAATGCATCACTAACAGCCTGACACCTCACACTCACTGCATCACTATATCCCTAACACCTCACTTTTATTGGCCACTATCTGCCTGACGCTCACAACTTACTGTGTCACTACCAGCCTGAACGCACACACTTACTCCCTCACTATCACCCTGACTGTCTCACACTCACTGCGTCAGACTCTGGCTGAACCCATCACACTTACTATGTCACTTTCACCCTCCAACTTTATGTGTCAGGATCAGCCTGACACAGTAACACTTACTGCATCACTATCAGCCTGATCTCCTTCCAATTACTGCGTACACTATCAGCCTGACCACTCACTCTTACTGCGTCACTGTCACACTGACACCTCACACGAAGTGCTTCACTATCACCCTGACCACCTCACACTTACTGCGTCACTATTGGTCTGATCCCTCAGACTTACTGCATCACTATCACTCTGACCCCCTTCACTGCGTAACTATCGGCCTGATCCACTCACACAGTCTGCATCACTACCACACTGACACCTCACCCTCATTGTGTCACTATCATGGTCACTCCATCAGTCACTATCAGCCTGATCCCCTGTAATAGAAAAGTATCATTTTTTGTGAAATCTGTGAAAGCATGGTTGAAACAAAGAAGTATGGACCTAACTTTGCAAAAAGACAGAAAAAATGTAAAGTTCAACCTAATTTACAGCTGACTGTCACCGCCAATAATCTATTATATCAGCAGTCAATGAATTAGAAAAAAACAACTCCATGTGTGGAAAGGAACTCGACTGATCCAGGTTCCTGGCTTGAGGTGTGATAAGGCAAGGCAATATATAGTATAAAGGGAATATGTGAAAACCGTCAGGCGTCCATTTTATGAGGCGTCTTGCAAATGTGTCAGTCCATTCTGCAAATTTCAAAAATAAACTTTTTCATTGCTCTTCGTAGCATTTGCGTCGAGTTGATTGAAACTCCACGTCAGTAAACTCGGGGGCTCGCCTGGGACCCTGCGACTGGGTAAGATCTTGAAGATTCCCAGGAGGTGTACGCGCCACTTCCGTGAATGTCTTTCACTTCATCTCGAGCGCTGAATTGGCCCCTTTGAGTGAGAGGACTGGGGATAAGTGGATCGCCCCAGAGTCGCGTTCCGAATCGAATAGGGTCAGGGTAAGAGTTGTGGCTAAAATAATCCGACATAGAGACTCGTTCGAAGAGAACAGACGAACCAGGAAGAGGGACCAGTGAACTCTCGTGCCGTATTCGAGTAAAACTCTCTAGAGAGTTTAAGAGACAGCAAGATTAACGGTGGTTTGAAGCTTGGAGCCACCATGGGCAGCGTTGGAGACACCAAAGCTGTACCGGTTACGTGGGTTCTTGGTTTGTGAAAACCAAGGCAATGAGGTGGTCACGCCCATTGAGAGGGGACCTCCAGAGGTAAAAGCAAGTTATATTGGCAAAGGGAAGACTATGGTATCGTGAGAGAGAGAGAGAGATAGACAGATAAACAGACAGAGAGACAGACAGAGAGATGAACACTTTTCCAACATCCATGAAAATCGGCTCCAGCAAGAGCGAACAAAAAGAGGGTCGACAGACAACTCGGAATGTTCAAGAAAAAATACAATATATGCTAAATAATTATGGCCCAGTTTCTGTAAAGCAGTTAAAAATGTAAATCAAGGAATATGTTTTTCTGGAGGAAGGAAGTTTTAGTAACATTTAGTTGCAAATGCGGCGGTCACCGTTGGAGGAGAGAGAGAAGGAGAAACGGAAGGGTAAAATAGAACCTGTGAATTGGAGTGCTTTTCACATGTTGAAGGCTGAGCCTGATTTCAGGGAAAGAAAATCTCGAAATAAAGATAGATCAAGTACACGTACAAACACCAGCGAACATGCAGACACACACGGAAAACAACCTAATGAAGCTGGACAGTGTCTTAAGACTGGATCAGATCCTCACCTTAATTGGTGCCCTCGAAGAGCTACAGCCCCCCTACGAGATCCACTTCACGAAGATTCCAAGTCAACGTTTGCCGCCTCAGGGTCTGCTGAATCATCAATAGCATGTCGTACCCACAATCAATTGAAGCAAGAATCCCTAAAGAAGTCGAGACAATGTCCCAGTACCTTTTGCGCCTCACGAAAGTCGATACCATCTATTGTGGCCTGATACCACCCAAAGACATAACGACGGCAGAGATCACACCGTATGAGGCATACCTGAGGAGCAGCTTCATCAATGGAATGAAGTACGAAACAACAAAATAGGTAATAATATACGTGTATTACCTGGGACACGGGAAAGTTGAACTAGATAGAACAATACGTGATACATGCTGAAAAACTACTGGCTCAAGAGAATCACAACCGGAAATTAAAGATGGAACAGCAATCACATGAACCTCAGCTTATTGTGATGCAAATGGTCGTTCAACCATTGGAATGAGGGACTGTGGGAAAAGAGAGAGGCACAGGTTGAGTTCGCAAAAGAGGAAGGGATTGCGAAAGTGCACTTGCAGAGATAGATCTTGCTGGTGCTTTTTTTGTGGAGCAATGGACCACTGGTCAAGACAGTGCCCACACAGACAGCCTCAATTGGTCCTGGAGGCTGGACAGCATGGTGACTGACAGGGGACGACTGAGGTTGAGGTGGGCAGGCCACAAGGTATAGGTTTCCTTTATACTTGGCAACGAAGAATCCCTAATGCTAATCACTTCTACTAACCTAACGGCCACTGAGATGTATCCCAACTCTATATTGAACATTGAGATTGCGAAGTGTGGACAATATGTTCAATATAACAATGATGCGTATATGTCGATGCCTAACTCTATGTTATATGTGGAAGGTACACCAGTTACCTTTTTGGTAGATACATGGCCAGCATATTGACTCCTCAAATCAAGACAGTTCAGAGAGTTGACACTAATAAAGATGAGTAGAATGTTCCTGAACTCAAAGGAGGCATCAGGCATCGTGATATGAGAGAGTTTTACCTCACCCATATTGTGTGAAATCAGCAATGTGTATCCATTCTAATTCTCAATTTTGTGAGCGGAATTCTGTCCTTTACATTTGATGGCTCGGGATCTCATAGTGAGACTGGGGTTGTATTTGCTCAGTACTCCGACGGGCTTGCAGGTAATTCAAAGGGAGAATTCACAAGTGTAAACTGTAAAATACAACCCAAGATCCCTGGTGTATGTCTATGAGTGGCGATTAAGCCAGAGAGCAATGAGTTCAGTGAGCAATTCACTCGCCCTGGAAGCAGGTAACCATGTTAATCCTATTAACACCCATTTTTTTTTGCGGGAATATGCTGCACTGCACAGCACACATGCACCACGATATCTCTGAGGAACCATAAGAGAAGTATTGGTTCAGGAGATTGGTTAAACCAGGTCAGTTGTTATTGTGCGAATTTTATTGAAGGGATGACAGATGTGCAGTCAGTGTGAACTTATGTAAAGTACCTACGACGGCAAGTAAACTCTATATTTTTGATGTGGAAGGCTATGCTCCTCGCGTGACACTGGCGAAGGTGTCCAGTGACTGGTGGCAGGATTTGGGGCCATGGGGACTAAAGGCATAAAGAACGAAATGTTGGCTGTTCTGGGACAATGTGGGTATGTGGTTCAATGCAGATGTGCGAACATTTAGGAAGAAATTAATTTGTCTAACTCAGGCAATAGAACAGTCGAGGTAACCCCCTCTAGCCCTGAAGAGCAGAGAAGGCTGGCCTGCCGTTTCCCTAAGATAAACTTCTCAGACCCAAGATTAAAAACGGTCCCTACTGAATTATGGGTAAAAGGCAAACATGATGTGGGGCATATACGAGGTTGTGAAACAATACGAGTAACCACGAAGTCGGAGTATCGTCCTTGCAGAGCACAATACCCGTTAAAACCCGAGGCCAAGGACGTAGATACTCCAGTCTGTCAGTCCTTCCCAAAGGCTAGAGAGATAATCCCCTGTGTAAACTCACCGGTGAGAACTCCCATTTTTCTGATCAAAAAGGCAAAAATTCCAATTGAACCGGAGGAATGGAGGTTTGTTCAAGACCTGCAGGCAGTCAATAACAGTGTTGTCCCGCGCGCATCAAATGTTCCCAAACCCTATGCTGTATTAGCTCAATTTCCACCGGACAATAATTGGTTCCCTGCTGTGGATTTAGAAAATACATTCTTTAGTGGAATGGTGCATCCAGATGGTCAATTCTGGTTCACTTTTTCACTCAAATGGAAATCTTATGAGTTCACACGACTTTGTCAATGTTACTGTGAGTCACCCACCATATATAATGAGGCTCTATGCAGGAGTTTGGATACTCTTGTTTTAACCCCTGGGTCTGCACTTCTGCAATCTGTCGACGATTGCTTAATAGTAGCACCGACAGAGGAACAATTTGAGAAGGATTCCCATGCGTTGCACGAGGGAAGGGCACAAAGCCAGTCTCGCAAAGCTTCAATTTATGCAACAACAGGTGAAGTTCTTCAATCACTTAATATCTGAACAAGGGAAGACCATTGGTCAAGATAGATTGCAAGTAATTCAGCAAATTCCAAGGCCTCACATGAGGAAACAATTGCTATCCTTTTTGGGCATACGCTCCTACTGAAGAACGTTTATCCGACATTACACAAATCATGAGGCGCCCTGAGGTGATATGGCCCATGGAAAAGGGTAGCAGAACCAAGGTCCATTGCAATGGATCCCAACGGCCGAGTTGAACTGAAAAAGACGTTTCAAAGTACACCTACACTGGGGATTCCGAATCCAAACAAGCCTTCTGTCAAATGGTAGATGAAAAACATCGCTGCATGACATCTGTGTTGTTGCAGGATCATGGGGGAAAATTTCGGCTGGCAGCTTATTTTTCGGCTAAGCCCGACCTCGTAGCGGCAGGATTGCGTAAATGCCTGCGAGCTGTGGTTGCGATATAATCGGCTATGGCGACTTAACCAAACTGATCGCACATGCAGTATCCTTACTGCTTTCTGAGCAAAAGACAGCACATACGTCGGCAGCACGTTGACTCAGATACAATACTGTGTTCTTGGAGAAACCTAACATTGCAATAAAACGATGTAACGTCCTTAATGCTGCTAGTCTTCTCACTAGAGAAGGAGACGGAGACCCACATGATTGTATTGCTGTAATTAATGAAATGTGCTGCCTCGACAAGACTTGCAGAATTGACCACTTCAGAATCCAAATATGGCGTCTTTTTTGTGGATGGGTCAGCATTCAGGAGCAAGGGGATAGGCCAGAATTGTATTGGGGATGCTGTAGTAACTATCTATGAGGTATTCAAAGCGGGATCAGATCACTCCCTTCTCAACTGTCAGCGCAAGCAGCGGAGCTGGTTGCATTGACTGAGGCATGTAAATTAGCGAAGGGAAAGACAGCGAATATTTAACCGATAGCAGATATGCACTCGGAGTTTCACATGATGTTGGAACCCTGTGGAAATACAGGGACTTCTTGACCTTCACCCGAAAGCCCATCACACACCGTGATCAGATTTCTGACCTCTTGGAAGTGGTCCTATTGCCTAAATCAATCGATGTGTTTAAATATGATGCCCACACGAAAAATAACGATTCCGTTTCTCAAGGAAATGCAAGGGCAGACTCAGTGGCAAGGACAGCAGCCCAGCTGCCGATAAATGATCAGTTTGAAATGGGAATGACAAAAATCCTTACCCCAAGAGCAGATGGACGGGAGTCACACACGAAGTCCAGGCTTGAATTAGATTCGATTACTTACAGTGTGGAAACAGGACCTTCAGCCCAACAAGTCCACAACGCCCCGCCGAAGTTCAACCCACCCACACCCCTACATCGACCCCTTACCTAACACTACGGGCAATTTAGCATGGCCAATTCATCTGAACGGCACATCTTTGGACTGTGGGAGGAAATCGGAGCACCCGGAGGAAACCCACGCAGAAACGGGGAGAATGTGCAAACTCCACACAGAGAGTCGCCCGGGAATTGAACCCGGGTCTCTGGCACTGTGAGGCAGCAGTGCTAACCACTGTGCCACCGTGCCACCCACAAAGACACGTTTGAGTGGGAAAAAGCAGAGTGCAGTTTGAGGTACGGGGTATGGTGTGGCCCCAATGTTAAACCTTTTCTACCACGGTCATTATTTCCATTCTATGCCAAACTGACACACGGTAAGGAACATGTGTCAAAAGAGGGTAGATATGACAGCATTTCAGCACAGTGGTACACTGAGGGATTTAATCATTACTTCCAGAAATATTGTGAACGATGTGTTATCTGTGCCACAATAATGTGGGGAGGGGAATACAGATGATTCATGTAGCACTTCCGAAACCCCAAAAACAATTTGAACGTTTACAACTGGATTTTACCGAACTAACACCCTGCGAAGGAAAGAGGTATTGTCTGGTAATAGGTGATATGTTTTCCAAATGGGTGCAAGCGTTCCCCACGGCAAAACAGAATGCCAGTGCCATAACCAAAGCTTTCCTAACAGAAATAATTCCGAGGTGGAGCATCCCTGAGAGGCTTAGTAGTCCCAAGGTTTGTGAAGGTTTGTAGCTCAGGTTGAGGTTTAGGGTGTAGGTTTGCTTGCTGAGCTGTAGGTTTGATATCCAGACGTTTCATTACCGGTCTAGGTAACATCATCAGTGGCGACCTCCAAGTGAAGTGAAGTGAAGATGTTGCCTCCTGCTTTCTATTTATATGTTTGTTATGGATGGGGTTCCTGGGGTTTGTGGTGATATCATTTCCTATTCGTTTTCTGAGGGGTTGACAGATGGTAAATAGATCTATGTGTTTGTTTATGGCGTTGTGATTGGAGTGCGAGGCCTCTCGGAATTCTCTGGTGTGTCCGCATATACAGCAAACCGACAAACACTGACCAAATACTTAACTAAACCAGCAACCATCCCAACACGCAAAAAGGAAGCTGTATCAGAACACTATTCCAATGAACCACCACACAGTTCAGCACAGACGAACTTCGGAAAACAGAGGCGAACCACCTATAAAACGTATTCAAGAAGAACGGATACTTAAAAAATACAGTCCACAGATTCCTCAGGAACAAACCACGACAAGTAGACCAAACACAGCCAGAAACCCTATCTACCTTTTCATACATCAATGAAGTCTCAGAAGTGGCAGCGAGACTATTAAGACCCCTCAGAATCCCACCAAAAGTCTAAACAAAACTAACAAATTTAAAAGACCCAGTACAACCCATGGACAAAACCAACGTCGTCTACAAAATTCCATGCAAGGACTGCCACAAATAATAGGTAGGACAAACAGGAAGAAAGTTAGCCACCAGAATACAGAACACCAGCTAGCCACAAAAAGACACGACCCTCTCTCCCTCGTAGCCCTTCACACGGATGAAATTTAAACACCATTTCGACTGGGACAACACATCTATCCTGGGGCAGGCTAAGCAAAGACATGCCAGAGAATTGCTTGAGGCCTAGCACTCCAACCACACCTCCATAAAAAAAGACATATATCTAGATAGCATCTATCAACCCCTCAGAAAACGAACAAGAAATGGCATCACCACAAACCCCAGGTACCTCATCCTGGACAAACATATATCTATAAAGCAGGAGAAAACAGTTTCTCTTCACTTGGCGTTCGTCACTGATGATGTTACCTAGAACATAGAACATAGCAAAATACAGGGCAGTACAGGCCCTTTGGCCCTTGATGTTGCGCCGATCCAAGCCCACTTAACCGACACTAGCCCAGTAACCTCCATATGCCAGGTACTGAAACGTCTAGATATCAAACCTACAGATCAGCGAGCAAACCTAACCTCTAGGCTTAGTAGTGACAGTGGGACACCATTTGTCCATAATGCCCTACAGCAGATTAGTGAGTATTTGGGAATAAACATGGGAAAGCACTATGCTTACCACCAAACGAGCGGTAGGGCAGCGGAAAGAGAAAATTCTACCTTAAAAAATATAATGATAAAATGCTGTGAGGAACTAGGGATGACATGGACAAAGGCACTTCCAATTGTGCTAATGTGTATGAGATCTAGGAGGAGAGGGAGAGTGAACCTTAGCCCGTTTGAAGTTTTGTTTCGTAGGCCGCCAAACACAGGAATTGTCCCGAGACGTAAGGGAAGCCAGATAACAGGCCACTGTGAGGATGAGATGTTGTGTTACTGCATGAAACTCTCTACACTTCTGTCCCAAATACAGAATCAACTAAAGACAGCACTACCCCAATCAGCAGAAGGGATCTATAACCTGGAGCCTGAATGGTGGCGAAAGACTTCAGGAGGGAAAACAGGAAGGCGATGAGGTGGCTGGGACCGTTTCAAGTATGTCTCACAGCACAGATAGCTGTTAAGGTCGCCGGAACAGCCACGTGGATACACACCAGCCATTACAAACTTGCAGCTGGGACTGAGGAGACATCGCACAACACCAAAGCCAATTTAGAGCCAGTATTTATTAGAAGACTTAAGCAAATGTGGGTCTGCCCCCGTTCACACTGTTGGCAAGCGCCCTGGTAGGACTATTCAAAAGGGCAGGGGTGTCTGGGATGCGGCAGCTGACGGTAATCTTAAAAGATAGGACGAAGTGGATCTTTACATGCGACCCATAGCCGTTCAGTAACAAGGTCGACTATAAATTGGATAATTAAGATTTATGCAGGGATCCATGCCCCGCCGGTAACTGGCATTTAGTAATAGCCACCACGGCAAAAGGGGCACCTGACATGGGAAATAGATATTCTATGATCAAAGTAAGACTCAGAAGAGCATTGAGGGAGTCTCGTGGTGTGCAAGAGATAGATCCTTCTCTGACATCTGTAGACAGGTGAATACAGTGGTGCAGTCGCCCCATCCCCGCCCTCAGAGATGCAGTGCAGAATGTACTACAGACGATCGGAGCAGTGGGGCATGGCAACCAATCAAACCAGATCATGGACCTAACCCCAATCCGGGAAAAGGTCATTAATGACACACCCGAACCCGAAGGGAGACGGCTGTGGTGAGAGAGCGAATTTAAAGCAGGAGGGGAATTTGCCTGCTGGATATAAATGTCATAAATGCGACGCCAGTAGGTTGGGAGCTGCGAAGGGTCATTGTTAGATGTGAAGGGAACAGAGCATGTGCTGTGGTCATAAGACAAAACGAGAGATTAGACGTTGGCTACACTTGTTGGAAATGTTTGCACACAGCCCAAAGGTAGACTGCCCAGCAAATTACTGAGAGCCTGGCGAGAAATGCCAGCTGTCTGCTTCCACGGGAGGCGACTAGCCTGACCGTGATAGTGGGGGGCAATTTGGGCAAATCTCGTGTCACCACCCGAACTCCAGGCTAACTACAGCCCCAAACCTGACACGTTACCGTCCACAGCATTCCAGATAGTGGATTGCAGGGGAGAAACGTGTATTTGCACCAATCGGGGGAGACTCCGTTTGGGTATCTCCCAGTGTACCTTGATGCTGTACTTGAACAATGACTCTTGTACTCCAACATACACAAATGATACGACCAGAAACATTGCTTGTTCCTTTATCAATGGTCAGACCATGAGCGGCATGGTGGCACAGTGGTTAGCATTGCTGCCTCACAGTGCCAGAGACTCCGGTTTAATTCCCGCCTCAGGCGACTGACAGTGTGCAGTTTGCACATTCTCCCTGTGTCTGCGTGAGTTTTCTCCCACAGTCACCAAGATGTGCAGGTCCGGTGAATAGGCCATGCTAAATTGACCGTATTGTTAGGTGTTAGGTAAATGTATGGGTGGGTTGCGCTTCGGCTGGTTTGTATGGACTTGTTGGGCGGAAAAGCCTGCTTCCACACTGTAAGTAATCTAATCCAATCAGGATGGCAGGTATAATATGAGCAGGTGGCGAGAAAGGGTACCACCACTCCCCCGGGGAGAAAGGGGTGTTGCTACACTGCGATACTGTCCACCAACACAACAGTGTTCGCCCTAAAAGGCAGCAATTGCCGAACTCGAAGGGGCATCCCTCTGCATTGGAATGGGTACACACTCGCAGAACATCCTCGCATATGGTGTATTCGCAAATGAGACGGAGGAAGGCCTAGCACTCATTAACACTGAGTTAATGGCGGTTAGGAAGCAGTGACACAAAATCGATTAGTACTAGACATCCTGACGGCAGAGAGAGGGGGCGTCTGCAAAACGTTAGGTACCTCGTGCTGTATTAATGTTCCTGATGAGTCCTAAAATATTACTGGTTTAATAAATGGTATGAAGGCAGCTAAATGACCGCCTCCACAAGCAGATGACTCCTCCTCCCGATGGCTCACGTCCCTGATGGAGGATGGGGGTAATGGACCCTTATCATTCTATTAGTTTTAGGACTGGTCTTACTCATACTGCTTTGAATAAGACCCTAGTTGTGTACCAGCCTACACCACTTGCTTATGAATGCACTAGGATACGAAATGTTAAGCTATCAGTGGCCCCAAAGAAGGAAGATCCGATTGCTGGCCCACACCCTACAGCGACGTTGACGAATGTGACGTGTGAAGATGGGCTGTGTATCTGACAAACCAGGGAAATGGAAAAACCAGCACAAAGCTTTGTTAGAGTTAGGTGGTGTCTGAGGAAATGCCTGGTGTTCATCAACTATTTTTGATATATAGCTATCTGGCTTTTTATTTGGTTGTTGTCCTTGTTGTAAAATGATAAAAATTTGGAAAATGTAATGGAAAATTAACAAAATTAACATTTACTATGAAATCTGTCAGAGAATGTTTTGCAAAATTTAATACTTCGCTGAAATATGCAAACACTTTGCTGAATTCTGTGTCGAGGAGTCAGCTTGTCTTTGTGGAACTTTGCAAACATTTCACCTGGCCTTGCGAGCAGGCGAGTTCAGAAAAAAAGCTTCGTAAAACATAAAGACAATTATGTCCAAGGAATGGGAATGAGAAAATATGAACTAGAATGTTTCCCAACACTTGTCCTTGAGCATGTGATAAGAATAGTATAACACGAATATGTGAATTTTGTTCACAGCCCTTACATATGGCACTTTTGCCAAGTGTATTGGCCGCTCTGCATGCAGATGTGGAAAAATAAACTCTTTCCTTTGATCTTGCTAGCAGTTGATTCGAGTCGATTAAATTTCCACGACAGGTGTCAGGGTGTCAGGCAGTGGGAGAATTGTTGGGTATCAGTAAAAGGGAGAATTGTGGCACAGTGCCATTACATTGGAAAATTAGTACAAATTGCCTATTCATTAAAGAATTTTAGCAGAACACCACTACATGGAAGAATAGGGGAAGGGAATCATTGAGAAGGAACAATTTTGCAAGCAGCAGTAAAGTCGAGATTCGAGTCCGCCCACCAAGAAATGGAAAAGAAAACTTTGGAGCTGGGAAGCCAATACGTGGAGGAAGTGTATCAGGAAACAACGCAATGGGACAATTGACGCAGGGCATCAATAATGGGAGAGTTGTTGCCGATGTCCCGAAAGTAGAGAATTGGTGGAAGACGTGCTAGAACTGGTGCTGAATAATATTAAATGTGGTGGAGGTGCAGTTGCTGATGAAAAGAAGATTCGTGCAGGATTCGAAAATGGTAGAATGGTGCACGGAAGTGAAGCTGTTTTGGGGATAATTGTTGCACGAACCACAAAATGGAAAAATTGCACAGTGGAACTTTAACAGCGAATTGGGGTATGGCAACACTATCTCTCAGAATCAGAGTGGTGTTCCCCACACTGGGAGAAGTTGGTTTGGGTATCAATGAACATGAGAATTGTTTCAGGGCAATATTGAATTCGAGAATTGGTGTGGGGTGCTTAAAGCATGCAGAGTTGGAACAGAGAATAGTTAAATGGAGAACACAGGCAGGAATCAGTAAGTCGGAGAAATGTTGTAAAGTGCAGGAAAGTGGCCATTCGATGCACGGCGCCAATAATGAAAAAAACTTTGAGCAGTAAACCATTATGTGGAAGATGTTTGTCAGGAAACAGCAAAATAGGAGAGTTGGGGCAAGGCAAAACTCAGTGGGAGAGTTTCTTCAGTTCATGACGAAAGGGTGGATTAGTGCAGAATTGGCAATTTGAGAATTTGATGCAGTAAACGCCAAAATTGGAGAATTACAGCAGTGGACCACGACATGGGAGAATCATTGCAGCTACATAGTTAATGGAAGAAGTGGTGCGGAGTGGACCAAAATTAGATATTTGGTTCAAGTCACCATTAAAATGTAGAATTAGAGTAGGGCACTCCTAAATGCGAGATTTGAACTCGGGCATCAGAAAATGAGAGAATTATACTGGGATTTGAGGAAATGGCAGAATTCGTATCGTTATAAGAAAAAGCAGGAGAACCCAATGTTGTAGTATGAGGAAATGGGAGAATAAGTATAGGGGTATGAGTAAATGGAGCTTCAACAAGATCTCACGGCTCTTAAACTCAATCCCCCTGTTAATGAAAGCCAAAAACACCATATGCTTTCTTAACAACCCTGTCCACCTGGGTGGAAATTTTCAGGGATCTATGTAGCTGCACATCAAGATCCCGCTGTTCCTCCACACTGCCAATAATGCTGCCTTTTGTCCTGTACTCAACTTTCAAGTTCGATCTTCCAAAATGCATCACCTTGCATTTATCCAGATTGAATTCCATCTACCACCTCTCAGCCCATCTCTGCATCCTGGCAATGTCGTGCTGCAGCCTGCAACAGTCCTGTATACTGTCAATGATACCTCCAACCTTTGTGTCCTCTGTAAACTTGCTAACCCATCCTTCAATCTCCTCATCCAAGTCATTAATAAAAATTACAAAGAGTAGAGGCCCAAGAACAGAGCCAGTGGAACACCATTCACCACTGACTTCCAGGCAGAATATTTTCCTTCCACAACCACTCGCTGTCTTCTGTTGACCAGCCAATTCTATATCCAGACAGTCAAATTTCCCTGTATCCCAATCCTCCTGACATTCTGAACGAGCCTACCATAGGGAATCTTATCAAATGCCTTGCTGAAGTCCATATACACAACATCCACCGCTCGAGCCTCATCAACGTTTGTAGTAACATCCTCAAAGAACTCAATAAGATTCGTGAGGCATGACCTGCCCCTCACAAAGCCGTGCTGACTGCATTTAATCAAGCCATGCTGTTCCAGATGTTCATAAATCGTATCCCGCAGAATCCTTTCTAACACCTTGCAGATGACAGACGTGAAACTAACTGTTCTGTAATTTCCGGGGATTTCCCTATTTCCTTTCTTGAAGAGAGGAATTGCATTTGCCTCCCTCCAGTCCTCAGGTACGACTCCGGTGGAGAGGGAGGATGCAAAGGTCTTCGCAAGCGGCGAAGCAATCATATTTCTCGCTTCCCAAAGCAGCCGAGGCCAAATCTGGTCTGGCCTTGGCGACTTGTTAATATTAATATTTGTCAAAATTTCCAACACATCAGCTTCCTCAATCTATCTGTTGCAGCAGGATTACCTGCTCCTCAATGGTTTTATTCACTACAAAGTCCTTTTCTTTCTTAAAGACAGAAGCAAAAAACTCATTTAGGCCTTCCCCTATCTCCTCAGTCTCTATCCAAAAGTTCCCTAAGCTGTCCCTGATCGGCCATACTCTTTCTTTGATCATTCTCTTATTCCTCACATATGTGCAAATTGCCTTTAGATTCTCCCTAATCATTCCTGCCAAGCCTTTTTCCTGCTCCCTCCTGGCTCTCTTCAGACCATTTTTGAGCTCCTTCCTCGCCTGTCTGCAATCGTCCAGCACTGAGCAAGACTCTTGCTTCCTCCACCTTACGTAAGCTTCCTTCTTTCTTTTGACGAGAAGCTTCTCCACTCTCTTCATCCAAGGTTCCTTTATCTTACCCCTTCTTGCCTGACTCAAAGGAACACATTTGTGCATCACTCGCAACAACTGTTCCTTAAACAGTCTCCACATGTCTATAGTGCCCTTTTCATGGAACAATTGCTCCCAGTCCATGCTTCGCAACACAGTCTGATAATATCATAGTTTCTTTTTGCCCAACTAAATATCCTTCCATTGTGCCTGCTTCTCTCCTTCTCCATGGCTATGTAGAAGATGAGGCTGTTGTGGTCACTGTCACCAAAATGCTCTCCCACCGCAAGATCTGACACCTGCCCCAGCTCATTGCCGAAACACCAAATCCAAAATGGCCTCTCCCCTCGTCGGCCTGTCAACGTACAGAGTTAGGAAACCCTCTTGAACAC
The DNA here is from genome assembly GCF_047496795.1 of Chiloscyllium punctatum. Lineage (NCBI taxonomy): Eukaryota > Metazoa > Chordata > Chondrichthyes > Orectolobiformes > Hemiscylliidae > Chiloscyllium > Chiloscyllium punctatum. The sequence continues at coordinate 43,700,840 of NC_092767.1, forward strand.
ACCTTACAAAAACAGCTCCTTCTGAATCATCTGCTGGAAGGAGGTTCCAATCAATATTGGGAAAGTTAGTCACCCATTACAACTACCCTATCCCATTCACACTTTTCCAAAATCTGCCGACCTATGCTTTCTTCAATCTCCCTGCTTCTATTGGGGGGCCTGTGTTTAACCCTTAGTGAGGTGATTGCTGCCTTACTGTTCCTAATTTCCACCCATACTGACTCAGTAGGCAGACCTTCCTCGATAATTTGAACTTCGGTAGCTGTGATACCCTCTCTGATTCGCAGTGCTACACCCCTTCCTCTTTTTACCTCCTCCCCATTCTTTTTAAATGTTATGAACCCTGGAACATCCAGCAACCATTCCTGCCCCTGAGAAACCCATGTCTCTGTTAAGGCCACAACATCATAGCTCTAAGCTCATCACTTTTATTTACATTTCCCCAGTATTACCGAGCACAGTGACTCCGTTTTGGGGGAGGGGTCGGGGATGGGGAATTGTGTCTCAGTGGTTTGCATGGTTGTTTCACAGTAAAAGGGACCCGGATTGGGGGACAGGAGGAGGGGGAGGGTGCATGGTGTCTCAGTGGTTAGCAAGGCTGTCTCTCAGTACCAGGGACCCGGTTTGGGGGGATGGAGAGGGGGAATAGTGTCTCAGTGGTTAGCACGGCTGTCTCACAGTACCAGGGACCCGGTTGGCGGGATGAGGGTGGGGAATTGGGACATGGTGTCTCAGTGGTTAACACAGCTGTCTCAAAGTACTAGGAAATCGGTTTGGGGTGGGGGGAGGGGGCATGGTGTCTCAGTGGTGAGCACGGCTGTATCACAGTACTAGGGACCGGGTTTGAGGGGAGGGGAGGGGGAATGGTGTCTCAGTGGTGATATTGGCTGCCTCACAGTACAGCGACCTGGCTTTGGAGGGGGGCGGGGGCTGGTGTCTCAGTGGTTAGCAGGGCTGTCCCACTGTACCAGGGACCCAGTTTAGGGGGAGGGGGAGGGGGAAGGGGGCTTTGTGTCTCAGTGCTTAACATGGCTGTCTCACAGTACTAGGGACCCGGTTGGAGGGATGGGGGTGGGGAATTGAGACATGGTGTCTCAGTGGTTAACATAGCTGTCTCAAAGTAGCAGGGAATCGGTTTAGGGGGAGGGGAGTGGGGCATAGTATCTCAGTGGTGAGCAGGGCTGTCTCACAGTACCAGGAACCCGGTTTGAGAGAAGGGAAGGGGGCATGGTGTCTCAGTGGTGAGCACGGCTGTCTCACAGTACAGGGTTACATTCTCCTGCCTTCACCAACTGACCATTGATTCCCTTATTCATGAAAAATATACTTGTCTCTATCTTAAAGAAAACACGGTGTCTGTGTGCGGGCGTGTGCATGTGTTTGTGTGTAATTATCCATATCTGTATGTATACGTGTTGTGTGTTTAATGTGTCGATGTATGTTTGTGTGCATCACTGTGAAATGATGGCTCTGTGGTTTTGGGGGGTAAATCCATTGAAATTGAGATACACCCAACTTCCAAAATGAATCCCTTACCAAAATAGGAAATTGGAACAGAATTAGGCCATTTAGCCCCTTGGATCTGCTGTGCCATTTGGTCACAGTTAAAATGTTTCTCAGCCACATTCTCCTGCCTTCACCAACTGACCATTGATTCCCTTATTCATGAAAAACATACTTGTCTCTATCTTAAAGAAAACACGGTGTCTGTGTGCGGGCATTTGCATGTGTTTGTGTGCTAGTGTCCATATCTGTATGTATACGTGTTGTGCGTTTAATGTGTCGATGTATGTTTGTGTGCATCTCTGTGAAATGATGGCTCTGTGTATTTTGGGGGTAAATCCATTGAAATTGAGATAAACCCTTACTCCCCTCTTCCACTCTACGTCTGTCCCTGTCAAGTTTATAGTCATACAATGCCACCCTCTGCTGGTCTCCCCATGCCACTGCACAAGTGCCAGTTTTTTTTCTATCAGAGTCCATGAAATATTGTGAATCTCTCACATTGCACGGCTGTTTGGTTTTGCAAATATCTTAGGATGCATAGAACAGTTTTGTCTGACACCTAGATATATTACCATCACCACTGGGTCAGTTTCAGGACTTTTCAAACATTTCTCACTTACACCTTGTAGGGGTGAATTATAAAATATTTCAATTTAAAGAACGTGTAATAAATGCATCGCGTCACCTTACAGATGACTTGGTCAGAGTTACTTGGATGCAGTTGCAGTGGAAATATTCTTTAAGGTGTACACTCTGTGCAACGAATAATCGTCAAAGACAAATCACTTTCACATTGGAGAGAGAGTACAGATATTACTCAGGAGCAATCGCCACTCTGAGTGTCCTCAGTACAATTATAATCCTCCCTATACCTCACTGTGTGTGTGTGTGCATGTGCAGATGGTGCTGTCAGTTTGGATGGTGCTATGATCTACCTCCCTCTCCCCACTTCCTAGACTGAATCCCTTATGGTTTTCTCCCTCCACTGCCATCAATGCAGTAGAGTGAGAAGGCCAGCAGAGGCGGACATTGCATAACTTTAAACACCACAGAGGCTGGCAGATCCGCTGTGCACACGGATACGCACAGAGACAAGCAGATACACAAAGATATGCATATAGTTACAAAGGCATACATATAGAGATTGGTGCAGTCACACAAATACTAAAGCACACAGAGAGAAATACCAATACACTGATGCACTTGCACACGCAGATATACAAACATCAGTACAGACACACCACAAACACTGACACATTGACGTTTATACAGACAGGCAGAATCTGCCAGTATTTATTTTTCGCGTGGTGTCTTCCTCAATATTTCACTCGATCGTGTGGTGTGTGCCAAAATTTCTGTTGCTCCCTTGGGATTACTCTGCATCCTCACTATAGCTTCTACATCTTTCCTATAACAAGGCGACCAGAACTGAACACAATGTTCTAAGTGTGCTGTTATGACACAGCAATGAACCCGTTTGTGAATTAAACCAAACACCCAGAAAAGCTCACCTTGCCTTATAATCTGTTAAAACACCCACCCTCCTCCTCTAACCAAAAGCAAAGTATCTTAACCACAGCTCGGAAAGTTAACGAGTTTTTTTATTCCTTTTTTTTCATCAGCCTCTTTGGAATTTAGACTAGTGGAAATGCAGGTTAGGGCAGGTGAATGTTCCTCCTGCAGAATGTGGGAGGTAAGGGTCACCACCAGTGTCCCTGCTGCCTACATCTGCTGTAAGTGCACCTGACTCCAGCTCCTTGAAAACGGCTTTAGGGAATTGGAGCTGGAGCTGCGAGAACTTCGGATCATTCGGAAGGCAGAGGGGGTTATTGAGCGGAGTTACAGGGAGGTAGCAGAAAAAGGTAAACGGGTTACAATCAGGGGACAGAAAGGGAACCGGCAGGCAGTGCATTCACCTCAACAATAAATATACCATTTTGGATACTATGGGGGGGACTTAGCAGGGGAAAGCAGTGGGGTAGAGGGATCTGGCACAGCGTCTGTCCCTGCTGCTCAGAAGAGAAAGGGGAAGAGGAGCAGATCAGTAGTCATTGGGGACTCCATAATTTGGGGGACAGATAGCAGGGTCTGTGGGGACGAGAGAGACTCACGGTTGGTGTGTTGCCTCCCTGGTGCCAGAGTTCGTGATGTCACTGATCGTGTTTTTGGGATCCTTAAGGGGGAGACAGAGCAGCCCCAAGTCGTGGTCCACATAGGCAGCAACGACATAGGTAGGAAGAGAGATGGGGATTAAAGGCAGAAATTCGGAGATCTAGGATGGAAGCTTAGAGCTAGGACGAATGGGGTTGTTGGCTGTGGATTCTTGCCCGTGCCACGTGCAAGTGAGGCAAGGAATAGGCAGAGAGAGCAGGTGAACACGTGGCTGCAGGGATGGTGCAGGAGGGAGGGTTTTGGATTGTTAGATAATTGGGGCTCTTTCTGGGGTAGGTGGGACCTTTACAAACAGGATGGGCTTCATCTGAACTAGAGGGGTACCAATATCCTGGGGGGGAATGGCATTCGCTAAGGCTATTGGAGTGGGTTTAAACTAATCCACAAAGCGGATGGGAACCAAAATTGTAGTTCAATTATAGAAAGGGTTGAGAGTAGGGAGGTCTAAAATCAAGTTTCAGGGACGCAAGATGGCGCTGGCAAGCAAGAAGTTGGTTTGAAGTGTGTCTACGTCAACGCCAGGAGCATCCGGAATAAGGTGAGTGAACTTGCAGCATGGGTTGGTACCTGGGACTTCAATGTTGTGGCCATTTTGGAGACATGGTTAGAGCAGTGACAGGAATAGTTGTTGCAGATTCCAGGATTTAGATGTTTCAGTAAGAACAGAGAATATGGTAAAAGAGGGGGAGGTGTTACATTGTTGGTAAAGGACAGTATTACAGTTGAAGAAAGGATGTTGAGGACTCGTCAACTGAGGTGATATGGGCTGAAGTTAGAAACAGGAAAGGAGAGGTCACTCCATTGGGATTTTTCTATAGGCCTCCAAATAGTTCCAGAGATGTAGAGAAAAGGATAGCAAAGATGATTCTCGATACGAGTGACAGAGGCAGAGTAGATGTAATGGGGAACTTCAAATTTTGAAATATTGAACGGGAACACTATAGTACGAGTACTATAGAGTGGTCAGATTTTGTCCAGTGTGTGCAGGAGGTCTTCCTGACACAGTATATAGACTGGTCAACAAGGGGCGAAGCCACATTAGTTTTGATGCTGGGTAATGAGCCTGGTCAGGTGCTAGACTTGGAAGTAGGTGAGCATTTTGGTGATAGCAATCACAATTCTGTTACGTTTACTTTAGTGACAGAAAGGGATAGGTGTATACCACTGGGTAAGAGTTAGAGCTGGGGTAAGGCAATACGATGCCATTAGGCAAGATTTAGGAAGCATATGATGGGGAAGGAAACTGCTGGGGATGGGCACATTAGAAATGTGGAGCTTATTCAAGGAAAAGCTGCTGTGTTTCCTTGATATGTATATACCTGTCAGGCAGGGAGGAAGCTGTAGAGTGCGGGAGCGGTGGTTTACGAATGAAGTGGAATCTCTAGTCAAGAAGAAGACGGTGACTTATGTTAGGATTGGATGTGAAGGCTCAGTTAGGGCACTTGAGGGATACAAGGTAGCCAGGAAAGACCGAAAGAGAGAGCTTTGGAATGCTTCGCCTGCAACAGTAGTCGATTCGCCAACTTTAAGCACATTTAAGTCATCATTGGACAAGCTTATGGACGTACATGGAATAGTGTAAGTTAGATAGGCTTCAGATTGGTATGACAGGTTGACGCAACATCGAGGGCCGAAGGGCCTGTACTGCGCCGTAGTGTTCTATGTTCTATGTTCCCCTATCTCCTCCGACTCCTGGTGCAAGTTCCCTCCACTATCCTGATGAGCCCTAACCTCACTAAAGCAATCATCTTGTTCCTCACAAAAGTATAGAACATCTTAAGTTTTACTTTAATCCTACTCACCAAGTCTTTTTAATGCCCGCTTCTCGCTCTCCTGAGATTATTCTTCACTTCCTTCCTGACGACCTTGTAACCCTCTAGAGCCTTGTCTGATCCTTGCCTACTTAACCCTAAGTCATTTTCCTCCTTCCTCTTGAGATATTCTACATCCATTGATACAATGGAGATATGGAGCTGCAAATGGACTGGAGCTGCACATCCCGTCACTTGCAGCATGGGCTGCAGGTTTCCTCTCGCTGGACAGTGATCTAACACAGTGTTACTGAACAATGCACTGGGGCAGGGTACACAGCTCTACAGGCTGGGAGGGTAACTACTCCTGGTTTACACATCCATGCCTGGGTTGGCGTACACTGCATGACATGCTGGGAGGGTAAATGCTCCTGGTTTACATAACAATTCACTGCTGTTCAATGCATAGCAGCCAGTACTGGAGAGGCAGTTCATGGACTGGTGTGGTCTGCACAGATTGCTGGGTTGTATTGAGCAGTAAACTAGCCTGGTCTGAACACTGCTACATGCTGCACAGATATATCATCTGGATTATGGTGTCTGATTCTGTGACGTGGAGTTCAGCTGATTTGTCACCACATTTACCTTATATTCTTATTTTTATTATTGGACCTGAGAAAGTACTACTCATCCAGTTAATCCCATTTGTCTGAGAAGAGCCCCGTTTACTGAACTTGTCGATCAAGTAATCATCTAATTGTAACATGAATATCGTCCTTCTGTACCTTAACCTGGCCGTTGGTGCTCATATACCTGGAATCCCGGAGAAATCATTATGAAGCTCAGAAACAATGTGCAAAACGCATGGCTCGTGGTCTCCTGTACGTCCCGGCTGTGGGTCCCATTTGGATCCCTAGTCTATCGAGAGCTGGCATTGCGAAGCTCAGAAACAATGAAATGGTATGTGTCAGACTGCTGTTCACTTCCCAGTGTGTTCCATGTGGTGCTCGATAGACAGGGGTGTGTGTGCTGGGCTGTTGTTCACTTCCAGGTTTGTTCCATGTGGTAGTCCATAGACAGGGAGGTGAGTACTGGGCTGTTGTTCACTTCGTGGTGTGTCTCATGTGGTACTCCATGGACAGGGGTGTGTGTTTGACTGTTGCTCACTTCCCGGTGTATCTCATGTACTGCTCCATGGGCGGGGGGGGGGGGGGGGTGGGGGTATGATTTTCTGCTGATCACTTCCCAGTGTGCACAAGTGGTGATCCATGGACAGGGAGGCGTGTGTGTGCTGGGCTATTGTTCACTTCCCGGTGTGCCCCATGTGGTGAACCATAGACAGGGAAGTGTGTGCTGGGCTATTGTTCACTTCCCGGTCTGCCCCATGTGGTGATCCATGGACAGGGGTGTGTACTGGGCTATTCTTCACTTCCCGGTGTGCCCATGTGGTGATCCATGGACAGGGAGTGTCCACTGAACACCTGCGCTTGTCCCTTTCAGATGATTGTGTCGTCAGTAACACGAGGAAACCTCTCGAGTATAATTGTAAATGAGCAGGCATCTAACTTGTAGCTGAAGGACTTCTGACTGATTCGTGTTATTGAAAAGTTAGTGGATGGTGAGCTAGAGGTTGTGCTCAGACATTCAGGGAGACTTGTGGATTTGGTGACCCAACTCTGGATGGACCATAGGGACTGTAGTTACAACACCTGCATCTGTAAGATGAACAACAAATGGAGCAGAGGCTACACAGAGAAGAAGATCTGAAACCATGGAGTAAGTGTCCTTGGGGAAAGGGATCTGCTGTATCCACACCGGGTATTCCAGGAACAGGTACCCAAGTTACATTTACCTCAGGAGCAGAGTATGTGCGGATACTGATTTAACAAGGAGTTGGTCACTGAGCGGTGTCACCTTCTCCAACAAGACCTGCAGCTTCTCACCAGGGGGAGGACGGTGCTGCCAGTGGCTGTTAAGGTCATTGTTTCATTCAGCTTCAATGATCCAGAACTTTCCAGGCAGGCGTGGGTGACAGATCCATCATCTCCCAGTATGCCGACATCAACATCACCATTTGGAGATGGAGGATATATATATATATATGTTGGTTGAGAGCAATGGGGTCCCTGGGAACATCAGGAAGATGGAGCAACACTTCCCGTGTCTGATCGGGTCAGAATGCACCCTCCAGTACACACTGCATCACTAAGTCCTGTAGTATTTTTCCGTTTCAGTAACATACTACCTACCATTCTTCCTAAAGAAAATGACAGATTATATATTATCTTTAATCCCATTTGCTAAACTTTTATCCATTGACTTCACCTGTCCATATCCAATTGCAGACTATCCACCTTCCCTTGATAATTTAGTTTTCTGTTTATCTTAGTTTAATCGGCATACATAGTTACAGTACATTTGTTACACTCCTCTTGATCATTGATACAGATTGGAAAGAGCTGTGGACCCAGCACTGGTCACTGTGTGACTCCACTGGTGATGTTCTGTCAAACTGACTAAGGTTGATTTTTCCAGAGTGCCTGCTTCCTGTCTGATAACCAGTCCTCCCCCATTTATGTGCAACACATTCATAGCGCTGAATAAGAACGAGGAGCATCAATTCGGCAATCCAGCCCCTCAGGCCTCTTCTGCCATTGAATAAAATCATAGCTGATGTCATTGCGGGTTCAGTTCCACGTTCCTGTCCGCTCTCCATATTCCTTCACTTACTCAATATCCCAGCACCTACTGCACTCTGGGGCAGTGAATTACACTGATTCCCAACCCTGTGACAGAAGTAGGTTCTCCTCACCCCTGTTTCATTTCTCCCCCACCTCATCCTAAAACTATGGTTTTAGGATCGTTCGAGATTGTCCCACATGAGGAAATATCCACTTCACATCTACATTGTAAATCACCTTTAACATCGTCCAGACCTCCGCCATCTCCTCTCATTTTTCTGTACTCCAGGCAGTGTTGGCCTGAACTGCTCAATCTCTCTTCAGAGGACAATCTCCTCATCTCTGGAGTAAATCGAGTAAACCACTTCTGAACTGCCTCCATGGCAAATACATCCATCCTACAGTCAGGACACCAAGACTGCACACTGTACTCAGTTGCGATCTCACACATCCCTCCCTTTATAATCCACTTTTTTAGAAATAAGTGCCAAAGTTGCACTTGCCTTTCTCATTATCTGCTGTACCTACATCGGAGTATTCTGTAGTATGGACGCGGACAGCCAGATCCCTCTGTACCTAATCATTCTGAAGTCTCTCTCCATTTGGATAAAATTTTGCCTTTCTGCTACACTGATCCAAACGGATACACTCATACTTTTCGTTGTTCAGTTTCTTCTGTCAAATGTTGCCCCAACCTATCCATATATATTTTCTACTTTCTTCCATCTTCATTGCAATTTCTCACCTGAGTTAGAGTCATATGTTAATTTGGTTATAACATGTTCTATCCTCTCAAGTACGTAAGACTATAGATTGTAAATAGTTGGGGCCTGGAGACCAAGACATATGGTTTCCTAAAAGTTGAATTTTGCCAAACAGAAAATGACTGATATTTTTCCATCTCACTGCATTTTGTTGCTTCACTAAGCCTGTATCCAAGCTGAAAAATTACTTTTAAACGTAAACGATCTTATTCTGCAGATTAATCATTTGTGCAGAGCTATTCAATGCCTTCTGGAAGTCCAAATATTTCATCTCTCGGATCCCCATGATCTAAATCATGTTGATTCTGATGGATTGTGGTTTGACTTTGCAAATTTCTTGTCATTAATTCCTGAATAATCGACTTTAACAATATTTCTTAAATTTGAACAGTATTCTCACTACTGTATATTCCATCGTGAAGGTGATAATTCTAAATTTTTACCGCTTTGTAATCTCCTTATTCGACCCAATCCTGTATAATTGGCACATGGTGTGAAATGCCCTGCTCTGATTGCTCTGTAAGAGGTCGGAGTCGCTGAATGGACTCATTCTCTTCCTTGTGCACAAAGTCCATTGGCTGATGTCTTTCTGGTGTTCCACATCACCATCTCGATGGTCTGCCTGTCCTCCTCCTGTTGATACATAAGAATCGTGAGGGCTTGTGCAATGTCCCTGTTGCTGTATAACAGTTTGAGAGGCTAAAAATAAACTTCTCATAATCCACCATCACAGGCTGGAGATACTGAACGGTCTCTCCTGCATCACTGATATAGGACTGAGGGAATGATTGGCCTTTTTCTGTTCCCAAAAACCAGACATGTCAGGTAAACATCTTCCTCCTTTCCCATAAGAAATCTCATAGTTTGCATCGTTCTCCAATTCCCGTGCAACATACTCGATGAGACTGAATATCCTCCTAGTATGCCAGTGCACCAATCTCCAGTCCCTGTGTGACCTGTTCCAGTTCCTATGTTACAGACTTGAGGAGGCTGAATAGACTGATCCTATTGCTGCATAACAGGGCACTGGTGCTGCATAGCCTACTCTGGGCCCAGTGTTATTGATTCGAGGAGCTGACTGGCCTCCTCCCCGTAACTGTATATCAGGCTCCAGGGGCTGAATAGCCTCTTCCTGTTCTGGTGTAACAGGGTCAATGTCCTTCGAGACAGTACCTTTAATAAATGTCAGAAGGCGCTGAACGAGAGATTGTCCGTACTCTGAAGCACTCTCGTCTCCATATCTGACTTACAGAGATGAACCATTAATATCGTCTTTTTTCTGTATTAAGTCCTGCAGCTGTAAGTAACGAAAGAGGTCCCTCCCAGAAACCTCATATTCCTGGCTAAGCTGCTCAAAATTCATCATGACCGCCACTTCAAAAAGTTCTCCCAAACAGGAAACTCCTCTGGACTCACAGAACCTAAAGCTAGAATCCATAAATAAATCCCACCTGGAATACTACCAATCCTACAATGGGAGTGAAAGCCGAAGTTATTGTTTTGTATAGTGCCCTCAACTTGTCCCATCATTCTCCATGCTTTCACTGTGTTAAGGACAATCGGTTTCTGCAATTCTCCATCACAGTCCTCATCTTGTCCACGAACAACAGATTACTGAGGGGACAATTTGCATGGAAGGCCTCGATGTCCAGCCAAATTGACCATGGGTCCTGACAAGCCCAATCAGCCACATCAGAAAGCAAGGAACTTAGTTGGTATTTCTTAACGTCTGGAAAATCGACAAGCCCCAATTCACTGTGTAAGCTGCAATTTGCCCAGCTTAATAAGAGGCCATCTGTGACGCCAGATGAGAGATCAAAGCCAACTGTAAAGCCTCCGTAGCGCCTGCCTGGGCAGCGACAAAGGGAGCAATGGCATGAGGTATCATAAACAAGGAAGGACATTCATTTTAACCAGAGCTAACCCAAACAGGATATTGGAAGATTCTGTCTTATCTTCTCTCGCAACTGCACGAAGTTAGCTTTATGTAATTGATCGAAGGCTTGGATGATAAAAATACCTAAACCTCCTTGTGACCATCTGGAAGGGAATCAGAGTCCACCCCAAAGTTGGGTACTCCAATAAGACCCCCAACAGTGATGGCCTCCAATTCCATAAAATTGAGTTTATACCCTGAGAAAGATCCAAATAAATTAATCATTCGTATTAAACAGGACACAGATATCATTGGGTTGCTTAGAATGAGAGGAACGCCATCTGCTTAAAGGGTGATCTTATGCCTTCCTGATCCTACCTCCATGGCAGTGATATTGGCGTCCCTCTGGATAGCTTCAGCCAATGGCTCAATCATTAATGTAAATGGTAACGGAGAAAGGGGGCAACTTTGTTGGCTACCACTGTCAATACTATAATTGTCAGACCGTATAGCATTAGTAAAATCCGCTGCTTTCAGGTCACGATATAACACTGCCACCCACCTGGCGAAGACCCCTCCAAGACCAAACCATTCAAGGACATAAAAGGTGCACATCTACTCCATCCGATCAAATGCTTTCTCTGCAACCAGGGAGGCTACCGAGCCTGGAATCGAACCTTGCTCGCACACTGGAACCATATTTAGCACTCTTCTAATAATATCAGAGGACCTACGACCCATAATAAAAATGGTCCTCTTTCCCAATGGGCCTTCAAAACCAGCATTTTCGACAAAATTTTAAAGTCCATGTTTAATAATGATATAGGCATATACAAAGTGCAATCCTCTGGGACATTCCCTCTCTTGAGGATAAGATAAATATTTCCTTCTCGCAGAGAGGATGGGAGGCAGTCCTGACTGTACAAATAATTGTACATTACCAACATTGGTCCAGCCAGCATGTCTATGAAGTCCTTCTAAATCTTTTTCTGAAAATCCATCTGGGCCGGGGGCTTTACCACTCTGGAGTTGCCTCACTGTCTCCTGTATCTCTTGGATTGTCAGAGGGGCATTCTAAAGAGACGCCTGTTCTGAACTTACACCTGGGAGGTCCAACATCTTTATAAAGGACTCCATCGTCGCCAATCAGTCCTCCCAGCCCGCTGACTGGAACAACCCAGAGTAGAACTTCCTGAACGCTGCATTAATATTTTTGGGATCGTGGGTGACAATTTCAGCAATCTTCTTTCTGGCCAAGTACGCTCAATATCTACCTGGTTATCACCATGCTCGAATACCTTCTGTTTCGCAAAGGAAATCTGTCTCTTTGCTGTCTGGGCGAGTGCAGCATTCAGAGCAGTCCGGAGGGCTGTAATCTGCTGCGATTAAGTTACAGACGGTCGGACAAAATATGGTGTCTCAGCTCTCTTTAGCCGAGCCTCAAGCATACGCTGTTGCTCTCCCTTCTGCTGCTTCTGAATCGGTGAGTAAGAAATAATCAAATCCCTTGTATAGGATTTTGCAGTCTCCCATAGCACCATCGGATTACTGCTGTACACAAGTTAATGTCACAAAAAAAATTAAACTCCCCCGAAAAATACTCAATGAAGTTGCTGTCCTTCAGGAGGAAAGGATTCATGTGCCAGTGCCGTGAGCCTGTCCCATCACCACCATCCTTGACCTTCATGTACAGTACCACATAATTAGAAATGGCTAAGTTCCCAATTCTACAGGACATCACCGAATTTAAAAAGACCAATGGGGCAAACAACATGTCAATCCTCGTATAGAATTTGTGTGGGTTAGAAAAAAAGGAGAAGTCCCTATCTTCAGGTGAAGACATCTCACACTTCCACCAAGCTACCTACCTGTTCAGGTCCACCAGCTGTCTGGGTGGCGGGGAAATACCCGCAAAACCCCTCGACATCCTATCCACCTCGTAGTCTATACGTCAGTTAAAGTCTCCCCTTAATTTGTATCACTTGCCCCAAGGATCATCAACTAGGAGAGCGGATCTATTTGAAATTTGAGGGGGTGTGCTGGGGGCAATATTAATCAAGGTCCAGTATTCCTCTCCATGTATTAAAGATTTAAGGATCAAAGACTACTCACATTCATTCTTAATTTGGTCAAACAACTGAAGTAGAAGGTTCTTATGAATGAGTATAGCTACTCTTCCACTTGTTGAATTAAAGGATGAAAAAAACACCCAGCTGAACTTTCCCTGCTGTAACTTTAAACGCTTCTTATCTGTCAGATGTGTTTGATCAACCATTTCATTTTTAATGTTGAACGTACATTTCTTTTTCTCTTAATCAGTGAGTGGCTCCCTTTAACATTCCAGGTGCACCATTTAAACGAGCGGTTAGCCGTAACCATCTGAAACAGCCCATGACCCACTGGGAGAAGAAGCCCATTCATAGCGCGCCCAGTGAAAGCTGTAATCAGTTTGTATAAACTTGAAAATATAACTACAATAACAACCAAATCAAAACTTCTTTCAACTACTTCGACCATGAACCAACATAGAACACAAGTAAGCACAGACTTTCCCCCTTGCCCACAGGGGACGCTCATACTACCCATTAATCCCCCATGGCTCTTCCTAGCTGAAGCCGCTCCCAATCCAGACAAAACAAAGTTTAAAAACGTTACACGGGTCCTAAAAGAAAATGAAAAGTGGGCATTCAACCCCGTCCCATTCATACCTTCACCCGAGGCAGTCCTGGTGAAACAAAATGTAACCACGCTCACCTCCCCAACCCCCTTTCCCATTCCGTACTAAGAGAGAGAAACAAAAAGCAAACGTTCGAAAAAACAAAGGATAATGGGAGGGGAGGAAGAAAGGAGGAGAGAGTAAAAGGAAAAATGGGACCTCCACATACTAAAAAAACCAAAAATAAGGTAAACCAGGCAAACCCTAGAGAAAACAAAGGGAACACATTTGTCCATATTATTTGAACCAGCTAGTCTGTTTTAATGTGTGCAGTCAAAGTGAGTCAAAATTAAACACAGACGCTCCATGGCTGAAACCCAATATTACTGGATATCTTACAAAGTACAGAATATGAATGTCCCCCAGCCTCCTTTTTGCCTTATCAAAGGCTTGCCTCTTGCGGATCACAGCCGTAGAAAGGTCTTGGAAAAAAACATAATTTGTGATCCTTTGTAGATCAGAACCTATGTAACCTTCCGCAGAGCTCGAGCAGCATCCAGGACCTGTTTTTCTCTATCGTGTTGGAGTTACACGAGGACCAGGCAGGGATGCTGGTCCGATCAGGGCCTGTACACTGCAACCCGGTGGGTCTGCTCGACCCGCACTCAGTCTGCCCTGACATGCAGCTTCAAGAATTGTGTGAGCCATTGTTCCAAGAAGCTGACGAGCTGACCGTCTTGTTCTCATTCCCGCAGCCCGACCAAGCTGATGTTCTTCTGATGACTCTGGTTTTCGTGGTCCTCGAAAACCAGAGTCTGTAAGGCCTGTACCTAACATTCCAGGGCTTGGACCTGACCCGCTGAGGATCCTGCCATGGTTTCCGAAGCCACGGTCCGCTTTTCCACCTCCACGACGTGTGGCCCGAGACACTGGATCTCTTGGTATTGCTTCTGTAGCATGGCTGAGATCAGTTCCAGCATGGTTCAGGTCTCCTCCATTGCTGAATCAATATTCTCTCGCAGGCTCCTGCACTCCGAGACCAGGCTCTGCTCCACAAATAAGTTCCCTGGGGTGCTCACGGAGGCCGACATCACAGCTGCGGGTGTATCCATTGCTGCAGTGCCCTGCTGGTTGTGATCATTGTGGTCATTTTCCCTTTGACATTTTCCTTACTCACTTAAAATGGCATAGAGAAATACTGGGGATCAAAAGCGACCGATGTTTACCACAATAGGAAAGAAATCGAGGATGAATGCACCACTTTGTCTGGGTTTTGGTGCAGAACTCAGCAGGGCAGACTTACTGGATCGCCGCCATCTTGGACCTCCCCGAATAATCACTGTTAACAAACCTTTTGAAATGGTTTGAAGATGTTTCTTGTCGATGGAGACAATGAAGAAACTTTGGATGTAATATAGTTGGATATTCAGGTGGATGTTTAAGAGTTCAGAACGTGATAGTAAATAAAATTAAACCAATTCTGTTCAGGAGGGACATTTGGAAATGGAATGGTAAGAGTAAAGTTGGCCTTCATTTAAAGCAAATTGGAATATCGAAGTAAAGGCGTTCTGCACAGACTGCATGCAGTGAGGGTGAGATTATACCTGTGTTCTGTGCTGTTACAAAGAATGAGAGGGGATCTCAGGAGATCTTAGAAAATTCACGCACAGCAGATTGACTAATACAGGGGCATGGAGAAGTGCAGCAGACAAGGTTAGGGGGAATCCCAAGATATTCTACAAAAACATCGATCAGAACAGAATAACCAGGGAACAATTTCAAAACCAAGGGGCTATCTGTGTGTGAAGCTGGTGAACATGAATCGATTGTGACACAAGAGCTTCTCATCTGTTTTACTTGGGAGAAGAAGGAGGCATAAAAAGAATTCAAGAAGATGCATTGTGAAGCTCTCAAACAGATTGATATAATATGCATGTTGGGATTGATAGTTTTGGATGATGTAAAGTCCAGATGGGTTGTATCTCAGGATGCTGTTGGAGACAAGAGACGAAATGATCTGACTTAAATGTTTAAGTCGAATCTGACCGCGAAGGAGATGCCAGGGGACGAGAGAACAGCGATGTGTTCCCAAGTTACTGGAAAGGTGGTGGAGATAGATCAATGACTGGTGGTGTAGCACAGCGAGCAGTGCAGTGTATCTTACTTGTTGTGATATTTATAAATGATGTAGATGTGAATGTGGAGGGGAGAGTGGGAGGTGCGGGTCGAGTGTAATAAGTAAGTTTGCGTTTGATACAAAGATTGGCCAGGTGGTTGGCAGTGAGGAGAAAGGCCTTATTTTACAGGAAGATACAAATGGATTGGTCAGATGGTCAGATCAATGGCAGATGGAATGCAAACCTGATAAATATGAGGTAATGCAGTGTGGAAGAAGGAACCACATCGGGGAGTACTAGGAAGCTCAGAGGGTGTTTTGCTACATATCCCTAAATGTGACTGGACAGTGTAATAGCTAGTTTAAAAAGCACACGGGACTGTAGGTACAGAGTTTACTCATTGAGACGAAATAATATGAGCTGAACATGCCATTGGTTAGGCCATAGATATAATACTGCGTGCAGTTCTGGGAGCCACATATTTTTCTGAATTCCTGTTTGTTTGCCTGTATTTTAACTGTAGTGTTTAAATAAATTGTGTTTTTCTTATGGTCTTGTCGCTTGACCAGGCACATTGCATCTGGAACAGACACTTTACATTTACTTTAAAATAAGAAAACATTGGAGTCTAGACAACCGCCTTCAATTATTTTTGAGGGGCTCTGGTGTGGTCCGAAACACGTGACTCCTCCTTTCTTGTGTAATTGTATGGAGGCACTAAATGGGCTATCTCTACTCTTCTCCATTTATTTCATGGAGCAGAATGACTTCCTCATATTCCTGTGAAACTAGCGTGAGGAGCTGAATGAGCTCCTCCTTTTAACTGTGGAAATGTGCAGTGTCCAGCAGTACTGTTACATGAATGTTACCGACACTTCAACAGCACAAACCTGAATGTTGTCCAGGTCTTGCTGCACATGGATACAGACTGGTTCAGGAGCTGAAGGGGTCTTTTTCTCTGAATATTGCATGATCTTCAGTAAACACCCCCACTTGTAATCTTATGGTGAGGGCAAGACATTTGTGAAACAGCTGAAGATATTTGTGCTGAGGAAGCTACCTTGAGGATCTTTTGCAGACATGTCCAGGACTGCATGGACTTTTGTATACAAACCACAATCATTGTGCTTTATGCTTTAAATCACTCTTACCAGGGAAGTTTACAACTCATTCCCATTCAGTGAAATCCTGCTCAGGTTCATTGAGACCGACCTCAGTTAAATGCTGCCTTAATGTCAGGGCTGGTCACTCTTTCCTGAACTTTTGTATTCACATCGTTTGGTCATATCAACAGGCCACGGTGTGAGGGTAGGGAGTGTTTTGTGATCGATCAGAGCATTGAGGGCTGTGAAGAATTGGACATGAAAGCGGATATTGGAACTTATGATCTTATTGTGGGGCAAGGCAGGCTTGTGGGGGAGAGGTGTGGGGCGTGGGGTGGGGTGGGGTGTTGGTGGTCGAGGAGTGCGGATGGTGTGCATGAATGACATACTCCTGTTTCTGATGTTCTCACATTCTGTTCTTGGAAAGTAGACGCTGTTATTCTCCTGGAAGCACTATTATTGAATATTACCAGATTAGCTGGACCATCTCTGGGTGAGGAATGGGGACTGTATTCACAGTGAAACTGGGTCTACAACTTGACCAACAAACGAAGCACAAGTTGCAGAAAGGGGAAGCTCAGTTAGGAGTGATGAGGACCCTGTTTCATACCAATGCCTGGCTGTCCCTATTCCACTTTCCAAACCAGCCCAAACTGAGTTTGACAGCTTTGAGAGGCTAAATGGTCTCTGTTTCTGTGTACCAGGGTATAGCAGTAAGTAGCCTCTAACTTCTCCTGTCTTGGGTAGAATGGAACAGAGAAACATGGGACTGAGGAGCAGGAGTGGGTCATTAGACACTTTGAGTCTTCTCTATCGGGGACTAAGATTGTGGCCGATCAGTTTGTGGTCTCAGCTCCACTTTCCTCTCTGTGTGCCACTTCTCTGTCCAATATTTAACAAACTCAGCGTTGAATAAATATAAACAAAGAGTTATATTAAACTTGTGGGCAAGAGAATTCCCACTTGAAATGCCTGTTTAGAATTTCTGCTCATTCCTCTTATCGAGTCATATAGCATGCAATTGTGTAAGTGCTGACCAGACATCCCGTTATCATCGAGTCTGATTTGAGAGCATTTGGCTCATATTCCTCTAAACCTCCTTATTCAGATACCTATCAAGATGCCAGACTCCACCACTTCCATAATTCAATATGGACACCTCCCTCTGAATGAAAACAATGCTTCTAATTTCCCTCTAAATTATTTCCCCTCGTACCTTAAAACAAGCCTTCAGTCTGAAAAGCAATACTCTACCAACCTCTGTCTCCTCCCTTCAATCTAAATTTGTATTCAATTGGCTTGGGTGCGCTGCTTCCCACGTGACCTAACTTTACTAACTTGCCTAATATGCAGAATCTTGTCGAACAATTTGTTCCAGTGTGAATGGAAAACATCTACAACACCGCCTTCATCAATCTGCTTTGTCACCTCTTTAACAAACTCAGTCAAATCAGTGTGACACGATTTCTCATGCAAAAAGCCATGGTGACTATCCCCAATCAATCCTTGCCTTTGAAAAGGCATGCAATTGGCTATCCCTCAGAAACCCCTCCAACAACTCACCCACCACTGATGACAGGCTCACTGGTCCAGAGTTCCTTGGGTTGTTGGGTAACTGTTATCTTTTTTACTACCACTCCTCCATTGGTCACAGCAAATTATCGGTGAAACCAGGTTGATGATATGGCCAATGATATAGGTCTCACATTGGGTCAGGGTCAACTTCGGAAGAGGTCAGGTTGATTTTCGTTATTTGTTAAAATAACAAAATCATGACGAAAACAAGTTCCTCAAACTATGAAGGAAAGGTGAATGTCAAACAGAATAGAAATTACAAAAATGTACATTGATATTTCCATTTATAGAAATACTAGGAACACAAACATACACAGACACACACACAGATACATACACAGACAATCACACACAGGCACACTCAAAATCAGACACACTCAAACACACACACTCAGACACAGTCATACACACACAGAGACATGTACACACAGACACACTCAAACACAGACACAAAAACACAGACACACACACAGACACATGCACATACAAGTATACGCCCAAATGCAGACAAATGCATGTACCATAGACCGTAAAAAAAAGAGCAGAAAAAAACGCCATTTGGCCCATCCAGTCTCCTGAGCTATTGATCATGGCTGACATGTTTTTCAGGCCAATTCGCCTGCCTTCTCACAACAAGCCTTGATCCCATCTTTAAGCATAACCTATATAGTTATATCCGAAAGACGCTAATGTGTCTGTGCATGTGTGTGCGCGTGTGTGTATATGTCGTTGTGTGTGTCACTTTGGGCGTCCGTGTGTGTCTGCGTGCATGTGTTGTCTGTGTGTGTCTGTGCGTGTGCATGTGTCTGTGTGACACTGTGTGCGTGTCTTTGTGCGTGTGTATCTGTGTATGTGTGTCTGTGTGTCTCTGAGTATGTGTCTGTATCTCTGTGTGTTTGTGCACGTGGGTCTGTGTACATGTCTGTGTGTGTGTTTGCCTAATAGCAGGAGACAGCATTATTGAGGAGAGTTGTTTTTCAGACTGGAGGCCTGTTGTTATGGACTAGGCCAGCTCATTCAAAACATTCTTAAACAGGCAGCAGAGACCATAGCTTTGCAATTTGTTTCAGTAAGTGCACAGTGAAAATTACCCAGAGTAAGTCAGCTAGGTTGATTATCAGGTTTTAAAATAGACAAGAATTAATTCATAAACTTGCAGAATGAATGACAAAGAACAGAATAAAGAACCCTACACAACTCAATCTATTCAAGCTAGACTTCATTAGCTATTCTGAATGTACACAACAGTCCCAATAAGCAACCCCCACCCCACTTAAAAACTGTAAAAGTAGAACATATGCTTACCGATTGAAGTTAGAAGGGCACAAGGAGAGAGAGAGAGAGAGAGAGAGACAGAGAGAGAGAGGGGCACTGTCCACACAGCTGAACTCCAAATTGTTTCTGGACTGAACAGCTCACTGTTGCCTCATAGTACCAGGGTGACTGACTGTGTGGAGTTTGCACATTCTTCTTGTGTCTGCATTGGTTTCGTCCCACAATCCAAAGATGTGCAGATTGGGTGAATTGGCCATGCAAAGTTGCACATAATGTCAGGTGCATTCGTCAAGGGTAAATGTGAGTAGATGGCTCTAGTTGGGTAACTCTTCAGAGGGTTGGTATTGACTTGTTGGGCAAAAAGGACTGTTTCTACACTGTAGGAAATCTGATCTATTTTCCAGCAATTTGCCCATATCCTTCTAAATCCTTCCTATTAATATACCATCTGGATGCCTTTTAAATGTTGTAATTATACCAAGCTTCACCACTTCCTCCGGCATTTCATCATATGCACGCTCCACTTTCTGAGTGAAAAAGTTGCCCCTGAGCTCCACTTAAAATCTTTCCCATCTCATATTAAATCTATGCCTTCTAATTTTGGCTTCCAAACATGGGGAAAAGATCTTGACTTCTCACGCTATCCATGCCCTTCATGATTTTATAAACCTCTAGAAAGTGCAAATGTGACTCCAACTCAGGGCCTGTGGTTTCAGTCATCCGGGGCTTAAATTCTGAAATTGAATACTGAAACCTCTTCCATCTCGATCAAATCACAATTCTAAACTCATTTTAGTCAACGTATTCATACATATTATAAAACACCTCTAGGACAATTTGAACCTAGAGCTTTGCAGCCAGAGGTAGGGACACTACCACCACTCCACAATAGTCCCTAAACTTCGAACACTATTCTCCTGTGTGTTGGTTCAGCAGCCTGTTCTGACATGCTGTGACACATCTCTGCACCTGAATCCAGACTGTCTGGTCTCGAGCTAGGGACACGTCCAGACAAGTTTAGGAATTGAAATAGAATCCAGAGCTCTGCATCAGAGGTAGGGACACTACTGACTACACAAGATCTAAACCATGCCCAAATTTTTCATTTTAAGTGCCAGCTTTCAGTTCGGAATGGATTCATTGAAATCTGGTTCACTTTACTGAATAACACAGTTAGAATAATAACATTGTTTAAAAAATGCAAGGAACTTGCCTCAATTGTAGGATGTCGAGTTTATGTGCTCTGCCTTCGAAATAAACTTTGAACATCATTAAGTACTTGGCTATTATTTCCAGTTTAAATGACTATTATCTGTAGTCTGCAATATGAGGGAATGAAATCCTGCAGACACTCTCTGCTCTATGAAGGATCTCGAATAGATATCAATACGGAACACCAGAGACAAAAAAAACACATACTTTCGGGCCTCAAACACCGATCACTGTTTCCCACCTCTAACATGTGATTGCCCTCTTCCTAAAACCATTAAATGCAGACAGCTGATTACTTTACAACTTTTCTTCCCCAAAACTATCACTCACTGGGCTAAAGAATGGCAGATGGAGTATAATGTTGATAAATGCAAGGTATTGTACTTTGGTAAAACACATATACAATGAAAAGTCGAGCCAATGGTTGTGTTGCAGAACAGAACGACCTCGGATTTCAGGCATAACTCTTTGAAGTTTGCATCATGTGTAGACAGGGTGGTTATGAAGGTGTTTCGCTTGCTGGATTTCGTTACAGACACATAGAGTCATACAGATGTACTGCGCAGAAACAGACCCTCTGGTCCAACTCGTCCATGCCAACCAGATATCCTAAACTAATCTCGTTAAATTTGCCAACACGTTGCCCATATCGCTCTGAACCCTTCCTATTCACATACTCATTCGGATGTCTTTTAATGCTTTAGTTTTACCAGCCTCCACTACTTCATCTGACAACTCATTCCATACGCGCAGCATTCTCTGTGCAAAAAAAAATGCCCCTGAGGTCCCTTTGAAATCTTTCCCCTCTCACCCTAAACCTATGCCACCTAGTTGTGGACTCGCCCAACCTAGGGAATAGGCATTGTCTATTTACCCTATGCATGCCTCTCATGATTTTATGAACCTCTATAATTCACCAACAGAGAAAACAGCCCCAGCCTATTTAGGCTCTCTCTACAGCTCAAATCCTCCAGTCCTGGCAACGTCCTTGTAAATCTTTTCTGAACTCTTCTAAGTTTCACAGCATCTTTCCAATAGGAATGAGACCAGAATTGTACAAAATATTCCAAAAGTGGCCAAGCCAATATCCTTTACAGCCACAACATGACCTCCCAACTCTTGTACTCAGTGGTCTGAACAATAAAGGAAAGCATACCAAACACCTTCACTATCCTATCTAACTGCGACTCTACTTTCAAGGAACTATCAACATGTACTCCAAGGTCTCTTTGTTCAGCAACATTCCCCGGGACTTTAACATTGAGTGTATGCGTCCTGCTCTGATTTGTTTTTCCAAAATGCAGCACCTCGCATTTATCTAAATATAGCTCCATCTGCCCCTCCTCATTCCATTGGCCCATCTGATCAAGATACCATTTTACTCTAAGGTAACTTCCTTCATTGTCCACTACATTTTCAATTTTGGTGTCACCTGCTAATTTACTAATGAAATCTCCTATGTTCACTTCCAAATCATTTATAAACATGACAAATAGCAGTGGACAGTCCTTTGAGTGCAGGAGTTGGGACGGTATGTTCAGGTTGCACAGGACATTCGTGAAGCATGTCTTGGAGGATTGTGTGCAGTTCTGGTCGCCCTGTTATATAAAGGATATTATCAAGTTCGGGAGAGTTCGGAAAAGATTTATCAGGATGTTGCTGGGAATGGAGTGTTTGATTTATAAGGCTCGATAAACTCGGACATTATCTACTGGAGCGTAGGAAGCTGAGAGGTAACTTATAGATGTTTATAATATCATGAGGGGTATCGAATGTTGAATGGTAGGTGTCTTTTCCCTCGAGTGAGGGATTGTTTTAAGATAAGAGGAGCACGTTTCTAAAAAGACATAGCGTCATAGAGCTGTATAGCATGGAAACAGACCCTTTGGCCCAATGCGTCCATGCAGACCAGATAGCCAAAATTAATCTCCTCCCATTTGCCAGCATTTGGCCCATTTCTACCTGAACCCTTCCCATTTATCTGCCCATCCAGATGCCTTTTAAATGTTGTAACTGGCAGCTCATTACACACAACCACCCGCTACATGAAGATGTTACCCATTGGATCCTTTTATATCTTTCCCATCTCACATTAAACCTTTTCCGTCTTGTTTTCGACTGTATTACCGTAGGGAAAAGACCTTGGCTATTCACTCTAACCATTTCACCCATGCTTTTAATAACATCTAACATCAACCCTCATCCTCTGGAGCTCCAGGGAAAGCAGCCTCAGCCTATTCAGCCTCTCTCTGTAGCTCAAACACTCCAATCCTGGCAACATCGTTGTAAACCCTTTCTAAAATCTTTCAGGTTTCACAACATTTTTCCTACACCAGGTAGATTAGAATTGCATACTGTATTCTAAAAGTGGTCTAAACAATGTTCTGTACAGATGTAATCCAGTCTCCTAACTCATATACACAATGCACTGACCAATAATATACCAAATACTTTCTTCACTATTCTATCTACCTGCAAATCAACTTTCAATGAACTATAAACCTGTACTCTGAGGTCACTTTGTTCAGCACCACTCCCCATGACTTTACCATTAAGTATATAAGTCCTGCCCTGATTTGCCTTTCCCATTTGCAGCATCTCACATTTATCTAAATTAAACTCTGTCTGCCATTCCTCAGTCCATTGGCCCATCTGATTAATATCCCGTGGTAATCTGAGGTAACCTTATTTGTTGGCCATTATACCTCCAATTTTGGTGTCATCTGCAAACTTACGAGCTATACCTCCGATGTTCATATCCAAACCATTTATATATATGATGAAAAGTAGCAGAACCAGCACCAATCCTTGTGGCACTCCACTGGTCACAGGCCTCCAGTCTGAAAAACAAACCTCCACCACAGCCCTCTGTCCTCCACTTCTAAGCCAATTCTGTATCCAACTGGCTAATTCCCCCTGTATTCCATGTAACCTAACTTTGCTGACCAGTCTCCCATGCGGAACCTTGTCAAATGCCTAACTGAATTCAAAATAGATCACATCCAGTGTTCAGCACTCACATACCTCTCCGTTACTTCTCAACAAAAAAATAATCAAGTTAGTGAGACATGATTATCCAGGCACAACCCCATTTGACTATCCTGATAAAGCGTTTTTGCCCAAAACCTCGATTTTCCTGCTCCTCAGATGCTGCCTGTCCTGCTGTGATTTTCTAGCACCACTCTAATCAAGACTCTCATCTCCAGCATCTGCAGTCCTCACATCTGCCTGTCCCTAATCATTCCTTGTCTTTCCAAATACATCTAAATCATGCACCTCATGATTCCCTCCAACAACGTGCCTACCACTGATATCAGGCTCACCAATCTATAGTTCCCTCGCTCTTCCTTTCCATTTTGTTTAATAGCACAACTTTAGTTAAACTCATGACTTCCAGCATCTCACCTGTGGCTATTGATGAAAAAAAACATCTCAGCAAGGGGCCTGCAATCACTTCCTTAGCTTCCTACAGAGTTATTGGGTCCACTTGATTAGGATTCGTAAGGATTTTTTTTACACAGCATGTGGTTCGTATAGAGAGTGAAGTACCTGAGGAAGTGATGGATTGTGGGTAAAGTTACAGCATTTAAAATGCATTTGACGAAGTACAAGAATAAGTGAACGTTTGGACAAATCTGGGCCAAGCGCAGGCAGATGGGACTGGTTTAGTTTGGACTGCATTATTGTCTGCATGGACTGTATGGACCGATAGGTCTGTTTGCAAATACCCTGTATAACTCAATGAGTCTATGTTTATTTACACAACCAAGTATGTATCTGCACGTTTCTGTTGGTGTTTGTCTATTCGCGTGTGTCGATATATATGTCGCTGTGTACCACTGTGTGCATGTCTATCTGTGCTTGTTACATGTGTTCCTGCATTAGTGTGTGGATCTCAGTGCAATGTGAACTCTTGTTGTTTTTCGTGTGAAGCACTGAAACGGGGTCAAAACGACTCTCTGTTCCTCTCCCTTTCCCTCTTTTGTATGAAGTGATAAGAGCCCTCACTCTGCTGGTCATGTTTAGGTCTTTTCAATCCTTTGTCACATATAAGTTTACATGTAAGAGTAAAACATTAAAAATTCCAAGTTAGAGGACGTGCATTAAAATTAATCTCATCACCTTGCAATGTGGCTTACTCGGATTTGCTTGGATATAATTGCAATGGAAATATGCTTTAATGAGTATACTGTGTGTTGGAAATACGACCAAGTGACAAACCATTTCCACATTGGAGAAAGAGCGCAGACATTTCTGCACATGAACATGTTCCACTCTGAGGGTTTCCGTGCAATGACAACACTCTCGTGTGTGTGTGTGTGTGTGTGTGTGTGTGTGTGTGTGTGTGTGTGTGTGTGTGTGTGTGTGTGTGTGTGTGTGTGTTGCAATCAAAATGTAGATTGGATGGGCTGTGAGTTGCTGCTCTCCCTCTCTCCTTCCCAAACTGAATCCCTGATGGTTTACATACTTTACCACCACGAGTACAGTGGCGTGGAGGGTGAGCGATGGGGTTTGGGGTCCAACAGAGATTTCTTCAGAAATCAGGCTTATGCCCAAAACGTCGATTCTCCTGATTCTTGGATGCTGCCTAACCTGCTGCGCTTTTCCAGCAACACATTTTTCAGCTCTGATCTCCAGAATCTGCATTCCTCACTTTCTCCTAGTGCAACAGAGATTGACAACAACAGAAAGCCCAGCAGCTCTGGAAGTATCTTTGGACAGAAATGAAAGTTGAAGTTTTGGATAGAGTGATCCTTACTCAGAACCCATATCGGGGGATATGAGATCACTTTAAACACCACAGAGTCTGCCAGACCCGCCCCACACAGATACACGCACGAATACAGACACATAGAGGCACTCGCTATACATTGACAATAACACAGACATGGAGAATGTGTTAGTATTTCTCTCGCTCCATGGTAACCTTGTCAATATTTCAGTTGTTCTGTCTGGTGTGTGTCAGTATTTCCATGTGGAGTGTGACTGTAGGACAATTACAATGTTTGCAGATATCAAACCAGGAAGAATTGTAAAGTTCGTTGAGGATGGTGTGGAACTCCAACAGGAAAGTTATATTTTGGTGTAGTGTTCAGGTGTATGGCAGATGCCGATCAAAGCAGAACAGTGTGAGGTGATGCTCTTTGGTAGGAAGACAATATTAAACAAGCTGTACCGTTGTAAAGGAGGTGCAAGAGCAGAGGGTGCTGGATGTATATGAGCACAGATTATTGAATGTGTCAGGACAAGTAGGAGTAGCAGTAAATGTCACAGATTAGTTTCAGTATCTGAGCTGTTTACAGGAGGAGGGAGTCTCCTTGTTCGCTTGCTGGGAGGTGGTGGAGATGGTGTGTTTTGAGCCCACCCTCCTGCCCACCATGACCGTGGGGATTCCATTTGTACCAGCTGAACACAAAAGGGAGATGGCATCAGGGCCACGGTTTCTAAGTTGTGCTGGGGGGAAACGGAACTGACAGTGGGTTTAAAGTGAGAATTTCCCTTCACTGAACATTGCTCCTTACTTGGTTGATGGGAGGTGGATGGTTCAGAATCGCCTTACGCGACATCCCAGCCCTCTCCGGCTCGTACCAGGGTACTTCCCACATGGCAGGTGAAAGGGGGTGCTGGGGAATGGATGTCAGGCACTCCACCACCCTACTTGGTCATTTCTGTCCTATTCCAGGCTGTTTCTCCTGCAATGGAGCAGGGGAGGGAGTGAAGATAAGAGTGGGTGGCTCTGCTGTAAGTGCTGGTGTAGGTGGGGTTAGATATGGTGAGATGCCTGGAGGGAGTCAGTCCACAGTGCTGTATTCATGCAGTGTTATTAGTGTTGGGGGGATTGTGGGAGGAGAGAGAGGGGACGAGAGAGAGGCGGGGGAAGGTACTGCATGCAGCAGTGAGAGTCGTGAAGCATGGGCCTTGTTCGGGGGTCACTGCTGCAACAGATATAGTGAGTGTGAGGGATCAGGGAGAATACGGTGACCCTTATCCTGACAGAGCAGGGAAGGTTTTTGATGCTTGTCCTGTATTGCTGGACATTTCTTCAGACCGCAGATACTGCACTGAGCTGGGTGGTGAGCTCAAACCATGCTCGGTGGGTCTGGTGGCGTGGCCTCCTTTGGGAAGGGAATGGTTCCCTGCTGTACTAGCCCATCCACCAGCTCCTCCGTGCCCCTGTCGACAAACCGTGCTGTAATTGTCCCTTATCTGCCATGCTCGGGGTAAACTCTTCAGGGCAGTTCCAAACGGGGAAAGCTCAACCGTGTGCACATTGGGCTTTTAAAAATGGCACCAGTGCCAGGGATAACGGAATATCCAGGGGTATCCGGGCGATGGTGAGTACCTCCAGCCATTATGGGTGGGATAATCGGGCTGGTATTGAAATAAAGGGACACCATGGGCTGGGGAGGGTAGTTAATGAGGTGAGTTCAATAAGATAGTTCAATCAGGAAACTAGCTCGGCTTTGTGCAGTCGATCCCTCTGTCACACTCAGTGAAAATGGTGAGGAGACAAATTGTTGTTAGATTCAATCGAATGAGTCGAATACATTGCTGACCCCACTCTCATTTACAAAGTTGCAGTTACTTATCCAATACTCTCCATCACAGAGAACGAGCTAAACATGACCTACGCTTAAGAAATAAGGCACGGCAGGTGACTGAGGTATCAGTGCGGAAGCACTTTGGGACAAATAATCCTAATTCGATTAGTTTAAAAATAGTGATGGAAAAGAATGAGCTGGGTCTAAAAGATAATGTTCTAAATTGGAGGAAGGCCAATTTTGATTATATTAGCCAGAACTTCCAAACAGGATTGGAACAGATATTCGCAGATAAAGGGCCAGCTGAGAAGCGGGAAGCCTTCAAAAATGAGATATCAAGAGCACAGAGGCATATCACTGTTTGGATTTAGGATAAGGCTGGTAGGTGTAAGGAATGCTGGAGGACTGGAGAAATTGAGGTTCTAGTCACGGATAATAGAGAAGTATATGTCAGGTAGAGAGAGCAGGCATCGAGGTTTTTTCAGTATTCATTCACGGGATGAGGGTATCACTGGTTGCACCTGCATTTATTGCCCATCACTAATTGCCCAGAGGGCAGTTAAGAGTCAAACACATTATTGTTAGGCTGGAGTCACATGTAACCAATGACAGGTGAGGGTGGCAGTTTAATTCCTTCAAGGACATCAGCGAACCAGATGGATTTTTTTCCCAAAAATCGAAAATGGATTCATCATCGTCATTAGCCTCTTAAAGTCAATGTCTAGTGAGTCTAAAGCCAGTAGGAGTATACTTAAGCGGGACATAACGAGACCATACTGGGGACATGAGATAGTTTTGGCAAATAGGGTTAAGGATAATCCAAATGTACTCCACACGTACATTATGGACAAACGAGTACCGCAGGAGAGTTTTGGGACATATAAAGATCAGCAAAGCTGCCGATGTGCGAAACCACAGGAGATGGAGGCTGCACTAAACAAGCATTTTGATTGTGCAGAAGGATATGGAAGCCAGAGAACTTTGGAAATAAACAGTGATATCGTGAAAAGTGTCTGTATTACAGAGGAGGAGATGCTGGACTTCGCAAAGCCTGTAAAGGTGGAAAATCCCCAGGATCCGAGCAGTTGTACTCTGTGGGAACGAGGAAAGTGATTCTTGGGCCCCTTGCTGAGATATTTGTATTGTCAATTCTCACAGGTGAGATACTGGAAGATAGGAGATTTGCAAACTTGGTGCAATTATTAAAACTATTTAAGAAGGATGTAAAGGAAAAGCCGGTAAGCCTGACGTCAGTGGAGTGCAAGTTGTTGGTGAGGATTATGAGGCACAAGATTTGCATGTATTTTGAATGGCAAGGACTGACAAGGGATAGGCAACATGGCTTGAAGCATGGGGAATCGTGTCTCACTAAATTGACTGAGTTTTTTTGAAGAGGTGACTAAGAGGATTCATTGAGGCTGAGAGGTGCACATTGTCGATATGGACTTTAGTCAGACATTTGACAAATTTCCACATGGCAGACTGGTTAACAAGTTTAGTTCACATGGGATATAGGGAGAACTAGCCATGTGGATACACATTGGCTCGAAGGTAGGATATAGAAGGTGGTGGCGATGGGTTGATTTTTCAAAAGGACGTCTGTGTTTTACAAAGATCAGTGCTGGGTCCACTGCTTTTCAAGATTGAAATAAACCATTTGGATGTGAACATAGCAGTGATAGTTGGTAAGTTTGCAGATGACACCAAAATTGATGCTTACGTGGACAGTAAAGAAGGATTATCTCAGAGTACAATGGGATCTTGATCAGATGGGCAGATGAGCTGATGGGCTGAGATATGGCAAATGGTGTTTAATCTAGATAAATGTGAGGTGCTGCATTTTGGAAATGCAAATCAGGGCAGGACATATACAATAATGGTAAGGTCCTGCGGGGTGTTCCTGATCAAAGAGACCATGGAATCCAGGTTCATAATTCATTGAACGTAGAATCGCAAGTAGGTAGGATAGTGAAGAAGGCATTTGCTGCTTGCCTTTACTGGCTAGTTCTTTGACTGTATGAATTGGGAGGTCACGTTGCTGTACACACCTACTTTGGCCACTTTTGCAGTACTGCATTCAATTCGCATTTCCCTCCTATCAGAAAAGATTTACAAGGATGTTGCCAGGATTTAGCTGAAGCGAGAGGGTGAGTAGGTTGGGGTTATTTTTCCTGGAGCGTGAGGGGCATGCATAGGATGAATCGCCGAGTTCTTTTCCCCAAAACTTGAGGGCATGGATTTCCAGTGAGAGGGGTAAGATTTAAAAATGACCGAAGGAGCAAGTATTTCCAACAGACGGTGGTGCATGTGTGGAATGAGCTGCCAGTGGAGATGGAGGAGGCTGTTACACTTACAACATTTAAAAGAAATTTGAATGGGTACATGAATTGGAAGGGTTTACATTGATATGGTCCAAATTTGGTAAATAGGACTCGTTTAATTTGGGATATTTGATCGGCATGGACGAGTTAGACTGAAGGGTCTGTTTCCATGCTGCATATCTCCAAGACTCTATGACTCTGTCTGACCTCACACCAATATCCCATTAATTATTCATTCCCGGAAATACCAGTTTATGTTGTGAGATGCCATCCAAATGCCTTCACTTCAGCATTCTGAAACCTGTGAACACATCCCCCATAGCACTGTATCTAAGTCTCTCTCTCTGTCTATTTCCCAAATCCCTCCCATTTGTTGCTATTTAAACTGTTGGTATTTAAACCCTGACATTAAATTGTAATTGTCCAGTTTTAATATGAATAACTGTCCCATATCTTCCTCTTGCTTTGAATGTTGCTCACCAGAGAGCATCAGCTTCCAACATTAAGAAGCATAGAAACAATGTTCAAAATGCATAGCTTGCATTTTCTTTGACTTAACAGTATCCTGCCCTGTGCTCGATGTTGGACAGTGGGGTTTCAGCAGTTTTCAGGCACATCTTTGTGACTTGCTCTGTACCAATCCATTGAATACCTGTGTTAATCATTCTCTGCTGATCATGTACTCAGTAACAGGAGGAATTCCCTCAACTGCGACTGATTCAGACCAGGCTTCCTACTTGCATTTGAGTGACATTTGACTTAATTCTACTTTTGGTACATTCGTGGAAATGTTGGGGACGGTTTCCTGGAGACTGTAATTTAAGATGCTGTGGGACATTCAGGAAGGCCAGAGGCTTTGGTGAGCTACTCTGGATGGGTCTTGGGGGCTGCAGTTAGAGCATCTGGGTCTGCAACATGAATAACAAATGGAACAGAGGCTGCAGAGAGAGGGGTCTTTGTAAAATGGAATGAGGAAATCACAATCAGATCAGCCGTGGTCTTAGAGAAGGTTGGAGCAGGATTGAAAGGCTCGCTCATTCAACATATTCAGATATTTATGTCAGAAACAAGAGAATTTCCCATCTCTCCCAGTGACCCAAACTGATAGGGAGTGAGTCACCTCCTTGTGTTCCTGCATAACAGGATCCTGGGGCCTCACCCGCCCCCTGATTCCCCTGTCCCAGTATCTAGCAGTTGAGTGACTGCCTCCTGTTCTTGTGTCCCAGTATCGAGCGGTTGAGAGACTGCCTGCAGTTCCTGTGTCCCAGCCTCAAGCAGTTGAATGACTGCCTCCTGTTCCTGTGTCCCTGTCTCGAGCGGTTGAGTGACTGCCTCCTGTTCCTGTGTCCCAGTCTCGAACAGTTGAGTGACTGCCTCCTGTTTCTGTGTCGCAGTATCGAGCACTTAATATATATCCAATAATATATCCAACCCAGCAGTGCTCCAGCAATGCTCCCATATACAGGGAAGAAAGATTCATAAGATTGAAAGATTTATAATCGATCCCTCAGCAAACCTTATCCATTGTATTCAAACTGAATAGATTCTCCCTTTCTTTATGATATATAACATGATGTACGGAATTGGTTAACTGAATCTGTTTGTTTGGTGATTGTGATTAATGTCAGTCACAGTGAATTATAATTATCCCAGTGGGGGCTGTCCATCTTTTAATCATAAATGGGCTCACATCAATATGTCATCCCATGGTATAAGTGGGAGCAACACGGACAGCACCAACAGCGATCAGCAGCTCCAGAGAGAAGGGGAAGAGAGATCAGAATTTGAGAACATTAAAATGGAATTTTCCAACAATGGATTCGAATCTGAAAACAATAAACTGAAATGTTCCAACAATGGACAGGAGTTTATCCGGTTATGTTTCAACTCTTTCTACATATTACTGATGGCCATTATCACCGCCGATCACATATGCACTTTACATCATTCAATTTTTTTTTAGAGCTCAAAATGTGTTGCTGGAAAAGCGCAGCAGGTCAGGCAGCATCCAAGGAACAGGAGAATCGACAATTCGGGCATAAGCCCTTCTTCAGGCTTATGCCCGGAACATCGTTTCTCCTGTTTCTTGGATCCTGCCTGACCTGCTGCGCTTTTCCATCAACGCATTTTCAGCTCTGATCTCCAGCATCTGCAGTCCTCACTTTCTCCTCAATATTTTTGATATCCTATCCTGGCTATTGTTGGAGTCCCCGGTAAGTTTCACTGTCCATTTATTATTTGCATTAACCATGTGCAACTGCATTACTGTTCTTTTCAATTACTCTACTCTGTAAACATTCACTCTCCAAACCACCAGGAACAACAACAGTGAACTTGTTTCATTCTTTCTCTACTTCTTTAGTTCTGACACTGCGCCTTGTGGGGTGAACTACTCAGTTTCAGCTATGAACCAGGATTCATTGTATCACTGCCCTTGCTACTTAAATATTGAAAGCTTGTAGGACACTATCTTCTGTTCTGGTTACAAATTCCATTTCCTTCCTCTGACTCCATCTCACCCCTGACCAATTACTGAGGCTGAAACAGATGAGTCACATCTATGATGATCCCTTTAGCCATGAGCTGATTACAGACACCGTATCCTGACCATTTTTAATTTTAACTATCAACACCTGCAGAATGTTCTTCGCTAGTTCATCCCATCTGCTATTTGAACTTTGAGCTATAAAATACAGTCTTAATGAAACCAATAATCTGCTGCTGACTCTCTCAGCTTCAAACCTGCCAAAGCAAATCGGAGTCCGACACTCCATGGCTTGTATCTAAACGCAGACGGTGTCTGGGATGGTTCTGTGAGTCAGATTCATAATTCGAAGTAATTAGCCATTTCAAATGATCTGGCAATAATTTTGCAAGAATCTGGCAATAATGAATGTTTCCATTCTTGTGATTGAACCCACCACTGTCTCATTTCTCTAATTACTCCCACTCCCCTGTCTCCTTATCCATATTTTCACAACATGTTATCAGTTAATTCATTGTTTGTTTTTCTGTACCTTTCCCTGGTGTTGATTTTTTGGCTCCCGAATATATCAAGCGTTGGTATTGTGAAGCTCAGAAACAATGAAATGGTATGTGTCAGGCTGTTGCTCCATGTTGTGTAATGGGATCCATCAGCTTTGAGACATTCCTTTGAAACTTGGTCTCTGCCTGTCCACTGGAAGCCTGTTTGTCCCTCTCAGATGATCGTTTGGTCAGTAGCATGAGGAAGCCCCTCGGGTATTATTTTAAAGGACTGGGCGTCTAACTTGTAGCTGAGGGGTTCTGACTGACTCCTGTTACTGAAAGGTTAGTGGAGGTGCTGCGGATGGTTCGCTGGAAGTTGTGCTGTGAGCTGACTCAGACATTCAGGGAGACCTGAGGATTTTGTGATCCAACTCTGGGTGGAGTAAGGGGAGTGTATGACAGCATCTGGGTCTGTAACATGAACAACAAATGGAGCAGAGGCTGCAGAGAGGAGAAGCTCTGATATGATGGTGTGAGTGTGTGTGGAGAAGTGAATCTGCCAAATCTGTCTATGTTTTAACAAGGATACGTGCATCCTCTCGCTCTCCCACATAAATACACCCATGCACTCTCTCCCTCTCCTCCCTGCACACAAACACACTCCCCCTCCCTCACATGCACACGCACATACTCCCCTCTCTCACACGTATGCACACCCTGTCTTTCTCCCCCTCACGCAGACACTCCACCTCGCTCTCAAACACACATATCCGCATGTACGCAAACACACATGCACACACACACACGCACACACATAAATCTGAGCTGAATTTGCAATTGCCGATTTGTATTTGCAGATACTTTATATTTTGTCAAAAAATATACAATTCATATACAGTCAGTCAATGCGGTATTTTATAAACTCCTACTTTGGACATAAACCCAGACTGACTCCACGTGAAGACACAGACACACTCCAAACAAGACCTCACTGTAAAATACATTGCCTTTGTGGAGGGGTCACCTCCTTTACATCGATAATACCTGAAGGTGTCTCCAGGCACTGATTTGAAATAAATTCTTGAATTTGCATATTAATCAATCAAAACCTTCATCTCCATTCTAACCGATTAATGATTTAGGAGCTATCTTTGATGTGTTCAATTAATGCACACGAGTTGTACAACCCTTTGATCCTTCCTCATAAATTCTGTTTCTAAGGTCTCTCCCTAACACTTGATGAAGGAGCAGCGCTATGGAAGCTTGTGTTTACAAATAAACCCGTTCGACTATAACCTGGTGCTGTGTGATGATTGACCTTGTCCAACCCAGTCCAAAGCCAACACTTCCATATCATGGTTTTTTTTGGTTAGCCAATATTTTCTCCAAGCAAATACATTTTCCTAACCCCAATGTGCCTTGTATTTGATATTAATCTTTTGCCAGGCAGTTTATGCATTTCCTTCTGAATGTCCAGATATAATCCATCATTCGGATACCATTTGTTCTTCTTGTTTGTCGCATTTTTTATGAAAAAAGTTAAGCAAATCATTCAAACACGATTTACCCTTAATAAAACCATGTCGACTGTGATGGATTGTACTTTGACTTTGAGAGTCTCCTGTTAATTTCTTAATTACAGAAATAAACAATTTGCCTTCAGTCCCAACCGTTTACTCATACCTTTTCATTCCTGAGTGAAGTTGGTTATTTGAAGTTATTCCGTTTCTGTAACCTCGACAGTCCCTTTCACAATTCGTGTGTGACAGGAACGAGGCTGTAAAAGATTGGCTCCAATTGCTGCGTAACAGGCAGGAGTGGCTGATTGGACTCATTCTGTTTCTACTTTACACACCCGATGGGCTGAATGTCCTCCTGGTGTTCCTACAATATAAACTCGATGGCTTGCATGCTCTGCGCCTATTCCTGACCAAATCGCTCAAGATCTCAATGTCCTCCTCCTGTTGCTCAATGACAGGTTTGGAGATGAATGGAAGCTCCCTGCTGTTATGCCAAGTTTCGAGGGTTGGATTGAGCAGGCAAGCTGTGTTGCCCACTGAAGTAGCTCAGTGGTTAGCACTGCTGCCTCCCAGCACCAGATATCTGGGTTTAATTTCAGTCTCAGTCACTGTCAGTGTGGAGTTTGCACACTGCTCTTGCAAGGGTTACCATCGGGTACTCCAGTTTCCTCCCACTGTCCTAAGATGTGCAGGTTAAGTGACGGAAAATGTCAGGTTGCAGATATTGTGCTGGGGGGAATTGGGGTTTGTATGGGATGGTTTTCAGCGTATCAGTGTGGAGTCGGTGGGTCAAATGGCTTGTTTCTACACTATAGGCATTCTGTGAATAACACCTATGTTGCAGAAATCATTTGAGGTAATAATCTCTGAGTTAATTCCAATGTCATTTCCTCAATGAGGAGATGAAAGCTAAGCACATTACTCCAGATATGATCTCACTAACATCCTGTACATCAGCAGCAACACATTACCAACCTGCTTTAATGTTACCGCTAAGGTTAGAACAGGCTCAGCTATCTGAGGGAATACACAGCATTTTTGAAAATATATGGTATGTTGACCTTCATTTCAAAGGGATTTGAGTCCAGGAGTAAGTGCGTCTTACTACAGCCGTACATGGACTTGGTGAGACACAATCTCGAACATTATGCAATATTGTGTGCAGTATTGGTCTCCTTACCTCATAAAGGGCAAAATTGACATTGAGGGAGTGAAACGAAGAGTGACCACACCGATCTCTGGGATGACAGGCTTGTTGCGGGAGCAGAGTTGAGTTGACTGGGCCTGTGTTCCACAGGATTTAGGAAAATGGGTGAACTATGTGCATCACCGACAGGGCGAGGCAGTCTGGAAGCAAGGATGATAAATCCCCTGGTTGGGATGGCTAAAACAAGGGCCCACATTATTAGGTACATACAGGCCAAAGTTCATTGAGATGAGTATAAATGTCTGAACTCAGAGACCGGTGAACTTGGGGAATTCTCGACCACATTAGGCTGTGGAAGCAAAGGCGTTGAATATAAATAAGGATTTCTAGACACTAAAGGAATGGGAAGAGAGCAGGAGTATGGTGTGGAGGATCGGCGATCATTACAGGCAGTTCTCTGATTATGCGGCAACTGCATTCCTGTGGAACACCATATTATAGAAAACGGTGCAAGATAAATAAGGGGGCCACTTCGAAAAAGAGTGTAAGCGGCAAACCTCCAATAATATCAGTAAAAATCAAAACAAAAATAATTGTCAGCCTAACACAAACGATAGCATAGTCTACACAAATCTTTAAAACATATATTGCAATGAATTAGTACAGTAAATGTAACAAATTAACACTACAGTCACTGACTACAGCAATGCACCTTTCATCAAGCTCTTCACCAGACAGTGCGTGAGCTGACTGACCACGAATTCCAGTTCTCTCCAAGATTCTCCCCCAGTTTGAAATAAAGTTCCTTCTAAATGTAGACTACAAATCCCACGTTCAGGCTCAAGTTCAAGGCTTTCAGAGTGGATTACATTCCTGTTTTAGCTGAACTCACCGAGGGTGCATTTTGCAGATAGAGGATCCTGCGACAGGAATTTGCTGTTCAGCGGGTGCCTGAGATGGAATCACATCACAGTGAGCGGGAGCTCGCTTGATGAAGAAAGCTGAGCAATGAAGGAGGCCCTTTGTGTAGAATGGTCTATTCCTTTCCTGATGTTTCTGTGCAGTCTGTGGAAAAGCTCTGTAAATGTTGCCACCAGCTCTCAGATGTTAGGAAGGAGGCCTCTGCAGGATCAACAGGACTGTATTTTCCGTTCTGATACTGAGGCTGGGGCCGGGTGTTCTGTTCACTTTTATCCTTTTGAGATCTTGGAGCAGTTTAATATAATTGAGTGTCTTGCTTGGCCATTTCAGAGACAATTGAATAATTTATCACATGTCTCTGTGTCTGGAGTCACTTTTAGACCAGACCAGGAAAGCACTGGAGATTCACTTCCTGAAAGTACATTGGGGAAGCAAATTGATGTTTACAATCGACTTTTTCTTCAAGGTCATTATTACTGACACCAGATTTTAGATCTTGATATTTTATTAATTTGTTTTTAACTTCCACCAGCTGCCAGAGCATTAGCCTTGTCTGGATTAGTAATCCAGTGACATTTCCACAACAGCACCATCTCCACATGGGGACCAACCGGAAACCACACTGAGCGGGTTATTTCTGTGCTAGTTGCCAGCTCTGACAAAAAGAATCCCCACCAATTTGGGTTTTGTGATCTGACTGATGGGGTGGTAATTGGTCAGATTGTAATTATTCCTCTCTTAGGGAACTGGACATAGTTCCACATTGCCAGAGAGATGTCAGAGTTGGAGCTGGAATGAAACAACTTCCCCAGGGAC
Organism: Chiloscyllium punctatum; assembly: GCF_047496795.1. NCBI lineage: Eukaryota > Metazoa > Chordata > Chondrichthyes > Orectolobiformes > Hemiscylliidae > Chiloscyllium > Chiloscyllium punctatum. The sequence continues at coordinate 43,737,762 of NC_092767.1, forward strand.
AGGGCATGTTGTGCAGCACAACTCTTCAGTCCTATTGCAGGAATGGAGTCACGGCCCATTGCCTTTGTCGTATCTACTGTGTTCAGCTGTTTCTTCATGTCACGTACAGCGAATCAAATTGATTAACGACTGGCAGCTGTGGTTCTGTGGGCATCATGGCGAGAGTGAGGTGGATCATCAACTCAACACTTCTGGCTGCGGATGGTGAAGATCCTTGTCTTTTACACTGATGTAAGGGCTATTCTGTTATGTAGGATGGGGATATTTGTGGAGTCCTCTACTCCAGTGAGTTGTTTATTTGTACATCGGCATTTATGTCTGGATGTGGTAGGACTGCAGAGCTTCGATATGATCAGCTAGTCTCGGGATCATTTCGCCCTCTCTATCAGATGTTAGTTCTGCTGTTTGGAATGTAACCAGTCAAGTACGGTGCCTTTAATGGGTTTTCATCAGGATTCGGTACAAATGATTCTAACCCTGGCATGTTCACCCACACTCGTCACTGAACCATGGATTGGCTTGATGGTAATGGTAGACTGAGCGTTGTCCTGGGGAAAAAGTTACTTATTGTGATTGAATACAGTTCTGCTGCTGCTGCTGTGATTCTACAGTACCACATGAATGCCCAGTCTGAGCTCCAATATGTCCAAATAAATTCTCCTGACAATCCCCCTTTTCACACCAAGACCCATTCCCCCATCAGCCCTGTACTTAGTGCCCTAACCTGATTTCTGATGTGGCAACACTTCCAGTTTCATATTTCCATTCTGCTCAGGGTTCTTCCTGATGTCACGCCTCCAATTTGTTACATTACTCAAGCCTTCAACATATTTATCTGACTCGTATCCATTGCTGTAATGCCATCATCTGAGTTTGTAGTGAATGTGTTTCCCTCTGTTTCTCTCCCTGACCATGATTAAGAGCTCTGTAGTCTCAGTGTTGCCAGCCTTATGTATTTTCAGAACCAATGAATGCGTGCAACTTGTGTTATTGTTTACTTCCCGGTGTCAGATACTCCGTATTGGACGAGACATTTGAGCAGCTTTGACACACGCCAGTGGAACATATTCGAAAACAGAAATTGCTGAAGAAACTAAGCAGATCTGGCAGCATCTTGTGATGTGAAAGCAGAATTAATCTTTCAGGTGCAGTGACCCTTCCAGAATGCTCCTAATTTTCCAGCAATATCTGTATTTTTTATTGCCAGTATCCAGAGTTATTCGTTTAATTGAAAATTTTTTTCAAGCCTATTCATTTCTGGAGTACTTCAGCAGGTGTGGCAGCATCTGCAGAGACAAAGAAACAGAGTTAGCGTTTCAAGTCCAGTGTGACATTTCTTTAGAACAGAAATGGATTGAAAACTGAGCTTTTAAATCCCTTGACGGAGTTGGGGAGTGGGTGACGGGGAAAGGAGAGTATTGCAAAATATAAACGAGCTTTGAGGAGTGGTGAACGATAAGGTGATGTGAAATGGCTTTAAATTCCGATGTGAATTGGGGAAAGGGGTTCTCTCCATTGTGTTCAAGATACAGACGACACAACCACAGAAGGTCATAGGGAGGCTAGGAGGGAGAAGGTATGAAAAATGGAGAACTGTCATAATAAGGTCAGGCTCTGAAGTTATGGAATTGTATATTAACCCCTACAGGCTACAACTTACCAAAGTGTAAAGTGAGGGTTCTGCAAATTGAGCTTGGGTTCTGCTGCATTGGAACACTGCAGCAGCCCAGGACTGAAATGGAAGCATGAGACCAAGATATGTTATTGAAATAGGAGGCAAAGAGAGGGTCAGGGGCATTCCTACAGACAGAGTGGGAGTGTTCCTCAAAGCAATCTCTTCTTTGGTTCCCCGCAGTGTAAACGAAACTGCATTTGATCAGGAATGATAAGAGTTTGTTCGGAAAAAGTACAAGGGAAACGCTGCTTCACCTGAAAGGTGTGATTGGGGCCTTTGTACAGAGAGAGGGAATAGGTGAATGGGCAAGTGTTGCAGCTTCTGCAATTGCATGGGAAGGTGCCATGGGAGGAGTGGGGAATTGTTCGGGATGATGGAGGGTGTCGCAGAGGGAATGGTCCCTGTGAAATACTGAAAGTGGATGGTAGGGGAGGATGTGTTTGATGGTGCTGTCCTGCTGCAGGTGATGGAAGTGGCGGAGGATGATTCTATGAATGTGGATTCTAGTGCAGTAGGCAGTGAGGACAAGGGGAGGTCAATCTTTGTTCTGGGAAGGAGGGGTCGGAGTAAGGGGAGAAGCGAGGGAGATGGAACAGTCACAGCTGAAGGATCGGTCCATCAGTGTTAGAGGATTTCTCGTTTGAGAGAAAAGGTGGCAAATATGAAGCTTCCCACTGGACTGTTGCATCATCGAACAGGAATGATAGAGCCAGAGAAACTGTGAGAATGGCGTCATTCTCAGCTGATCATGTGTTCAGCCACATATGGAGGTCCCGGCAAATGATTGAAAAGAGCAAGACATTTCAATTGTAGAATTATGTCTTATATCTGATCAAAACCAGAATGCGAAAATAAACCCAGTTTTAGGTCAGTAGATGTGTGGGGGAGACATGTAAGCAGATACTTCATAACGCTCAGCAATGATGGACTCTGGTCAAAAAGAAGATGTTATGAAGATGTGAAGATGAACCATCCATGATGCATTTAGGCTGTGAAGGATAACTAACCAATCACAAGCTAACGAATTCAGATTGGTGAGCTCTAGCATTGACCATATTTGGGATGTTTAGTTTTGGAACCAGAAGCAGTTAGTAAAAAACAAAACATAAACAAAAATTTTCCAAAACTGGCAAGATTTTTTTTAAAAAAAACGACTAGCTACAATTGTTTTATCAAATCGATTTAAAAAAAAACGTTGATGATGTCTGTGTGACCCTTGTAAGAAAGGCAGGAAATTATATGTGGGGCACCTGTAGGATGTGACTGGGGAATTGTTTTCAGGGAACAAGCAGAGAATTTAAAACAGTATTTTACAACGTTCCTCACAGGGGAAATCAAAATGAGTTTCAATGTTATAAACAAAATTGTAGTCGGATGGAACACTGTGTCTAACAAAAGGAACAAGGCTTTTCACAAACAGATAAGACCAAGGGTTGACAAGTCATCAGCAATTCATAGCTGATCTTAATAGAAGTGGTTCCAGAGTGACTGGTGGCACGGTATGAAATATAAATCTCTGGATTACTGGAGTTTCCAGCAAAACTGGAGAACCTCCAAAGTGGCGTCTGTCTTCAAGAAGAGATGAGTCTCCAAATGTTTAGGTGCTACCATTATCTGAATACTGGAGCATATTTGAGAAGCTTAATGACCACTGCTCCTTCCCCTGATGTGTTACACACTGGGGGACAAACGTTTTGCTTAAGTTGGTAATTATTTTGAAAATTATCTGGAACATTGCACAAACGACATCATAGAGAGAATTGTAGAAATTTCATTCTCCAGAACATTTCTTAAACATGTATGGGTATTGCGTAGGTGTGTGAGTGAGTGAGTGTGTGTGTGTGAGAGAGAGAGATAGAGAGAGAGAGAGAGAGAAGGTGATGCATGCAGTAGTGAGAGTGATGGAGTCTTATTCGGGGGCAAGGTGCTATAACAGACATTCAGTGAGTATGAAGGAGCAGAGAGAATACGGCGACCTTTATCCTGCCAGAGCGGGGAAGTTATTGATGCTTGTCGCGTATTGCTGGACATTTCTTCAGTCCGCAGATATTGCACTGAGCTGGGTGGTGAACTCAGAACATGCCTGGTGGGCCTGATCGCGTGTAAGTGATGTGTGGGAGTGAGCAGATTCCTTCTCTTCCTGTGTAATAGGCGGGAGGGACTGAATGAGCTACCACACATCCTGTCCAATAGTTTCATGGGCTAAATAACTTCCCCGTATTCGTGTGAATTCAGATTGTGGTGCTGAATGAGCACCTCCATTTACTGTGAAAATGGTCAGTGATTACCATTGCTGTTACATGAATGTTACCCAGGCTTTAGAAGTATGATCTTGAATGGTGTCCAGTTCTAGTTGCACATGGTCACTGACTACTTCAAGAGCTGAGTAGGGATAACTTGTTCTGAACATGATGCAAACTTCTGTGAATATCCCCACTTCTGCTCAGTTTGGACTCAATGGGCTGAATGGGATCCTCCCATACTGTAGGTATTACATAATGACCGACTGGAGATGCCTGGGCTGAGGGATCTTCTACAAATGTGTCCCATGGGTGAGATGATTGATGTCTGGCGGTGATAAACATCTTCCCTTGTGCTGTGAATGACTCCAAACAGTGGAGAGATCACAATCGATTCTCATTAAGTGCGATTTTGCTCAGGCTCCTTGATGTCATCTTCAGTCTAATACTGCCTTGAGTTCAGGGCCAGTCTCTCTTACCTGAGCCCCTGTGTTCCCTCTTTTGTTCATATCAGTGGGTCATGATGTTGAAACAGAGAATGTTTTCTTCATACAGAGGGTAGTGAATGTCAGAAATTCTCTTACACAGAGAGTTAGGGGAGCTAGATCACTGAAAGGGCCCAGTGGTGTTCTGCAGGGATCAGTTTTGGGACCTCTGCTCGTTGTGACTTTTATAAATGACTTGGATGAGGAAGTGGAAGGGTGTGTTAGCAAGTTTGCTGATAGCACGAAGGTTTATAGAGTGGTACATAATATAGAGGGCTGTTGTAAATTGCAATGGGACATTGCATAATGCCAATCTGGGTTAAAAAGCGGCAGATGGTGTTCAAGGCGGAAAAGTGTGGAGTTCAAATTGGAAGAGTGAATTTTAATGCAGAATACAGGGTTATGGGCAGGATTCTTGGCAGTGTGGAGGAATATAGTGATCTTGGGTTCCATATCCTTCGATCCTTCAAAGCTGCGACCTAAATTGACTGGGTTGTTAAGAAGGCGAATGATGTGTTAGCTTTCATTAACAGGGGGATTGATTTTAAGAGCCACGAGGTTATGCTGCAGCTCAATAGAGCCATGGTTGGACCACACTTGACATATTGTATCCACCCAATTATAGGAAGGATACGGAAAATTTAGCAAGGGTGCAGAGGAAATTTAGCAGAATGCTGCCTGGACTGGAGGGCTGGTCTTATGAAGAAAGGTTGACAGAGCTAGGATTTTTATCATTGGTGTGAAGAAGGATGAGAGGTGACTTGATAGAGATAAACAAGATGATGAGAGGTTTGGAGCAAAATTTCGAGGAGAACTCAGAGGTCAGTTCTTTATAGAGAGAGTGGTGTGTGCGTGAAATGCACTGCCAGCAGTGGTATTTAGTCAGGTATATTAGAGACATGTAAGCAACTCTTACACAGGCAAATGGGAGGATAGTACAGTGTAATGTATGTAGGCTCGTCTGATCTGAGAGTAGGACAAAAGGTCGATGCAACATCGAGGGCAGAAAGACCTGTACTGTGCTGTACTGTTCCATGTTCTATCTTCTATGAAACTATTTAAACAGTGGGGTGGATGGATTTTGACCTGTCAGAAAGGTGAGGACTTTGAGGAATCGGGCATGAAAGAGGATTTGAGATCTAGAGCAGATCAGCCACGATCTTAGTGAAGGGCAAGGCAGGATTGGGGTTTGAACGATTTGCTCCTGTTTCTAATGTACTCCCATTCTGTTATTGGAAAGTTAGTGGCTGTTATTTTCCTGGAAGGTCTCTTATTGAATATTGCAGTCAGCGAGACCAGAGGATTCTGTGAGCCATCTCTAGGTAAGGTTTGGGGACTGTATTAACAGTGAATCTTGGTCTACAACGTGAACAACAAATGGGGAACAAATTGCAGAGAGGGGTAGCTCTGTAAAGAGAGATGAGTGGCATCTTTCATATCCAGTCTGAGTTTTCAAATTCTAATTTGTAAATCTCCCAAACCCTGTGGGGAAGTCTTCAGGGACTGAATGGTCTTCCTTGTTGCTGTGTACCAGGTTATAGCAGTAAGTGGACATCAACTGCTCCTGTCTAGCAGATCTGAGGGGCTGAATGCAACACAGAGACATGGGACTGAGGAGCAGGAATGGGTCATTCGACACTTTGAGGCTTCTCCACCAGGCACTAAGATTGTGGTTGATCAGGTTGTGATCCCGAGCCCCACTTTCTTGTCTGTATCCCATTATTACTTCTCGACTAACTCAGCTCTGAGTAAATGTAAGCAAAGAGGAATGTCAAAATTCTGGGGAAAAGAATTCCCACTTGAAAGGTCCTTTTAGAATTTTTCTCATCCCTCTGAGAGAATCAGAGAATCATACAGCATGGAAACAGATCCTTTATTCCAGCTTAACTATGCCAACCAGTTATCCCAAAGTCATCTAGTCCCATTTGCCAACATTTTCTCCATATCCCTCTGAACCATTCCTATTTCTGAACCTATCCATGTGTATTTTAAATGTGTAATTGGACCCACTGTCAACATTTTCTCTGACAGCACTTTCCATACACGCATCACCTTCTGCATGAAAATGTAACTGCTAAGGTCCGTTCTAAATCTTTCCCCCAAACCTTCAACCTGTGCCGTTTAGTTTTGGATTCCCTATCCTGGGAAAATACATTGGTCATTCAGATTATCCATGCCCCTCAGGATTTGAAAAACCAATTTCGTGCCACCATTCACCCTCCGCCAATCCAGGGGAAGAGGCCTCAACCTGTTCATCCCCTTCATGAAGCTCAAACGCTCCAGTACTGGAAAATCCTTGGAAACCTTTTCTGCGCCCTCTCAACATGCTCCCATCAGGAGAGCCAACCGAATTGTGCACAGTATTCTTAAAGTGGCCTCACCAGTGTCCTGTCCAGGGTTAACATGCTACATTAACTCCTGTAATCAATGTTATAACCGTTTAAGGCAAGCGTGCCAAACGTGTTCTTCAAAACCCTGTCTGTCTGCGACTCCACTCTCTGTGGAACTGTGAGTCTGTACCCGTAGGTCTCTTTGTTCGGCAACATTCTCCAGTGCACGACATGGTTTAACTGACTAAAATGCAAAGCCTCACAATTATCTAAATTAAGCTCCATCTGCCAGTCCTTGGGACTTTGATGGGGCCAAGGGTGCCGCTGTACTCTGAGGTAATCTTCTTCACTGTCCGCTGCACCACTTTGTGGATGTTATCTCTAAACTAACTAACCATGCCTCTGGTATTCACATCCTAGTCATTTACATCTTTGATGAAAAGCAATGAGCTCAACACTGATTCTTTCAGCACTCCGCTGGCCTCAGTCTGGAAGACAATTCGTTACCTTCAAGACAATTTTGTATCATATGGTTAACTTTCCCTGGATTCCATGTGACCTAACCTGTTTTCGATGATGAACCATATTAAACGCCTTGCTGAAGCCAGTGTTAAAATGTATACCACAGTGCCTTCTTCAATCTTCTTTGTCACGTTCTCAAAATACTCAAACACATTAATGATACATGATCTCCATCGCACAAAGCATGTTGACGACCCCACACCACTCCTTGTCTTTCTAAATGCACGTAAAACCTATCCCTCAGCTACCCTGACAACAACCTACACTACATTGACGTTAGGGTCACTGAGTTGATAATTAATTGTGTTTTTGGATCACTGTTCCTTTTTCTAGTCCCACTCCTCCACTGGTCACAAAAAATTCAATTATAATTATGTTGGTGATATGGCCAATGATAAGTTCTCAGGGTGTCAGGATCAGCGTCAGGGTCAGTGTAAGGAACAAGTCAGACAGATTTCTTTAATCTGCTCCAACAACACGTTCACAACTAAAACAAAGTTACTCAAACTATGATGGAAAGAAGAATGAGTGGATATTGCAAATATGTACATTGGTATTTCTCTTTGAAAAATACTGAGGCATAAACACACACACACCTGTTTGATAACAAACTGGAAATGAAAATGTCTGCGAGGTTATCTTGAAAGCACTTTGTCCAAATATTACTGGAATTCATGACAAAAGGAAAATAAGAGTTTGGCCCAAATATTATCTTACTTGCAGAGTCAGAGAGTCTTACAGCATGAAGACAGGCCCTTTGGCCCAAACTGGTCCATGCTGACATAAATGTCCATCCACGCTAAGCCCATTTCTCTGCACTTGGCCCCTATGCTTATAAATCTTTCCTATCCATGCACTTGTCCAAATGCCTTTTAAATATTGTTAATGTAAATGCCTGAACGACTTCCACTTACAGCGCATTTCATATACGTACCACCTTCTGTGTAAAATTTGCCTCTCTTGGTCTCTTTTATTTTTTCCTCCACTAAACGCAAACTGATGCACTCCAGTCCTCGATTCCATAACTCTGGGAAAAACAAAGACTGAATTTATTCACTATATCCATGCCTGTCATGATTTTGTACAGATTTTTTTAAGAACCCCCCCCCCCCCCCCCCAACCACAACTCCCTCTTTCAATCTCCTTTGCTCTAAAGAAAAATGTCCTTCCTTGTCCTACCTCTGTCTGTAACCCAGGCTGTTGGGTCATATCAAAATCCTTGTAAATTTCGTCTGCAATCTTTCTAGTTTAATAAAATCCTTCTGACAGCAATGTGACCAAACGTGAACCCAACACTGCAAGTGCGGCCTCGTCCTGAAACGTGCAACGTACCTTCACAACTTTCATACTCAATGCCCTTACTGATGAAGGCCAGTGTGCCAAAAGCCTTCTTCGCTTCCCTGTTTCCCCGTGACTTTACTTTCAAAGAACCGTGCACGTGCACTCCAAGGTCCCTCTGTTCCACTACACCATTTAACCAAGAAATTCCTGCCTTGATTTGACTTTCCAAAATGCAAAACTCACACTTATCTATCTTAAACTACCTTTCCCTATTCCTCAGCCCACTTCCCCAGATAATCAAGGTCCTGCTGCAATTTCTGAAAACTTCCTTCATTGTCATCAGCAAATTATGTTTGGCTTACTGGTCTATAGTTCCCAGGTATTTATTTCCTTTCCTTCTTGAATAAGGGACCAGCATTCGCTACCCTCCAGTCTTCTCGGACCTCACCTGTAGCTGATGATGATGCAAAAATATCATCCAGGGTCCTCGTAGTTTTTTTTCTCTCGCCTTCTCCTGTGTTCTTTGATACATCTGGTTAGAACCAAGATTTTTACCCACCTTCCTTCATTCTAATTCATCCAACACCTCCTCTACTGTGATATGGACTCTCCCCAAGATATCACGACTACCTTCACTAAGTTCCCACACCAAGTCTTCAATTATTTCTCCACGTTAGACACAGAGGAGAAATATTCATTGAGAACCTTGAGAATTTCCTGTGGTTCCGCATATACATATCCACTTTGGTCCTTGAGGGGTCGAATTCTCACTGTGGTTATTTTCTTTTCTTTAATATACTTAAACAACCACTTTGGAGTCATCCTGATCTTCTTAGCCAAGGCTATCTCGTGCCACCTTTTCGTCTTCCTGAGACCCTTCTTCAGTAAACTCCTGTATCCCCGTATATCTCCAGGGATTCCTTTGATCCCATCTGCCTGGACCTGAGCCACATCTCTTCGATATCTCTTGTCTTCCAGGGTTCCCGCTTCATGCCGACCTTGCCCCACCACCACAGGAACGTATAAACCTTGAACTCCAGCCATCTCAATTTTAAAGGCTTCCCAGTTGCTGGAGGTCCTTTTGCCTGCAATCAAATTATTCCAATCAACACCTGCAAGTTCCTGTCTAATTCCATCAACATTGACCTTGCCCCAAGTTAGAACTTGCACTGTGTACCGGTTTGTCTGTCTCCATAACTATTTAAAGATTAATAGAACCATGGTCACTGGTCTCAAAGTGCTCCCCCACTGTCACCTCCATCACCCGTCCCACTCTCTTTCCCAAGAGTCGGTCGAGTTTGCCCATTCCCGAACAGGACCTTCTTTATACTGCATGAGGAAAGTTTCCTCAACACACTTAATACATTCACCCCATTTAAACCCTTATTTCTATGTCAGTCCCAGTCTATGTTCACAAAATTAAAATGCCCTACTATGACAATCCTATTGCCCTACAAGTCTCCCCAATCTCTCTGCATATTTTTGTTCCTCTCACTCCCATTGACTATTTGGGGGTCGATAGTACAACCCCAAAAATGTCACCATCCCCTTCTAATTTCGTAGCTCCGCCCATAAAGCCACACTGATGATCGTCCAGCAATTTTATCTCTGATCCCTCCCTTGTACCACTAGCAATCCTCCCTGCTAGGATACTGCCCCCTCACTTCCAGTTCAGGTATACCCGTCCCCCCTGAACAGGTCACATCTGCCCCACGAAAGATCCGAACGATCTAAAAGTCTATATCCCTCCCATGCACCAATCCTTTCGCCACGCATTCATCTGCCATAACGTCCTGTTCTTACCCTCACTAGCACATAGCACTGGACGTAAAACGGATATTACCACTGTCATCGTCCTGGCTTTTATCCTTTTTCCGAGCTCACTATAATCACTCTGCAGGACCTCTTCACTATTTCTACCTCCGTCATTTTGTAACAACGTGCGCAATGACTTCTGGCTGCTCCCCCACCCCGGTGAGAACGTTCTGCAGCCACTCTCAGACATCCTGGAACCTGGCATGTGGGAGGCAACATACCATCCTGGAGTCCCATTTGCAGTCACAGAATTTCCTGTCTGTTCCCTTCGCTATTGAGTCTGACTAATTGCTTCTGAAGTTATTCTGCTCGCACAACCTTCTGATAATGGGATTTCTTCCTGAAGCAGTTGGATTTGGCTGAATTCCCTTTGCTCCAAGCAGTGGGGAGATTCCAATGAATCCTCATCATGAATCCTCCATGGTGATAAAACCGACGGGCTTTTTTGTTTAGCTCGCACACATTGCTGTGATGAGGGACGGAAAAGAGAAAGGGAGGAGCAGACTGTTCCTTCTCAGATAGGTTACATTTTTCCATCCTAAGTTGAATCAATAATGTTAGCAGAACTCAGACTGGACTATGTGTGCTCTCCTTGAACGTTGTCTGAACATTATGACTCCATCACATTCCGTGCTCCATGCAGCTGCATCATTGCTCCTGTCGTACACAGAATTATTTCATTAACAAATAATGATCTTTTTTTTATATTTGAAGATGCGTTTATATGTACCTGCGTAATATAAAAATAAAATGTTTAATGTATTCACAATATCTGCATTAAAATGAATGTGTCTTATCTTAAACAAGTACAGAAATTTCTGGAAAAGCTCAGCAGGTCTGGCAGCATGTATGAAGAGAAATGAGAGTTAACGTTTCTGGTCCAGTGACCTTGCTTCAGAAACCGTCTTATTCTTAAATTACTTCCCCAGTTTTCTTTTCTCCCACACAAGCGAAAATATCCATCAGGTGTTTACCAGCTACTCTCTCCTCATGATCGTATATGGTCAATAAGAACATCTCTCATTCTCAGGCATAAACTGTTAGTCCTTCATCACATATTGCGTTCATCACTAGGCCGAGTAAAGAGAAACATCTTTGAAAAATTTGAAAACCGTTTAGCTTTTTTTCCATTTGGTGTGTCATAACTTCAAACAATACATCAGATGTGGTCTCAGCAATGTCCTTTGCTGATACACGAAAACATCGCTAAATTCAAACCCGACGACCTTGCATGAAACAGCATCATTCCGTTTCCCTTCCAAATCATTTGCTGCATCTTCACAGGAACTTGATGTGTTTCATGTGCTAATACACACAAATCCCTCTGCGCCACCGAGTTCTGCATTTTCCCTCCATTTAAATTATTTACTGCTATTTTGCCATTCTCCCAAAACACAAAGTTCCAGTCACCCACATTGTACTGATTGTTATTTTGTTGCAAGTTTACTCGCTGCCCTCCCCTTCTGTATCCCATTGCAGACGCTCTGCCTCCACTTGACATCTTATTGAATGTTTATCCTGATGTAAGAGCAAACTGAGCTCCAATATATTCAGCCTCTTCATCCAAGGCATTAAACTAGATTGTATACTGTTGATAAACTCATATTGATCCTTGAAGAATTCTACTAGTTACAGATTTCCAACCAGAAAACAAGTAATTATCTCACATCTGTATTTCAGGCTAGCTAACCAGGGCTCCCTTGTTCCTTTGTAACTGTCCAGAAAGGTTGTATGGCCTTCTGCTGTGCGGTATAATTTAGTCAATGTGTTGAATGACTATATTATTTTCCTGTGTAACTCCATAGATGACAGAATTGCCTCCTGCTGTCTCATTTTAACAATTCTGACTGGCTGAAAGGGGTCTTCCTCTCTCTCTCTGTGTAACAGCCTCGAGATGTGAACTGGGAGGGCCACACGTGGGATAGGAGCAGCGGTAGACCATTCGCCCCTCCAGCCTGCTGCACAATTTAGAAGCATCATGGCCGGTCTGACTGCAGGTGACCACACCCTTCCTGTCTGTTCCCATTACATATTGACTCTTCTGTCCATCAAAGATCACTTAAGGTCAGCCCTGAACATCTTCAATGACCCAGTCTTCACATTTCACTGGGGATGACCGCGCCATAGGTCGCACAGTCTGAAGGAGAAAGGAACGTTATCTCAATGTTAATGGGAGACCGTTTAATTTGAAAGTGTGTTAACCTCACAGAAAGTTACCTCCTCTTTTCAGAAATAAGGGCAAAACCAATCGGAACAGTCATAGACCATTCAGCCCACAGTCCCATTGACTGCTAAAGTATTTATCAAAGTCAGCCTCCATTGCACCCTTGGGAAAATATTCCTGCCATCTTTCGGCCATACAGCTTAGGAAATTGAAGTATGGTCATTTCACCCATCAACTCTACTTTCTAGTTTAATCTATCTCTGAATTAAAGGCATGGCTTTAGCTGTGTCGCCATATGTGTGTGTGTGTGTGTGTGTGTGTGTGTGTGTGTGTGTGTGTGTGTGTGTGTGTGTGTGTGTGTGTGTGTGTGTGTGTGTGTGTGTGTACATTTGTTTAATGCTGAAAATGTGTTGCAGGTCAGGCAGCATCCAAGGAACAGGAGAATCGACGTTTCGGGCATAAGCCCTTCTTCAGGAATATAGTCATTCCTGGAGAAGGGCTTATGCCTGAAACGTCGATTCTCCTGTTCCTTGGATGCTGCCTGACCTGCTGCGCTTTTACAGCATTAAACAAATGTACACACACACACACACACACACACACACACACACACACACACACACACACACACACACACACACACACACACATATGGCGACACAGCTAAAGCCATGCCTTTAATTCAGAGATAGATTAAACTAGAAAGTAGAGTTGATGGGTGAAATGACCATACTTCAATTTCCTAAGCTGCCTTTTACAGCTACACATTTTCAGCTCTGATCTCCAGCATCTGCAGTCCTCACTTTCTACATCCGTTTAATGGCAGGAGACAGGGTGGTAGTGGAGGGTGGTGTGTGTGTGTTTCTCTGTATATCTGTTTAACGGCAGGAGACACAGAATGATAATCTGTGGATACATCACATGAAGGAAATTGGTGACATTGAAATGAAGCCATCATCATTAATCAAGGAAAACCCAGCTGCTTGTCTCATGTCCTTTCGAGAAGCCAACAGGACATTCTTCCCTGGTCAGACCTCTATGTGACTGCAAACGCACAGCAAAGTGTTTTACTATTTACTGTCCCGTAGCACAGCTGAACCAGCCACTCAGTACAAGATCGGAATAACATGTTGGCCTGACCAAGGCTGCACCCATCTCGTGAGGGAAGAACAAAAGGAAAGGTAGGTCCCTTCCTCTGTCTTTTTTCCTGTATGCCTTCAGCTCATTCCCATTCAGGTAGATGACCATTCCCCATTTTAAGTGCATTCTTTCTTCGTCTCTCCCAAAGCCTGATATTCACCTCTGGTGCTGCCTTTATTGATGATGACATACAGATGTAAGGAATTTCTTAATTCCACATCATTCACAGTGCATTTAGAAGGAATGAGTTTTTTTTATGGCACAGGAAAGAAACGGAGATGTGTAAGTGTGGAAAAATAATTATTGTGATCAACCTTGAGAGTGTTGAAGCACACTGTGGGACATTGCAGACTGATTTTCTCTCCTTTATAAGGAATGATCACCTTGCCACAGAGAGAGTGCAATGGAGTTTCACCAGACTATTCCCCGGGAAGGTGGTACCATGAGGAGTGAGGGGAGATTAATCTTTAGTGCTGTGAGAGAATGAGAATGAGAGGTGATTGCATTGAAACTGGAGGGGGAGGGACAGTCACTCACGATGTACTAAACAAACACTGATACGGTGATAAATTCCATGGCTTCTTTACTACTCAGGTAATTCAGTCTTCGAATAAACTCTCCTCACGTTAATACCGTACAGTTATTATGTGATCCTGCACTGAACGTCACATGAGCCATATTCCCGACAGCAGCCACAATACCTTCATTCGAAAACAGTTGCCTATTCCCACCAGCTTCTGACGTCGTCTCGGAGATGGAAGATGCCTCCTTGAGACAAGACTCAAAACTTTTCGCTTCCTTCCTCACTGCCAGCAAACCACATTAAAGTATCATGTGCACCACAGGCAAAGGAGCCACGAGCAACATCGTGAAGCCATCTTTGAGTGTAGTCTCTGCTGCATTGGTTTGTCATATTGGCGCATCAATGACAGCCTCCTAGTCCTGGATAAGTGTGTCAAAGGGTTGAATGGCCTCCACCTGGTCCCATGGAGCAGGTTCAAGCGTCTAATTGAGCTCTCTCCCTGTTCCTGCTTACCATAGCCCTCCTCGTACTGTGCAACATGCGGAGGATTTAATGGGCTTTCCCTCTTCTTGTTCAGTAGTTTCGATATGATGAACAAATTCTAGATATCGATGTGCAACAAGCTTGAGGTGCTGAATAAGCTCCTCTTTTAACTGTGGAAATGTGCAGTATCTGGCCACCAACCAGAAACATCTTCCTTTGTCCTCTGAAAGACCCCAAACAGTGGGGAGGTTACACCTGATCCCCATTATGCTAAAATAATTACGTGGTCCCGATGACATCCTCAGTCAAAATTCACCATTCACTCTTTCCTGAGCCCCTGCGTTTGCAATCGGTGATGGTGTATGCGGAGGGAGTGATTTCCTCTCACAGAGGGAAATCAATGTCAGGAATTATCTGGGCTAGAGTGTTAGGGGACCCGCATCACTGAAAGTATTTAAAGAGGACGTAGATAAGAGTTTTGACCTGACAGAGAGCTGACGGGCTTGAATAATGGGGCATTATAGAAGAATTAATGGGACTCAGCAAGATTGCGGTAATTCTGCCAAACTGCTTGCCTAACAGACAGGGCAAAGTGGTGTTTTTCTGCCATCCCTAGCCAATTTATGTGGTGGAATTAGTAGTTTAAAACCTTACACATCACATATGTGTTAATATTTGGGAGTGGGAAGGATACCAAAGGGAAAAGGAGCAGGCAAACAGCATTACGGAGGGCCCTTTGCTGCAGCACCAGGCATTCCAGAGACTGCAGCAGCAGCCTCTCCTCAACCACTCCCCACCCCATCCGCCTTCCACCCCCAGGACCTAACGGACTCACAGGAATTGGCTGAGACGTTGGAGAGAGTTACCTTGAAAGTTGGGGCTGCGATTGAAGACATCCTTGGGGAGATGCGTGCCCAGGTCCAACCCATCGCATCCATGCTGCAGAAGATCCAGTGCCTCGGGGAGAGGCTGGAGGAGGTGGAGAGTCCGACTAAGGCCTCGAAAGTTGCGATGGAGTCCTCGTCCAGTTGGTTCCAGGTGCTGGAGCAAGAAGTGCAGGCCTTGCGAGACCATATCAATGACCTCGAAAATAGAGGTCAGAGTATAAATCACAAATTGCCAGGCCCCTGGAAGGTGAGCAGCCAGTCAGGTACATTGGAAGCTGGGTGTCAATCTTTTTGGGCCTTCACGTCGAGTCTAGCAGGCTTCAGATTGAAAGGGCTTATTAGGTTGCAGTGCACAGGGCAGGGCCAGTGCAGCACCCCTGCTTGGTCCTAGTGCACTTCTATTCATATGAACACAAGCAATAAGTCATAGAAGTTTCCAGATCCGTAGGAAAACATCCGCAGGCGCTGCTCTACAAGGGATCAAAAATCATGTTTTACTAGGATTTCTCTGCAGCTGTTATTCAAAAGAGGAAATCCTTCAATGAAGTTAAAAAGAGGCTGAGGAACATGTGCATCCAATACTCCATGAGATACCCCGCAGTACTTCGTTTCAGCCACGAGGAGTCAGTTTATACATTTGACTCAGCGGGTAAGGCTAAAAACTTTGTGGACACTTTAAAAAAGACGGATTGGCCTGAAAAATACGGTTAATGTTTGCTCTCTTTTCTTTCTTTCCCCATGTTTTTCCTTCCTTTCTTTATTCCTTTCTTTCTCCCTAATAATTTCCTTTTTGGAAAGGTGGTAAATGACTTTGGAATAAGTTGTTACTTTTTTTTTTAATCACGAGATTTTCTGATGGGAAATTTTGTGGATGTTCTTTGTTGTCTCTCCCCCTTTTTTGTTGTTCTACTTCTCTTTTAGTCACAAGTACGGGTGACGTGAAGCCAGGGACGGGTGGATTGTTCAACCTTGCTTTGTGTTTTTTTTTCTGTTGATTGAAGGATCGTCTCCTTGTATTTTTTTTTCTGGACTAAGGCTGGAGCACAGTCCGGGTTTGAAGGAACTGTGAAGAAGGGGATGTGAAGGGTGAGTGCCCTCTATGGGCAGGGGGAAGAGTCTTCCATTCAAGGTTTTATAGTTGGCTTTCTTTGTAGTTTGTTTGGTAGCAATAGTTGTTCATAGTTATGCTAGAGTAGTTTTTGTATATATAGTTTTTCAATTCTATGAATCTTTCTTTACTTATGCTCGGTGCTTTGTAAGCAGGGTTCTCCCTCCGAGGGGTTCAAGGTTGTCTGAAAGGGGATATGGATAAGTGTTTATTAAATGGTGCACTTGGAGCATTACGGGAAGTCATTCGCCTGTTAAAAGGCAAAAAAGTGCTTTCTAGCCTTAAGAGGAAAAGGGTTGATATCATTTTGTTGCAGGAAATCCATCTTGATGTTGGGAACATCTAAAATTACAACGGGGGGTCATGACCGGATATTCTTTTCATCCTTTATTAATAAAAGTAGGGGAGTGGCCGTACTTATCTATAAAACTCTTCCGTTCACATTATTCGAGCAGGTGAAAGATGAGCAGGGACGGTTTGTGATACTTAAAGCCCTGATACATGGGAAGGAATGTGGCATTTTACACGTCTACTGCCCTCCAGTGCTTCCCCTCAAAATTTTGATTAGTGCTTTCTCTAATTTGATTGTTTTTGGAACACGGCACATTATTATGGGGGGATTTTAAATGTCTTTTGGATCGACAGTGGACAGGATGCCTTGTGGGCCCCCAAAGATTTCTTCAACTGCCAAGCAGGCAGTTTACTTCTGCGAGAAGTTGGGGCTGGTGGATATTTGGAGATGATTTAACCCTACCGGCAGTGACTTCACCTTTTTCGCAAACCCACATAAATGTCACATGAAGATTACCCTCTTTCTGGCTGCCTCGGCTCTTCTGGATTCGATTATGGGTTGTAAAATTGGGAATATATCTCTCATCACGCGGCAGTATATTTGGAGGTTAAGGCCAAGAGTGAAGGGTTAGATTTGCAGCAGTGGCATTTGGGTCCCTTTCTCCTTAAGAATTCAAAATTTGAGCAATGCCTTTTGAAGGAGTTTCAGGAATTCTTGACTATCCACTCAGGCATGGCAAGTCGTCCGTACACGCTATGGGAGACTGCTAAGGCCTTTGCTAGTGGATTAGACATTTCCTGTTTGGCCAGCCAGAAATGACAGAAGGAGGAACAGCAGCGTCTACTTCAGACACAATTGAAAGCTGCGAAGATGGCCCATTTTGCATGGCTTTTGGTCACTAACCTACAGCAGATCATGGCCCTTCGGGCTGCCTTGAATTCAATACTGACACAAAACGCAAAGAAAGAACTTTATTTTCCTAGACAAAGAATGTTAGAATATGGGGATAGGCCAGGGAAGTATTTAGCATATCTGACTCGGAAAAAGCGTGCTCTCCAATCCATTACTGCAATCAGAGACAGCGCCGGGGTCCTTACATACGATGCTCAAAAGATTAATGGGGCTTTACAGAGATTTTACTTTGAATTATATCGGTCTGACGGTTGTGAAGACAGGAGGGCTAAAATGGAAACCTTTTTTAAGAAGCTTGTTATCCCACGGGTAACCTTGGAACAGGCCGCTCTCCTTAATGGCCCCTTGACAGTTCAGGAAATACAGGTCGTAGCAAGGCAACTTCAAAATGGGAAAGTGCCTGGCACTGATGGTCTTCCGGCTGAGTATGATAAAAAGTTTACAGGGATTCTGTCAGAGCGGATGTTGGAGATGAACACTCACTCGTATACGCATGAATGCTTACCACATGTTTGAGAGAAGCTAATAATTCCTTAATTCTTAAGAAGGGGAAAGGTTCCTGAGGATTGTGCCTCATACAGGCCCATCTCCCTATTAAATTCAGATTTCACGATTCTGCCCAAGATCCTGGCGCTGAGATTGGAAAGGGTGTTGTCCCATATTATTAAAGAGGATCAGACAGGCTTTATAAGGGGCCAGAGGTCCTCTAATAATATTAGAAGTTTGCTGAATGTGGTCCAAGTTGGTCAGCAACGATCGATTCAGGGGTTGGTGATTTCCTTAGATGCAGAGAAAGCATTTGATGGGGTGGAATGACCATATCTTTTTTATGTCTTAGAACAGTGTGGGTTGAATGAAGTCTTTGTTAGGTGGGTGGCGGTTTTATATCGCCAACTACTGGCCGTGCTCATCACCAACAGGTGAAGTCTGGGAATTTAATGATTGGTCGGGGTAGTCGGCAAGCCTGCCCCCTCTCACTGTTGTTGTTTACGTTGGTGATAGAGCCGCTGGCAGAGGCCATTGGTCAGAATGTCCACATAACTGCTCCGGAAGTGGGATCGAGGGCACACAAGATTACACTGTATGTGGATGATGTCCTTTTGTTTTTATTGAACCCGATGACCTCCGTACCCCATTTTACACAATGAATCAGCTGATTTGGGGCTATTTCAGGATATAAGCTTAACTTTGCAAAATCGGAGGCTATGCCTTTGGGGAAACGTAAGGATGTGTCAGAAGTTGAAGGTGGCCCTAACTTCCCTTTTAAGTGGTCACAGGCAGGGTTCCAGTACCTACTCATTTTTATTACCCCCAAGTTTGGTCTGTTATTCCGGACTAACTTTGCTCAATTACTCGACAATATTAGGTGAGATCTCCAGAGATGGGAGGCTCTTCCAATTTCAAAGCAGGGCTGATTATCTTTCATTACGATGAATGTTCTTCCTCGTTGGCTTTATCCCATGCGTATGCTCCCTATACTTTTTCGCAGGTCAACGCTGTGGAAGCTTCTGGGGTGGTTTGGTTCCTTTGTCTGGCATCGTGGGCGGTCCCTCATCAAACTTACTAAATTGCAGTTGCCTCAAGGAGGGGAGGAGTTGATTTCCCAGATGTCAGAAGGTATCAATGAAGTTCCCTGCTGTCCTTCATCTGCAAATGGGTAGGTAACGATTCAAACTCAGTATGGCTGGATATTCAGGCCTCCAAAGCAAAATGCCCTCTTATTAACCTGTTGTTCATGGATAAGATGAGCACAGTTATGGACCATTGCCGGAACCCCATTGTCATTATTACAGTCAGGGCTTGGAGGGCGATGCGTCAGATTGAGGGTTGTTTATCCAAGACTTCCCCATTAACACCTATACTTGGCATGCCAGGTTTCCGACCAGAGACGATGGACTCAGGGTTCAAACTATGGGTAGCGAGAGGAGTATCTAGTTTTGGAGACTTGTTTGAGGGGGAGGTTATGATGTCTGTTGAGTAATTGAGCTGCAAATAACGGTTGCCCAGTACAGAATTTTTACGTTTTATTTTCAGGTTAGGGATTTCATCCAGACGAAGACTACACTTCTCACTAAGCCTTATAAGCCCGATGCAGAGACGTTGTTGCTACGTTCCACAAGCACCCTTTCGGTTAGTGCCCTCTATCACCTGCTGGGTGGCAAGGCCTGGCAGGATATTAACAGTTTATGTGAGCTCTGGGGGCAAGAGCTAGGAGTGGAGATCTCTTCTGAAACATGGGAGAACATATGGGAGAATAGTTAAAAGATCTCTATATGTAATAGGACATGCGCTACACAGTTAAAAGTTCTGCACATTGGCGCATCTAGCACCAGACCATCTGGCAAAGTTTTTAAAAAGGGGCATCTTCAGTGTGTCCCAAATGTAAAATAAGTGTAGGTACACTTACCCATTGCTTCTGGTCATGGTACAGGCTCCGTGTTCACTGGAGAGCAGTGGCGGGAGAGATAGGGAGGGAATTGAGGACTGAAGTCAAAGTAGACCCGATATCTCTCCTCTTAGGTCCACCGAATTTGTCAGCTTGAGACGGGCATGAGAATAAACTATTTAATATTCTTGCACAGAGTGCACGGAATAAAGTTCCGATGAATTGGGTGTCTGAGAACCCGCGGGGCTTGCTGGGATGGCAGAAATAAATTATGGAGGACATTCCCTTGGACATTTTTACAAACATGGTGCACCACGCAACAGATATTTTTTATAAATCATGGCAGCCCTACTTGAGTTACATGGAAACAGATTTGTCGGTTGTCTTAACTAGAGCGTTTGTTTAACCAGGATGGTTAGATTTGTCAAGCACTGGGCCCTGAAGGGGGGATCTCCTGTGTTAATACGGGGGGTATATATACAATGCTCCTGTTCAGCTTTGCCATAGGGTCAGTTAGAATCGAAACGTCAGCTCTTTTCACTCCTAACAGATGCTGGCAGACCTGCTGAGATTTTGCATCATTTTCTCTTTTGGTTTCATTTCAGCATCCGCAGTAATTTGCTTTTATTTTTTTGCTCCTGTTCTTCTCTTTGGGAGCTTTGCGCCGGGCATAGCTGTTTTATATTTTGTGGGTTTTTTTGTTTTCTCTTTTTGTTTTTCTTTCTTTTTTTGGTGTTGCTTTGCACAGTGATAGGGTTTGTTTTGTATTAGAGAGTAGGTTATAGTTAGGAGACAGCAGTTGTATGGTAACTTGTGTTTTTTTTTACTTTTTAACATACCGATATTTGATATTGATTGTATTTTTCAATAAATTTATCTGTTTGTAAAGTTTAAAAAATTGCTAATAAATATATTTACAAAAAAAGAAAGATCTTGCCGGAGTTATGCTGGATTTTGGAAAGATTAGAATATGTCACGTGCCAGTGAGATTAGGAATAGGAAAGTAGGACAGAAAAAAAAACCTGGCCAAAGAGCTGGTAGGGGAGGCAGCACATCCGACATGTGGATCATTGGGATTCCAGCGTCGGTAGGGCCTACACAACAAGGATGGGATGGACCTGAACTGGCTGCAGTCTCCGATATGTGGAATTCGCGAGTCGAGAAGGAGAAGTAGGCTTATGTTAGGACAAAATGTGAAAAATCAGTTAGGGCGCTTGAGGGTTACAAGGAAGTCAGGAAAGACCTAAAAAGAGAGCTCAGATGAACCAGGAGGAGACATGAGAAGTTGTTGGTGGATAGGAACAGAGTTTAACCTAAGGCTTTCCACAGGTATGTCAGGAATAAAAGAATGACGAGAATTAAATTATGGCCAATCAAGGATAATAGTGGGAAGTTGTGTGTGGAGTCAGAGGAGATAGCGGAAGCACTAAATTAATATTTTTTGACAGTGTTCACTATAGAAAATGAAAATGTTGGCAAGGAAGATACAAAGATACTTGCATCAAGATTAGAAGAGATTGAGGTTCACATGGATGAGGTATTAGATACACTGCAGAGTGTGAAAATAGACAAGTCCCCTGGGCCTGATGGGATCTACCCTAGGATCCTCTGGGAAGCAGGGAAGAGATTGCTAAGACTTTGGCATTAATCTTCAAATCATTATTGTCTACAGGAATAGTGCCTGAGGGCTAGAGGATAGCAAATGTGGTTCCCTTGTTCAAAAAGGATAGTAGAGGCAACCCTGGTAATTACAGACCAGTGAATCTCACTTCAGTTGTTGGTAAAGTGTTGGAAAAGGTTACAAGAGATAGGATTTATAACCATCTAGAAAAGAATAATCTCATCAGGGACAGTCAGCAAGGTTATGTGAAGGGTAGGTCGTGCCTGGCGGATCTTATTGAGGTTTTTGACAAAGTGACCAAAAGGTAGATGAGAGCAAACCGGTTGATGTGGTGTATGTGGATTTCAGCAAGGCGTTCGATAAGGTTCCCCACAGTAGGCTATGATACAAAATGCGGAGGAATGGGAATGTGGGAGACATTACAGTTTGGATCAGTAATTGGCTTACTGATAGAAAGCAGAGGGTTGTAGTTGATGGAACATGTTCATCTTGGTGCCCAGTTACTAGCGGCATACTGCAAGGGTTGGTGTTGGGTCCACTGCTGTTCGTCATTTAGGGCTTAAAAGGATGCGTTAGTAAATTTGCGGACAACACTAAGGTCGGAGGAGTTGTGGATAGTGACAGAGGATGTAGTAGGTTGCGGAGAAGCAGAGATAGGATGCAGAGCTGGGCTGAGAGCTGGAAAATGGAGTTTAATATGAACAAGTGTGAGATGATACACTTTGGCTGGAATAATCGGAATGTGAAGTACTGGGCAAATGGAAGGATTCTTGGGAGTGCAGATGAGCAGAGAGATCTCGGTGTCCATGTGCACAGTCGCTGAAAGTTGCCACCCAGATTGACAAGGTTTTTAAGAAGGCATACAGTGTTTTGGCCTTTATTATTAGAAGGATTGAGTTCCGGAACCAGGAGGTTATGCTGCAGCTGTACAAAGCTCTGGTACGGCTACACTTGGCGTACTGTGTACAGTTCTGGTCACCACATTATAGGAAGGATGTGGGAGCTTTGGAAAGGGTGTAGGGGAGATCTACTAGGATGTTGCCTGGTATAGAAGGAGTGTCTTACGAGGAAAGGCTGAGGGCCTTGTGGCTGTTATCGTTAAAGAGAAGAAGGTTAAGAGGTGACTTAATAGAGACATACAAGATAATCAGAGGGTTAGATAGGGTGAACAGGGAGAGCCTTTTTCCAAGCGTGGGGACTGCAAACAGGAGGGAAAACAAATTTAAAGTGAGGGGAGATAGGTATAAAACAGATGCCAGAGGTAGTTTCTTTACTCAGAGAGTAGCGAAGGTATGAAATGCTTTGCCTGCATCTGTGGTAGATTCGCCAAGTTTAAGTGAATTTAAGTTGTCATTGAACAGGCAGATGGACGTACATGGAATAGTGTAGGTGGGATGGGCGTCAGATTAGTATGACAGGACCGCGCAACGTCGAGGCCCGAAGTGCCTGGACTGCGCTGTAATGTTCTATGTTATATGTTCTATGATCGGATATACACAAGAAGGATGGATGGACCTGAACTGGCAGCAATGTCCGATATTTGGATCATTGCGATTCCCGGATCGGTAGGATATACACAAGAAGGATGGGATGGGCCTGAACTGGCAGTAATCTCCGATATGGGGATCATTGGGATTCCCAGGTCAGTACGACCGACACAAGAAGGGTGGAATGGACCTGAACTGGCAGCAATCTCCTGGCAGGCAGGTTTGCTATTGTAACTCAGGAGAGTTTTCACTTGTGTGATCAGGGGCGGGGGAGGGGGCGGTGCGGGAGTGGGAGGCAGAGCGGTAGGTCCACAATACAGTGACAAAGGAGAAATTGGAGACTAAAACCAGTGCAGCTAAGACCAACAATACAGAAGCAGAGAGCATTGAACAAAATGGCTACCTGAAGTGTGATTAGTTTCATGTGAGGAACCTGGCAGGTCGGAACTTGGAGCTTTGGTGAGTACATATAACGACAATGTACATATCACAGAGACTTCCTGATAGATGGAGAAGAGAGCAATCAATCCAGTGGGTCCAGAAAAAGTTGCTGAATATGCAGTGAGTGGCAGGAGACAGCTGTTAAAAGTGAAATAATTATCCAGCACTCTGTCAAAATTGGACCATGTGTAATGCAATGTACAGATTGAAGTGACAAAGGAGGAGAGTGGAATTGCCTATTTACAATATTTTCTGGCAGTCTTTCGTAATCACCGGAAAATAGCAGCAGAGGATTTACCTCAGGGAAACTCAAACCAAATATCAGGTAGTATCTGATGTGTTTGGCTGAGGTGTATTTATTTCAATGCAAGGATTATTATGGGTAAACAAATGAATTTAGAACGTGAATCTGTACATGGGAATACGATGTTGTAAATATAATAGGGACTTGGTTGAGAAAGGGACAGGACAGGCTGCTCAACATTCCAGGGTTTTGATGTTTTAGATGAGATAGAGGGGAAGGTAAACAAAAGGGGGAGGAGTTGCATTACTAATTAGGGAGAATGTTACATCTGCACTTAGAGATGGAGTACTGGAGGGCTTATCTACTGAGTCAACATGAATAGAGCTCAAAAATAAGATGGATGCAAGAACTGTACTAGGATTATACTGTACTCCCTGCAACAGCCACCGAGGGATTGAGGAGCAAATATGTATGCCGATTATGGAAAAGTGTATTAAAACAAGAGTTGTATATCTTTCCACGCCTCAGGCTCTCTGCCTTTATTCCTGATGAACGGCTTTTGCTCGAAATTTCGATTTCGCTGCTCCTTGGATGCTGCCAGAACTGCTGTGCTCTTCCAACACCACTAATCCAGAATCTGGTTTCCAGCATTTGCAGTCATTGTTTTTACCATAGTGAGTGACTTTAACATCCCCAATATTGACTGGGAGTCCCTTAGAGAAAGAGGCTTAGATGATGTAGAATTTATTAAGTGCATCCAAGAAAGTTATTTGCAGCGGTATGTGGATAGTCCAACTACAGGAAATATCATACTGGACCTCGTATTAGAATATGTGTCTGTCCAGGTGATTGGCTATTCATAGAAGATCATTTCGGAAACAGTGATCACGACGCCCTCAGGTTTGAGATAGCTATGAACATGGACTAAGTCAGGATCTTGTGGAAGTTAATAAATTGGCAGAAGGCAAATTACACCAGCATCAGTCAGAAGCGAGGGGATATTAATTGGGAGGAGCTGCTATCAGGCACATCCACATTTTTCATGGTGGGACTGTTTATTAACTTGTAATATCGTCTGGTGAATGTCCTCCCAAATGTTCGAATTTTAATCTATTTTGTTTGAACAGATATTTCGAGGACACTACATGTCAGAAAACAGGAAGAGATAATGGATGATTGTGTACTGTGTCCTTCGCACCACCAGCTTGTTCTCCAGGCACTGAAAGTCTTTATTGTGGGTCAGGGAACCTCAGAATTAATATGGCACAGACTGAGGCAATTCAGCCCATCGTACATCCACAAGCTCTCCCATTGTACTATCTGAAAGCAGATCGAGTTATTTGAGACAGACTGAGGGAGTGGGAAAATGAAACAAAAAGCAAGAATGGGAAGGGAGATCAATAGAGTGGATAGAAAATGGAGCGACAGACTGAGTGAGAGGAACGGGTGTTAGATGAGAGTGAAGCTGGATAGATCAGGATGCAGCATGAGAAAAATAGACAGAAGATGGAAATTTTATTTAATAACTCCGCTGGACTGCAAGCCCTTTTTTCTGGTGCCATACCGTGAGGGCGCTGTGCTGATACTGGCTGTCTTCCCAGATCATTTATCTCCAATAACATCACAGAGCTGGGTTGCTGACAGTTAAACATAGTCCAATAGACCATTTGATTAGTTCCAAGGAGAAGGTGGATTAACTTAAATAGACTGGGCGAACAGTATCAGGAACTGAAAAGCCCCCGAGATACTGTGAGTGGGACTGGACCAGAGAATCTCAGTGAAGGAGGTCACTGATAGAGAGGAAATCAGCTTCTCAGATGTGGGCCGAATAATGATTTATTAAGGTTTGCACAACACTTCCATGGTTTTGTAATTCACATTTCAATTAGATAGCTCAAGGTCATGACTATATTTTAGCAATCTTATCTGTTTGTATTTTACATATTTTGGAATGTACAAAAAGTTATGTTGTCCCCATATTTTGTGTTGAATATGCATATTGTTTTACTGGGGAAGTAGGGACCTGTTCTGAGGGTTGGTCTTTATCTGCACAACGCTGGGACCAGAGTCCTAACAAGTCACATAACTAAGGTTGCGAGCAGATCCTTGAACAATTTTTTTAGGTTTGGGGTGGAGTTTCAGTTATAGAGGAAATTAGAAAATTGGAATGAAAAGAGGAGGTAAGAGTGCAGAACTCAGGAGAGGTGTTTAAAATCCTCCAGCACAGGCCCAAATAGGACAGAGTGTACTGAAAGTGTAAACAATCACACTGGACAGACAAATGACACTGAGAGGAGGGACGATTAATATAGGACTGAGAGTGTTATGTCTGTCTGCATGCCGTTCAGGAATAAAGTAAATGAGCTTATGGCGCAGATTGAAATTGGCAGAGACGTGGCTGCAAGGGAATCAGGATTGACAGCTGAATATTTCATCCTTTAAAAAAGATAGATGGGGGGAGCGGTTGACTTATTAGTAAGAATGAGAATAAATCAATCGTAAGAATTCTGATCTTCTTGCTATTGGAATGATGTTGTGAAACTTGAAAGGATTAGAAAAGATTTCCAAAGATGTTACCAGATTGGACTATTTGAGCGACAGGGAGAAGGTGAATAGGCTGGGGTTGTTTTCCCTGGTGCGTTAGAGGCTGAGGGATGACGTTAGAGCGGTTTAGAAAATCACAAGGGGCAGGCATGGGATAAAGAGACAAAGTCTCTTCCCTGGGGCGGGAGAGAACTAGATTGCATAGGTTTAGGTTGAAAAAGCGAAGATTTAAAAGGGACCAAAGGAGCAAGTTTTTTCATGAACAGAGTGGTGTATGTATAGAAACAACTGTGGGAGGAAGTTTTGGACACTGGTCCCATACCAACATTCAAAAGGCATATGGATGGGTATGTAAATAACAGAGGTACGAAGGATATAGGACAAGTGCTGGCAAATGGGATTAGATTAGGTTGGGATATCTGCTCGGCATGGACGAGTTGGACCGAAGGATCTGTTTCTATGCTACACATCTCTCTGACTGTATAACATAAAGTTGGGTCAGATGGCACAAAATCAGTGTGGGTAGAATTCAGTATCCCTAAAGGTTGAAAAAAGAAACATAGTTGGTGTCATCTTCAGGATTCTAATACACAACAGGAGATAGAAATGATACGCAGAAAAGGCAAAGTACAGTAGGCATGGGAGATTCCATTACACGGGGGGTCTGGGAACATCAGCTTGGCAGTGGTTCACAAAAAATATCATTTGTGGAATACCTTCGATCGGGCTTTTTGGAGCAGCTTGTGGTGGAGCCCACAGACGGAGGCAATTCAGCCCATCATACATCCACAGGAACAGGCAATACTGGATTTAGTGCTGTGCAAAGATGCAGACTATATAAGAGAGCTTTGGGTGAAGGAACACGAAGGAAGCAGTGATCTTAATATGATTGAAATTATTCTGCGATTTGAGAGGGGGAAGATAGAATCAGAGGTAATGGTATTTCAGCTGTATAAAGGTAACTACAGAGGCATGTGGGATGAGCTGGGTAGAATTGACTGGGAGAGGGGCTTGCATGAAAAACAGTGGAAGAGCAATTGCAGGAGTATCTGGGATTAATTCAGAAGACACAACAGAGTTTCTTCCAGAGAGAGAAAAGAAGCATGGTGCAGGGGAGGATGAACCAACCATGGCTGACTAGGTTAAAAATCACACAACACCAGGTTATAGTCCAACAGGTTGAACTGGAAGCACACGAGCATTGAGAGTGCCGCTCATTCAACAGGTGTTTGTGTAGGTGTCAGGGACAGAGTAAAAGCAAAACAGCAAGCGTATAATGTGACGAAGGGCAGAGGAAAACCAGACAATTTGGAAGCTCACAAAGACCAACAGAGGACAACAAAAAATAAAGATGGAGGGAGGAGATTAAATATGAGGGTAAGCTTGCCAGTTAAATCAAGAAAAATTGTAAGATCTTCTTTAGATATGTAACGGGCAAAGGCAAGACAAAAGTGGACATTGGGCTGCTGGAAAATAGCAGAGGAGAGACAGCCGGTGGGAACAACGAAATGGCTGAGGACACAAATAATTTCCCAAAAATTCAAGAGTGTGACGGGGCAAAGCTCAGTATGTCACACATCGCCAAGGCAAACAGGGTAGAAAAGCTAACTGGGCTGATGATGGATAAGTCACCTGGACCAGAAGGACTACACCACAGAGTTCTAATAGAGAAAGCTCACAGGTAGTGGGGGCGTTAGTGATGATCTTTCAGGAATCATTAGAATCACTACAGAACTGGAATAACGCTAATGTAAAATCCATATTTAAAAAGGGAATAAGGCAGGAGATGGAAAATTACAGACCAAATAGCCTAACCTCAGTCGTGGTAAGATCCTGGAACCGATTGGGAAGGATGAGATTTCTGAATATTTGGAGTTTTATGGCAATATAGGTCAAAGTCTGCATGGTTTCATCAAGGGGAGGTCATACCTGACAAATCTTTTAGGCCTTTTCGAGAATGTAACGAGCAGCTTAGGCCAAGGAGGGCCAATGGATGTTATTACCCGGAGCTCAAGAAGGCCTTTAACAAGTGCCACACATAAGACTATTGGTTAAGATAAGGGCACATGGTGACATAGGTAATGTGCTAGCATGGGATAAAAGCGTGACTGTTCGGCAAAAAGCAGGTAGTAGGGATAAAATGGTCCTTCTCAGGATGGCAGCTGGTGACAAAATGTGTTCTTCAAAACTCAGTGTTGGGGCAACTTTTCACTTTGTACTTTAATAATCTAAATGACAGAACGGAGGGCATTCTGACTAAGTTTGCAGACATTACAAAGATATGTAAAGGTACAGGTTGCACGCAGGAGGCAGATAAGCTGCAGAAGGATTTGGACAGGTTAGGAGATGGGCAAAGAAGTGGCAGATGAGTAAAACATGGGCTAGTATGAGGTCATGCACTTTGGTATGAAGAATAGGGGCATGGACTACTTTCTGAATGGGAAGTAAATTCAGAAGTCTGAAGTGCAAAGAGACTTGGCAATCCTAGTCCAGGCATCTCTCAAGGTAAACTTGCAAGTTTAGTCAGTAGTTACAAAGACAAATACAATGAAGGGATTTATTTCGAGAGGAATTGAATATAAAAGCAGTGATGTATTTCGAAGGAACTAAAAAGCTTTGGTCAGGCCACATTTAGATTATTGGTTGCAGCTTTGGGCCCTATATCTCAGCAGATATGTAGTGGCCTTGGAATGTTCAGAAAACGTTCACTGGAATAGCCCCAGGAATGAAAAGCTTAGCATATGAGGAACGTTTGTGGGCTCTGGGTCTATACTCGATGGATTTTAGAAGGATGGGGGTGATCTAATTCAAACTTACAGAATACTGAATGACTTGGACAGAGTGGAGTTTGGGAAAATGTGTCCATTGGTAGGAAAGACTAGGATCCGAGGCTCATACATACACCACAGCAAAGACCTTTAAGAACAGAGATAACGAGTAACTTCTTCAGCCAGAGCATTGTGAGTCTATGGAATTCATTGCCACAGAAGGCTGTGAAGGCCAGGTCATTGACTATGTTTAAGCCTGCGTAGGATACGTTCTCGATTGTAAAGAGGACCAAGGGTTATGTGGCGAATGGGTTTGAGAAATTCCTCAGCTTTGATTGAATGTTGGAGCAGTCTGGATGGGCTGAATGGCCTGGTTCTACTCCTATGTCTTCTGGTCTTATGGTCTTTAGTAATATTGGCTTTCCTCAGTCCTCATTGTAGATTTATACTCGAACCTGATCTTCACATGATTTATCAAGAAAAACGTTCTAAAATTGATAACTGGGCAATATCATGTTCCCTCACTCTCGTCTCAGCAGCCATGTCCCCCAATTCTGCCTGCTTTCTGTCTCCACCCCAATGCCATGATCACATTGTAGTAAGTGGAATTTCATCACAGTTGATTGGCATTAATAAATCAACAGCATGACCCTCACCTGCCCTCTCTGATCCTGGAGTAACAATCTGAATTGCATTTATCAGGGACAATTCTCTGTTAACATATCCCTGCCGTTTGTCTGTTATAACCCCATGTTGTTTTAGGCATATTTTCCTGTCAGATTATAGAGTATAAACATTCTGTCAATGCTTTATTTATATTGTAATGACTGATCACTAGCTGCAGGCTGTATGTTTCCAATTATAAACAGAGAGACTCATTTATATTCTGACAATCCTCTGTTATTACTCCCATATCTAATTCAGATTGAATGATAACACACAATCAATCTGCCATCTCCAACATTCCTTTCCTCAGTCACCCTCACATGTCCCATTACGAATGTGTAAGTTTATGTGTTATTTTGAAATGTAATAGTAACTGTATTGAATAGAAAGGGGTTAACTGGAGCTATTTGTTTAGCGACTGTGATTAATATCAGCCTCTATGGATCCTAACTGTGTCACTGGAGGATTAGGCTCTTCTTCTAATAAGGTCTGGGTTCGATGTGCTAAACCATAGTATGAGCAGGAGCATCCGCGACAGCACTAACAAGGATCAGCATCTCCAGAGAGAGGGGAAGGAGAGATCAGAATCTGAGAACAATGGACTCGAATGTTCCAACAATGGATCAGAATCTGAGAACATTTGACTGGAATGTTCCAATAACAGATCTGAATCTGAGAACATTAGACTGGAATGTTCCAACAATGGACAGGAGTTTTTCCTTGGGTCTTTACTACCTTTCTCAGCCTTGGATATCAGTAGCAGCTCGGATCCAAGATATCCTCTGGATTATTCAAGGTGGTTACTATCCCATCCTCGCGATAGTTGGTGTTCCTCGTAAGTCATTCTCTTTGTCTATTAAACCGAGTTGAATTGTGTTTCTGCTCATGTTAGGTAAATTTGGGAATGGGGGAAGTCAGTGTCTTCACTCGCAATCAAAAATTCCTTTCCTGTTAAATTCTATGAAGCAAATTACTACTTATAAAGTGCTCACTCAAACGCGAGAAGGAACCAGACTGTTCTCAAATCCATAAACCTTCTAGCCCTGCAGAGATCTACATTTCCATAAACTCCCCACTCACCAATCCTGCCCAGTACCATCATTATGATGTTCCAGTCTACTCGTCAGCTTCATGCAACATCTGAATAAACTTCTGAATTTGTGCCACCATGAAATCCGGATCCATCTGTTTCCAGTCCCTTTTAACGACATGTCCATGGCAAGATAATTGCACTTGAGATTTTTAACTTGTTCTCTCCATAGAATCTGTCAGACACGAAAATAGTGCATGGTGCTCGAGTCATTGACTCTTAATCTAGACGCACAGGATGAGAATCTGTTGATGTTTGATGAAGCAAGTTAATGGAATTTAAAATAAACTATCATCATTTGTAATAAACAGAAGCCTATCTGCTTGCCTCATGCCCTTTAGAGAAGGCAATGGGTTTTCCTTCGTTGGTCAGGTCTCCGAGTAACTGCAAACCCACTCTTTTGTGTTCTGTGGAACAGCTGAACCAGCCGGTCAGTTCAGGATAGGGATAACACGCTGGTCTGACCAGGGCTTCATATACCTCGCGAAAAAGAACAAAAGTAAAGATAGCTTCATTCTGCTTCCTGTTTCCCATATCCCTACAGCTCAATTCCATCAGGTAGGTGACTATTCCTTATTTTAGGTATATTCCATCTCATTCAGTCTCTCCCTGAGAATGATGTCCGTTTCGATAGGCACCTCTGGTCCTGGTTTTATTGACACTGACATAAAGAGGTAAGGAAGGTGTAAATTCCACATCAGTGGCTGTATATAGAGAAGGATATTTTATATATATACCACATGAAAGAAATGAAGGTGGCGAAGTGAGGGAAGGTAATTATTGTGATCATCCCTGAGAGTGTTGTTGAGGCAGTGTTTGGGGTATTGTGCACAGATTTTCTCTCTTTTATAAGGAATTATCTCCTTACGACAGAGAGTGAAAAGGGCTTCCATCAGACTAATCGCAGGGATGATGATACCATGAGGACTGAGTGAAGATTAATCTGTTGCACTGTGAGATAATAAGATGGGATTGCATTGAACCTTCAGGGGGATGGACAATCACATATAATGTTCTAAACAGGCACTGATGGTGATAAATCCCATGTATTTTGTTTACTCAGGTTATGAGATTCTTGATACTTTTAGTATCTCTGAGAACATTCCTCCCATCCGCCCCCACTACCCATATCAATGAGAGAGCAGAAAATCCAGACTTTGAATTTGAACTCCACCTAATAATACAGTGCATTTGGTGTGTGATCCTGCACTGAATGTCATGTTATCCACAATGCTAATATCAACCACAATACCTTCATTCTAAAACAATTAACTATTCCCATAAGCTTCTGATCCACATGGAAAACATGGGTCTGTCTTCTCGGAGATGGAAGATGTCTCCCGAAGACTTGACAGAAATCACCTGGCTTCCCTCCTCACTGCCAGCAAACCACGTTAAAGTAGCACATGTTCCACAGGCAATGTGCCACGAGGAACACCATGAAGCCCTCTATCAGTGCATGATCTGTGTCTATGATTTGTCATGTTGGAGCATCAGTGACATTTTCCTGTCCCTGTATAAGCCTTTGGGAGGCTGAATGGCCTCTTCCTCGTCCCGTGGAATATTTTTTGGAGACTGGTTGGGCTCCACATCACCCTGTTTAACAGTTTGATGGGCTGACCAGTCCCCTCCTCTTCCTGTGTACCAGGCAGCAGGATTGAATGGGCTGTCTCTCTTCTTGTTCAGGAGTTTCGATGGGCTGAATGCTTGCGCATATTAATGTGTAACCAGCTTGAGAGACTGAATGAGCTACGCTTTTAGCTGTGGAAATGTGTAGTGTTCGGTCGTGCTGTTACATGAATGTTATCAACATATTAACACCACATGCCTGAATGCAGTCCAGGTCTAGCTACACATGGACACATACTGCTTCAGGAGCTGAGGGAGGTAAATGTTCTGAACATTATGTGATTGATCTTCAATGACCATCCCCTGATGTTATGATGGGGAAGGACATTGATGAAGCCGCTGAAGATGATTGTGTCTAGGAATCTACCCCGAGGATCTCCTGTAGCGATGTCCCGGGACGAAGAAGATTGACGTCCACCAACCACAATCATCTTGCTCTGTGCGATGGCTGACCCCAAACAGGGGAGAGATTGTGGCTGATTCCTATTAAATTAATTTATGCAGCATTTCTTGATACAATCCTGTGTCAACACTGGCCTTGATATCAGGTCTGTCACTCTTACATGAGCTGCGGTGTTCACCTCTTTTGAACATACCAATAGGTTATTGTGTATGTTTGGGGAGTGTAACATTTTCACAGACGATAGTGAATGTCAGGAATTATCCGGTCTAGAGAGTTTGGGGAGCTAGATCACTGAATTTATTTACAGAGGACGTAGATGTTTTTCTTTACCTGTCATAGAGAATGGGATGTGAATAATTGGGAACTAAAGCAGAGTTGATGCCTACATTGGATCAGCCATAATGTTATACAATGGCACGGCAGGCCTGATCATCCGAATTACCATCTAATCCTTTTCCTCATGTTGTAATATTCTGCAGTTAGAAAGTTATTGGTTGAACTTTTCCTGAACATTCCGTTATTGGATGTTGCAGTTAGAGAGAGCAAAGCATTTTATGAGTCATCTCTGGGTGAGGTATGGGGACTGGATTCATAGTGATTCTGGGTGTGCACCATGACCAACAAATGAAGCACAAGTTGCAGAGAGGAGACACTCAATAAAGAGACCAGAGGCGTACTTTCAATCCAGAGTGGCTTTTGAATTAACATTTTAAAACACACACACACACACACACACACACACACACACACACACACACACACACACACACACACACACACACACACACACACACACACACACACACACACACACACATAGTCACATCTTAAGATAAAACAGAAAAAATGAAAGCTTTCCAGAAATGGATACATGATAGATTGTCCCAAATGTTATTTTGTTCTCTGAAGTTATTCTGCTCAGACAAGCTGCTTGTAATGCGATTTCGCCCCGGAATCTTTGGATTTCGCTGAACTCCGAGGAGAAAGTGAGGACTACAGATGCTGGAGATCAGTACTGAAAATGTGTTGCTGGAATAGTGCAGCAGGTCAGGCAGCGTCCAAGGCGCAGGATAATCGACTTTTCGGGCATGAGCCCTTCTTCAGGCATGGGGAAAGGACTCATGCCCGAAACGTCAATTCTCCTGCTCCTTGGATGCTGCCTGATCTGCTGTACTTTTCCAGCAACACATTTCAGCTGAACTCACTTTGCTTCAGACGGTGGGGAGATTCCAATTAATCTTTCATCAGGAATTCTCCACGACTCATCAGGTAGAGGTGAATCAGGGATTTTCTGTTGTCAGGTGGAACAAAGTAAGAGGGAGGGACCAATCGGTTGCAGCTTCTCAGGCAGGGAATATTGTCCCCCCCTCTCTGTGATGAAACTTGCAATAATGTCAACTGAATACCAAACTGGACCATGTGCGCTCATCGTGAACATTCTCTAGAATGGATCATAATGGAATATATGCAAGAGCATCATTGCTGTTGTTATACACCGTGCCATTCATGAGCAAAAAAGAAAATTCCTGCTTTATAATTTGATGATATGTTGGAATGTCAATGCTTATTTTTTTTAAAAATCGTTTGATGTTTTCATAATATCTGTGCTAAAATCAATGCATTTTATTCTTAAAATTCATTCCATAATTTTAGTCTCCCTGAGAAGAGAAAGTATATATCCAGCTGATGTTTTCTCAAAATCATGTATGATACAAAAGGATTTCTCATCGAAGTTCAAAACTGATAATGTTTCGGAACGAAAGGCCTGCATTCCAGAAATGTGTGAATAATAACTTGTTGATAAGCTTCCAAAACATTTTTGTTTTAGTTTAAGGGATCAAAACTACACATAATGTGTCATATGTGGTCTTAGCAACGCCCTGTACAGATGTAGACTCGAAAAATGTAATACTGGAAAGCACAACTGGTCAGGCAGCAACCGAGGAGTAGGAGACACGATGTTTCAGGTACATTTCTCATGAAGGACTTACACCCGTAACACCAATTCTCCTGCTCCTCGGATGCTGCCTGATGGGCTGTGCTTTTCCAGCCCTTCACTATTCGACTCTGATTTCCAGCATCTGCACTCCTCAATTTTACCCTGCATAGATGCAGTAAAACATTCCTCATATAACCTGGTACCCTTTTCCAGAAACGCTTTCATTCCACTTAGCTTCCAAATCACTTGCTCCAAGTGCAGACAAACTACATATGATTCATGTACCAGAATCATGAAAACCGCCTGTATCACAGAGCTCTGCAATCTCTCTCCACTTAAATTGTTTATCATTATTTTATCCTTCCATCCAAAATAGACTACTCACATTATGCTATATCTGCTGAAGGTTTGCTCACTAACCTCCCTTTGCCTATATCACATTGATCACACACGACCTCCATTTGATGACATACTGGATGACCATCTTGGTGTTAAGCTAACTGAGCTTTGGTATATTCAATCCCTTCCTCCAGATCTTTGATAGAGATATTAATCGTTGATGATTCCAATAGTGATCTCTGAGGCACTCCACCAGTTACAGCTTTGTAATGTGAAAATAAGCACTTATCACTACTCTCTATTTCCTGCAAGCAAAAGCTTCTTGAATAATAGGTCAGGCAGTATAAATGGCCTCCTCTGCAATAGAATGTACTCAATGAGCTTAGATGATTCGTTCTATTTTCCTCTGTAACTCGTTAAAGAGGCAGAATGGTCTCCTCCCATCTCATGGTCACGATAATGACCCATCGTGTCTGAATGACATTTAGTATAGGCTTACAGTTTTCTCAACATCATTCTGCTGACCTCTGTCTGTAACCCTTGGCACCTTTTTTCATCCAAAATTTATCTATCTCTGTCTTATAAGCATTAGTGTCTGTGTCTCTGTGTCTTATGTGTGTTCGTTCATGTGTTTGTGTATCTTTGTATTTATGTACTGACACTAGTTCAATTCTGAATTAGCCTGCGCATTTTGTCTGTGTTTGTGTCTATTTGTGTGTGACTGTATGCCACTACATGTGTGCGGGTCCATCTCCATATATGTACTGTGAGTGTCAGTATATTGGCGTGGTTCCACATGTCCTTTGAGTATTTTTGTGACTGCATTTCTCTGCAATGAGATATTTGTTCTTGTGCGAGGGTGAAAATTATGGGAACACACAGAGTGGTTAAAGTGCGAATTGCCCTTCACTGAACAATGTTTCTTACTCAGTTGGAGGGACATTAATGTCACGGAAATTCCATTCGACCCGTACTGTTCCTCTCCGGCTCATACCAGGGTCCTCCCCACATGCCAGGTGGGCGGGTGGAGGAGGGATCAGATATCGGGTGCTTCACCATCTGGCTTGGCCCTTTCTCTACTATTACAGACCGTTTCTCCTGGAATAGGAGAAAGGCAGGGAGGGAGTGAAGGTGGGAGTGTGTGGCCCTGCTGTTAGTGCAGGTATAGGTGGAGGGGGAGGGAGAATGGTGAGGTGTCCAGAGGGAGTCAGTCCGCAGTGCTATATCCATGCAGTGTTATTAGTGTTGGGGGTATGGTGGAGGGAGAGAGAGAGAGTGCCCGGGGGGGGGGGGGGGGGGGGGGGAGTGGGTTGCTGAATTCAATAGTGAGAGTGGTAGTGGGTGAGCCTTATTTGGATATAGAGTGTCAGCCTTGTTCCGGGGTAAGTGCTATAACAGATAGTGAGTGTGAGCGAGCAAACAGAGTAAGGTGACACTTAACCTGAGAGAGCTGGGAGGATATTGGTGCTTGTCCTGTGATGACAGTCATTTCTTCAGATCATGTCTGCGTCGAGGTGAGCTTCCCCGAATGTCTTGTCCGAGTCTATCACTAATATTGCCGTAGACACTGTCCCTCAGATTCCAAATTCCACAGAATCAGTCTGGGTGGATCTTGTAAATAGCAAAGAGAAACAAACATTGTTGTATTATATATCGAAACCAATGTTCTCATGCAAAGTCTGTGCATTATATGCTCTGGAAATTAGAAATGCAAATATTGTGGGCGCTGCAGTACTACTGGATGATCTGAAAGTGCATCTAAACTGCGTTAACTAAGTGACTGCTATAAAGTTGTTAAAAATAAATTCCATAAGCGTATAACAGGTAGTTTGGAGAGTATGTTGTGACTCAAACAAGAGAGCAGGTTATTTTGGATTTGTTGTGTGGTCAGAAGGACTCATTAATAACCTTGCTCTGAGGAATAGTGACGTTAATATGTATCTTACACGGCATCTGAATACAATATAGAATGTTTGAGCATGAAGTGATAGATATGCAATGGTTGTTACAGTCATAGAACCATGGAGTGTTGCAGCTTGGATACAGGCCCTTTGGACCAAAGTGATCTGTCCTGACCTGCTAATTCCATTTCCCTGCCCTTGCCCCATATTCTTCTAATTTTTTTTTCCTTTCCACGTATTTGTCCAAACGCCTTTTGAATGTTGTTAATGTATGTTCCTCAACCAAACCGCTGGCTGCTAATTCTATATGTGTACCATCCTCTGCATAAAAATGTTGCTCCTCAGGATCCCTTTTATTCTTTCACCTCTAACCTGATGCCTTTTCGTCCTTGATTCCCAACACTGGGAACAAGAATGAGTGCATTCTCCTTATCCACGCATCTCATGATCTTATAGATTTCTATACGATTTCCCCTCAGTTTCTTACACTCAAATGAAAATGTCTTGGCCTGTCCAAACTCTCCCTACAACTCAGACTGTTGAGAACTGTTTAATCACATCCTTCCTATGGCAAAGTGAACAAAACCGAACACAATACTCCAAGTGCAGCCTCACCAGTGTCCTGTACAACTGCAATCTAATTCGCCAACCTCGATAATCAATGCCCTGACTGATGAAGGCCAGTGTGCCAAAAGCTTTTTTTACTGCCCTGTCTACTTGCGACCACTTTTAGAGAACCAGGGACCTGAGCTCCAAGATCCCTCTGTTCTACTACACACCTTCAGGGTCTAATATTCGCCACGAAGCTGCAACCTGAATATGACTTTCCAAAATGCAACACCCAGCAGATATCGGTATTAAATTCCACTTGCCATTTCTCGGCCCACTTCACCAGCTGATAGAGGGCCTGCTGTAATTTCTAATAACCTTTCTCACTTTTCACAGTACTGCCTATTTTATTGGCATAAGCCTAATTATTAATCATGCCTTGTACATTCTCATCCAAATCCTTGATATAGACAACAAACAGTAATAGGCCCAGCACCGACTGCCGAGGCACTCCACTAACCGCAGGCGTCAAGACCAACAAGCATCCTTTCAGTATTAGCCTCTGCGTCCTACCAAAGTGCTGACTACTCCTTATCAAACCGTGTCTTTTCAAGTGCATGTATATGTTATCTCTCAGAACCTTCTCAAGTTACTTACAAATTACAGTTGTTAAGCTAACTGATCTATAGTTCCCAATTTCTTCTTCGCAGCCTTTCTTGAATAAGAGCACAACGTTCACGACCCTCCAGTCTTCTGAGACCTCAGCTGTGGCTAGCGATGATGCAAAAAAATCAGCCAGGGCCCCCGCAATATCTTCTCTCGCCTCTTGCTGTGTTCTTGGATACACCTGGTCAGGACCAGGAGATCCACAGAAATACTGCAATGTCTGAAACATACGTCCATTTCTTTAAGGTACAATCATCGAAGAAAGGGCAAGTGACTTAATTATGGTTAACATAATAAATTAAACATTATATCAATCATAGGAAGTGACCTAAGAAGGATTCCAGGTATTGTGGAAAACGGAGAATTCTCAAAGATTAGTTTGTGTGGAGTGTGTATATTCTCTCCCTGTCTGCGTGGGTTTCCTCCGGGCGCTCCAGTTTCCTCCCATAGTCCAAAGATTTTCAGGTTAGGTGAATTGGCCATGCTTAATTGCTCATAGTGTTCAGGGATGTATAGATTAGGTGCATTAGTCGGGAAAATGTTAGAATCAGAGGGGAATGGGTCTGGGTGGTCACTCTTCAGAGGGGCAGCATGGACTTGTTGGGCCCAAGGGCCTTTTCCACACTCTAGGCATTTCATGATTCTGTGAAAGAGGAACACGAAGACTACATAAATCTACAATCTGTATTTCAAAGAAAGCAAAATAAAAGCAAGATCAAATGTGGAATTTTGTAATCAGTAGAGGTGAGGTTATTGTGGAGAACACGGAACTGGCCAAGAAAATAACCAGTTACTTTGCTTCTGTCTTCATGGAGGAAGATCCAGAAAATCGTGAGAAATGCCAAGTGATCACATGGAAATTGTGGAACTAAAGAGATAAAGTCAATTCATATCCTTAACAAGGTAGTAGTTGAAGACTAGTATTCTACTTTTGTAGCTTGATTGAGCATTGCTAAATCTGATGAGCCAGTTGTACTTCGTATCAAAATATTAGAAATAAATCAGCAATACCCGCATGAATTGTGTTGTCGATGGCTGTTTTATTTTCATGTACATTCTGCAGAGGCTGGACGCCATTGTAGATAAATCGAAGTTAGTAAATGTGTTCCAAGCATTGTAGATGACTGAAAGGGATCCAAGCATCTGCAAAGGGAAGAAGAGATAGTGTGGAGAACTGCAGACCAAATAACTTGACATCTGTGGGGAAACAGTTGTAATCTATCATATAGGATCTGATACTGGATATTCAGAAATTAACAGCGACATTGGAGAGAATCAGTCTGCATTTCTGACAGAGTCATCATACTTGTAAAACTTCAGAATGAATTGAACTTGTTTATTGCAACATAGAAATGGCATATTTCGATTTTCAAAGGCTTTTTATAAGAACTCATGCAGTTTGTTCATAAATAAAGTAATGTGAATGGTAATTGGAGGAATATATGTAAGAGGAAAGTTAAAGTCAGGCTCGCCTTCATTTAAGACAATCAGAATATAGTGGAAGGTCATGTTGAAGCAGTTTCAGAGTTTGTTAATGAGACTGTACCTGGAGTATTGTGTAAA
Organism: Chiloscyllium punctatum; assembly: GCF_047496795.1. Classification (NCBI taxonomy): domain Eukaryota; kingdom Metazoa; phylum Chordata; class Chondrichthyes; order Orectolobiformes; family Hemiscylliidae; genus Chiloscyllium; species Chiloscyllium punctatum. Next base: position 43,777,855 of record NC_092767.1, read on the forward strand.
GTGTTGGTGACCCAAATTAAGCAAGAATGTACTGACCACAGAGGATGTGCAATGGACATTCTCCAGATTCATACCTCAGATGGCGAGATTGCCTCATGTGGAAACTCGGCCTGTATCCTCCAAAGTTTCAAAGAATGATAGGTGATCGCAGTGAAATTTAGAAAAATCACTAAACATATGACAAAGTGGAAATAAATAGGATGGTCCTCTGGCTGTCTACTCTACATTTAAGGCAATGAATGGCAGGATAAAGGATAGACAATTGCAGATTGCAATAAGAAGGCAATTCTTCGCTTTAACGGGATTGACTAACACAGCAGGATGGAAACCTGCTGGCAGGGCAAGATTAAAGAGAATCCCCACATAAACTACAAGTTTGTCCAGCGGAACAGAATAACCAGGGAACAGTTAGGACTCAATAGTGGCTTGACAGCTTGCATCCAAATCAACTTAATGGTAGGAGAACAGAAGGTCTGCTGGTAGAAGGCTGTTACTTTGACTGGAGACCAGTGTCCAATGGTGTACCACTGGGATCAGTGCTGTGTCCCTTCTTATTTGTGATTTAGAGGCACCAATGTTGGACTAGTTTGGGCAAAATTAAAAGTTACAGAACACTAGATGGTAGTCCAACAGGTTTATGTGGATGCACGACCTTTCGAAGAGCATAAACACGTGATGAAGAAGCAGCACTCCGAAAGCTAGTGCCACTGAATGAAACTGTTGTATTATAACCTGGCGTTGTGTGATTTTTAACCTTATTATTGGTAGTATTCTTAAATGATGCAGCTGTGAATATGGAGGGGGTGGGGTGAGTGTGATAAATCAGTTGGCGTTTGACACAATGATTGGCCAGGTGTTTGGCAGTGAGGAGGATGGCCTTATGTTACAGGAAGATAGAGATGGAATCGTCAGATGGGTGGATCAATGGCAATGTAACCCTGATAAATATGTGGTGATACACTTTGGAAGAAGGAACCAGATGGGGAGTACTCAATGAATGGCAGCACACTAGGAAGCGCAAACGGTGCTTCTCCACACATCCTTGAATGTGATGAAACAGGTTAATGCACAAGTTGGGAAAGCATAGGCGACCATAAACATAACCTTTTTCACCGAGGCATAGATTATAAGAGCTCTGCGGAAGTTTGGTTAGGCCAAGATGGAATACTGTGTTCACTTCTGAGAGCCACAATACAGGAAGGATCCGATTGCACTGAAGGAAATTCATCAGGATGTCCCCTGGAAAGGGTTGTTTACTTTGTAGCAGAGAAGGATGAGGGGGACGTGATTGAGAAGGATAAGATTACCAGGTGCATGGACATGTTGGGTAGACAGCAGCTGTTCCTTTCAGTCAAAGAGCCAATGACAAGGGAGTACCCTGTTAAATTGAAGGGTTTGAGATTGAGTGAGGATTTCAGGATTGGTTTTCACCCAGAGAGTGTGAGGGTCAGGGATGCACTTCATGAGAGGGCAGTTGCCACAGGTAACCTCACAACCGTTAATAAGTACATGGTCATGCCCTTGAAGTGCCATGACATACATGGTTATGGAAAGTAATATCGGAAAGTGGGACTAATGTAGATCGTGCTTCATTTATGACAATACAGAGTCAGTGCTTCTGCGATTGTTTGGCTGTGGAACGTTAATAATTGAGCAGCATAACACAGGAATTGATGAATTTGAAGAATTGTGATCTAGGGTTATAAAAGTGAACTTGTAATAGATTCTAAAAGTATGTCACTGGCAAAAATAAGGAAAATAATGTGTGGCTTCCTTACAGATTGAACCCAGAGAATGGAGAATAGAGAACAGGGACAAGGTAGAACTATGGAGCATGTACAAATGTTATGTCTTCACAGAAGAAAACAAAATGAAAAAGAAATATTCCCAGCAAGGCGAGGAAACTTTAATATGGTGAGAAAAAATGTGAATACAATGAAATGAGCAAATAAACATTTTAGACAAAGAATCGGGACTGACATTACCGGGCAGAGAAAAAGTCACCAGAGGGAAATATATCAAAAGTGAGTCATATTTGAGAAACTGTTTTTGGCAAAATTATGGAGAAGCAATCAATGCAAAACGATTAGATTTTCAAAAGGATTACTGATATAGCCCCAAGGCTACCATACAAATTCTAATCTTATGGGACGGCGGCTAATATGTCGACATGGTTTTTGAATGGGAGAGATGACAGGAAGCAGCGAGAAGGAATACAATAATGTTTTGTTCCAGTGGAAGGTTTGGGTGATATAGCAGGAATCGAGCTTGGCTCCCAGCTTTCCGAATACACACCAAACCTTTGGTCGACGGAATCAAACGCAATATTCCCAAATCTGCTGATGACACTGATTGTGAGTGGGGGAGCCGGATGTAAAAAAGCTCCAAGTTGATTGAGGCAACTTGAGTGAATGGGCAAAGATTTGGCAGGTGCGTGTAGATGTCACAATTTGCACGATGGTAGGAAAGACAGAACGGTAACCTACCATTTGAAAAGGGGTTGGTTGAAAAATAGTGATCCATAAAGGAACTTATGTTGCATTTTTCTATGCTTCTGTGCAGACCTCTGAGCTCCATGCAGGGCAGTGAGTTCTGAAGCCAGAAGTCAATAATGGGAATGCCATTGGTATACTGATCAGTGTACACAGACCACCAAGTGGGGAGCTGTCGCATTGAAACGGATCTGGATCTCCCTGTACACCAGTCACTGAAAGCAACATTGCACGAACAGAAAGCAGTTAGGAAGATAAATGTTGTGTTGCCGTTCATTTCAGGAGGATTTGAGTCCAGGAGTAAGGTTGTCTTACTGCAGCTGTACAGGCCATTGGTGAGATCCCATTTCGAACACTGTGGAGTATTGTGTGCAGTTTTGGTCTCCTTCCCTAATAAAGGACAAACCTGACATTGACAGAAGAGAAGTGAAGGATGACCAGACTGATCTCTGGGACGACAGGCTGCTTGCGGGAACAGAGTTGAGTCGACTCGGCCTTCATTCCATGGGGTTTAGGAAAATGAGTGCGGATCTCAGTAAAATATATAAAACCTTGACAGGGTGAGACAGTTTGGAAGCAGGGATGATAATTCTCCAGACTGGGACGTCTAAAACAAGGGTCCATAGTATTAGGTACAGACAGGCCGCTCTACATTGAGTTGAGATTAAATGTCTGTACTCAGACACTGGCGAACCTGGGGAATTCTCTCCCAGATCAGGCTATGAAAGCGAAGGCAATGTATATAAATAAGAATTTCAAGACACAAACGAGATTGGGAGAGAGCAGGAGTTTGGTGTGAAGATAGAGGATCAGATATCGTTTCAAGTTGTTCTCCATTAATGCGGCAGCTGTGTTCCTGTGTAACACCATGTTATAGAAAACTGTGAATATTAACAATCAGGGCTATGAGGAAAAGAGTGTAAAAGCCGAACCGCTAAATTATCGGTCATAACCAAAAACTGAGGTTATCCCAGCACACACACTAGCACAGTCTAAGTAAATCTTTAAGTCATATATTGTAATTAAACAGTGCAGTAACCGTAACACTTTCCACTACAGTCAATGACTACAGCACTGTACCTTTCACTGAGCTCTTCACCAGAAAACTCATAAGCTGACTGACCACGTGATGCCAAAAGGGAATTCCACCTCTCATCAAGATTCTTTCCGGTTTGAAATAAACTTCCTTCTTAATGTAGACTAGAATCCCCAGTTTCAGGCTCAGGTTCAAGGCTAGCAGAGCAAATTGCATTTCTGGTTTAGCTGAACACACTAAGGGTGCATTTTGCAGACAGAGAATTGTGAGGCTGGGATTTAATGTTCAGCAAGTGTCAGGTGTGAAATCACGTAACAGAGAATAGGAGCTTTTGTTATAAAAATGTGCGCAACCAATCATTTTGCAGTCAAATCGTGTTTAATAAACATGTGTTATTAGAGAACTGTCTCTATGTTGAACGGAGGAATAATTTGATGGACCGAATGGACTACAGTAATTCTTATTTGTGATATCCCGATGATTAAACATACTATGGGATATGAACACTGTGTGGGGAAATATGTATTGAGGAGATTGTCTCCAAGATCTAGAACGGGTAAGGCTCAAAGTGTGTAATGCCCTGCTTCTTTCCTGATGCTTCTGTGCACTCCGTGGGAAAGCTCTGTCACTGATGTCACAAGCTCTCAAACACCAGGAAGGCAGGATCTGTACGGTGAAAAGGACTGTGTTTCCCGTTCCCTCTTCCAAAACCAAGCTTATTGCTGGGTGTTCTGTCCGGTTTTATCCTTTTAGAATTCAGAGCAATTTGATAAAATTGAGTGTCTTGCTTGGATATGACCGGGCATAGATTGTAGTTCTGCTGTTTGGAATGTAACCAGTCAAGTGTGTTAGGTTTAATTGGTTGTCATCATGTTTAGATACACATGGTCCTTACTCTGGCATATTCACCCAAACTCGTCAATGAACCATCACTCGGTTTGATGGTTATGATAGAGTGATGGATTATCCTGGGGAAAAAGTTATGGATTGTTATTGAACGCAATTCTGCTGCGGCTGCTGCTGTGATCTACAACATCAAATGATAATCCAGTGTGAGCTGCAATACCTGCAATTCAACTGACTCTCCCCTAGTTCAAACCGGGACCCATTCACCCATCAGCCCTATAGACAGTGACTTAAACTAGTTTCTGATGTGGTAACACTTCCATTATCATATTCTCATTCAGCTGAGTGTCCCTCCCTGATGTCACGCCTCCAATATGTTACATAACTTAAATACCTTAACATATTCATCTGAATCGTTTTCTTTCCAATAATACCATCTGCTGTGTTTGAAGTGAATGTTTTTCCCTCTGTTTTTCTCCCTGACCATGATTAAGACCTCGTTCGTGTCGGTGATGCCAGCCTTATCTTGTTTCAGAGCCAATGAACTTGTGCACTTTGCATTTTTGTTCACTTCCCAATGTATGGTGCTCTGTGCTGGACAGGGCGTTTGAGCAGATTTGACACCCGATTTTGGAATTTGTTCAAAATCAGAAATTGCTGAAGAAACTAAGCAGGTCTTGCTGCATCTTGTGGAGTGAAATCCGAGTTCATCTTTCGGGTCCTTGTTTCTACAGCAATTTGTGCATTTCTATTTCCAGTATCCAATTTTATTGGTTTAATTGAAAATTTGCTATGTGTCTATTCATTTCTGGAGAAACTCAGCATGTCTGGCAGTCTCTACAGAGACGGAGAATCAAAGTTAGCGTTTCAAGTCCTGTATGACACTTCTTCAGAACTGACAAGGATTCGAAACTGGGCATTTTAGCCCCTTGCTCGAGGTGTGGGGTAGGTGACAGGGAAAAGAGGGCGTGACAACAGATAAACAATCTTTCAGCAGTGGTGAACGAGAAGTTGATGCAAAATGAGTTTAAATTAAGATGTGACTTGGGGAAAGGAGTTCTCTCTATTGAATGCAAGATAAAGAAGACACAACCACACAAGGTCATAGGGAGGCCAGGGGGGAGGATGTGGAGCCTGTAGTATTATAAAGATCTGGGCCAGAGATACATTTTCACTGTAGAGATCATCACCGCCGCCAGACCAAAGGAATTCAGGTGCCTGATGTGTTATTGTCACGAGTAAGATTTTCATGCTGTTTTAGTATTGTAACATAGAAAAATAAATAAAAAGCAGTAGGAAGTTTGGGCTGAGTTCTTTTTCCTGTCATTTTGAATATTGTTTCAAATTTTTGGTGCTTATCTTTAAATGCTTGTTCTTGAAGATAGTATCAGATGGAGAGTAGGAGGTTGAGGGGTGACATTACAGAAATTTATAAATTCAGAGGAGGCATGGACAGGGTGAAAAGCCAAGGTCTTTTCGACAGGATAGGAAAATCAAATCAGAGAGAGAGAGAGAGAGCAAACATTTATGGTGTCAGAGGGGAGATTTAAAAGGGAGGAAGAAGGAACATTTTTTACATACAGGGTGATGTGTTTATAGAATGAGCTGTCAGAGGAAGACTGACAGATGCAAGTCTGGCAGATGCAAATTTGAAATACATTTGGACAAACATATGAATGGGAACCCTTTTGAGGCATTTGGGCCAAATGCAAGCCGGTGGGACTAGTTTACTTTGAAAAACCTGGCTGGAATAGACAAGTTGGACCAAACATTGTGTTTGTGCGCGATATGACTGCATGATTATAGAAAGATAAGAAAAGGGAAGAAAAGATGTGATGTAAGCAAATTGGCAAGACATATAAAAACAAGCAGCACGAGCTTTTCCGTGTACATAAGAAGAGTTCAAGAGGTGTGTGTTCTTTGGTCGAAAGAAAGTCAGGAAAGTATATTGAGAACATTTGGAGGGTGTGACTGGGGAACTGGCTACTGGGAACAGACAGGCAGTTTACACCAGTTTTTTATATCGTTCCTCACAGGGGAAGATAATGGTCAAGATAGCAGCGGAGGATAAAACGTTCTCCACTCGAAATTGTATTTCATAACGGGTCTAGTGTTTTCAAGTGATGTTTGGCTGAATACAATACATTCCTGAAGAAGGGCTCATGCCCGAAACGTCGATTCCCCTGGTCATTTGATGCTGCCTGATCTGCTGCGCTTTTCCAGCAACACATTTTTCATCTCTGATCTCCAGCATCTGCAGTCCTCACTTTCTCCTACAATAAAGTGAGACAAGGTGAAATAGCCAGAATTACTAATTGTGATTGGATATAAAATAAGTGCATATGTAGAGAGTGAGAGAGACAGAGAGAGATGGAAATTCGTCGTGTTAGTTCCCTTTGTCTGCCTTGCGTGGGGTCAACTGTACAGTGTCGCTCCAAACTGAGAAAGAGCAACCGTGTGCCCATTGACACTTGAAAAGTGGCACCACGGAATATCCAGGGGAATCAGTGTGGTCGTGAGTATCTCCAGCCATGTTGGATTGGAGAATCCGGCTGGCATTAAATGAGAGGAACACTATGACATTGAGTAGGTAGTGAATGAGGTGAGTTCGATAAGATAGCACCAGGAAACGAGCTCATCCTCGTATAGACAATCTCTCTGTCACACTGAATGAAAATGGCACTGAGATAATTTATTATTAGATTCAGCCCAATGAGTCGAAGGCTCTGCTAACCCCACACCCAGTTACAAGGTTGCAGAACAAATGATCATTCAAAAATCTGTACTAACACCAAAATCCCCTTCACCTATCATTCATGTGAATACTGGCTCATGTTGCGGAATGCTGTCGAAATGTCTTCATTTCAGCATTCTGAAATCTGTGATCTTACATGAAATTGCCTCTCAATTTCCCTTTCTCTTTTTTGCCAAAATCCTTTTGCTTGTTGGTAGTTAAACTGATTTCCCCGCCATCTCTCTCTGGCATGGGCTAGGGAATACAGACTAGGCAATAAGGACTCTGTATCAGAGTGATAATGTAACCAGATGGTAAATTCAGAGACAAGGGCTGTGCGTCCAAGGCAGTGTTTAAAATCCCACCACAGCTGATGTCAGAGCTTAAGTTCGAATGGCAAAAATTGGAATGAAACCTAATTTCACTCATGGAAACCAGAAACCGACAAGATTTTTAAAAATTATTTGACTGATAGTCTTTGGTGAAGAAACTTAACATTATTGTCCAGTCAGAACTCAGTGTGACATCAGATCCACAATAAAATTGTTGGCTCCATTTTGTCTTGACAAGTGGCCGCGTGGTCAAGTACAATTAGTGATGGACAACAAATGCTGCCTTTGCCCATGATGCAGGCATCCCGGAAAACAACAACATTAAAGGTGAAATAAACCAAGGAATGGTAGGTGCTAGAGATCGAAAATAAAACTCTCTGGCGACTAAAGGTGTTGGAGAATCTAACCAGGTATGGCAGCCTTTGTCAGGAGAAACGCAGATAACGGTTTAAGTCCAGTTACCCTGCTTCACAACTGAAAGCAATCTGGGAACTAATATTATTTATCCTGGAATCAGGAATGGTTGGGTTGGAGAGAGAGGTGGGAGCCCAGGTTTAAATAGAATGGAGTGAGAAATGGCCAGAAAAAGAGAGGAAAAGAAATGAATAGTGAGCAAAGGGATTGTTGATGATGAACTGAAAGGAAAACAAAATGGCAAGTTATTCTCACATTTCCCCATTTCCCATATTCCTGAATTTCCCGTCCATTTAGATATGTCCCTGTATAAAGTGAGTTAGGTTCCCTCTATCTCTCTTCACTGAGTGTGATGATCAAATCCATTGACAAGACTGGTGCTGCCCTTTTAGTTGCTGACATACAGAGAAAGGTAATGTTACACTGTCAACTGCTTCTTTTGGAGAGAGAAACTATTACTGTGGGACTATGCGGGGACGCAACAACTTTCTCAGCCAGGAAGAGTAACTCAGAAGTGGAAATAGTTTTCAACGCAGAACGCGTGCACCATGCGTGCGGGAAATTGACTTGTTCTTGTCATTAGAAATCAGTGGAGTTCATGTGGATGCTTATCTCAGGTTTGTATTGTCAGCTGCTGGATCTGGGAACCCCACTCTTTTCACTGCATTTACAGAGTGTCCGAGTCCATGGTAAACAAATGGAGATGAGACTCCACAGAAAGAAAGCTCTATAAATAGGGGTGGAGCATGACAGTGCACTATCCTCCCTAGGATTTCTCGGGATATTTTTCTTTCCTTGACTAGGTGTAACGTATGAAACCAGTTTGCTTCAAAATTGAGGTGGTCACTGAGCTGTGTCCCCTCCTTCAGTGTACCATTTAGCCTCACACCAGTAACAGGACTGTTCTGATGCTCACCATGAATTAAACTGGATTAATTCTAGAACTTTCCAGGTAGGAGTGAGTAACATATCCACATCACCGAAGTGCAGTCCTCCGATGTGTTCACTGGCTGACAGAAGTCACCTGTCTGCTGAGAGCAATATATTGACTCAATCACCCTGAGGAAGGTGCAGAAACAAACTTCGAGAATCACTAGGAAAAGAGTGACTGGATAAAATGAGGAACAGCAGGAAATAAGAATTAATAAAAGATGTGTCTTTGAAAATCTCATTGAATGGAAGGTCGGTATGTGGCTGGATCAGATGAGCTACATCCCAGAGTAGTGAGGAGGTGGAAGTAGAGCAAATTAAAGAATTACTGATTATTCTTCAAAGCTGGTTTGATTCTAAAATGGATCCTGCAGCCTGGAAAGCAGCTATTGTAAACCTAAGTACTTAAAACAGGACGGAGAGTTCAAACAGAAAACTAAATTGTAGTTAGCTTGGTATCAGCTGTGAAAAAAAACATTGGAACTTTTTGTGAGGAATGTGACAACTAGACACTTGGAAAATAATGACATAATTTGCTAGAGTCAATCTAGATTCAGGAAAGGGAAATGATCTTTGATAAACCTGCTGGATTTTGTGGAGGTTGTGCGTTGTGACATCGACAATTGAGAATCAATGGGAGTGGAATATTTGCATTTTCAGCAGACGTTGTCATGCTTGAATACAGGTGAGTACAGAATGTTTGAGCCCATGGGTAGGCAGGGGTGGAATACACCGAATGTCTTAAAAGTTGTATAATCGAGACAATGAAGAGAGTTGTGTTTTTATCTGGAGTGAAGTCTTTGGGGTATCAGAAGGATCAGAAGTAATAAAATGTTTCAGATGGGAACAACAAATATCATCATTCACATTTATTTTCTTTAAATAGTGAGAGGTTGGGAAGTGCTGTTGTTGAAACAGACCTGGATGTGCTTGGTCATACATGACTGACAGAATGTTTAATCAGCAAGAAGTAAAAGATAAGTGGCACTTCTTGCAAAATGATTAAACTACCAGAGTAAATGTATCTTTCCCAATGGTATTGTTACGTTTAGAGACTATTTAGGGTATTGTGTACGGGTTGGAAATGCTTTATAAATAATGATCTTGTGAGCGATGCAGTCCGAAGGGATTTCACCAGTTGATACCCTGGCATGATGTTACCATGAGGAGAAAGTGAAGAAACTTGTGTGTAATATGTAGCACTGTGACGGAATAAGAGGTTGAAACTTGATGGTTATGGTTGGACACTCTATATGTCCCAAGCAACTGAATAGGGTGAAGATTCCATTCTTCTCATTGGATGCTTGCTTCCCTGTAGTTTCCATGCCTATGCAGAGCCCCATGTCTATTGACAGATAAGTAAAGACTCTGAATGAACTTTACTGTACAGTTGCTGTGTGACCCTGCACTGAATGCTACATTGTCAGCAGCTGCAATACCTTCATTCTGAAACAGTAGGCCATTCCCGACCATCTTCGGACCTCCATAGAGACCATGGGTCTAACTTCTTGGAATAGACAACACGTTGGTGAATGGGTAAAAATGTTGTCTTAATTCCCACTGCCAGAAAACCATGTTAAAATAACACATACGTACTATGAATAACCTAGCAATGTGGAACAAGTTAGAGCAGTCTATCTGTGCAGCTAATGCACCATTTGTTTGTGATATTGGACCATATCTGACACCTTCCTCTTCCTGTGTCAGTGACCGAAGAAGCTGAATGACCACTTCCTATAGCTTTGTAAATGGCTCCAGATTTGAAATGGTCTCTTTCTGATCCCATGTAAATGAATCATGGGAGTGAGCCGTCTCCTTGTCTTCCTATGGAATAGGCAGGAGGGACTGATTGGGCTATCCCTTTTCTTGCCCAGTAGTTCTGATGGGCTGAATGACTTGTTCATATTCTTGTGAACCCAGATTGAGGTACTGAATGAGCTTTTTCTTTTTTCTAGGGAAATGCGTTTTGTCTGTTACGTGAATGTTACCCAGACTTTAACAGCACAAGTTTGAACGTTGTCTGCGCCTTGTCACACATGGACACAGATGGCTTCAGAATCTGAGTGCTGATTTTTTTTTCTGAACATTGTATAGTCTTCAGTGAATATCCCCACTTCGGATTGTTGAGAACTCAATGGACTGAATGGCCTGCTTCCACACTGCAGGAATTCCCCGCTGGTCAACTGCAGATGCCTGGGCAGAGGGAGATACGCTGAGAATCTCCTGCAGAGATACCCCACGGCTGAGATGATTGATGCCCACCGATAGTAAATACCTTCCCTTGTGCTGTGAATAACTCCGAGCAGTGGATGGGTCACAATCGATTCTCATTTCTGCGATTTTGCTCAGTCTCCTTGATGCCATCCTCAGTCTAATACTGCCTTGAGTACAGGGCCAGTCTCTCTTACCTGAGCCCATGTGTTCCCTCTTTTGTTCATATCAATAGGTCATGGTGTAGAAGTAGAGACCGATTTCTTCAAACAGAATAACGTGATTGTCAGGAATTTTCTTACATAGCGAGTTAAGGGAGCTAGATAACTGAAAGGGACCAGTGGTGTATTGCAGGGATCGATTGTGGGACCGCTGCGTGTTGTGATTTTTATAAATGGTTTTGAAGAAGAAGCAGAAGGGTGGGTTAGTATGTTTGTCGATGACTTGAAGGTTTGTGGAATGGTACGTAGTGTGGAGGGGTGTTGTCGTTAGCAATGGGGCATTCACCGGATGCAGAACTGGGCTGAGAAGTGGCAAATAGAGTTCATCCTGGAAAAGTGTGAAGTGACTCTCTTTGCAAGCTCGAATGTGAATGCAGAATACAGGGTTAAAGGCAGTATTATTGGCAGTGTGGAGGAACAGACGGATCTTGGGGTCCATGTCCATAGATCCCTTAAATTTGCTACCCAAATTGTGATAGGTTTGTTAAGAAGGCATATAGTACTTTAGTTTTGATTAGCAGGTGATTGAGTTTAAGAGCCGCAAGGTTATGCTGCAGCTCTATAGCGCTTTGTCTAGACCACACTTGGAATATTGTGTTCTGTTCTGGTCACCTCATTCTAGGAAGGATGAGGAAGTTTTAGAGAGGGTGCAGAGGGAACTTACCAGGATGCTGACTGGACTGGAGATCAGGTCTTATGAAGAAAGATTGAGGGAGTTAGGGCCTTTCTCATTGGAGTGAAGGAGGATGAGAGGTGATTGGATACAGGTGTACAAGATGATGAGAGGCATCTACAGAGTGAATAGCCAGATACCTTTTCCCCCAGCAGGAATCTCTCTAAAGAGGGAACGAGGGTACATAATTTTAAAGTGATTGGAGGATGGTTTCTGGGAGATGTCAAAGTTCGGTTCTTTACACAGAGAGTGTTGGGTGCGTGGAATGCACCGCCAGCAATGTTAGTCGAGTCAAGAAATGCTTGGATAGGCACATGCAAGATAATGCAAGAAAGTATGTCGATGAGTCTGATCTTAGAGAAGGATAAAAGATCAGCACAACATCGAGGACGGAAGGGCCTGTACTGTGCAGTAATGTCCGACTTTCTCTGTTCTACGAAAGTATTTAAAGAGGCTTTAGATGGATTTTGATCTGTCAGAAAGTTGAGTGCTATGAATATTTAGGCATGTACGAGGACTTGAGACCGAGAGAAGATCAGCTATGATCTTACTGAAGGGCATGTCAATCTTGAGGGTGGAGGGCAGGGAGCGAACGACTTGTTTCTGTTTCTACATTCTCACATTCTATTTTAGGAAAATTACGGGGTGTTATTTTCCTGGAAGTTTGGTTATTGAATGTTATATTCTGGGAGTCCAGAGGATTTTCTGAGCCATCTCTGGGTGATATGTCCGAGCTGTATTCACAGTCAACCTGGTTCGATTACGTTACCAACAAATGAAGCACATTTTGCACAATGCGGAATCTCTGTAAAGAGAGATGCGGGGCCTCTTTGATACCCAGTCTGGGTTTTCCAATTATATTTTTCAAATCACCTAAACCTTGTGGGAAAGTATTGAGGGACTGAATACTTTCCTCTGTTTCTGTGCACGAGGTGATAGCAGTACGTCGCCTCCCAGTGCTCTTGTCTAGCAGGTTTCAGGAGCTGAATGGAAGACAGAAACATGGGACTGAGGAACAGGAGTGGGTCATTACACACTGTGAGCCTTCTCCACCAGGCACTAAGATTGTGGCTGATGAGGTTGTGGTCTCAGCCCCACTTTCCTGTCAGTATCCAATTATCCATGACTCACTTCATCGAAAAATACTTAACTAATGCATCTTTGAATAAATGTTAACAAAGAAACACCACAATCTTTTGGGGAAGAGAATTTCCACTCAAAAGGCCTTTAGGACTTTTCCTAATCCATCTTATCGAATCAGAGAGCCAGATACCACGGAAACAGACACTTTTGTCCAAGTTGTCCATGCTGACCAGAAATCCTAATCTGATCTAGTCCTATTTGCCAGCATTTTGCCAATATACCTCTGAACCATTCTTATTTATGTATGTATGCAGATATATTTTCAATGTCTAATTATACCCGCTTCCACGGGTGCTCTTGTACTCTGAGATAATCTTCCTCACTGTCCACTGCACCATATTTTGCTGTTATCAGTAAACTTAGTAATTATGCCTTTGATATTCACATCCAGGTTTTGTATATACATGATGAAAAGCAGCAAGCTCAACACTGATTCTTTCAGCACACCACTGGCCACGGGCCTCCAGTCTGGAAAATAATTCGTTACCTTCAAGAAAATTTTGCATCCAATAGGTTAAATTTCCCTGGATTCCATGGGACCTAACTGCTTTAAATTTTCATTTTTATGCTGTAACTCAATTAGTTTAGTTGATCTAAACATATTTCCATAATCACATATTTACTCTTGTTTTGTTTCAACTACCTGATGAAACAAAGTCCCTGCCAATGCAACTTCAACTTCCTCGTCTTTACATTTATGATCTCTCCTGTTTCAGCTGGTGATAGTGGGACCTTGTTGCCCCATAATCAGGAAAGATTCCAGGACAAGGCTCCTGCTTTGCTTCAGTTGCCTGTGATTCCACTGACTTTTTAACCAGAGCAGGTAGCACTTCTAAAAGTGAATCAGCTACATACTTTACAAGGACAAATTGTATTCCTGGTGCTGAAAGTTTGTCTAATACTCCCACCGCAATTTCTGCACACTTTACTGGACACTCCATCCCCGCTTTACATAATTGTGCGCTTTTTGTCTGACATGAATTCACTTTAGCAGTACCTTTTCTTGAAATAGTCCTTCAGGAATACATACCTTTGTATCTTTCAGCATCACAGACTGAAAGGATCCTGCGTCTCTAAATAGTGCATCCTCTTTCCCTGATACTCCTGACCTATGTGAATACACTTTCCCTTTGCAGGTATATTTTATAAGCAGATCTGGTACTTCCTCCTTGACCAACCTCAGATCAACTTGGACACTTTGATGTAGCTTTCTAGCCTCCACTGTGCTTTCTGCTACCGCTCCCATAGAACTCTCAGGCTTATCTTGCTTTCTTGCATCTGTTTTTTTTTCCCTAGCCCACCAACAGAGTACTCTACTGTGACCTAATTTATCGCAACAAAAACACCGGAGCTTTTTAGCTTCTTTGTCCCCTTCAAGGGTTCCCTTTTTACCCTGTGGTAAGTTATCCTTCTGATCTTCACTGAGATCTACATGTCATTTTCCATGTGAGGATTTCCTCTATCCCTCATGCTCTGAAGTTGATTCTGAAAGCCAAAATGTGTTTTATGAAACCATTCATGATCATCAACTTCTTCAGTTGCTAACTTTGCTGTTTTAACTCTCTGCTCTTCCACCTGATTTTGCACTAATTCATGCAATGAATCTTTGAATTTTTCCAAAATAATTATTTCTCTAAGTGCATCGTACATTTGGTCAATTTTTAAAGTTCTTAACCATTTATCAAAATTACTTTATTTGACCCTTTCAAACTCAATATAGGTTTGACCAGGGTCACTCCTAAGATTCCTGAAATGTTGTCTTTAGGCTTCTGGCACAAGCTCATATGCACTTTCTTCACCTCCTCATACTCCCTATATCCCTCCTCTGGTATTATTGCGGATACCGCACGAGCACTACCTGCAAGTTTCGTTTGGATTAAAAATCCCACATGGTCACTGGCAAATGTAATTGTTTAGCCACTTATTCAAATGAAATGAAAAGGTTTTCCATATCCTACTTGGGCAAGGCGTCAATATACCTAAAAATTATCTCACCAGGCTTTTGACTACCATGGGTTTGCTAATCCTCACGCTGTTCCTCAGTAAGCTTACCTTCAGCTTTCATCTCCATCGTTTTCAGCTGACTTTCCACTCTCAGTGTACACATCTGAAGCTCAAACACTCTTTCTCTTTGTTTCTCTCCTGCTAAAGCCATTCGTTTTTTTTTCTCTTTCCTGGATAAAACCAATTAGTTTTCTTTGTTTCTCTTTTAATTTTAGTCATAACGCAAACTGCTTCACTTCGGCTTCTGACTCAAGCTGCTTTATTTCCGATTAAAGTTTAGTCATTTGTACAGACCCCAATGGAGTTTTCAGCAAATTGGAATGCTGAACTATTGCTGCAATCATCTCATCTTTCCTCACATTAGGAGGTAGATTCAATTTCAGCTTGTCTACTAATTCCCGCAGCTTGGACTTATGTGCATTTTTTAACAGTCCCAAGGTCGATTCTCCATCTCCAAAACACCCTTTGTGACTGCCAAAGCTATTGTTTTCTGAAGTTCTGTTTACCCACCAAATCCACACACGCAAAAAGAGACTCTAAAAACTGCCATTCGCTGTCTCAACTCCGCAAAGGCTCCCCAATCTGGCCCGACCCCTCAAAATATTTTTAAGCAGGTAGTCCAGGCGTAACTTTGGTACTTGTTGAATGTTAGTGTATAGTGGATATTCCCGGAGTGAATTAGCTGGTCAGACTGCCGAATTTTATACAAACATTTTTACCAAATTACGGAATGAAGCACATGAAACTGAAAATAGAATATTCAACTAATTTACTTTATCCAACCAAGAGGCTATCCTGACTTTAGGATGTTGTTCCAAAATACTTGCAAGAATTCCAATAAATAAATGCTTTATCACAAAAAGTAAATCTGATACAAAAAGCTTACAGGTGATAAGGTCGGAAGAGAAGGAGGGGGAGAGCTTCCAATTTCAACAGTGACCCTAACTCAGCTAACCCCCAAACTGAATCGATCTGCCCAGCTAGAGAGCTGGCCAAGTCCGCTTGATTATACAAAGACTTGAATGCGTTCTGCCTGAGGCATTACCAATTAGGTATAAACAAAATGACCCCAAATGAACCTTTCAAAACTCAGGCATATTGGAATCTTTGCACATTTAGAACCTCACTAAAGAAGAAGATTCAAGGATAATATAACCTTGTAAAAGAACCAGCTTTGTGACAAATTACCACATTTGGCTTTGGACTGAATTCAAACAATTAAGTCTTCCTGCTTTGAAGCCAATAACGTGTGTTAAGGTGTTTGTGAGTTTATATTTTTAAAAAGGTGCTAATACACATTCAGTGTTGAAGTTACAAAATGACTCATTAGGTCAATGAAAGGAATGACCAGGCAAATCCACATTTCCTGTGTAATGGAGTGCAAAGGTATCCTCTGCAAATACATTATCTGGTGCCTGTTCTAGTCGAGGAGCGACCAGCACGGTAATAACATCTAGATTATGGTTTTTGAGCGTGGTGATGGTGGAGGTTCAGGCAGTTACAGTATTGCAAATGAACAACGCCTGTTTGTTCAGTGACTATGATCGATATCAGTCTCCATGGATCTTAATGATGTCACTGGACGGTTTCCCTCTCGTATTAAAAAGGGGTTTCTTGCAGTGCTTTATGCCATTGTATCAACAGATGCATCACCTCCGCCACTAACAGGTATCAGCTGCTGCAGAGACAGGAAAAGGAGAGGTAAACATCTGAGAATTGTCTGAAATGCTCCATTAGTGGATCAGAATCTGCTAACATTAGACTGGAATGCTGCAACAATGGACAGAAGTTTGTACTGGGGACTGTTCTATCTTTCCTGGTATTGGTCGACATTGTCAGATCGGAAATACGGTGTACTTATGATTATTCAGACAGTTTACTATCGTTGGTGTTCCTGGTAAGAACCTCCATCTCTATCCATTTACTAATTCCATAAACCATGGCGAACTTCCTTGCTATTTCTCTTACCTAATTTTGGCAAAGGTGGAAAATGCTGTCTTCGGATTCAAATCCAAAGTCCATTCATTATCCACAAATTTCAGAACCGCCCACAACCCCGCCCTCACAAACACCAGAATGCAAGATTGTTCACAATCGTGAAGAACATTTTTACCCGGAATTCACTTATGTCTCGGTATTCTGTCCATCATCAAACTTATCCACTATCAGCACAATAATATCCCCAGTCGCCATCTTGTCATCGATGCTGACGCTTAATAAACAATTTTTCATGCCTTTATGGTTACAAGTATCCACGAAGCATGATTTCAGTTGCAAATATTTCGATCACAACCTTGTTCTTGTCTCTTAAATAATCTCATCAGAGGGACACTGTCAGAGTAATAATGTTGCAATAAATGTAATTCAGCGGCACAAGTTATTACACATAAAGGCGCTGTTTCACATCCTACGACAAATTATGTGAGAACGTAAATTAAAATGACAGAATTTGGAAATAAAAACAAGTTTCACTAATTCTGACCATAATATCACCAGCATTTAGTCTATACATTTATCTATTTCACTGATGTAGTTTGCAAAAGAAATCTACTATTATTACCTGATCTGTCTGAAGGCTGACATCAGGCCCACATTAATGTGCTTGGCTCTGTACTACCTTCGGGAATGAGCTCACTGTAAAGGGTCAACAAATCCTGTCCCTGTCAGCGATCCAGACATTCCATGTAATAACAAAAGTAAAGGTTAAATAAAACAAAGAATGATGCAAGAGATCAGAATGAAAAAGAATGAGAAAGTGCCAGAGACACTGAGCAGATTTGGCAGCCTCACATCGGGAGAAAAAAAAGAATTGGCATTTTGAGTCCAATGACCAGACATCAGAACTGAACGCCACTGTGATTGATGTTGGTGACAGGGACGTCTGTTGTAAATGGGAGAAGGACTGAGTAGAATAGATAGAGAAAGAGAAAGATAGAGGGAAAGAAGCAAACAAACAGATTGTTTATGATTAGCTGGGATGGAAGATTAAGCTTATTTATTTTTCTCCTGTTACCATATTATTGAAAACTGTGAGCATGTACGATATACATCAAAATCACTGTTTAAAGTGAGTCATGTCGCTTTGTCTCTCTTCCTTGAGTGTAAACATATTATTTTATTCATTAATGGGATGCAGAGCCAGTATTTAATTCCCTTTCCCCATTGTCCTTTCCCCATTGTTTATGAGCTGCCTTGCTGACCAGTGCAGGCCGTGGGCTGTAAGTAGTCAGTGCTTAGTTCTGTCCGGTTTCATTTCTGTGAGACTTTATAGTGACTCATATAACTGAGTGGCTGGCTTGGCCATTTCAAACTGCAACTGAGAGTTAACCACATTGCTGTGGGTCTGGAGTCACATGTAAGCCCGATCAGGTGAAGATGTTGGATTTCCTTCCCTGAAGGGCATGGGAGTGCCAGGTAGGACAATCGACAATGGTTTCATTGTTTTATTTGATTCTTAATTCCCGATATTTTATTGAATTCTAGTTCCAACATTTGCCGAGTTGGAATTCCAATCCGGGGTCTGGGTCATTACCTGGGTCCCTGAATTACTATTCCTGAGATCATACAGCCAGGCCATTGCCTACTCAGCATTTCAACCATCTACAATGGCAATAGTGATGATGCTGTTGGAGTGGCTTTGCTTCATAAGGCAAAGAAATGCTCTGGCAAAATATACCATTCTTCTCATTTTGTATTTATGAGAAGGCGAGATAATGGAAAGTGCTACTGGGGAAAATGAGCTAGATGTCCTTGATGATGAGTCACTGACAGTAAGTTCATTGCAAAATGATTAAAGTGTAGGAGTGAAGCTACCTTCTTGCATTTGTAGGGTGTTCTTGCGATAGTACGTGGGACACTGTGAATAGATTTTCTCTCCTTTATATTGAATGATTTCCTTGCTACATAGAGACAGAGTAAAGGAGTTTCACCAGATTAATCCGTGCAGTGATAGTACCATGAGAAGAGTGTGAAGGAAATTAATGTTTAATCTGTAACGCTACAAAAGAATTAAAACTGATTGCATTAAAACTTCACAGTTATGGACTAACACTCATTATGTCCAAAACAAAACGTTGATAGAGTGAAATATAGTGTGTTTTCTGCAATACACGTCTTCACATTTGTACAAATATATAGATAGGCTTCATTGAGAACGATATGGGCCAAGTGCAGGGAAATAGGCTGAGCATGGATGAACATTTTGGTCAGCATGAACCAGTTTGGGCTAAAGGCCTGTCTCCGTGCGATAGGACTCTCTGACTCTATGATAATGTACATAGCTCTCTGGACACTCTCCTCCCGCCCCCCCCACCTTCCCACCATGTTGGTTGAGAGAGAGCTCCAGGTTCTGAATGAACCCTCATCATCTCAATGTGCAGTTGGTGTGTAAGCCTGCACTGAACGTTATGTTTTTCACAAATCTATCATCAGTCGAATTCTGACAGAGTTCGCTATTCCCGCCAGCTACTGACCCCCGTACAGAACACTAGCCTATTATTTACTGGCACAAAGCTAGTCGTTCTTTTGTTTAAAAGCTGTTCCTTGGCTCAAGGAGACCCGGTTTTGATGTTTATAAGAGGGACAATAAAACGAGGCCTGACTCCGATCAGTCTCCTTTGGTACAGAGATGAAAAGGATTTCCAGAGGCTTTTTGCTTATATGTAAACAGATGAGACTCTGCCCTTCAACAATAACCTGAAAGCATGTGCTTCATTTATACTGATCTTTAAATGGAGTTTGCTTATTGTGACTGTTGTGTATATTTGGAACAGCATAATTAAGTCTATCTGCATAGGTTAAGTTCAGTAGGGCTTCTTTATTCTGTTCTTTGTGTTTCATTGTGTAATTTTTTGAATACAATTTTTGTCTGTTTTAAAATCTAGTGGACAACCTCAATAACTTAGTATGGGTAATTTACATTGTGCACTAAACGAAACAAGTTGCAATGTTATGTTCTGGGCGACCTACTTAAGAGTGCTTTGAGTCGTCTAGCCCAGTTCATAACTGACTGGGGGCTCTTTAAGGGAGTTCACACAGCGAGTGTGAGGTGATCGTGTCTTTATTTTGGATGTTGGGTTTGTTGGGTAAACGAAGCTTTGGATAGCAATGGCTGTTTCAGTCGGCAACCGTTTTCTGGATGTGGATGCAATGACCTTTGAAGGTTTGAAAAAAAGTGAATAAGATCAAGCTGCAGGAATTAGCAGAGAAGCAGGAATTGGGCCTGCCTGCTTCTGTGAGGGAAGGAGAGATACTTACAGCAGTAGGTCGTCAATTAAACTTGCTGGAGAAACCATCAGAATCTACAGAGCTGGCAAGAATTCAATTGCAAATGAGGCAGCTTGAGTTAGTAGCGAGATATAAGGAAAGGGCAGCGGAAATGAAACAGTTAGAGTTACGTTAAAAGCAGAAGAGAGGGGAAACACAGCAGCAGAAGAGATGGAAAAGAGAGAGCAGCAGAGGAGAAAGAAAGAGAGAGCTTTTGAACAGCAAAAAACTGCCACTTGAAAAAGGAAAGTCAGCGTAAAAGGCTGGAGATAAAGGCTGAGGGTAGGTTGATTAAGGAAATGAGTGAGGATGAGCAAACCCCTGGGAGTCATAAGCCTATCCTCGGTCAAGCATTGCCTAAGTTTGATGAGAAGGATATAGAAGGCTTTTTCAACTCATTTGAAAAGGTGACAAGATAAATGCAATGGCCCGAGTCAATGTGAGTTTTGTTAATCCAAATAGAACTTTTAAGTAGGGTTAGTGAGGCATTCGCATCCCTATCAGAGGACGGATCTGGTTTCTGGAATCTAATGAGGGATCCTGGTCAAAACTACATTGAGTTTGAAAGGATCAAAGAGAGTAATTTTGAAAGATGAATAAGAGATTGAAAAAAAGCAAGCAATCCTATGTTGCACTTCGAGCGGTAAGGAATTTGGAGAAATTCAAATATACACTGCTTGAAGCAGTGCGACCTCATGTGGATAAAAAGAGAGTTAAAACAGCAAAGTTATCAGCTAAAGTGGCTGATGATTATCAGTTGGTCCATAAATTCAGTTTGGCTTCCAGAATCTATTTCAGTCCATGAGGGATAGAAATTGGAGCACAGAGATATCCTCACGTAGGTAGATCTCAGTGAAGACAATAAGGATAATTTACCACAGGTTAAAAAAGAAACCCTTCAGAGGAACAAAGAAGTGATGGCCTCCATTTCCTCATTAAGACATCATTTGTTAAGTAGTAACAGATAGGAATGCATTCACTCGCTTTCTTGCTAAATGCTCCCGGTGTTTTCATTGTAATAAAATGGGTCACACAAAATCACAGTATAGTTGGCCGAGGAAAACCAGGTGTAGGAAAACCAGACAACCCTGGAAGATTTGTTGGATCAGTAACAAAAAGCATAAAGGAAGTTAGACAACTGCCTCAGACTGTACAAGATGATCAGAAGTTGTCAAGGAATATGTGCCAAATATGCTTAAAATATACATACAAGGGTAAAGTTTATTCACATAGACCAGGAGTCTTAGATAAGGCGGTTCCAATATTGAAGGAGACAGAATCTTCTCAGTCTGCAGTACTGAGGGATGAGAAGATATGCACGCCTGAGAAACTATTGCCAAAAAAATGTGCTCGTAACAAGAATTCATGGTGAGAGAAAAAGTGCTCAGTTATGTCAAGGAAGAACAGTGGGTAATGTGTGATAGGAGTACTGGACCCCAAACTCTCAGCTCCAGGAATAAAATTTGTCCTTGCAAATGATATAGCTGATTCGCCGGTAGGTGTGCTGCCTACTCTAGTTGAAAATCCAGTGGAGATGCAGGCAATGGAAGACATGGAGAATGTTTATCCAGGAATTTTCCCTGACTGTGTGATCACAGATCACAATGTTCAGGTTGAAGCAGGAGGGATCAAAAGGAAGCTGATGTAGAGTTATCCGAATCTTATTTTGATCATATACGTAGAATAGAGAAGGAACAAGTAGGAGAACATGCAAGTATTTTTAGCTCTGCTAAGTTGATTGACCTGCAGCAGAAAGATGAGGAATTAAAGCAGTTATATCACAAGGCATTTAGCAAGCAAGAAAGAAATCATTCCTGTCTGTTATTACTTAACAAATTATGTCTTAATGAAGAAATGGAGACCATAACACTTTCAATCAGATCAGACAGGGGCAGAAATTCATCAAATTGTTTTGCCCGTTGTGTATAGAAAGGAGGTGCCGCGACTGGCACTTGAGCTACCAGTTGGAGGTCATTTTGGGGTGAGGACAACACCAGCTAAAATATAAGGATTTGTTTACAGGGCTGGACTATATAAAGATGTAGCTGAAGTTTGCCACACGTGTTAAACATATCACGAAGACATTAATAAATCTTGAACCTTTAATACCTATTCCAGCATTTGACGACCATTTCACAAGTGTCTTGATTGATTGCGTAGGTCCACTACCACAAACAAAAGGTGGAAATAAGTATTTATCAACAGTAATGGATGTGCCAACAAGATATCCAGAGGCAAACTCATTATGCAGCATCACAGCTATAAAGGTTGTAGAAAAAAAAACTTAATATTTTTCCTAGATACGGATTACCAATATGATACAATCAGATCAACGAACAAACTTCACATCCAAACTATTCAAGGAGGCGATGGATAACTTGGAAATAAAACAATTCAAATCTACTGCTCACGATCCAGATTCACAGAGAGCACGAGAGAGATGGCATCAAAAACGGAAGACCATGTTGAGCGTTTATGGTCAGGATTATTCAGATGACTGCGATAAGGAAATTCCTTTTGAACTTTTTGCGACGAGGGATGCACAGAATAGATCGACCAAATTCAGTCCATTTGAATTAATTTTTGGACAAGAACTTGGAGGACCATTAAAAGTAATGAAGGAGAAATTAATGATTCAGAATTTAGAGACCAATCGTTTGGACAATGTGTAAAATTTTAGGGAACGATTAAATAGAGCTGGAGAGTTGGCTAGAATAATTTAAAAGTATCACAGCATACATTGAAATAGGAAGCGGATAAGAAATCACAAATTTACAATTTTGCATTTGGGAATAAGGCATTGGTGTTCTTTCCAGTAACAGGTGAACCTTTAAAAACAAGGTTTTGCGTACCTTATCAAATTGATAAGAAATTTAGTGAGATGAACTACTTGCTAAGGTCTCCAAATAGGAAGAAATCTCACAAAGTGTGTCATGTCAATGTGCTCAAAAGATAGTTTGATAGTGAAAGAAAGGAAGACGAAAAAGTGTTCTAGATTACAGCACAGAGAGAAGAACCAAGTTCAGAGGATTCTGAATGGGACATTCCTCAAATCAGATTGAACAATGAGAAAGTTGTCAAACATTAGGATAAATTATTGAGTTACCTTCCACAAGAAAATGAAAATAACCCAAAATAATTATTACTATCACTTTGGGAGATATACGGAGGTAAACTGGGAAATACTAGCATAATTGTGCATCATGTAGATATAGGAGATGCTGTTCCGAATAAGCAACATCCTTATACGCATAACCCTCTAAAGTTGGCACAGGTTCAGAAAGAGATAGAGTGAATGCTCCAAGATGGCATAATCGAAGTGGAACTCACCTATAGTCATGATACCAAAGCCAGATGGTACCCCACAGTCATGTCGGGACTATGACAAAGTCAACACTGTTACAAACCTAGCTAAAAGTGAATTTACGAAAGCCCAAGTCATGTTCCTAGGCCATGTTATTGGACATGGACCAATAGCCCCATGAGATACAAAATTGTAAGTAGTGGGAAAATTCCCACACCATCGACAAAAAGTAGTATTACGGTTCCTGGGATTGACTGGATTTTACTGAATGTTTGTGCCAAACTTTAGCAGTGTGGCTGCTCCACTCACCAAATTATTAAAAAAGGGCAAGAACTCTCAGTGGATAGCAAACTGTCAAAAGGCATTTGCCAGCCTAAACACTGTGTTAACCACTGCCCCCAGTATGAGCCCCACCGGATTACACAAAGCCTTTCAAGGTGGCTATCGATGCCAGTGATGTGGGGGTCGGTGCGGTGCTCCTGCAGGAAGATGATGAGGGAATCAAAAGATCCATCGGATATTCTTCCATGAAGTTGAACTTCATCAACAGAAATATTCAATAGTGGATAAAGAGAATTTAAGCTTGGTGTTGGCATGACAACATTTCAGTGTTTATATCACCAGCGATGCATCTGACACAATAGTATAAGCTGACCATAACACATTGATATTTGTGGAAAAAATTAAGGACAAAAATGCCAGACTCTTTCGATGGAGCTTGTTGTTGGAGCCATTCATTATGACAATTGTGCATGTGGCAGGTTGTGAAAATGTGATTGCCGATGCGTTTCTGAAACTTGAATGAGATATGTAGGCGTTTGGTCGTGAGTGCACTGCGGCCTCAATTTGCATGGGATTGTGCAAGCTTGCATGTTTACAGTTGCTATCGTGTATATGTGCGTTTCTAGACTGCCAACTGGGTTTGAATGGTTAAAAATGCAGCCATATTTTGGTATTGATGGTTTTTGTTAGGGGGAGGTGTCACAAAGCTAGTCCCTTTTTTGTCAAGAAGCTTGTTTGGCTCAGGTGGTCTCTGTCCTTGATTTTTTTTCAGAGGAATAATAAAAAGGGGCCTGATTCTGGTCAGTCTGGCTTGGTAAAGAGACTAAAAGGATTTTGTTTATTTGCAAACAGTTGATATTTCAGGCTAAAGTGGTCGTGCTTTAGAAGTGACCTGTATAATGAAAGGGGAGTAGTGAGCTCATTTAGCTGAACGAGCTGAGCTGAGCATCTTTCAGTTGAGTCTTAAATTGGGAAGTTCAACAGGGAGCTGTGTGGAAACTCTCTCTCTTTTCTGCCCTTCAACTTCAAACTGTTAGCTTGTGTTCCATTTGAATTGGTTTTTAAAGCGAGTTTGCTTATTGGGACTGTTATGGGAATGTTCGGAACAGCATAATTAAGTCAAGCTGTATCGGTTGAGTTCCGTAGGGGTGCTTTATTCTGTTCTTTGTGTTTCTCTGTGTACTTTTGTGAATAAAGTTTTTGTCTGTTTTAAAATCCAGTAGTCAACATAGCTAAACTACACCACGTAATTTTCATTGTATACTTAATGAAACAAATTGCAAAGTTATGCTCTGGGCTGCTTGCCTAAGAATGGTTTGAGTGATCTAGTTTTGTCCATAACATTTTGGTGATGGAAGATGCCTCTTTTGAACTTGGTACAAATCATTCACTTTCACTCTTCAAGATCAGCAAACGATGGTAACTTAACACGTGTGTACCATTAGGAGTAGAGCCAGTTGGAACAACATGGAGCAGTCTGTCTGCGCAGTCTCTGCTTCATTAGTTTGTCATGTTGCAGCATCAAAGACATCCTCCTGTTTCAGTATTACCGTTTGGAGGGGCTAAATGGCCTCTTCTTTTTGATGTGTCAGTGTCTCGAGTGTCTCTAGAACACTCAGTTCTCCAATTTCAAATAACTTCCCTTCCAATCTGCTGACTCCCTTCCCAATCCCTGCCATTCTCTTCCCATTACTTCCCCCTCTCTTCCCAGCCCGTCCATCTCCCTTCCATTCCTCTGATCCACCCTTCTTCCATCTTCCAACAGGATTAATTCCTCTAATCAACTAACCCGGTGGTATCCTTGAACAGTGTTGATCCATTCCCACCTCACCACACCAACTCCTCCTCCGACGCCGCTTCCTTACCTGTAAACGTCCTTACGTCCATCCCCACTCCTGAAGAAATGTTACATCCAAGGTGTTGACTACTCCACCTCCTGATGCTGCTTTGCTTGGTGACGTCTTCCAGCCGCCTGCTTTTCAATATTTACATTTTTATTAACTCTTCAGGTGTAATAGGCAGGAGAGAGTCAATTGGCTGTGAGTCTGCTTGTCCAATTGTTTCAATCGGCTGAATGGCTTTCTCACATTCCTGTGAAACCAGCTTGAGATGCTGAAAGAGCTCCTCTTGTTTTCCTGTGAAAATGTTCAGGGTCTAGCAATACTGTTACATGAACGTTAACAATAACCTTGAATGTTGTTCAGGTTTTGAAGTTCTATGTGATTTCTTCAGAACATAGAACATAGAACATAGAACATAGAACATAGAACATAGAACATAGAACATAGAACAATACAGCACAGAACAGGCCCTTCGGCCCACGATGTTGTGCCGAACTTCTATCCTAGATTAAGCACCCATCCATGTACCTATCCAAATGCCGCTTAAAGGTCGCCAATGAATCTGACTCTACCACTCCCTCGGGCAGCGCATTCCATGCCCCCACCACTCTCTGGGTAAAGAACCCACCCCTGACATCTCCCCTATACCTTCCACCCTTCACCTTAAATTTATGTCCCCTTGTAACACTCTGTTGTACCCGGGGAAAAAGTTTCTGACTGTCTACTCTATCTATTCCTCTGATCATCTTATAAACCTCGATCAAGTCACCCCTCATCCTTCGCCGTTCCAACGAGAAAAGGCCGAGAACTCTCAACCTATCCTCGTACGACCTACTCTCCATTCCAGGCAACATCCTGGTAAATCTTCTCTGCACCCTCTCCAAAGCTTCCACATCTTTCCTAAAGTGAGGCGACCAGAACTGCACACAGTACTCCAAATGTGGCCTAACCAAAGTCCTGTACAGCTGCAACATCACCTCACGACTCTTGAATTCAATCCCTCTGCTAATGAACGATAATACTCCATAGGCCTTCTTACAAACTCTATCCACCTGAGTGGCAACCTTCAAAGATCTATGTACATAGACTCCAAGATCCCTCTGTTCCTCCACCTGACCAAGAACCCTACCATTAACCCTGTATTCCGCATTCTGATTTGTTCTTCCAAAATGGACAACCTCACACTTGGCAGGGTTGAACTCCATCTGCCACTCCTCAGCCCAGCTCTGCATCCTATCTAAGTCCCTCTGCAGCCGACAACAGCCCTCCTCACTGTCCACAACTCCACCTATCTTTGTATCATCTGCAAATTTACTGACCCACCCTTCGACTCCCTCCTCTAAGTCATTAATAAAAATTACAAACAGCAGAGGACCCAGAACTGAACCCTGTGGAACTCCACTTGTAACTGGACTCCATGCTGAATATTTACCATCTACCACCACTCTCTGACTTCTACCGGTTAGCCAGTTTTCTATCCAATTGGCCAAATTTCCCTCTATCCCATGCCTCCTGACTTTCCGCATAACCCTACCATGGGGAACCTTATCAAATGCCTTACTAAAATCCATGTACACTACATCCACTGCTCTACCCTCATCCACATGCTTGGTCACCTCCTCGAAGAATTCAATAAGACTTGTAAGGCAAGACCTACCCTTCACAAATCCGTGCTGGCTGTCCCTAATCAAGCAGTGTCTTTCCAGATACTCGTAAATCCTATCCCTCAGTACCCTTTCCATTACTTTGCCTGCCACAGAAGTAAGACTAACTGGCCTGTAATTCCCGGGGTTATCCCTATTCCCTTTTTTGAACAGGGGCACAACATTCGCTACTCTCCAGTCCCCTGGTACCACCCCAGTTGCCAGTGAAGACGAGAACCATCTTCACTTCTGGTCGAATGATGGAGGGAAAGATATTGATGAAGTAGCTGAAGGTGTTTGTGCCGAAGAAGCTACCCGAAGGATCGTCCACAGAGATATGCAGGGACGAAGAGGATTGCTGTCCACCAGCCACATTGTTTTCTGAATGACCCAGTGGGGAATTTACACCTGATCCCATTCAGTTCAACCTTATTCAGACTCCTTGACACCTTGCTCCGTCAAATCCTGCCAAATCCTGCCAGCCACTCTGACGCTGAGTTGGCATCTTTTGTTTATGTCAATATGCCAAGGTATATGTGTGGGGAGTATTTCCTTCTCTCAGAGGGTGGAGACTGTTGGGGACTCTCTGTCCCAGACAGCTGCATTACAGAAATGATTGGGAAGGGGGTGGGAATGAGTCTCAATGGATTTTGACACGTCAGAGATTGAAGGGCTACAAGGAATTGGGCATGAAAGAGAAATTGCAGGCGAGACCAGATCAGCCCTGACGTTACTGAAGGCAAGGGCAGACTCGATAAGCTAAATGGCCTCGCGTTATTAAAGTATACCCCAGAGTCCAGTCAGTTTGTGATCACTTCGATTTCCTGTGTTACGGACTTCAAGTAACTGAATAGACTGATCCTGTTGCAGTGTATCAGGATACTGGTGCTGCGTGATCTACTCTGGGTACAGTTTTATAGGCTCGAGGGGCTGATTTGCCTCCTGCTGTAACTGTATATCAGTGTGCAGGGGCTGAAAACATTCTTCCTGTTCTATTGTAATTGAAATCCATACAGACTAATTCTAAGAGGAGAAAATGATCACTGCAGATGCTGGAGATCAGAGCAACAAAAAATGTGCCACTGGAAAATCACGACAGGTCAGGCAGCATCTCAGAAGCAGGAGAATAGATGTTTGGACATTCCGGATGAAGGGCTTATGCCTGAAAAATCGATTCTCCTGTTCCTTGAATGCTGTCTGGTCTGCTGTGCCTGTCCAGTACCATACGATTCGACGTCTACATCCTGCCAAAGTCAACCTTCCTGGTCACATCATCAATTAACTTTAAATGTTTTTTTTTAGGCATAAACCTCCATGCACAAAGCCATGCTTACTATTCCTAATCAGACCCTGCCTTTCCAAATGCATGTACATGTTATTCCATGGTATCTTCTCAAGTAATGTACCTACCAAAGATGTTAAACTTACTGGTCTATATTTCCCAGGAGTTTTTCTTACAGTTCCTTTTGAACAAGGGCACAGCATTTGTTATTCTCCAGTCTTCCGGAATCTCAACTTTGTTTAATGGTGATAAATGTATTTTACCAGTGTGCACGCAAGTTCTTCTCTAGATCTCTGCAGTGCTCATGGATATACTTGTTAAGGACCCTGAGATTAATCCACAGTCAAACATCCTTGTACGCCCAATACCTCCTCTACTGTGATATGGACAGCCCCTAAGATATCACCACTAACTTCCTCAAGTTCCCAAGTATTTATGTCTTTCTCCACAGTAAATATAGAGAAGAAATATCTGTCGAGGACCTCGTCCATCTCTTAAGGTTCCACGCATATTTGTCCAATTTGGTATTTGAGGGATCCTATTCTCTCACTAGTTATTGCTTAGCTTTCATACTCTTTAAGTAACTCTTTGGATTCATCCTAATCTTCTCAGCCAAGGTTATTTCATAGCACCATTGTCGCCTTCTTGATTTCCATCAGAGGTAAACTCCTACATCCCTTATATACCGCCAGGGATTCCCTTGATCCCAGAAGCCTGTGCCTGAGCCACGCATCCTCCTTTTTTCAGTGAATGCCTAAATATCTCTTGGCATCCTGGGTTTCCCATTCCTGCCAACCTTGCCCTTCACTATCAGAGGAACATAAACACCTTGAACTCTAGCTATCTCACGTTTAAAGGCCTCCCACTAACCAGCAGTCCATTCACCTGCAAACAAACTGCTCCAATTGACCCAAGCAAGCTCCTGTCCAAACCCATCAACATTCACCTTGTCCCAAGTTAGAACTTGAACCTGTGGAACAGTTTTGTCCCTCTCCATAGCTATTTGAAAATTAACAGAACGATGGTCACTGGTCCCAAAGTGCTCCCCCACTGTCACCTCAGTCACCTGTCCTGCTCTGTTTCCCAAGAGTTGTTCGAGTTTTGCCCCTTCCCAAGTAACACCCTCGACATTCTGCTTGAGAAAACTTTCCTGAATTCACTTATCAGATTCCACTCCATCAATTTCCTTAACGCTCCGGCAGTCTTAGTCTGTTACAAAAATTAAAATCCACTGTTATGACAACGACATTGCTCCTGAATGTCTCCCTTCTCCATGCATATTTGTTACTCTCATTCACGTTAGCTATTTGGAGCCGATAGTACAACCCCGGTGACATCATCATCCACTTCCTACTTCTTAGCTGCACCAACAAAGCCTCACTGGATGATTGGTCGGTTATTTTATCTCTGATTAACGCGGTGATAATCACATTAATCAGAAATTCAACTCCCCCTCCCCTCCATTCATCATCCCAGTCCCGCCTAAAGCACCTATATCCGGGTAAGTTAAGCTGTCAGTCCTGTCCCTCGCTTAGCCATGCTTTTATCGAGGCTGTATTATCCCAATCACACGTTACTATCCACGCCCTTAGTTTGTTGGTCTGACCTGCCAGCCCTCTTGCATCGAAATCATCCAACAGGCATTCCTTGCTCCCTGTCGTGTTCCAGCCTAACCTGTCTCTTCACTTTATTGTTTCTGATTACTGTATCTCCTTCCAGCCTCGCACTTGACTCCCTGATCATGAGGATGACCCTCCTCGCCAATGTCGTTTAAACCTTCCTTTTTAGCACTAGCAAAATTCGCTAACAAGATATTGGTCTCTTCCCCATTGCATGTGCCACCTGTCTCTCCTGATCAGGTCAACCCTGTCACAGAAAAGACCCCAATGATCTAAACATTTGAATCTCTCTTCCCCCCCACCCCAACACCAATTCTTTAGTTACTTATTTATTTGCCAAAGCCCCCTGCTCTTTCGTTCATTAGGTCATTACATTGGAAGTAATCAGTTAAATTACCACCATCAAGGTCCTAGATTTTAACTTTTCTCCTAGCTCTCAGTGATTACTCTGTAGGACATCATTCCTATATCTACCTGTGTCATTTGTGCCAACGTGCACAGTGACTTCTGGCTGCTCCTCTCCCCCTTGAGAATTTTCTGCAACCACTCGGAGACATCCTGGCACCTGGGAGGTAACACACCTTCCAGGATTTCCGTTTGAGGCCACTGAATCTCCGAACTGTCCCTCTAACAATCGACTCTCCTATCTCTAAGTTCCTGTTTACCGTTAATGTTTTCCCACTGTGCCCCAGAGTCAATGGTAATGCCACCAACTTGGCTACTGCTGCTTTTCCCTGAACCGTCATTCCTCTGAATAGTATTCAAAACGGTGTAGTTGTTTTCGACGGGAATGGACACACGGGATTCCTGCATTCTCTGCCTACTCCGTTCGCCATTCCAGGTCGTCGCCCACCTCCTCTCTGTCTTGAAAGCAACATGAAGCAAGGACTGCCTGTTGGATTCAATTTTGTTTATTTAAATTGTCATAAGCCTGATGAAGTCATGGCATGGATCTTAACGTGGGACTAGGATACTACAGTCATGATTGTTGCGGGTCTTGGGTGTGACCACAACAAGAAAGCTCTTATCTATGAAGTTCTCAGTATCTCGGGTGATCCTGAATACATTCAGCTCAAGCTCCCGAACAGTCTCCCAGGAATTGCAACTAGGTTCACTTTCCACACGTATAGTCTTCAGGGACGGAGGAAATTTACATAAACATCCCACATCCCGTAGGTGGAACGAACAACTGTCTTAACTGCTATCCCCACTGCTGCAACACTAAAGTTGAAAGGGCTTTATTTGAGCTTGCCTGTAGTTTTTGCCGAGCTGTTGTTTTCCCAAAGCCTCTTGAGCCAAACATTACGACTTACTCTGCTACCAATAGCATGTGTCTCTCTACCTCTTCACATTTAGTATTGGTTAGGGAAGGAGGGAGACACTGCAGTGAGCTAGCAACTGGTCATTAGGCACTCCTTGACACCTGACCACTGACTACCTGCTCTCCAACCAAAGTCACTGTTTGGTCTTGGAGGGTGTCTTACTGAGGTCTTCCTTTTTGTAGTGCTGACTGCGCTGATGCTAATCTTCACCCCGACAGCCAATCTGCGTTGTCACAATCCCTTGGTCCTTTCTGTCTCATAGTACTGTATTTATTAATTCCTTGAATCCGTCGACTGCATTCCACTCCACAGCGAGAGAGGTTGATATTCCAGTTAATACAAGGCTCGTGTAAAAATGATACAATCCCACATAGGGACAACAGTATGTCTATCCGCTCACTGAGTCTTCTTTTCCAATGAATTAGGTGAGATCGATTTTGATAATTCCCCATTCCACTTGTCGACATTTTCCCCATAAACCTTGTATGAAAATCAGACTGTCTCAACCCTGAATATATTTAATGATCCAGCCTCAATAGCCCACAGAATTTTCTGCAATTATTTCCCTCTCACTAATGTGAGACTGGGAGGTCTTTAGTCCCATATGGTATTGCTAGCACTCTGATTGAAAGTTGTATTAATATTACATGTTATCCTGTCCTATCACACATTCTCTGTGGCCAGAGGCAAAACAAAAATGAAAAATTAAGAGACTGTAATCTCCTCACTCATCTTCCACGTCAGCCGAAGGTACAGCTCATCCTGATCTGTGGATTTGCCCACTCTCTATCTCGCATAAACTTCCAATTCTTCATCAGCTTCTGTATCAATTCACGCAAGGATCACACGGTCACTCTCCAAGAATCCAGGAACTCTTTCTTCAAACTGAAGGTCGAAAGAAAGTTCGTGTTTAACATATTCTCTGGCACCGTGCACCCCCTTGCTCCCTAACACTTTCAATTGTCTCCCGCGTTATCCTCTTCCCCTTAATAAACCGAAAGCATGTTTTCGAATTCTTGCTAATCTTACCATCTAATGTTTTAACTCCCCGCCTCCACTCCTGCTCATCTACTGAGTTTTTTAAGTTTAGCCCTACACTTTCTATATTCTTTTTGGACCTCCATTGACCTGCGCACTTTGTAACTGCGTTAAGCTTCTCTTATTAATTCTGTTCGGAATTTGTATCTGACACCCGAGGTTCTCTGGGCTTGTTTTCCTAAAATTCATCTTCGGTTATACATGCTGGGCCGACACTGTCATCAATTCCATTTTGATCAAGTGAACCCCCAAACCCGCCGCACGCTGTTCTGCTACAGTTTCACCCAGAAGCAACTGCACTTTGGCCAGGTCCTGTCATTATTTTCATAAAAGCAGTCTCCCAAATCCAAAAAGCTTTTATTTTTCAAACAGTTTTGAGTATGAGTCACGGCCACTGGTCCTTTCATGCTCTCCCAATCCTGTATGCAACATCTGACTGGCTTCATTCCCCAGGGTGAGGCCCAGCACAGCCCCGCCCATTGATGTGTCTGCTACACGTTGATATAAGAAGCTCTGCAGAATAAATTTCTAGGCACCTGCCCCCTCTAAATAAGTTGCCCGAATGAATGTTTGGAATTCAAATGCCTGAATATGATGATCCTATTGTTGTATTAACACACCTCAGTAAATTGGTTTTCTATCAGCTCCTGTACTTTCTTTTATCTGGGAGTCTACAATATATCCCCAGCGGTGTGTCTGTCATGGATTTGATCCTGAGCTCTAACCACCAAGCCTCATTAGAAGCTCCTTCTTACTGCAGTAACTGACTCTTTAATTAATAATGCAACCCCACTTCCTCTTTTACCACCTCTCCTGTCGTGCCTATAGATCCTGTACCACAGAATATTGAGTTTTCAGCCCTGACCTCCCTCAAACACATCTCTGTGATGGCAAAAATGTCACACTTTCCCATTTCACCTTGTTCCCTTATCATATCTACCTGTCGCATAATATTCCCAGCATTAAGGTAGAGGACATCCAGCCTGAAATGTAACACCTGGAATACTCTATAACGCAGAATTCCTCAGTCGTTCATTGTTTGTTCTCAAGCTGCCCAGTTCATGAACTAAAACTGTATCTCTGGGAATGAATGAATATTTATTGAATGAAATTTCTCTTTTAATAAATGTGTTCATCAAATACAACTTTACAGAACTCAACAGTCAGCTCCACATGCAATGAGTTTCTGCTGATTAATTCCCTGTTCAGTGCGCAGAGGGGAGAGCTCTAAGTAATGCAGAAAGTGAGAACTGCAAGTACTGTGGCGCTGGTAAAGCACAGCCAGTCGGGCAGCATCTGAGGAACAAGAGAGTCAAAACTTTGGACATCAGCCCTTCGTCAGGAAGGCATTGGTGACTTCCCATGTTTTCCATTCCATGATCGACAGGATATTGGGAACCATTCGTGTTCCAGAAGGCAGCACTGTATATAGACCTGAAATGGAAAGCAGTCAATCCTTTGTTTGGACAGGGAGTAGACATTTTGAGGTGAAGTACAGATTGAGTGAAGTACAAACACCAGAATAGACAAACCCCTTGGGCCAGACGGACAAAACCCGAGGTTACTAGAGGAAAACAGGGAAGAGATTCCTGCTCCTTTGGCAATGATATTTACATCCTCACTGTCGACTGGAGTAGTGCCAGATATTTGAAGGGCGGTAAACGTTACGCCTTGTTCAAGGAAGGTACTAGGGATTATCCTAAGAATTACAGACCAGTCAGTCTTACATCAGTATTGAGCAAAGTATTGGAGGGGTTTTTGAGAGACGGAATTTATTATTGTTGTGGTTCTGTTCGCCGAGCTGGGAATTTGTGTTGCAACATTTCGCCCCCTGTCTAAGTGACATCCTCAGTGCTTGGGAGCCTCCTGTGAAGCGCTTCTGTGATCTTTCCTCCGGCATTTGTAGTGGTTTAAATCTGCCGCTTCCGGTTGTCAGTTCCAGCTGTCCGCTGCAGTGGTCGGTATATTGGGTCCAGGTCGATGTGCTTATTGATTGAATCTGTGGATGAGTGCCATGCCTCTAGGAATTCCCTGGCTGTTCTCTGTTTGGCCTGTCCTATAATAGTAGTGTTGTCCCAGTCGAATTCATGTTGCTTGTCATCTGCGTGTGTGGCTACCAAGGATAGCCTTTCGTGTCGTTTTGTGGCTAGTTGGTGTTCATGGATACGGATCGTTAGCTGTCTTCCTGTTTATACTATGTTGTGTTTTGTGCAGTCCTTGCATGAGATTTTGTACACTACATTGGTTTTGCTCATGCTGGGTATCGGATTCTTCGTTCTGGTGAGTTGTTGTCTGAGAGTGGCTGTTGGTTTGTGTGCTGTTATAAGTCCTAGTGGTCACAGGAGTCTGGCTGTCAGTTCTGAAATGGTCTTGATGTATGGTAGTGTGGCCAGTCCTTTGGGTTGTGGTATGTCCTCGTTACGTTACGGCCACTGCAACAGACAGCTGGAACTGACAACCGGAAGCAACAGATTCAAACCACTATAAATTCCGGAGGAAAGATCACAGAAGCGCTTCACAGGAGGCTCCCAAGCATTGAGGATGTCACCTCGACAGAGGACGAAATGTCTGCAACACAAATTTCCATCTCAGCGAACACAACCACAACAACGCGCACCCGAGCTACAAATCTTCTCACAAACTTCGAATTTATGATGGCTTGGAAAATCATAGTTTAATTAGAAATAGTCAGCATGGCTTTGTGAGGGGCAGGTCATGCCTCACAAAACTTATTAAAATCTTTGAGGATGGGATCAAACACATTGAAGAAGGTGGAGCAGTGGATGTGGACTGCAAGGATTTTAACAAGGCTTTTAATAATATTCCCCAAGTCAGGCTCATTCGGAAAGGAAGGAGTGATGGGATACAAGGAAAGCTGTCTGACTGGATACAGAATTGGCTGGCACTTAGAAGACACAAAGTGGTGGAAAATGGGAAGCATTCAGTCTGGAGCCCAGTGAGCAGTTGTCTTCCGTTGGGATTAGTTCTGGGACCGCTGCTGTTTGTGATTTTTATAACTGACTTGGATGAGGAAGTGGAAGGGTAAGTTAGTAAGTCTGTCGATGTAACAAAGATTGTTGATGTTGTGGATTGTGTGGAGGGTTGTTGTAGTTTGCAATGGGACTGATCAGTGGCAGATGGAGTTCAACTGGAAATGTGTGAAGCAATTCATTTTGGAAGGTCGAATTTGAATGCAGAAAAATAGGCAGGATTCTTGCATTGTGGAGGAACAGGGTGATCTCGTGGTCCATATCATAGCTCCCTCAGAGTTGCCACCCAGTTTGATAAAGGTTGTTAAGAAGGTGTATGATGTTTTCATTAGCAGGGGGATAGAGTTTAAGAGCTGTAAGGTTATGCTGCAGCTCTATGGAACCCTGTTGAGATCGCACATAGAATGTTGTGATCAGTTCTGGTCGCCTCATTGTGGGAAGGATGTGGAAACTTTAATGAGGGTGCTGAGGAGCTTTATCAGGTTGCTAAGAAAGAAGAGTTCAGGGCTTTTCTCAGAGGAGCAAAGAAGGACGAGGGAGGACTTGATCGAGGTGGACAAGATGATGAGAGGCAAAGATAGAGTGGATAGCCAGATACTTTGTCCCATGGTGCAAATATCTATGACGAGGGAGAAAAACCTTCAAGTAATTGGGGGAAGGTTTAGTGGAGATGTCAGAGGTCGGCTCCTTATACAGAGAATGGTGGATGGTTGGAATGTACTGCTGGCAACTGTAGTAGAGTCAGCTGCATTGGGGATATATTAAGCGACTATTGGTTAGACAAATGAATGATAGAATAATGAATGGTATGTCGGTTAGTCTGATCTTAGGGTAGGATAAAAGGTCGGCTGGACGTCAAGGGTCAAAAAGTCTGCACTGTGCTGCACTGTTCTGTGTTTCATGTTTCACCCAGCTTGTAGATTTTTATCAATTGTTGAATGTGTGAGGGAGTGATGTGTGTGAAATCAGGAAGCTTTGTAGGGGCGTTAGGCCAAGACGTCCACTAATGGTGTGCATTCTTACAGTCACCTGAGTACCAGTACAATATGTGTGTGACGACCTACACTAGACAGAATCCGTCAAGTTCAGTTATTAACGGCTGTTTTCTTCAGATAGATTCTGTTGGATGACCCATGTATTAGTTTTTGTCCATCAACAGAGATGTACAATTTTATTTTGATACTGATGAATGTGAAGGTGACATTTATTGGACACGGTTTTAGAGGTTTCTTTGCGAGACACAATGTGCTCCAGAATACTGTCAACTTGTTAACGTCTTCGCCCAGTGTCTGGTCCAGGTAGCAGATGCTTGGCGTCTGGCAGGCAGGCCAGATACCATCACCATAAGTAACTCGTGCGATGTGATTCTGACACTCCATGTCCATTCATCTGCCCCCGGGCAATGCTCAGACCGAAGATGGAGACGAAATAATTTGTTGTGAAATAATGTTTGAATGACTGCTCTGTCCCAGGTGTAAGCTCTCTGGATTCAGTTAAGAGCAAAACAATGTCTTACCCAGTATCACTGGCAGATGTGACTGAATTCAAATCTTCCAAAATCGTTTTTCAATGTAGGTTATGATTGCAAGCTAATCTGAAAAAAATCATATATTTGCTATGTTCGTGAATTGTGATTCACGAAAACGTGAAATATCATTATTCAACCAAACCATAATTGAATCATCTCTGGAAACAATTATGTTGATGTATTATGATCAGATATTTATGGAACTTAAATATACTTTCCTGCCTACATTTTATGATACAACAATAAAGAACGTACATTTTATTTAATATCGAACAGAGAACATGTTATCTGACTACAGTGGTGATCAACAATTACATACATTTGGATACATGAACACCAACTAAGCACAAAAGGACATCATCCTCTCTCATTAGTATTATCACATACGGATGAGGAAGGACACCACTTCGATTGGGACAACACATCCATCCTCAGACAAACCAAATAGATGCACGCACAAGAATTTCTAGAAGCATGGCATTCCAACCTGAACACTAGCAACAAACAGATCGAGTTTGACCTCAACTTCTGCCACTGAGAAAAGAAACAGGATGTGACTTCACCCCAGCAAACAACATCACCACAGGAAATTACATCACCAATCCAAAGAAACCCTATCATATAAATAGAAAGCAAGAATTTTCAGCATTGGTTCACCTGAGACCCACTGAAGATGAAGCTGTTGAAACATCTGGAAATAAACTTCCCAGCTCAACGAGCAAACCTCCACCCAAAACCTCAACCTGAGCTACAAATCTTCTCAAAACTCACTACAATTACATACTCATTGTCGGTATTCAAATGGATACATCCTCGCTCCAACATTTGGAAAGTCGCTAGCATCTGAATGATTGCATTTTTAGAGTGAGAAAACGATTGAACCATCATATATAAATAGCGTACTTACACATTTTTGTATAATCAAACAGTTTAATTTCTCACTAAATGTGCGAGCTTCAGCTCTTTACCAACAATTGAAAAATGGCAAAAAATCAACATGAACAAAGAATATTAGTTTAAATAAATGAATTGTGTTATTAAATTGAAGTGAGCAATAATTTGAAATCTTGCAATTTTTAGAATGAATGGTATTTAATGTGAAATGTGAAAAAGAACGATGAACATACTTCTTTGTGAGTGAACAGTCAGACATTTTCAAAGAATTTTGTGGCAAACGAAAGGAAAGATTTGATTTAGTAATTGGGATACAAGATTTAAAATATTCATATACTGATTACGAATTAGACTTCATCATCAAGCTGACCTTGCATTACTTGCATTTTAAATGGTTATGCTGCAGCAAAATGATCCGATATTTCCCAACATTTACAACTGGAAATAATCTGATACTGGCATTGACTTGCATTTGTACATGTTAGAGTACGGAACTTTAATGTACAAAAGGAGGCTATTGAGCCACTGTGTATGCATCAGCTTGTGAAATGTCTCCCAAATCCTCCCAATTGCCCCCTCTCTCACTGTTGTCCTTTAAATTCGGAATTTTCAAATACATATCCAGTTCCCTCTTGATTCTTCATTCACCAATCTCCCAGGCAGGGCATGCCAAATCCTAACAACTCTCTGAGTAAAAAAAAACTTTTGCCTTATCTCACTCCGAGGTCTTGTGCTGACGATCTTGAAACGGAATGCTGTTATGCTCGCGAAGAGAAACGGAGTATTCTTATTTTATCTGATTTTATTTCATTATTTTGATCACTGCAATAAGTTCACATCTTAGTCTGTTCTGATCAATGAAGAGTCTTTTCACTACTCTAATTTCTTGCATCCTACCTTTAACTAATTCCTTTGTTCCACTTATCATTCTGATTATTTATACGGTTACGAGTGTTCTTCTGCAAAGTTATGCAGGGTGTGTGTGTGTGTGTTTGTGTGTGTGTGTTTGTGTGTGTGTGTGTGTGTGTGTGTGTGAGAGAGAGAGAGAGAGAGAGAGAGAGAAATTCTCTGTAAAATCTGAATTGAACCCAGTGCATCGTGTAAAAGAGGCAAGGATTAGGAAGGCAGTATAGATTAACATATGGTTAAACAGCTAGCTTAGGGGTGAGAGTTTCATATTCCTGGATCATTGGGCCCTCTTCCAGGACAGGTGGGAGCTTTAAAATATGGACAGATTGCATCTTAACTGGAGGAGCACCAACATCCTGGTGGGGAGTATTCTAGTGCAAATTGGGTGGATTTAAACTAATAAACCAGGAGGCTGGGAAACAAAGTAGCAGGTCAGGAACTGAGCAGAAGGTAGTGATGAGTAGGACATCAGGCACAGCCAGTCTCATGGCCATGCTGCGAGAAGGATTCAAAAAAGTCCAAAATATATGAGATGGATCATGGAATAAACGATTGAGGTGCTTATCAGAGATTAACAAATGAAGATGGAATGTTTGGGGGACGTGAAGGAGTGAGGTGTGTGAGATCAGGAAGTTCGTACTCAAGAAAATATTAAAGGGGAAAAACAAAATTAAAATAACTTATTTAAAATTTTAGGCCTAAAAGCACACAGCATTTTGAATACAATTGATGAGCTGACAGTAGATACAGAGATAAATGGATATGACTTTGTAAGGATGATTGAAACATGGTTACAGGAAGATCAGCATTGGACAGTGAACTGTCCATAGATACTCAGTATTCCAAAAGGATAGACATGAAGGTAAAGGAGGTGGAATTGATGTATTGGTTAAGGATGATACCAGGGCTTTATTAAGAAGTGATATTGGCACGAGGGAACAAAATGAAGATCAGTCCAAGTACAACTTAAAAGCAAGGGAAGAAACCTCTTTGGAAGAGTAATTTTCAGCCACCGTCTCTCCAAAGTACTTCTGAGGTCGGAAATGATGAGGGTTCATGACAAGGTAACATCGGTGGGATGAACGTGCATATTGAATCAATTAAACAACTTGGCAAAGGGTAGGCTCCGAGTACAATTCATAGAGTATATGAAGGATTGTTTGTGAGAATACATGTCATGGAACCAACCAGAGAGCAGGCTACTTCAGATTTGATGTAAGGAATGAATGAAAAACGATCTTGCAGTTAACGATCCCCTTGGAAAACATGACCACAACATGCAGAAGGTGCAAATTCAGATTGAAAGAATGAGAACAGAGTCACATACAAAAGCCTTAATGTTGGGCAATGCTACCTTCAGTGGCCTAAGGAAGGTGTTGGTGGAGGAGGGTGGGGGTAGTGGTGGAGGGTGGATGGGGGTGGGGGAGGTGTGGGGGGAGAGTGTGAACAGTCAAAGGCAGGACAGATGAAGAAACTTGGCAAATATTGAAGGGGATACTAAATACCTCTCAATTAAAGTACATTTGTGAGACAAGAGGAATTGCATGTCAGAGAAAAAATATCCATGTCTAGATAAGGAAGTCAATGACAGCATGAGTGCAAAAATTAGGGCAAATCATACTGCACAAGTTAGTCATGCTCCGGGAGATTGGGTAAGGCAGTGGCCAAGTGCATTACAGCTGAACTGTTCATTGAGAGACCCAGATAATATTCTGGGGAGGTGGGTTCGAATCCTGCCATGGCAGATAGTGGAATTTGAATTCAAATTTGGGATTACCAAGCTGATGGTGAACATGAATAGATTGTCA
Source organism: Chiloscyllium punctatum (assembly GCF_047496795.1). Classification (NCBI taxonomy): domain Eukaryota; kingdom Metazoa; phylum Chordata; class Chondrichthyes; order Orectolobiformes; family Hemiscylliidae; genus Chiloscyllium; species Chiloscyllium punctatum. The sequence goes on from NC_092767.1 coordinate 43,818,616, forward strand.
GGAGAAGCTCACCTGTTTCACTAATGTCCTATGGGGAAGGAAACTGCCATCCTTACCCGGTCTGGCCGATATGTGACTCCAGACCCACATCAGTGTAGATAACTCCTAACTGCCCTCTGGGAAATCAAGGATAGGCAATATATGCTGGCCTACGCAGCAATGTCCTGTTTCTGGGAATTAATGAAAACAAACAAAAAACTTCAGTAAAGGGTTAATAGACAACATTAAAAGAAGCTATGAAAGGAAATGAACGGAATCATAAATACTGATATCAGTAGATTTCAATAATACATTTTTAAAAAGCGCAGAGTGAACCTAAGTGATGGCTCTTTGCAGGATGAAACTGACAAGGTAACGATGAAAACCTCAAAAATGGTAGAGGCACAAAAGCAATGCTTACTGTTTTCACAGACTACACCACAAACTGTAGTTCCAACAGAGGAGCCTGATGGGATTACTGCTATTTGCCATTTTCAGATGAGGGCACAGGATGATGTGTTAGTACATTTAATGATGATACTAAGGTTGGTGAAGTGTGGATAGTGCTGAAGGATACTCCAGGTTACAGAGGGACATAAGGATGTCGCAGATTACAGATTTGGGCTGAGAGGTGGCAACCTGAGTTTAATGTGCAAGAGTGTGAGGCGATTCGCTTTGGAAGGATCAAAAGGAATAAAGAGTACTGGGCCAATGGTAATATTCTTTGCAGTTTCAGCAGAGCTATCTCGGTATCAATATATGTAGATCACTGAAAGTTGCCAACTTGGTTTATAGGCTTGTTGAGAAGGCCTACAGTAGGTTAGTTTTTATTGGAAGATGGATAGAATTTTGGAGCCATACAATCATACTGCAGGTGCACAAAACTGCGGTGTGGCCGAACTTGGAGCACTGCGTATATTTCTGCTTGCTGCATTACAGGAAGGACGAGGATGGTTTGGAAAGGGTTCAAAAGAGATTTATGAGGATGTTGCCTGATTTGGAAGGAAGTTCATATAAGGTATTTGCCGCTGTTTTCGTTCGGGAGAAGAAGGTTGAGAGATGACTGAAATGATCCATATAAGATAATCAGAGTATTAGATACGGTGGACAGTGTTATGAATTTTTAAGTGTACTATACCTTCAAGAGAGTTGAAAGGCTGGCCAAGGGCTTAGCAAGCTCATAGAGTAGTGGAAAAATTAAAAATGTAATATTTGGTCAAACTGAGAGCAGTATCTGGGTAACTATGAGACAAATTCAAATTCAAATTCAGCCAATCAGTTTAAATATGTGCTAAGATGCCAAATGCTAATCAACTTTGCATATAGTGTATTGGCAATATTAAAACCAATGAAACAATCCAATCTTTTGGGATATAAATATTAAACATTTTGAACATTTTGCCAGAGCGGCAAAAAGCAGCAAGTCCAGCTTGGCAGCAGAAAGATCTGCTCTCTGACAGGGACCTTTATCAACCAAAGACCTGGGAAGCAGAATCCCCAAGAATAAGGAAAGAAGACAGAAATATGGAGAAGAATCGTCAGCTGCCTGGTTTCGAAATAAGATTTTTTAAAAAAAACCGTAATCAGGATTTTTTGATCGGACTACTATTATAGAGGTGGACGTTTCAGTGTGCATATCAGTCTATTGGTGCTTAAAAACTGCGAACTTGCAAAATTTTGGGCAATATCATGATGACCTTTGAAAAGGTAAGGTGCTTTTCGGTGATGAAACAGAAGAACGAATGTCTGTGGTTAAGCAGTTTGCAGGTGCCCAAATTGACAGAATGGATCAAACCCGTTCAGTTTTCAGGCCCAAAGAGCATTTTTATCCAGGCAACAGTTCAAATGCTGCCAATTAACTTAAAAAGGCACTTAGAGTTTAAGGATCCATTTTAGTGTTAACAATATGATACCAATCATACAATAATTTTGTTTTTGTGTCAAGGAGGGATATATAACAGAGAGGCAATTGGACAGAGGAGGACAGTCAACTTATATCTGAAAAATTATGACAGGGAAGTGTCATCTGCGAAAGAAATATTGGGGTCTCACAAAAATCTCCATACTCTGCCTTAAAAGCCACATCCATCAATAAAGGCACACAACACGCTGAGCAAATATCCTTGAAACCAGAAGACATCTAAGAAGGCAATTCAGACAGAGAAAGACGAGAGAATAAGATACAGAAATTTCAACAGAGTCCATTCTATATGAACTTTAAGAAACTAAGTTTTAATTTTGTTCCTACTAATAATATATTTATGAGTGGAATCTGCATTAGTGAAACCACACGTCAGGAAAATCTTGTTTTATTCCAGAATAAGTAATGAGTTACAGAGTGATTGTTCAGTTTGTTAGTTGTTTGTTCACTGTAAAAATTAGAATCATAGAATACCTAGTTTAGGGAAACAGGCCCTTCAGACGAACAAGGACCACACTGACCCTCCAAAGAGTAAACCACTCAGATGCATTCCTCTACTCTATTAACTATATTGGACTCTGACTAATGCACCTAATTCAGACATCTGTGAACATTGGAGGCAATGTAGCATGCCCAATTCAATGAACCCGCACATCTTTGGACTGTGAGAGGAAAAAGGAGCACGTGTTTGAAGCCCACGCAGACAATGTGATAACTCCACATAGACGGCTGCCGGAGGTTGGAATCGAAACCGGAGACTCAGGCGCTGTGAAGCAGGACTGTTAACATCTGAGCCATCGTGCCACCCCTAGACAGGTAAATAGTTAATTGTTAATTACAGGGTGTCTGAAAGGATTCCATTTCATTCAACCACTCCTTTATAACAAACTGGGTATCAAAAGGGAGGTGGGTTTCATCTCTTGTCACACTCCCTTATCATATAAGGCGAGGAGATCTTCTCTGGGTGCATTGCTTTTAATTATCAGATGGATGTTGACCTCAACTTCATAACATTATCGAGAGTTCGAAGTGGGTCAAGTGAATGATATATTGATATATGGCGCATGGCCGGAAAAATGTGTCTGTGTTTGAATAGATTACTGGTGTGAATGGAAAAACATTTAATTATTCCAATGGAGAGATTGCAAAGGTGAGGCACAGAGGAATCAGGCACCTGGATCACAATAAGAACACGTTGCGTACACATCATAGGGAGGCAATATATATTTCCAAACCATACATTCAGGAGTAGGGAAGATTTTCTACAGTTTTGCAGGGTACGGTGAGATCACATTCGGGGACCTGAGGGCACAGTGACATGAAAAGCAGTCCAGAGAAGATTCACTCAACTGATTCCTGTGAGGAGCATTTATCTTTGGAGGAAACTTTGTCAGACTGGACTTGGATCAGTTGGAGTTTAGACAAATGACGCATGATCCCGTTTAAACCCATATAATTCTGAGTAGTCTATTCAAGTTGAATGCTGAAACAATATTTCAATTTGTGCGAGAGATTTCCAGAAATTGATGGACTGCTGGAAACTGGAGAATATCCCAGTGAAGGAGTTGGTGATTGTTTTAACCATCTCAAAGGCTTCTGCGTCTGTGGGAACTCCCCTCCCAGCGAGTAAGACATTGAATATTCTTAGACACAGGTGGACAGGTTATCGCCTAAAAATTGCATTAACGTTATAAGGCATAGCAGAATGTGTGTTTCAGGCTACAGTCAGATCATCCATGATCTTATCACAGAGCAGGCTTGGTTCAAGTTGTCCAATCACTTACTCCTGATCTTAGGTTCTACGTTGCTATTGCCTTTAGATACTGACAAATAATGAAAACATTCCCAAGTGCACAAGGGTCTCCATTTCAGAATGATGAGCACAACATGCAAATATGCTTTTTAATCAGCACTGCGAACGCTCTCATGAAAGCTTCATGGAGTTACAGAAAGATCAGATGCTTAGATCAAAGTAAAAGCCTCATTAAAACTCCGTCATAAATCAGATCGGTTAGAATGGATGCCTTTAATAGAGCAGATTGTATTCAGTTGTTCTTGTAAGATGGATTCCGTTGGCAAGACCAGCATTTATTGCCTGTGTATAATTTCCGTTCAGAACATGGTGGTGAACCCCAGTGATCCTCGTGTTGCAGGGACACTAACAGATATGTTTCAAAGAGAGCCACAGGATTCTGAACAAGTGACAGTGAAGGGGCAGTGATATTGATTCAAGTCAGGATACTGTGTAACCTTGGAGATTGTATTCCTCACCACATGATGCTCACAGCGATGGAAATAGTGGGAGTACATCTTCTGATCTCAAGAATTCAATTCATAAAGCATAAAGACAGGCCCTGCAGCCCAACAGATATATACCAGCCAAAAACCAACAAAATGCATTAATCTCACTTGTATCGAGATTATAGATTACTCTGCCCTGACATTTGTAGCGACGAATCAGCTGCCTCTTAAATGCTATATTATCTTGAATTATCTGTGGCTGAGCTGTCAGTTAGTCGTTTATTTTATGCATGAAATGGTTTCTACAACTTCAGAGAGAGCGACAGGCTCATCAGATCAATTAGAAAAATCTGCATTGTTCAACAATTATTGGAAAATTGAGTTTATTTTTTTAATTCGTGTGGGATTTTAACGGAGGTGGACATGCATTAATTGCCCCTGAGAAGCCCCAGTGCAGTTGGTGTTGGTAATCCATAGTGCTATTGTGACAGAGTCTGAACAGTGCATCTTGTGTGTCAGTGTTGCAGCGACTCAGTATTACTGACTACTAATGGAAGCAGTGTTTAACTAACCATCTGCCTTCGCCTCGACAACAGTTTTGTATGGCAATCATCCAGGCACCAGCGGGTCTTCCTTGACACTCTCTGCCTGGTGCCATGTAAGTAATGGATAGATTTTGGGGAGCTTTAGGAGGTGAGTTACTCAAAACAAAATTACCAGCATCTGAAATGCTGTTTTTCCATGGCCAGTCCAGTTGAATTTCTGATCAATCTTTATACACTGGATATTTGTCTTTGGATATTGATTATGTCACTGATATCAATAGAAGGCTTCTGGATTCTTTTCTATTTGAGATAATTACTGCCTGGTCAAATTAAAGAATTATTCTTGTTTGCCACTCATCAGCTCAACCTAAATAGTGTTCCCATATTTCGGAAGAGGGACACAGCCGGCTCCAATACCTGAGGATTTTAAAATGGTGTTGAAGAATGGGTTTGAGTTCAATTGGGACACTGGTGTTTTCCTATCCACTCAAAGTAGCCTGTCTCAAATACTACCATCCTGTTCGGAATCACACGTTCAAAACACCCAAACATGGAACTGAACCAACAAAACAGTTAGCAAAATCATCAGTCCATGCATGTTGGGTTGGGGTGCGGTGGTGAATGCTGTGTTGAACAACTGGCAGGAATCACTGGAAAACTTGCTGTTTGTCAAAGCGAATACCCGTGATGGAACTTATTATACTTTAGAGAAATAAGACCGTTATAGCTGGAAATCTGTATTATAGTGAAGGAAAACCTGTATCCATCTTATTGCTGCAGTAATAATGGTGGCAATCAGCTGGAATATTGTCAGTAGTCTTCCTTTGTTCTTTAAACTGCCACTGGATGGAACAGCTATTCAACTTGTTCCTACCCCTTATGGCCTTGTACACCTCTTTAACATTCCCTGTTGCAAAGAAATACCGAGCAAATTTATCCCCCCTTCATAGATTGAGTACACTCTTCTCTTGTTACTTCTGACGTGCATCATTTCACATTTATCTGTGTTACACTTTATTGGGCATTGTTCTGGCCATCTCAATAATCTGTTTATACCGTCCTGCAAACTAAACCTTTCTTCCTCACTGTGAACCACCCAGCTAATTTTTGTGCCTTCCACAAAATTGTTTATCATTCCACTGCCAGCATCTTCCATATTCTCACCATCACTTATGAATATCACACACAAACCTTGATTTTTTTTCCTGTTATCCAGATGGTATTCACAGATGAAGAATTAAGAATTCCAGTCTCTTCTTATTTTGATTAAGTTACAGAGCAGATGTAGTTAAGATCTTTTATGAGGGAGACAGAAATAGCATTTTGAACACAGAGTTGAACCCTCCTTTTACCTACGCTCTGCCACATCTGCATGTATTATTTATCAACTTGTAAACAAGTTAGACTGGATTAGGATTTGGTAACTTGCACTGAAACATTTGTATTTTCCGTGACACTGAAGTATGTCCTTTGTAACATCCCCAGCAATAGTCAGTGCTGAAATAAAAATCTACAGAATTTACGGACTAATTAATTGTTTGTATGAAAGAGTGAGTGTGATGAGGATAAAGATATGATTAAATTGCACGTAATGGACACACTGCCAGAGTTCAAGTTATGTTCTCACGTCTTCCTTGAATTGGAAGTAAATTATTAGAACCAACGCCTACTGTTGCACATAGAGTTAAAAACAATTAAGAAATGTTGAGGCACCACACTAGGCGTGAAAAAAACATGTCGTCTGCACTTGATGGAGATACAGAAATTCAGAATAGCTGTACAACCTGAATAAGAATCAAGTGATAGAAAAAAACATATAACAAGCCTCTTCTTAGACCACGATCCCACTTGTGGCACATCAGGCCACACAGATTCCCCAACATCTGACCCTACTTAATTTCTTACTATTGACTTAGTTTTATTTCTTACTTGAAAGGCACCCCCACCTCCTCCGCCCACCTGCCTATCTTTCAATAAGATGTATATCCTTGAATATTCAGCTCCCAATACTGATTCCCTTGCAGCCATGTCTCCGTGATGCTCGCCACATCATACCTGCCAATGTCGATCTGTGCCACAAGCTCGTTTACCCTATTCCTTATACTGCATACATTCAGTCCTGTATTAACCTTTCCTCTTCACATTGTCATTCGTTTACTCCGTGTGCTTGAAGTTTGATTGCAAACACTCTCCATATGCTCTGTCATATTTGTGTCTGTCCTGGAGATTTTAATAACTTCTCCTGAGTTCTGCACTCTTACCTCCTCCTTTAACTCGAGTTTTCTAATTTCGCCAATAGCTGACCTTCCTTTCACTCACCCTATTAAGTATAAAGCCTTGTCTCCTGCGCTGGATGTGCGATCCCCTCGTACTCTGGTCCTTGCACGGTTCAGATGAAGACCACATCATTGGTACCAGTCTTTGCTTCTCCGGTACAGGTGCAAATGTCCTATGACTTCAAATTCATATGTCCCACACCAATCGTTGAGCCACGAATTTACCAGCTTAATATTGTTGACCTTGTGCCAATTAGCACGTGGCTAAAGTAGTAATCCAGAGATTATTACCTTTTTGGTTCTGCTTTTTCAAAATCTTTCTTCCTAGCTCTTAATAGCCCTGAGCAGAAGGTCTGCCATAGTTTAATCTATGTGGTTGGTCCATACATGTGCCACGACCACTGAACTTTTACACTCCCATTACAACTTCCTCTGCAGCCCAGGTAAGATACTCCAAAATTAGAGTGGTGCTGGAAATGCACAGCAGGTCAGGCAGCATCCGAGAATCAGCAGAACAGGTGTTTTAGGCAAAAGCCCTTCATCAACAATGAGGTTCAGAGCCTTGACCATGGCGGGATAAATGCGAGTGGGCTGGGTTTGAGGAGAATGTATTAGAGACTATAGTAGGTGGATAGAGGTGGGTTTCCAAAACACGGGCACCCGCCATCCTTATTGTATTGAGCTCGTGCTGAATTTGTTTTTTTATTAATTTTTAACTGTTTTTATATCTCTGCTTATGGAACTTGTAACCAATAGATGAAAAAAATTCAATTTAAGGCAGATTCATATTTCGCAGAGTCCCAATTAGCCAATAAAATCACATCCTTCCTTTGTCAAACTTGCACATTATCTTCTGAAAGAATTCTGACAGACGTGTCAGCGAGACGTCTCCTTGACGAAGTCATGCTGACTCAGCCCTATTTTACTACACATCTCCAAGTACTGCATTACAAGGGCCCAGTTCTTCAGCGAAATATCCCAGGCCAAGCCATCTCCAGCTGCTTCAGCAATATCCTTCCCTCCATTATAAGCTCAAAAGTAGGAAAGTTCAATATCAAATGTACAATTAATGCCACCCACAACCCTGCCGTTGAAATTTAACATAACACTATCAATCAGAGATCGGGCGACTTCAGATTTTGTACTATGCAATGAGAAAGTCGAATTAGTAACGTTAAATTAATGGACTCTATGAAATCTGACTGTAACGCAGTTCATTCTAAAGCTAGAGATTGAAATTTGAGCAAAGGAAACTACGAGGTTATGAATGGCAAGTTGGCTGAGTTGGCAGGTTGGTGCCTTGGGCAAATCACAAAACGCTTTGCCGTAGTCAGGCAATAGCTAGTATTTGAAAAGATACATCATTTATAACAGTAGCAGATAGTATAAGGGACTGTCAGAGAATATGGAACGACATAGATAGAATGGAGAGTTGGCGGAAAAGTGGCAGATGGCTTTCAATCCAGACACATGTGAGGTGATGCATTTAGGCAAGACTAATTCTAGAGCTAATTGTACAACAAATGGTAGAGCCCTGGGCAAAGTTGATGGGCAGAGAGATCTGAGAGTGCAGCTCCACTGAAGGTTGCTTCACATGTGGATACAGTGGTCAAGAAGGCATATAGTATGCATGCCTTCATTGGATGGAGTATTGAATATAAGAGCTGGCAAGTCATGTTAAAGTTGTACAAGCCATTGGTTAGACCCCATTTAGAATACTGTGTCCAGTCCTGGACGCAATGTCACAAAAAGATGTGGTCGCTTTGAAGAGGGGGTAGAGAAGGTTGATGAGGATGTTGCCTGGTCTAGAAGGTGATAGCTATGAAGAGAGGTTGAGTAGGTTCGTTACATTTTCACTAGAAAAAAGGAGATTGAGCGGGGACCTGACTGAGATTCACAAAATCATTAAGGGTATAGACAGCGTGGATAGAGACAAGCTTTTTCCCAGTTTGCAGGATTCAATAACGAGAGGTCATGCTTTCAAGGTGTGAGGTGGAAAGTTTAAGGAGGATACACACAGCAAGTACTTCACACTGAGGGTGGTGGGCGTTTGAAGGTGTTGCCAGTGGACGTGGTAGAGGCAGGCATGGTAGATTCATTTAAGATGCGTCTGGACAGGTGCATGAGAAGGTAGGGAGCAAAGGGATACCGATGCTTCGGAATTGACTGAAAGGTTTAGACATTACATTTGAATGGGCTCCGGCGTGGAGGGCCAAAGGGCCTGTTCCTGGGCTGTAAATTTTCTATGTTCGACATGGAACTTCGATTTGCAGATGGACAAGGATAAACAGAAGTTAGGCCAAATGACCAGAAAGAGACAGAGTAGATGGATGCCATTTAGCCCGTCTACTCTGATTTGATTTTCAATTGGATTTTAGTTATTCTGTTCCTTTTAATGGCAGGGTCTTTACCCAGCAGCCCTCGTGGGTCAGAAAGTGCCCAGTGTCTTTGCGTACACAGCCCTGCATAGGGAGCATGCAGTGCCAAGCGATGAGTTCTAGTGAGTCGCAGGAGTGGCTCGAGGAAAGGCTGCATGCAGTGATGGATGGACTGACGAACTAATAGGAATAGAGTGGGAGCTAGTGACACTGCACTCACACAAGTGGCCATGCAAGTCTCCTAAACACCCAGGACAGCCCGAGCACCAGAGTCGCTTTTACGAAAACCGGTTGCATTTGCTGCATTTCTTCAACGACCTAAAGCAAAAGTACTGCCGATGGCATAAACACGGAGACAGACAGTGGAAAGACGAAAGGAATTAATGCTCCAAATGCAAACATGGGGAGACTGTACAAAGACTACACAGATAGGCTCCAGAGATTGGAATTGAACCCGAGTCCCTGGCACTATGAGGCAGCAGAGTGATGTCACCGTGCTAACCAATGATAGGTAACAGGATTAGTGTAGTTACGTGTTGCTTTCAGCAATCACTTTCGTGGAATACTCTCCGTCAGTCTTTTATTTTAGATTGGGAAGCCTTTCTCTCGCAGTAGAGGATAATTTAAAAAACAACAAGTTGGAGAATATGGAACATATAAGCTTGCTCCCCATTTCAAAGACGACTCCGGGAGTTTAGTTGAGATCTATGAAAGAAGAGATCCAAGAGTGAACCTTGGACAACTAGAAAACGAGGCTGGCTTCAGAGAAACAGAGAACAAAGAATTGGAGGATGAACTGAATAGGTGCTTTGCATCAGTCCTCACAATGGTTGAGAACTAGCAGCATTCCAGAACTGCAAGACAGCCCAAGGGCAAGAGATGAGTGTCGTGGTCGGTGTTGATGAGAATGTGCTGTGGAATCTGTAATGTTTGAAGATGGATAAATCACACAGACTGAAAGGATAACAAGCCAAATTTCTGAAGGAAATAGAGGAGAAGATTGTGGAGGACTGTGGTGGATTTTCAGAAATAATAATCGTCAGGGAGAGTCCCAGAGAACTGAAAGACCGGAATGTAAAATTTCTGTGCAAGGAAGGAAGAGAGGCAACAGACAAAAAATCATAAGGCAGTTGGCCTGACATCGGTCATTAATCGGGTTTTCGAGCCGAGTATGAACAATGAGGCTGGAGAGTAGAGTCATAGAGATGTACAGCACGGGAACAGATCCTTCGGTGCAACTCGTCCATGTCGAACCAAATATCCCAATTTAATCTAGTCGTATTTGTCAGCACCCGGCTCATATCCCTCTAAACCCTTTTTATTCATATACCCATCCAGGTGCCTTTGAAATGTAACAATTGTACCAGCCTCATTAGCCATGGTTGATTTATCTTTTCAATTAGATTTTTATTTATTTGAAGAATGGATATCTGTGATAACTGATGTATCTTTTCAAATACTAGCTGTTGCCTGTCTACCAGCAAAGCGTTTTCTGATTTGCCCAAGGCACCTACCCGGCCAACTCAGCCAACTTGCCATTCATAACCTCGTAGTTTCCTTTGCTCAAATTTAAATCTCTAGCTTTAGAATGAACTGGGTTACAGTCAGATCTCACAGAGTCCATTAATTTAACGTTATTAATTCGACTTTCTCATTGCATAGTACAAAATCTGAAGTCGCCCGATCTCTGATTGATAGTGTTATGTTAAACTTCAACGGCGGGGTTGTGGGTGGCATTAATTGTACATTTGACATTGAACTTTCCTACTTTTGAGCTTATAATGGAGGGAAGGATATTGCTAAAGCAGCTGGAGATGGCTTGGCCTGGGATATTTCGCTGAAGAATTGGGCCCTTGTAATGCAGTACTTAGAGGTGCGTAGTAAAATAGGGCTGAGTCAACATGACTTCGTCAAGGAGAGGTCCCATTGACAACTCTGCCAGAATTCTTTCAGAAGGTAATGTGCAAGTTTGACAAAGAAAGGATGTGATTTTATTGGCTAATTGGGTCTCTGCGAAATATGAATCTGCCTTAAACTGAATTTTGTTCATCTATTGGCTACAAGTTGCATAAGCAGAGATATAAAAACAACAAATTCAGCACTAGCTAAATACAATAACGATGGCGAGTCGGTTGATGTGTTGTTTCTGTATCATGTGGTAGCTGGAGACAGTCACTGTCTCCCTGAGCAATCCTAACCTGCGGTGTGACCAGTTCACGAAACGTGCTATCTACTAACTCCTCAGCATCGCGGATGCTCCTCAGTAAGTCCATCAACAGCTCCAAAACCGTCATACAGTCAAACAACACCCGTAGCTGGACACACTTCTTGCAAGTGTAAGAGTCAGAACGTCAGACAAGTTCCTTAGCTCCCACATCAAGTAAGTCACATACCACGGCTCTGTGTTCCCCTGCCATTGTAAGGTCAGCTATATATGAACTAACTAAAAGCAAACAATACACTTAAATAAATGAGAAAGAAGTTTAAGAAATAAAAGCCTTACCTTACAGGGTCTTTCCCTTCTGGTTAGAGGATGGCGGCATTAGGGAGATACACGTGTAGTATCTCGGCTAGATCCACTGCCCAGATATAAATTAAGCCCTAATCTTCCCGGCATCACTCGCTTCCCTCCTCCTGCTCTCCTCGCTGCTCTAGCAAATTTGAGTTAGTTGTGAAGCAGGTTTGGTGGAGGTGATAGTATGAGATCCTGTCATCACTGGACTGAATCAGAGATCCTCTCTCCCAGTTAATGAACTCATACTTAAGTATTTATTACTGTAAAAGTGCAGCAGGTCCGGCAGAATCAAAGGAGCAGGAGAATCGACGTTTCGGGCATAAGCCCTTCTTCAGGATTCAGGAGGGTGTGCCAAGCAGGCTAAGATAAAAGGTAGGGAGGAGGGAATTGGTGGAGGGGCGTTGGGAATGCGATAGGTGGAAGGAGGTTAAAGTGAGGGTGATAAGCCGGAGAGGGATTGGGGGCGGAGAGGGAGTGGGGGAAGAAGATTGCAAGTCAAGAAGGCGGTGCTGAGTCCGAGGCTTGGGTCTGAGAAAAAGTGGGGAGAAGAGAAATGAGAAAGCTGGAAAAATCTGCATTCATCCCTTGTGGTTGGAAGGTTCCTAGCCGGAAGATGAGGCGCTCTTCCTTCAGGCGTTGTGTTGACATGGTCTGGCGATGGAGGAGGCCAAGGACCTGCAGGACCTTGGCGGAGTGGGAGGGGGTGTTAAAGTGTTCAGCCACGGGGCGGTTGGGTTGGTTGGTGCGGGTGTCCCAGAGGTGTTCTCTGAAAAGTTCCGCAAGTAGGTGGCCTGTCTCTCCAATGTTTAGGAGGCCACATCGGGTGCAACGGATGCAGTAAGTGATGTGTGTAGAGGTGCAGGTGAATTTGTGGTGGATATGAAAGGATCCCTTGGGGCCTTGGAGGGAAGTGAGGGGTGAGGATTGGGTGCAAGTTTTGCATTTCTTGCGGTTGCAGGGGAAGGTGCCAGGAGTGGAGGTTGGATTGGTGGGAGGTGTGGACCTGACAAGGAAGTTCTGGAATGCTGATAGGGGTGGGGAGGGAAATATATCCTTGGTGGTGGGGTCAGTTTGGAGGTGGCAGAAATGACGAAGGATGATCCGGAGTATCTGGAGGTTGGGTGGGGTGGTAGGTGAGGACAAGTGGGGTTCTGACTGGAGTTTGGTGGGGTCGCTAGTCCTCACCTACGACCCCACCGACCTCCAGATACGTCGGATCATCCTTTGTAATTTCTGCCACCTCCAGACGGACCCCACCACCAAGGATATATTTCCCTCCCCTCCTCTATCAACGTTCTGGAAAGACCACTCCCTCCGCGACTCCCTTGTCAGATCCAAACACACCACCATCCCAACCTCCACTCCCATCACCTTCCCCTGTAACCACAAGAAATGCAAAACTTGCACTCACACCTCACCCCTCACGTCCCTACAAGAAACCCACAGGATCCTTCAATATCCATCAGAAATTCACCTGCAACTCCACACACATCATTTACTGCATCCGCTGCACTAATGTGGCCTCCTATACATTGGGGAGACAGACAACCTATTTGCAGAACGTTTCAGAGAACAACTCTGAGACACCCCCACCAACCAACACAACCGCCCCATGGCAGAGCACATTAACTCCTCTCCCACTCCACCAAGGTCCTGCAGGTGCTTGGCCTCCTCCATCGCCAGACCATGGCAACACGATGCCTGGAGGAAGAGCGCCTCATCATCCGCCTAGGAACCCTCCAACCCCAAGGGATGAATACAGATTGCTCCAGCTTCCTCATTTCCCCTCCCCCCACATTTTCTCAGTCCCAACCCTCAGACTCATCACCGCCTTCTTGACCTGCAATCTTCTTCCCGACCTCTCCGCCCCCAGCCGCTCTCCGGCCTATCACCCTCACCTTAACCTCCTTCTACCTATCGCATTCCCAACGCCCCTCCCCCAAGTCCTTCCTCCCTCACTTATATCTTAGCCTGCTTGGCACACCCTCCTGAATCCGGAAGAAGGGCTTATGCCCGAAACGTCGATTCCCCTGCTCCTTTGATGCTGCCTGACCTGCTGCGCTTTCCCAGCAACACATTTTTAAGGTCAGATCCCCAGCATCTGCACTCCTCATTTTCTCCTTCTGAAGTATTTATTGTCAAGTCTGTCCATTTAAAGAAATAAATTCTTTCCAGAGTTATGCTGAAATTATATTTAAATTTTGGTGCGACATAACTATTCCATGTGCGAATGAGGTTAGGAATAGGAAGATAGTACAGCTAAATACATGGGCAAAGAGCTCGTCGAGGAGCCAGCACTTCCGATATGTGGATCATTGGGATTCCCAAGTCGATAAGATATGCACAAGAAGGACGGGATTGACGTGAACCGGCAGCAATCTCCTGGCAGGCAGGTTTGCTGTTGTCACTCAGGAGGGTTTAAACTAGTGTGGTCTTTGGGGGGAGGGGGGCACAGAGGGAACCAGAGCAGTAGGTCCACAAGTACATGACTGAGGCGGGGTTGGCGACTAATCCCAATACAGCTAAGACCAACAACAAACAGAAAGAGGTTACTAAACACAATGGTCCTGGCAGTCTGAATTGCGCTGATTATAATATGAGGAGTATGACGGATGAACTTGGAGCTTAGGTGAATATATATAACTGCTATGTTAATATTATAGAAATTTGTTTGAGAGAGGGACAAGGGAGATGTCAATCCATTGGTCCAGAGAGAGTTGTAGAATAAACAGTGAGTGCATGGAGACAGTTGTTTAATGTAAAATAATTATCAAGTACTTTACTGGAATTGGACAGTGTGTGATTCAATGTACGTATTGAAGGAACAAGGGAGGAAGCTGGAATTGTCTGTTTAAATATTGTCTGTTTTACTGATTAGCTGAGAATAGAAGAGAAGAATTTACATCAGGGAAACTCAAACCAACTATCAGGTCAGGATTTGATGGCATTGGGCAAAAGTGTGTTTATGTGAACGCAATGATTATTATGGGTAAGGCAAATGAGCTTACAGCCTGAATTAATACATGGGACAATGATGTTGCAGCCATTACAGACACTTAGTTTGGAGAGGGTCAGGACTGGGCGTTCAACTGGGCTTCCAGGACTGGGCTTCCAGGATTTTGTTCTGTTAGGTGAGATAGAGAGGATGTTAACATAAGCGGAGGAGTTGTATTAATAATCAGTGATAATGCTGCATTTGCACTCAGAGAGGACGTACTGGAGGGATCATCCGCTGAGGCAATATGAGTACAGCACAAAAATAAGATTACTGCAATTACTGTGTTCGGATTATGCTATATTCCTTTCAACAGCCACCTAGACTTTGACAACAATTGTGTGCCCAGTTATGGAAAGGTGTAATAAAAACAGAGTTGTCATAGTGAGTGATTCAACATCCCCAATGTTGACTGGGACTCCATAGAGGAAGTGACTTAGATGGGACAGAATTGGTTTGGTGCATCCAAGGGGGTTACTTGAAACGGTATGTGGATAGTCCTCTACAGGAAGGGCCATACTCGACCTAACATTGGCTAATGAGCCTGGACAGGTGACTGACATTTCAGGGAACAGCATTTTGGAAACATTTTGGAAATTCCTTCAGTTTTAAGGTAGCTAAGATCATGGATAAGTCAGGACATTTTGAGAAGCTATGGAACTGGGGTAAGGCAAGTTACGTCAGTATCAGGCACGAGCTAGGGAGTGATAATTGGAAGCAGCAGCTATCAGGCAAATTCACATTTTGGGTGTGGCAACTGTTTATTAAATCCTGAATGCAATATCATCTGGCGAACGGCTTCCCGACTGCTCGAATTTCAATCTATTTTGTTTTAACAGATATTTCGAGGTCGCTGTATATAAGAGAACAGCAGGAGATAATGGATGATGGTGCCGTGTCCTTCACTGAATCAGCTTGTCTCTCCAGGCACCTAACGTTTCTATTGTGGGTCAGAGAACCTCAGAATTAATAAAGCACAGAGGGAAGCCATTCAGTCCTTCGGGCACCCATGAGCTCTCCAACTACACTATCTGAGAGCAGAGAGAGTTATTGGAGATACAGAGAAAGAGAGAGAAAGAATGAAGCAGAAATAAAGAATGTGATGGGAGATAAACAGAGAGGAGAGAAAACGGAGTAACAGAGTGAGTGAGAAATGAAGGGGTGTGAAACGGAGATGAAATTAAATAGATGAGGGGGCAACATGAGGAGAAATACACAGAAGATGGAAGCTTTATTTTTAAATTCCCCTGAACCGCAAGCTCTTTGTCTGAGAGCCATACCCTGTGAGCACCATGCTGATACTGGTTATGATCCCAGATCACTTATCTCCTATAATATCACAGCGATGAGTGGCTGACAGCTAAACAGAATCCAATAGACCAATTGACTGGCTCCAGAGAGAAGGTGGATTAATTTAAATGGACTGTGCCACTAGTAGCAGGAACCGATAACCTCCTGAGAGACTGTGCGAAAGACTGGGCCAGAGAAACTCACTGAGGGGGATCACTGTCAGAGGGGAAATCAGTATCTCAGCTATGGGTCAAGTAATGACTGAAAAGGTTTGCACAACACTTCCATGGTATAGTAATCCACATTTCACTTCATATAGTTCAATACCATGAGTGTATTTTAAGAATCTTATTTCTTTATACAATTCATATTTTGGTTTGTCCAGAAAATCATTTTGTCACTGTATTTTATGTAGAATAAACACATTTCAATACTTGGGAAGAAAGGACCTGTTCCAATGTGACAGCCTTCAACAGATTCATGCTGGGACAAGAGTCCAATTGAATTGTATAACTAGGGCTGTAGACAGGGATGTAAATGGACTGGGAATGGTGGTGGGGATAGGGGAACGGGAATTAGTTATAGGGGTTATTAGAAACCTGAATTAAAAGATTCTTAAAATCTCTAATACAGACATAATTAGGATAGAGTATCTAGAAATGGTTAACAAACAAACTTCAAGTACACTGAAAAACGAATGACAATGAGAAGAGGGATGGTTAATACAGGACTGACAATGTTATATCTGAATGCATGCAGTATAAGGCATAAGGTAAATGAATTCGTGATCCGGATCGAAATTGGCAGATATGACGTGATTGGCATCATGGAGACATGGCTGCAAGGGGATGAGGATTGGGAGCTAACTGTTCAAGGATATGCACCCTATCCAAACGATACGCAGGTGGGCAGACGAAGTGGTGTTGCCTTATTAGTACGAAATTAAATTACATGAATAGCAAGAAATAACATAGGGTCAGATGGTGTAGAATCTGCATTGGTAAAACTGAGGAAGCACAATGTTCAAGCAACCACAGTTGGAGTCTTATGCAGGCCTCCAAACAGTGCTTAGGAGTTCGGCAATCAGATACATCAGGAGATAGAAAAGATGTGTAGAAAAGGCAAGGTTACATTGATCATGGGGGATTTCAATATGCAGGAGGACTTGGAAAATCAGTTTGGATTGTAAGAAAAGCAATTCTTGGAATGTCTACAAGATTTTTTTGAGTAGCTTGTGGTGCAGTCCACGATGTAGCAGGAAATGCTGGTTTTAGTGTTGTGCAAAGAGGCTGACTAGATAAGGGAGTTTAAGTTGTAGGAAACCGTCCGAAGCAGCGATCATCGCATGGTTGATTTTATTCTGCAATTTGAGAGACAGAAGATAGAATCAGAGGCAACAGTATTTCAACTGAATAAAGGCATCTGCAGAGGCATAGGGAGAAGCTGGGTAGAATTGACTGGGAGAAAAGCCTAGCAGGAAAGACAGTAGAACAGCAATGGCAGGAGCAATTTTGGAGACACAGCAGAGATTCATTGCAAGGAAAAAGAGGCTTGGTACGAGCGGATGAGGCAACCATGGCTGACGAGGGAAGTCAGGGATAGCAACAAAGCAAAAGAGAGAAGTATAGAATGTGGTGAAGGACAGTGTGAAACCAAAGGATTTGGAAGCTTACAAAGACCAACAGAGGGCAACAAAAATGTATAAGGAGGGAGAAAATTAAAGAAGCGGGTAAACTAGCCACTTAGATATATAAAGTGCAAAAGAGAGGCAAAAGTAGATATTGGAAATGATGCCAGAGAGTTAGTAGTGGGGAACAAAGGAATGGCTGAGGAAGTTTGCATCAGTCTTCACGGTGGAAGAGTCCGATTAATTTCCCAAAAAAATCAACAGAGTGAGGGGAAGAACGGAGTATGGTGGTCATCACCAAAGAGAATGTGTTAGAAAACTGAATGGCCAGAATCTAGATAAATCATCTGGACCAGATGGACTACACCCCACTCTTGTAAGGAAGATAGCTGAAGATGTCGTGCAAGCGTTAGTTGTGATCTTGCAGGAATGACTACAATCAGGAAAGGGCACAGTGGATTGGAAATCGCTAACGTGACACCCCGTTTAACAAGGGAGTAAGGCAGAAAACAGAAAATTACAGACTGATTAACCTAGCGTCAGATGTAAAGGGTGCCATTTCTGAATATTTGGATGTAGATGTTAAAATAGGGCAGAGTTAGCATGGTTTCATCAAGGGGCGGTCATGCCTGACAAACCCGCGAGAATGTTTTGTGGAGGTACTGAGCAGATTAGGAGAACCAATGGGTGCTTGCGTGCGGCACGGTGGCACAATGGTTAGCACTGCTGCCTCGCAGTGTTTGGCCTCGGTTCCGGTTCAATTCCCGCTTCAGGCGTCTGACTGTGTGGCGATTGCACATTCTCCCCATGTCTCCATGGGTTTCCTTCCACAGTCCAGAGATGTTCAGGTCAGATGAATTTGCCATGCTAAATTGCCCCTAGTGTTAGGTGAAGGGGTAAATGTATGGGTGGGTTGCGCTTTGGCGGCAAGTGTGTACTTGTTGGGCCGAAGGGCCTGTATCCACACTGTAAATAATCTAAATCTAATTATCTACCTGGACCTCAAAACCTTTGACAAATTGCTCCACTGGAGGTTATTGAGAAAGGGAATCCATAGTGTCAGAGGCAACGTGCTAGCAGCGAATAGAAGCTAGCAGAGGGTAAGGATAAAATGTGTCTTCGCACGATGGCAGTCAGTGACAAATGTTGTTCCACAAGATTCAGTGTTGGGATCACCAAATTTCACGTCATAAAGTTAACGATTTAGATGAAGGAACTGAGAGCACTTTGGCTAATTTTTAGTATTATAATCTCTCGAGTGTGGGAACAGGCGTTTTGGCAAAATAAATCCACACTAACCCTGCGAAGAGTAACCCAACCAGACCCATTCTCCTCTGACTAATAACCTAATGCATGGGCAATTTAGCATACCCATTTCACCTGTTTGGACTGCAGGAGGAAACCAGAATACCCACAGGGAACCCATGCAGATATGGGAAGAATGGGTAGACACCAAACTGGTCGTTACCTGTGGTGAGGATCGAACCTGGGCCACTAGTACGGTGAAACAGCCGTATTAACCACTAAGCCACCAAGGCACCCACAGCCTGAGGCTCAGACAGTATAAAGATATGAAGAGGGTCGGATAGAATTGAAGAGGTGGAGAGCTTGCAGAAAGGTGCTCCACGAAATCTCCTCAACTTCCCAAACCTCTGTACTTGAACCACACCCTTCTTACCACAACAAGGATAGACCCCACATTGTCCTCAACAATGCGTGGTTACACCTACCCCCTCACCTTCATCCAAGGTCCCAAAGGATCTTTCCACACCCCGTAGACCTTGTACTGTGTACATTGTTCCCTGTCTCCTGTACATTGAGGAGACAGGATGCCAACTTTTGGAACGTTTCAGGGAACATCTCTGACACACACACACACACACAAAATGACCCCAGAACCCTATGGCCGAACACTTCAACTTTACCTCCCAATCCGCCAAAGACATGTCAGTCCTGGGGCTGCTCCATTGCCAAACTCAAGTCACCCAACACCTGGAGGAACAACATCTCATCCTCCACCTTGGGACCGTCCAACCACAGGGTATCAATATCAATTTCACCAGTTTGCTCATTTCACCTTCCTGCAACCTTATCTCGGATCGAACACTCTAACTTCGCACTGCCCCTTTGAACTGTTCAATCTGTCCATCTTCTCTGACCTTCATGATCACAACCCACCTTTGTCTAACTATCGCCTTCCACGCTACCATCCCCCCAGCCTCATCCTCTCCAATTTATCTTTCAGCCCCCTTCCGCCCATCCCCCTCGCTCCTGTCTAAGAGCTTATGCCTGCAATATCGCACCTCTTGCTCCTCTGATGCTGCCTGACCGGCTGTGACATGACAGAACCACACTTTTGGACTGTAATCTCTAGCATCTGCAGTCCTCTCCTTCGCCTGCAGAAGGATGTGGGCAGGTTAGCAGATTGGGTAAAGAACTGTTCGGTAGAGTACAGTGCGCGAAAGTGTGTGGACGTGCTCTTTGCCAGAAAGACAAGAGGCATGGACTATTTTCAATATTAAGAGTAAAATCAGAAGTCTGAAGTGCAAAGAGACTTGGGAGTTCTAGTCCAGGAGTTTCCCAAGGTAGACTTGCAGGTTGTCAGTAGTTAGGAAGGCAAATGTAATTATGCCATTCATGTCAAAAGGGTTTAAATATAAAAGCATGGATATACTTCTGAGGCTGTATAAGGCTCAGGTCAGACGACATTTACAGTATTGTGCGCAGTTTTGGGCCCCGTATCTCAGCTAGGATGCACTGGCACTGGATGACGTTCAGAGAAGATTCATAAGAATGGTTCCAGGAATGAAAAGCTTAACATATGTGGAACGTTTGAGCACTCTGGGTCAATATTTGATGGAATTTAGAAGAATATGTGGGGATCTAATTGAAACTTACAAAATACTTAATGACATGGACAGAGAGGATGTTGGAAAAATGTTTCTATTGATAGGAGAGACTCGGACCGGAGGGCCCAGCATAAAGCGAAGACCTTTTAGAACAGAGATAAGGAGAAAGTTCTTCAGCCAGAGAGTGGGGAATTCGTGGACTTCAAGGCCACAGAAGCAGTAGAGAAATGGTCATTAAGTATATTTAAGTCTGAGATCGATAGGTTCTTGATTGTCAAGGGGATCAAGGGTTATGTGGAGAAAGCGGGAGAATGGCATTGAGAAGCTTAAAGCTATGATCAAATGGCGGAGCAGATTCAGTGGGCTGAAAGGCCAAATTTCTGCTTCTGTGTCTTCTGGTCTTACGATAAATGTTGGGTGTCCTCATCCCTCACTATAGATGCGTACTGACTCTGATCTTTTGATTGAAAAGGGGCACGTTCCAATACAGATGACTGTCAATATCATTATCTCTCCCTTCCATCTCATCAGCAATTTCCTCCAATTCTCTCTGATTTCTGCCCCCTCTACAATGTCATAATCACATAGTAATTGAATTCCAATAAATGATACTTCATCATAGGTCATTGACATCAATAACATCAGCAGTATGACCCTCACTTGCCCCGTCTGATCGTCGAATAACAATCTGAATTGTATTTATCACGTAAAATTCTCTGTGAACATATCCATGTAGCTTGCCTGTTATAATGTATGTTGTCTTGAGCACCTTTTCCCACCAGAGTATGGACTATAAACGTTCACTCGCTATTATAATCACTGATCAATAATTTCAGGCTGTACATTTCCATTTATACATGGAGAAACTAGTTTATGTTCCAACAGTCCTCTGTCATTACTCTCATATCCATGGCAGGTTCAATGCTTACACACAAAAAATCTGTTATCTCCAACATCCTTTCCCTCAGTCACTCCCACGTTTCCCATGCTGAATGTGTAAATTTTAAACGTTATCTTGAATTTTAATAAAATCAACATTGAATTGAAATGGGTTAACTGGAGCTATTTGTTTACCGACTGTGATTATTGTCAATGTTTGTGGATTCTAATTATCCCAGTGGAGGTTTCCATCGATAAATGATAAATGGGCTCTGTCAATGTATTATGCCATAGAGTGAGAGGGAACATCACCGACAGCACTAACAAGGATCAGCACCTCCAGAGAGAAGGGGTGGAGAGATCAGAATCTGCGAACATTAGACTGGAATGTTCCAACAATGGATCAGAATCTGAGAACATTAGACTGGAATGTTCCAACAATGGATCAGAATCTGAGACCATTAGACTGGAATGTTCTAACAATGGATCAGAATCTGAGAACATTAGACTGGAATGTTCCAACAATGGATCAGAATCTGAGAACATTAGACTGGAATGTTCCAACAATGGATCAGAATCTGAGGACGTTAGACTGGAATGTTCCAAAAATGGATCTGAATCTGAGAACATTAGATTGAAATGTTCCAACAATGGATCAGAATCTGAGAACATTAGACTGGAATCTTCCAACAATGGGCAGGAGTTTATCCTTGGGTCTTTACTTCCTTTCTCAACCTTGGATATCATTAGCATGGCGGATCCAGGGTATCCTTTGGATTTTTCGAGGTAGTTATTATCCCATCCTCGCTATCGTTGGTGTTCCGAGTAAGTCATTCTCTTTGACTGTGAAACTGGTTTAAACTGAATTTCTGCTCATGATATGTTAAGTTTAGAAAATGGAAATCAATGTCTTCACTTCCAATTAAAAAAAATGTCCTTTTAAATTATATAAAGCAAATTAGTATTTACAAATTACTCACTGATATGCGAGAAGGAACCAGACTGTTCTCAAACTCCATAATCCTTTCTGTCCTGCACAGATTTATATTTCCACAACCTCCCCATATGTCAATCCTGTCTAATACCACCATTATGAGATCCCAGTCTCCTACTCAGCCTCAGTGCAACTGCTGAATGAACTGTCGTTTGTGCTTTTGTTAAATCCATTACAGCTGTTTCTTCAAGTCTCTTCAAACTCGTGACCGTTACAAAATAATTGCACTTGAGATATTTAACTTGTTCTCTGCACAAAATCTGTCAGATGTAAGACAGTGTATCCTGCTCAAGTCACTGACTCATAATATACTGCCATCGAATAATAATCCATTGATATCTAATGAAGGAAATTAATATAATTAAAATGAAACCATTATCATTTGTGAGAAAAAAACCCTTCTGCTTGCCTCGTGTCCTTTAGAGAAGGCAATGGGTCATTTTTGCCTGGTCAGGTCTCCATGTGACTGCAATCCCACAATAATGTAATTTACTCTTTACTGTCCTGTGGAACAGCTGAACCAGCCACTCAGTTTTAGATCGGTATAACATGCTGGTCTGACCAGGGCTGCACACATCCCGTGAGGGAAGAACAAAGGAAAGAGAGCTCCTCCCTCTGCCTGTTTACCATATTCCCACAGCTCATTTCCATTGGGGTAGGTGACCATTCCTTGTTTTATGTGTATTCAATATCTTTGATGTTCTCCACAAGAGTGATGTCCATCTCCATCTCTGGTGTTGGCTTTATTGATGTTGATGTACAGACAGAAGGAACTTGTAAATTTCATGTCAGTCTCAGGGCATAGAAAAGGAATGGCTTTTTCACACCACAGGAAAGAAACAGAGACGGCAAAGTGAGGGAAGGGAATTATTATGATCATCCCTGAGAGTGTTGTTGAGGCAGTATTTAGGGTATTTTGGGCAGATTTTCTCTCCTTTATAAGGAATTATCTCCTCGTCACAGAGAGAGTGTGAAAGAGTGTCAACAGACTAATCACTGGGATCATGGAACCATGAGGAGTGAGTGAATATTAATCTCTAGCGCTTTGAGAGAATAAGAGATGATTGCATTGAAACTTGAGGGGAATGGACAATCACTCATTATGTTCTAAACAGACCGTAAGAACGTGATAAATTCCATTGTTTGGTTTTTAACTCGGGCTATAATTCTCGATAGTTTAAGTGCCTCTGAGAACGTTTCCCCTACTTCTGCACTACTCTCCATGTCGATTGACAGAGACACGTTCAGGGTTTGCATAAAGTCTCCCGACATTAATATAGTGCATTCGGTATGTGTGATTCTGCATTGAACGTCATGTTATACACAATCCCGATAGCAGCCACAATACCTTCACACTAAAACAGTTAACTCTTCCCAACAGCTTCTCTCCTCGATGGAGAATCATGGGTCTGTGTTCTCGGAGGTGGAAGATGTCACCTTGAGACTTGGCACAAAACATTTGGCTTCTCTCCTCACTACCAGGAAACCATGTTAAAATAGTACACAGTCCACATGCAATGGGGCCACGAGGAACATCGTGGAGTCGTCTCTGAGTGTAGTCTCTGCTCCATTGGTTTGTCACGTTGAAGCATCAAGGACATCCTCCTGTTCCTGCATAAGCCCTTGAGGTGCTGAATGTTCTCGTCCTGGTCGCAAATACGTTGCAACACGTACAAGGGTCTGATTGGACTTTGCACGTTCCTGTTAGATGCACTGAACAGACTGCATCTTTTCCTGTGAAACAAGCAGAAGGTTTAATGGTTTGTCCCTCTTCTTGTTCATTCGTTTCGATGGCCTGAAATACTTCCTCATATCCATGTGCAACCAACATGAGATTATGAATGTGTTCCTCTTTTAACTGTGGAAATGTGCAGTGCCCGGCACTTTAACAGCACAAGCCTGAACGTTGTCTGGGTCTTGTTGCTCATTGATACAGACTGGTTCAGGAGCTGACAGGAGACAAAATGTTCTGAAAATTGTCTGATCTTCAGTTACCTTCACAACATCTGATCTTATGGTGGAGGAAAGACATTGATGCAGCAGCTGGAGATGTTTGTGTTCAGGAAGGTATCCTGAAGAACTCCTGCAGGGATGTCCTGGGAGTGAAAGGCTTGATGTCCACAAACTACGAATATTTTTCTTTGTGCTATGGACGGCCCAAACCAGAGGAGATATTGTCGTTGATTCCCATTAAATGTAACTGAGTCAGCGTTCATTGATACCATCCTGAGCCAACTCCTGCTTTGTTATCAGGGTCTGTCACTCTTAGCTGGGCTCCTGTATTCACCTCTTTTGAACATATCAATAGGTTATTGTGTCTGTGTGGGGAGTGTCTTCTCACAGAGGGTAGTGAATGTCAGGAACTATCTGGACGAGAGAGCTCGGGGAGTTAGATCTCTGAAAGTATTTACAGCGGAAGTAGATTTGTTTTTGCCCACTATCATTGAGTAGAAGGGTGTGAAGAATTGGGAATTGAATGGAATTGATGCTGACAGTGGATCAGCCATGATGGTATACAATGGCACAGCAAGATTGACTTCTGAATTACCTCATCCTGTTCCTTATCTTCTCATATCTTGTAACTAGAAAGCTTATGGTTGTAATTTTCCTGAATGTTGCAGTCAGAGAGAGCAAAGTATTTTGTGTATCATCTCTGAGTTACGTTGGTGAGCTGTATTCACAGTGAATCTGGGTCCACTACATGACCAACAAACGAAAAACAAGTTGCAGAGCGGAAACACTCTGTAAAGAGACAAGAGGTGTCTTTCGAACCCAGCCTGTATTTCCCAATAACATTTTCCAACCCACACCAAATTGTGTGTGTCAGTCTGGAGGGATTGAATGAAATCCTATGTTACGTGGACCAGGTATTTGGAGCAAGTGGCCTTGTAAAATTGTTAAAAAAAAGCATGCCGTGTAAAATTGTCGTGCAAATTTTGCATATCTTATGCTGTGGAGAATTGGTATTGTTGGTGCTGCAGGGATACTGAATTACCTCACATTACACCTAAACTGCGTAAACTAAGTGACTGCTAATGCTGTGAAAAATAAATTCCAGAAGTGTGTATCAGGTAGCTTGAAGAGTATGTTGTTATACAAACTAGAGACAAGGTTAGTTTGGATTTGCTGATGTGTGCTCAGAAGGACTAATTGATAACCTTGTTCTGAGGAAAAGTGACATTAATATGTTGCATTTTACACGTCATCTGCATATAATATCGAATGTTGAACATGATGGTCAAACATAATGGAAGCCTGGAGGCTGGAGGGTCACGTTCGCTCCAGTGAATTGGGAAAGTACAATACGGCATTCAGTAAGAGACAAGCAATGGTTATAGCGTCATAGAGTCCTAAAGCACAGAGGCAGACCCTTTGTTCCAAACCGATCCATTCCGACCAAACTGTGCATTCACACTAACCTCATCTCCCTGCCATTGCCCCCGTTTCAATCTAATCCTTTCCTATCCATGTATTTGTCTAAATTCCTTTTAAATGTTGTTAATGTAACCCCCTCAACCACTGGCTGCTCATTCCAAATGTGTACCAGCCTCTGTGTAAAAAAACATTGCCCCTCAGGTTCCCTTTAATTCTTTCCCCTCTGTCTTAAACTGATGCCCTTTAGTCTATGATTCACAACACTGGAAAAAATATTGAGTGCATTCGCCCTATCCATGTCTCTCATGATCTTATATACTTCTGTAATATATCATCTCAGTCTTGTACACTCTAAATAAAAATTACCTAGCCTGTCCAAACTCTCCCTATAACTAAACTATTGAGTACTGGCGATATCCTTGTGAATTTCTTCTGCACTCTTTCCAATTTCATCACATCCTTCATGGAACAAATTGAACAACACCGAACACAGTACTCCAAGCGCAGCCTCACCAACATCCTGTATAACTGCAACGTAACTCCCCAACTTCGATGTTCAATTCCCTGACTAATGAAGGCCAGTGTACCAAAAGCATTTATCACTGTCGTTTACCTGTGACTCTAATTTGAGAGAACCGTGCACCTGAATTCCAAGGACCCTCTGTTTCACTGCACTCCTTAAGGCCTAACCATTCACCATGAAACTCCTACATTGATTTAATTTTCCAAAATGAAAGACCTCACCTTAATCTATATTAAACTCCATTTGCCATTTCACGACCCACTACCCAGCTGATCAAGGTCCAGATGCAATTTCTGATAACCTTCCTCACTGTCCACAATACCACTTATTTTAATGTCATCAGCAAAATTACTAATCGCGCATTGTACATTCTCAACAAAATCATTGATAGAGATAACAGCAATGGTCCCAACACTGACCCCTGAGGCACTCCACTTGCCACAGGCCTCCAGTCCGACAAGCGTCCTTCCACTATTACACTCTGCTATCTCACATCAAACCAATTGTGTGTTCAGTTTTCCAGCTCCCTCTGAATTCCTTGTGATCGAACAGTTCAGAGCAGCCTATCACATGGAACCTTGGGGCGACGCGATGGCTGAGTGGTTAGGACTACTGCCTCACAGCGTCAGGGACCTGGATTCAATTCCCACCTCAGGCAACTGACTGTTTGGAGTTTGCACATTCTCCCGTGTCTGCGTGGGTTTCCACCGGGTGTTCTGGTTTTCTCCCACAGTCCAAAGATGTGCAGGTAACGTGAAGTGGTCATGCTAAATTGCCCGTTGTGTTCGGTGCATTAGTCAGGGTTGTTTGCTCTTCGGAGGGGTGGTGTGGACATATTGGGCCGGCGGGCATGTTCTCACACTGTAGGGAATCTAATCTAATCTAAAGGCCTTTCTGAAATCTATGTAGACTACTTTTGTCACCCTCCCCTCGTCAACATTCATGTTCAGTTCATCAAAGTAGTAAAAATTAGTAAATTGTGATCTTCCATGCACAAAGCCGTGCTGACTGCTCCTTGTCTTTCCAAATGTATATATATCTTAGCTCAGAGACTTCTCAAGTAACATACCTATCACAGTTGTGAAGCTAACAGGTTTAAAGTTCCTATGTTCTTCGTTGCAGCTCTTCTTGAATAAGGGCTCAACAGTCGCTCCCTACCAGCCTTCGGTGACTTCACCTGTGGCTAACGATAATGCAAAATTATCAGCCAGAACTCCCGCAATTTCGTCTCTCCCCGATTGCTGTTTTCTTGGATATATCTGGTCAGGACCAGGAGATCTATAGAAATATTGCATAGTCTGAAAAATAGGTCTTTTTTAAGGTTCAATTACCAAAGTCGGGGGAAGTGACATAATGATGGTTAACATAAGAAATTAAAATTTACATTAATCATAGGAAGTGACTTCAGAAGAATTTCAGACATTGTGAAAACGTGAGAATACTCAGAAAGTTGTCTGTGTGGACTTTACAATGCTCCCTCTGTCTCCGTTGGTTTCCTCTGGGTTCTCCGGTTTCCTCCCACAATGCAAAGATCTGCAGGTTAGGTGAATTGGCCATGCTAAATTGCTCCATAGTGTTCAGGGATGTGTTCATTAGGTGCATTAGTCTGGCGTAAACGTAGAATCGTCTGGAAATGGGTCTGCGTGGGTTCTTCTTCGAAGGGGCAGTGTGGAACTGCTGGGCCCAAGGGCCTTTTGTACAATGTTAGAGCACAAAATCTGCATAAATCGACAATCTGCATTTCAAAGAAAACAAAATAAAGCAAGGTCAAATAGGAAATTGTGTAATCGGGAGCGGAGAATATCTTGTTCGGAACAGGCAAATGGCCGAGATATCAACCAGTTACTTTGCATGTCTTCATGGAGGAAGAGCCAGAAAATCATCCAGAATTACCAAATGATCATATGGAACTTTTGACACTAAAGTCAGTTACAAGGTAATACGTGAACCTGTAGCTGGATTGCGCATTTATAAGTCTGACAAACCAGATGTACTTCACATCAAAATATTAGCAATATATCAGTAGAGAAGTACTATCTGTGCTGTCGATGACTGTGTTTTATTTTCCTGCACTTTGTGCAGAGGCCTGAAGCCATTGTAGATAAATGGAAAGAAGTAAACAAGTTCCAAGAATTGTAGGTAAATGGAATGGATCCGAGCATCTGCAACGGAAGAGGAGACAGTGTGGATAACCGCAGACCAATTAACTTGACATCTGTAAGAAAACCGTTGGAATCTACTACATACCACGTGATGTCCGATATTTAGAAATTAACAGCAACATTTGAGAGCATCAGCATCTGTTTCTGACAGAGAAATCATACTTGACAAACTTCCGAAATATTTGAAATTGTCTGTTACAGCATAGATAATGGGGACCCAGTAGAATTGGCATATTTGGATTATCAGAAGGCTTTCGGTAAGAACTCATACAGTGAGTTCGTAAATAAAAAATGTGAAAGGCATTTTGAGGAATATATCTAAGTGGAAAGTTATGTTCGCCTTCATTTAAGGGAATCAGAATATAGATTGAAAGACATGTTGAAACAGTTTCACAGCGTGTTGGTGAGACTGTATTTGGAATATTGTGTACAGTGTTGGTGACTCAATCTGAGAAAGAATATATTGACCGCAGAGGAAGTGCAATGGGCGTTCTCCAGATTAATCCCTCAAACGGCGAGATTGAGAGGTGACCGCAGTGAAATTTAAAAACTCACTGAACATATGACAAGTTGGAAATAAACAGGATATTTCTCTGTCTGTCTAATCTAAGGCAACTAATGGCTGGATAAGTGACAGGCCATTTAAAATAGAAAGAAGAAGCAAATCAATCACTTGAAGGGACTGACTAAAACAGGGGCATGGAAACTGCTGGCAGGGTAAGATTAGAAAGAATGCCCAGATATTCTTCAGGTACCTCAAGCGGCGCAGTGGTTCAGAGGCTAGCATTGCTGCCTCACAGCACCAGGGTCCCAGGTTCAATTCGCTCCTTGGACGTCTGTCTGCGTTGAGTTTGCCAGTTCTCCCTGTGTCTGCGTGGGTTTTCTCCGGGTGCTCCGGTTTCCACCCACATCCAAAGATATGCATGTTCGGTGAATTGGCCATGGTAAATTGCCCAGAGCGTCAGGTGCATTCGTCAGAGGGAAGTGGATCTGGATGGGCGTCTCTTTGTGGACTGGTTGGGCCGACGGGCCTGTTTCCACACTGTAGGGAATCTAATCTTATTGAAAAGGGAACAATTCGCACTCATCCATGACTTGCCAAATTGCATCCAAATTAATTTAGTGTTAGCATACAGAGCATGATGTTAGAAGGCTGTTTGTGTGACTGGATATTGATGTCCAAAAGTGCACCACAGGGATCGGTGCTGTGTCCTTGTGACTTGTAATTCTGATGTGCCAATGTTGGACTGGGTTGGACAAAGTTAAAAGTCAGATAACAATAGATTATAGTCCAATAAGTTCATTTGGAAGCAACAGCTTTCGAAGCACATCATCGCCTGATGAAGAAGCAAAGCATCGAAAGCTAGTGTCTCTGAATAAAATTGTTGGACTATAACATGGTGTGATTTTGTAACCTTAAAGACGATTAGCCATTTGGTTGGAAATGAGGAGGAAGGTCTACATTTACAGGAAGATGTAAATGGAACGGTCAGATGGGCAGATCAATGACAGACGGATCGTAACCCTAATAAAAGTGATGATTAAGGGCAGTACTAAATGAATGGCATCACACTAGGAAGCTCAGCGGGTGCTTCTCCAAACATCCATGAATGGGTATGGACAGGATAACACAGAAGTTGATAAAGCATAGTGAATGTAAACATGGTCTTTTTTTATCGAGGCATAGATTATAAGAGCTATGCAGAACGTTAGGTAATCCAAGATGGAATAATTTGCGTAGTTCTGGGATCCACATTACAGGAAGATTGTGATTGGACTGGAGGGGGTACAGAGGAGATACACCAGGATGTTCCCTGGGATGGACCATATCAGCTGTGGAGAGAGGTTGGATAAGCTCGGGTTGCTTACTTTGGATCAGAAAAAGCTGAAGAGTCAGTGATTCAGGAGGATAATATTACGAGGGGCATGGAGAGCGTGGATAGATAGTAGTTGTTTCTTTTAGTCAAAGGGTCAAGAACAGGTCAGCACACTTTTTAAGTGGACGGTTTGAGGTTTAGTGAGAATTTGTGGATTTTGTTTAACCCAGCTGGTGGTGGGTCCTGGGATGTACTTCCTGAGAGGTGAGTTGTGACGGTTAACCTCACAACCGCTAAAAAATGATTCAAGGTTGCGCGCTTGAAATGCCATAACATTCCCAGTTACGGGTCGTGGTTCAGAAAGTGGGACTAATGTCGGCCGTGCTGTATTTGTGATGGCACAGAGTCTATGCTACTCTGATTGTATGGCTGTGGAATGTCATTAAGCTCCTTAAGCCGGAATTGATGAGTTTCTGAAGGATAAATTAATAAGGGTCATAAAAGTGAATTTATAATTGGTTCTAAAAACGTAGGTGGCAAAATTAAGGGAAAAACGGTGCAGTTTCCTGACAGGCTGAAACCAGAGAATTGAGGACAGGGTAATGGCAGAACTATGGAGCAAATATTTCAGTTATGTCTTCACAGAAGAAATCAAATCAAAAAAGCAATCTTCCCAGCAATACTAGGAAACTTTAATCTGGTGAGAAAGAAAAGAAATAGAATGGAATTGGTAACTAAACAGTTTTAGAGGAAGTTTTGGAACCGAAAGTAATGGGCAGAGACAAAGTCAAAAGAGATTTATGAAAAGGGAATCGTATTTGAGAAACTCTCTGAGCAAAGTTGTGGGGAAGCAATCAATACAATATGAGTGGATGTTTAGGAAAATAGGTGATAAAGCTCCAAGCCTACAATACAAATTCAAATCTTATGGGACTGGGGTTAATATGTGGACATAATTTAGAATGGGAGAGCTGACATGACAGAGCAAATAGGAATAAAACAATGTGTTTTCGAGTGGAAAGTTTGGGGTATAGCAGGAATCGGGACTTGGGTCCCAGCTATTCCCAATAAACACCAAACTTTTGGTTGTGGGAATGAAATGCAACATTCACAGTTCTGCTGATGGCACTAAATGTCGATGTCGGATTGTGAGTCGTTGAGCAGGATGTTTAAAAGCTCCAAGGTGATTGAGACAAGTGGAGTGAATAGGCAAATACATGGCAAATGGAGAGCAATGGGGGTCGATGTGACGTCGTGCCCTTTAGTGGGAAAACAGGACGGCAACGTACAATTTGAAAAAGGATTGGTTGAAAAAATATTGATTTATAAAGGAACTTATGCTGCATTTTTGTTTAGTTCTGCGCAGACCTCCGAGGTCTATGCAAGGCAGTGCGTTCTGAAGCAAGCAGTCAATACTGGGAATGGCTTCGCCACGCTGTCCAGTGTACAGAGAGCCACCAAGTGGGGAGCTGTAACATTGAAAATGGTTTGGATCTCCCACCGCACCATTCATTGAAAGCATTATTGCAGGAAGAGAAAGCAGTTAGGAAGATAAGTGATGCGTTGACCTTCATTTCAGGGGGATTTGAGTCCAGGAGTAAGGGTGTCTTACTGCAGCTGTAAAGGCCCTTGGTGAGACCCCATATTGAACATTGTGCAGTATTGTGTGCAGTTTGGTTTCCTTACTTAATAAAAGACGAACCTGACATTGAGGAAGAGCAGCGAAGAATGACCTGACAGATCTCTGGGATGACAGGCTTGGTGTGGGAGCAAAGTTTGGGGCGACTGGGCCTGTATTCAATGGGCTTTAGGAAAATGAGTGGAGATCTCAGAGAATTATATAAAATTCTGACAGGGTGAGACAGATTGGAAGCAGGGATAGTAATTCCCCTGACTGGGATGCCTAATGCAAGGGACCACAGTATTAGCTACAGACAGGTCACTCTGCATTGAGATGCGAATAAATGTCTGTACTCAGAGACTGGCGAACCTGGGGAGTTCTCTCCCACATAAGGCTGTGGAAACCAGGACATTAAATATAAATAAGGATTTCTGGACACGAAAGGAATGAGCAGACAGCTGGAGTACAGCTGTCACAGGCTCTCAGATGTTAAGAAGGAGATCGCTGCACTGTCAATAGGACTGTGTTTCCCGTTCCCTTTTCGGACAACGAGTTTTCTCTCGGTTTTAACGTGCCAAATCTTGGAGCAGTTTGATAATGGTGCAACATACATAATGGGGGCTATGGGGTTAAGGGGCGAACCCTGAAATATCAGTAAAAACCAAAAATGAAAGGTGGTCTAACACACTCACTAGCACAGTCTAAGTTAATCTTTAAAACATGTATTTCAATGAAATAGTAGTTTATATGTAACACTTCAACACTGCAGCCACTGACGACAGCGCTGTACCTTTCACGATGCTCTTCACCAGATGTTTTCGTGGCTGATGCACATGGAATCACAGATGCCAGTCTTCAACCAACTCGATTCGCTGCACGTGAGATGAAGAAGCAGCTGAACACAGTCTCCCCAAAATTCTCCCCCAGTTTGAAATGGTGTTTCTTCGAAACGTAGGCTACAATTCCCAGTGTGAGGCTCAGTTTCAAGGCTTGCAGAGCGGATTGCATCCCTGTTTCAGCTGAACACACTGAGTGTGCATTTTGCAGATCAAGAGCTTGGGTTTTGCTGTTTAGCCAATGTTGGGATGAAATCGCGTAACGTTGATAGCAGCTTGCTTTATTTAAAAAAGCACACAATTCATGAACAGCATTGCAACCAAACCATCATTAATAGGCATGCGTCATCACACAACGGCCTGTATATTGATTTGAGGAGCAAAATTGATGGACAACAGTGACGACAGCAATTCTTTTTACATATTTCACGATGTTTAAGCATATTAAGGAATACAAACATTGTGTGAGGAAAACTGCACTGAGGACATTTTCTCCATTTGCTTGAATGGGGAAGCCTCAATGTGTTGAATGGCCTACTCCTCTCCTGATGTTTTTGTGCAGTCTGTGGGAAAGCTCTGTAAATGTTGTCAATAGTTCTTACATGTTCAGAAGGAAATCTCTTCAGGGTCGACAGGACTGTGTCTCTCGTTCCCTTTTCCAATACCGAGTCTAGTGCTGGGCATTGGGTCCGGTTTTACCCTTGAAGTCCTCGAAGCAGTTTGATACAATTGAGTGTCTTGCTTGGCCGTTTCAGAGACCATTCAAGAGCTTATCACATGTCTGTGTGTCTGGAGTCACTTTTAGGCCAGACAAAGGAAGCACGGGAGATTAACTCCCTGAAAGTACATTGGGGAAAGAAATAGATGCTTACAATCGACAATGGCTTTCGGGTCACCATTACTGACACCAGATTTTAGATATTGATATGTTTTTTTTTAACTTCTACCAGCTGCCAGAGCATTCGTCTGGTCTGGATTAGTAATCCAGTGACATTTCCACAACTGCACCATGTTCACATTGGGACCTATCAGAAACCGCACTGAAAAGGTTATTTCTGTGCTGCTTGACAACTCTGTCAGAAAGAACTCCTACCAAATTTGAGTATCTAGATGGGACTAATGGGGTGGTAATTTGTCGGATTTTAATTATTCTCCTCTTTGCGGACTGGACATAATTGAGTAATTGTCCTTATTGCCAGGGGGATGTTAGAGTTGGAGCTGGAATAAAAGAGCTTCCCCAGGGACACGGGCTTGTTGTGCAGCACAAGTCTTCAGTCCTATTACAGGAATGGGGTCAGGGATCATTGCCTTTGTCGTATCGATTGTGTTCAGGTGCTTCTTCATCTCATGTGCAGCGAATCGAGTTGGTTGAAGACTGGCATCTGTGATTCCATGTGCATCGTGGCGAGGGTGATCTGCATCATCCAAGCAACACTTCTGGCTGAGGATGGTGCATACAATGTATTGTTGTCTTTTACACTGATGTACAGGGTTGTTCCATTATTTAGCATCGTGATATATCTGGAGTCCTCTCTTCCAGTAAGTTTTTGAGTGGTCCGTTCATATTTATGACTGGATGTGGCAGGACTGCAAATCTTAAATCTGATGTGTTCGTCTGGGGATAATATCTCCCTCTCTCCCAGATGTTAGCCGTGATGTTTGGAATCCTAACACTCAAGTGCGGTAGCTTTAACGGGTTATCATTACGTTTAGATACATATGATTCTGACTCTGGCACTTTCATCCCACAATCGTCACTGAACCACAGATAAGCTTGATGCTCATGGTAGCCTGGTGGATTATCCTGGTAAACAGTTACAGATTGTGATTGATTACAATGCTGCTTCTGCTGCTGCTGTTGTCCACAGCATCACATGATAGAACATGATATGTTGCGTTGAGGCATGACTTAGGATGTGTGGATTGGAAAAGTAGATTCCAAGGCAAGAGCGTAATTGATATGTGGAACTTGTTCAAGGAGCAACTATTGAGTGTCCTTGATAAGTACGTACCTATCAGGCAGGGAGGAAAGGGTCGTGTGAGGGAGCCGTGGTTTAATAAGGAGTTGGAATCCCTTGTTAAATGGTAGAGGGCGACCTTTGTAAAGATGAGGCGTGAAGGTTCAATAGGGGCGATTGAGAGTTATAAGATAGCCCGGAAGGACCTGAAGAGAGAGCTAAGGGCAGCAAGGAGGGGACATGAAAGGTCCTTAGTTGGTAGGATTAGGGAAAACCCTAAGGCTTTCTCTAGGTATTTTAGGAATAAAAGAATGACTAGGGAAGGAATAGGTCCAATCAAGGATAGTAATGGGAAGTTGCGTGTAGAGGCTGAAGAGATTGGGGAGGCACTGAATGAATACTTTTCGTCAGTATTCACTCAGGAACAGGACATTGTTGTCGATATGAATACTGAGGCACGAATAAGTAGAATGAATGGCTTTGAGATATGTAGAGAAGAGGTGTTGGAAATTCTGGCAAGGGTGAAAATAGATAAGTCCCCTGGGCCTGATGGCTATATCCTAGGATTCTCTGGGAAGCAAGGGAGGAGATTGCAGAGCCATTGGCCTTGATTTTTGTGTCCTCTTTGTCTACAGGAGTAGTGCCAGAGGACTGGAGGCTAGCAAACGTGGTTCCCTTGTTCAAGAAGGGGAGTAGGGATAATCCTAGTAACTATAGGCCAGTGAGTCTCACTTCTGTTGTGGGCAAAGTCTTAGAGAGAATTGTAAGGGATAGAATTTATGCACATCTGGATAAGAATAATGTGATCAAGGATAGTCAGCATGGTTTTGTGAAGGGCAGGTCGTGCCTCACAAACCTTATTGAATTCTTTGAGAAGGTGACTAAGGGAAAGCGGTAGATGTGGTATATATGGATTTTAGTAAGGCGTTTGATAAGGTCCCCCATGGTAGGCTACTGCAGAAAATACAGAGATATGGCATTGAGGGTGAGTTGGAGGTTTGGATTAGGTATTGGCTGGCTGGAAGAAGACAGAGGGTAGTAGTTGATGGCAAAGGTTCATCTTGGAGTGCCGTCACTAGCGGTGTTCCGCAAGGATCTGTTTTGGGACCATTGCTGTTTGTCATTTTTATAAATGACCTGGAGGAAGGGTTAGAAGGTTTGGTGAGCAAGTTTGCGGATGATACGAAAGTCGGAGGAGTTGTAGACAGTGAGGAAGGATATGGCAGGTTACAGCGGGATGTAGAGAAGCTGCAGAGCTGGGCAGAAAGGTGGCAAATGGAGTTCAATGTAGCTAAGTGTGAGGTGATTCACTTTGGTAAGAGTAATAAAAAGATGGATTACTGGGCTAATGGTAGATTATTTGGTAGTGTGGAAGAGCAGAGGGATCTTGGTGTCCATGTACACAGATCTCTGAAAGTTGCCACCCAGGTAAATAGTCCAGTGAAGAAGGCATATGGTGTACTGGCTTTTATTGGTAGAGGAATTGAGTTCCGGAGTCCTGAGGTCATGCTGCAGTTGTATAAGACTCTGGTGCGGCCGCATCTCGAATATTGTGTGCAGTTTTGGTCGCCATACTATAGGAAGGATGTGGAGGCACTGGAACGGGTGCAGAGGAAGTTTACCAGGATGTTGCCTGGTATGGTAGAAAGATCCTATGAGGAAAGGCTGAGGCACTTGGGGTTGTTTTCATTGGAGAAAAGAAGGTTTAGGGGTGACTTGATAGAGGTGTACAAGATGATTAGGGAGTTAGATAGGGTTGACAGTGAGAACCTTTTTCCACGTATGGAGTCAGCTATTACAAGGGGGCATAGCTTTAAATTAAGGGGGGGTAGATATAGGACTGATGTTAGGGGTAGGTTCTTCACTCAGAGAGTCGTAAGTTCATGGAATGCCCTGCCAGTAGCAGTAGTGGACTCTCCCTCTTTATGGGTATTTAAGCGGGCATTGGATAGGTTTATGGAGGATAGTGGGTTAGTGTAGGTTAGGTGGGCTTTGATCGGCGCAACATCGAGGGCCGAAGTGCCTGTACTGCGCTGTATTCTTCTATGTTCTATGTTCTATGTTCTACCCAGTTCGAACTGCAATATCTGCGATTCCATTCTCCTGACCACCCCGCAGTTCACGTCGAGACCCATTCAACCATCAGCCCTGTACACAGTGACCTAAACTGGTTTCTGATGTGGTAACACTTCCATTTTCATATCCTCATTTTGCTGAGGGTTTCTCCCGAGTGTCGCGCCTCCAATTTGTTACATTACTCAAACACTTTAACGTATTCATCTGAATCTTTTCCTTTCCCGCCATGTCATCTTCTGTGTTTGAAGTGAAAGTGTTTCCCTCTGTTTCTCTCCCTGACCATGATTAAGAGCTCTGTATTATCAGTGATGCCAAACTTATGGAACCGAGGAATTTGTTCACTTCCTTGTGTATGGAAGTCCATGCTGAACAGGGCGTATGAGCAACTTTGACACATAATTTTGGAACTTGTTCAAAAATAGAAATTGCTAAACAAACTACGCAGGTCTGGCAGCATATTCTGGAGTGAATTCAGAGTTAATGTTTTGGTTAAGTGTCCGTTCTACAAAGCTCCCAGATCCTCCAGCAATTTTTATATTTTTATTTCCAATATCCATAGTTGTTTATTTAATTGAAAATTTGTGCTGTGCCTATTCTGGAGTAACTCAGCAGGTCTGGCAGCATTTGGAGAGACATAGGAACAGAGTTAGTGTTTCAAGTCCAGTGTGACACTTGTTCGGAATTGAAAATGATTGGAAAATGGGCTTTTTATTCCCTTGTCAGAGATGGGGGATGGATGACAGTGTAAAGAGTGTGTGGCAAAAGATAAATCGGGCTTTTATCAGTGGTGAACGAGAAGATTATGTAAAATGGGTTTAAATTAAGATGTGAGTTGGGGAAAGGAGTTCCTTATATTGAGTGCAAGCTAAAGAAGGCACAACCGCACAGGGAGACCAGGAGGAAGAATGGTGACTATGTGGCATTACATAGATTTTCACTGCAGAGATCTTCGCCCCCCTCAGACAAAGAAATTCAGGTGTTTGACTTCATATTGGCACTAATAAGAGTTTCATACGAGTAAGAGTTTCACTAGTAAGAGTGCCTTACTAATGTAATATGGAGAAAAACAAATCACAGTATGATGTTTTGGGCTGAGTGTTGTTTACCATTCGCTTTTAATATTGTTTCAAATTTGCAGTAATTATTTTTAAATGCTTGGTCTTGAAGGCAATAACAGATGGAGTGTAGGAGGTTGAGGGGTGAAATTATGGAAGTGTATAAAATCATGAGAGACATGGATAGGTTGCTTAGCCAACGTCTTTTCGACAGGATGGTGAATTTCAAACATGGAGGACATTGCTTTAAGGTGAAAGGGGAAGATTTAAAAGGGACGAAGAAGTAACTTTTTTATGCAGATGGTGACGTGTGCATAGAATGAGCTGCCAGAAGAAAAGTGGTAGATACAGCTACAATATTGACAAGACAGTTGGACAAACATATTAATGGGAACGTACAGAGGCATTTGGGCCAAGTGCAAGCAGGTGGAACTAGTTTTGTTTGGAAAACCTGGTCAGAATGGACAAGTTGGACCAAAGGGTCTGATATGGCTGCATGAGATCTTCTGTGTTTATAACAAAACATTTCAGGATGAGTGCGCAACGTTTTGTAGAAATGAAGTCAGGAAAGTATATTGAGGATATTTGGAGGGTGTGACGGGGAATTGCCCAGAGGGAATTTGCAGGTAATTTACAACAATATTTTACATTGGTCCTCACAAGGTGAGGCACTGTAAATATTTCACTGCTATAAACAAAATGGTATTAGTAGGGATGTTCTAAAAAAAAGGAACAAGTTTTTTAAAAACAAATAGAGAAGTGTAAAGGGGGGCAGGTCAGCAGAAATTCATAGCTGGTTTTAAAGGAAGTGGTTACAGAGTGACTGGTGGCACCGTGTAAAATATTCCATAACTCTGTGTATTACAGGAGTGTTCCAGCGAAACTGTCTTCAAGAAATGAACGATTCTGAAAGCAGAAACCATTTAGCTTTACCATTATTGCTGGGAATCTGCGAGAGTTTGTTATTAAGGAGGGAATTGCAGGACATTTAGAAAAGCTTCACGCAGAATCAGTATGGTCTTATGCAAGGGGATCTATAAAAAATCATGCAAGGTTTATCTGGATACCACTCAGAATATAACAAGCGTACTTGATGAAAGGGAACTGGTAGACATGAGGCTTTCCAGAGATTTTCCATAATGTATCACAAAATAAAGAGTCTTACATAATACAGGAGCTCATAATATGACCGATAATATATTTGCATGGAGTGACGATTGGTTAACACATAGAAATTGGAGAGTAAGGATTAATAGATCTTTATGATAAAATGTATCAAGTGGAATACCACAAATGGCATGAGTTATTGACCATCTATACTGATAGCCTGATGGTGGGAGCTGAGTGCAATATACATCCGAGTTTGTGGATGACATTGAGAACCGAAAGACAGGCTGTTATTTAATGAAAATGACTCCCAAAAAACCAGCAGTTCAAAGGGATTGAAGTGTTTCTGTGTATGAAACATAAAGTCAGTGTGCTGATGAAGCAAGTAACTAGGTTGGTTTATTAGGCAGGTTCCTGGGATGAAAAGGTTGAATTATTGAGTACATCTAAATTGGTGAGGCGATTGTTTATTGTGCCTGAAATGAATGAGGGTGATATTAATGAAACTTACAAATTACAGAG
Source organism: Chiloscyllium punctatum (assembly GCF_047496795.1). Lineage (NCBI taxonomy): Eukaryota > Metazoa > Chordata > Chondrichthyes > Orectolobiformes > Hemiscylliidae > Chiloscyllium > Chiloscyllium punctatum. Next base: position 43,858,157 of record NC_092767.1, read on the forward strand.
AAGGCAGAAGGGTAAAGGTCGAGAATATGGGTCCACTCTTGGCCAGAGTCTTGCATTCGGGGATTATAGGAACAGAATAAGGGATACCGAATTCAAACTGAGATGCAAAAAATGTCTTCTTTCTGAAGGTAGTGAATACCTGGAATACACTAACGTAGAGAGTTGTGGGGGCTGGGATACTGAATGTATTTACAGACGGAGTGGAATGGTTTTTGACACATCAGTGAGTTGAAGGATACAAGGGGTTAGTAGGAAAGTGGAGTTGAGCCCTGGAGTAGATCAGCCATGTACTTATTGAATGACAGTGTAGGCTTGAGGGGCCGAATAGACCGCTCCTGTTCCTATTTCTTTCGTTCTTATGTTATGCTTTTGGAAAGTAACCGGTTATTTTCCTGGAAGTTGTGTTACACAATGTTGCATTCAGGGAGAGTAGAGGATTTGTTTGAGTAAATTCTGGATGGGGTATGGGGGCTGTATCTACAACGAATCTGGGTCTGTAACATAACCCAAGTTGGGAGCAGAAGATACAGAGAGGGGAGGCCTGGAAAGAGGGATTGGTGGGGGGGGGGGGGGGGGGGTGGGGATCACTTGCTGACTCAGCTTGGATTTTCCAAGTACATTTCTGAAACTATACCTAACCACTGGAGTGGCCTCGATCTGCCCCTCTATAGCAGGTCCGAAGGGCTGAATAGAACATCTGAACATAGGGTTGGCAAACACGATAGGGCCTTTCGGCGCTTTGACTCTACTCCACTATGAAATAAGGACATGGCCTCATCACATTGTATTCCCAGCTGCGCTTTCCTCTCCATGCACAATTATCCCTGATTCACTTGTCTGTGGAAAAGCAGACGAATCCAGCATCGATATAATATAAAAAGATTCAGCCATTCCAAACTTCTGGGAAAGAGAATTCCCACTTGAATGAATTCCCACTTCGTGAATTTCTCCTCACTCTGGTTCTGACTGAGGTTGGAGGGTGTCAACAGTTTCCCTTTCTAGTCCCACTCCTCATTACTCACAACAAACTTTAAATGTAACCAGGTTGGTGATATGGCCGATGATAAAGGCCTCAGACTGCGTCAGGTTCAGTGACAGGAACAGTCAAACAGTTTGTTTTTCTTAAGCCACAAGGAGCATGGTGGATCTGTGTTCAGCACTGATGCCTCACATCACCAAGCAGCTGACCTTAACTCCAACTTTAGGCAACCCTCTATGTGGAGTTTAAACATTCACCCCGTGTCTGTGTGGGTTTCTTCCCAGTGCTCCAGTTTCCTCCCACAATCTAAAGATGTGCAAATTAGAGTGGATCAGCCATGCCAGATTGCCCATAATGCCCAGGGATGTGTAGGTTAGGTGGGTCAGACATGGGTAAAGCTGGGTTACGTGGTGGGGGAAGGGCTGTCTGGGATGGTTTTCAGTGGGTCAGTGTGGACTCGATGAAACATTGTCGAAGTTCCACGGAAATGAAGCAAGTTTGGACTATAAACATTCCCAGTGTGTATTTACCTGATCCACTGTCCTCAAGGTTTTGTGTGTTTAAATCACATCATGTCTCATTCCAAGAGCAACCTGTTAAAGCCTCCATAATATAAACTCTTAATCGCAGTGAAGTGAAACACCTCTGAACTGCCTCCAATGTAATTATATTCTTTCTAAGGTAAGGGCACAAAAAAATCCTGACACGCAGATATGACGTCAATTTTGTTTTTGATAATTTGTTAATTGTTTGCAGATAATTGGAGGCAGAGAAATTGAATTGTTTTGCGACACAGACCGCAAGGTTCATAAATAACGACGGAGTCAAGGATTTTGGGGGAATGGGCATGAATGTACAATATGGGGGTAATGCTGACAGTGGTACAAAATGACACTGCTCCACCACATCCAGGAATATAAGGCAAAACGAAATCATGACATGGATAAGAGTTTAAAATGTTAATAGTGATCGAAAATAGAGAGGGAGACCACTCGTGGTGGTTTACGCTGAGGGTTACTACACCTTGGGTGCTGCGGTAAGGTTGAGAGAGCGTCTTCTTCATGGTAACCTCTATCAGTGTGGTGAATTGAACCTGGGCTGTTGGTTTCCCTGTGCATCACAAACCAGCCGTCCAGTCAACTGCATGGGAGACCGTGTAACTGCTACAGCCAGAAACAGTCACAGACAAAAGGCAATAGAAACTTTCATAACAAGGAAAACGGTATAATTCAGAGAATTGTCAAGATAATGGCTGAGGATAAAAATGTTCGTTGCTATGATTTGTATGTTATAATGAGAAAAATGTTTAGAAGTTGTCTTTAGCTGAATACGATAAGGTGAGACAAGTGAAATAACCAGAATTATCAATTCTAATTTGATATTGATAACCATAAAATAAGCGTATAATTTTGATTGGTCTTACCATTACATAGACATATAGAGCTGGTGGAATATATTGTTAAGAGAGTCCATCCCCGATGGGAAATGGCATCGAACAGGTGCTTGAAGAAAACCGGGGTAAAAGTTCTTGTGTCGTCTGGTCAGTGACATAAACCCAAGGAGTTGAATATTTGAAGCTCGTCTAAGATGGAGCTCAAGGCACAATCAGATCACTCCCAACCTTATTAATACTAGAGCACGTTTAAATGGTTGAATGGTCTCATGATGGATTTGAATAGTATGTAATTTTAAAAACATACATCTCTACTCCTTCCCCTTCCGTATTACATAGTCGGGCACTGACATATTTCTGAAAACTGGAATTACTTGGAACGTTGTCTGCAACATTCTATAATTGGCATTCTTTAGAACATTCTATCACCGTGTGGGGGTATTGCAAAGCTGAGGGGAGAGAGAGAGAGAGTGCTGCATGCAGTAGAGGGAGCACCATTGAATGAGTGGGACACCATGGGGTGGGGCTGGTAGTTAATGAGGTGAGTTCCATACGATAGCACCAGGAAACAAGCTCAGCCTCGTACAGACAATCCGTCTATCACACTCGATGAAAATGGCACTGAGACAAACTAGTGTTCAATTCAGCCCAATGAGTCATACACTCTGCTGACCTCACTCCCAGTTACAAAGCTGCAGAAAAAATGCTTATCCTAAACACTCCATCATTTGAACTGACACCAATGTCCCATTCACTCATCATTCCTGAGAATACTGGCTCTGATTGTAGGATGGTCTCGAAACAAGTTCATTTAAGCATTCTGAAACCTGTGATCTTCCATGAAGTTGTCTCTCAATCTCCCTTTCTCTTTTTCACAAAATTCTTTCGTTTGTAGGTATTTTAACTGATTCCTCTGTCATCACTCTCTGCCAATGATTTACACACCCACAACACCCCTTGTCATTGCACAACGGAGGTATGGAGCTTTAAATGGACGGGAGCTGCATATCCTGTCCCTTTCAGCATGGGCTGCTAGTTTCTCCACACTGGGCAGGGATCTAACACAGTGTTACTGAACAATGCACCAGGGTGGTGCACACAACTCTGCATGGTTGGAGGGTAACAGATGAATTCACTGCTATTCACAGTACAGCTCCCCACACTGAACATGATATCTTGTCCGCATTTATAGAGGAAGACCCTGGTGTGGGCTACCTATCGCCCATGCTGGACAAACCGTTTTGTCCAGGCTTCTTAATCAATGCACCAGTGTGGTCTGTACTGTTCCCCATGTTGACAGATACCTAGTGGATTACTGAGAACTGCTGGTGGAGATTGGCCGTTGTGCTATCGACAACTGAGAATCAATGGGAGCAGAATATTTGAATTTTCACAAAAAAGTTTGACACGGTTGAATTCTGGTCAGTGGGGAATATTAGAGTCCATGTGTAGGTCGTGATGGAATACACCAAATGGATAAAAAATTGGATAATGGGCAAAATGAAGAAAGTAGTGTTTTTCTCTGGGTGGAAGTCTTATGGTGTATCAGAAGGATCAGTGCTTGGAAAATAGCTGTTCACTTTGTATAAAATGATTTCAGATGGGCGCAACAAATATTATGGTTCTCACTTATATTTATTAAATGGTGAGAGGTTGGGACGTTCTGTTGTTGAAAAGGACCTGAATGTCCTTGGTTTTAAATCAGTAACAGAATTCGTACGGGACAGGAAGTAAATGATATGTGGTTCTTCGTACAAAATGATTGAAGTACCAGAGTTAGCATATCATTCCTAATGGTGTGTTTTGTTCAGAGAGTATATTATTGCATTGTGTACACATTTGGTCAACTTTATCAATAATGATCTCTATGTCAACAAGACAATGCAAAGGAGTTTCAACTGACTAAACTCTGGCTTGATGGCACCATGCGGAGAGAAGGCATAACTCTGCGTTTAATGTGTAGCACTGTGAGAGAAAAAGAAGTTGAAACTTGATGGAGATAGACGAATACTCATTACATCCCAAAAAGCTGAATAGGGTGAAAATTCCGTATTTTTAACTGGATCATTGACTCTCGATAACTTTAATGCCTGTGCAGAACCCTCATGTCCATTCAGAGAGGTAGAGGGTCTGAATGAATCCTGACATTTTAATGCACAGTTACTGTGTGACACTGAATTGAATGTCACTTTGGACACAATCCTGTCAGCAGTCACAATACCATCAATCTGAAAGAGTTAACAATTCTGCACCACATTCTGACCTCCATGGAGATCATGGGTCTACTATCTTGGAGATGCAAGACTCCTTGGTGAATGGCCATAAAAAGTTATCTCCATTCCTGATGCCAGAAAACCATGTTAAAGTTACATATATGTACTATGAGTAATTAAACCACGAGGAATAAGATGGTGCAGTCGACCTGTTTAGTCCATGCTCCATTTGTTTGTGAAGCTGGAGCATCTCTGACACCTTCCTGTTCCTGGGTTATTGACTGGAGAAGCTGAATAATCGCTCTCTGTCCCTCAGAAAGTAACTCCAGGTGCAGAACACTTTCTTTCTGATCCCGTGTAAGTGATGGAGTGAGCAGATTCCTTCTCTTACGATGTATTTGGCAGGAGGGACTGAATGAGCTATCACACACCTTGTCCAATCGTTTGATGGGTTGAATGACTTCCACATATTCTTGTGAACACAGATTGAGGTGCCGAATGAGCTCCACCTTTTACTGTGGAAATGTACAGTGTCTAGCAGTGCTGTCACGTGAATGTTACCCAGACTTTAACAGCACTATCTTGAATGGTGTCCAGTTCTTGTTGCACATGGACACAGACTGCTTCAATATCTGAGGAGGGTCACCTTGTTCTGAAATCTATGTAAATGTCAGTGAATATCCTCAATTCTGCTCAGTTTGGACTCAATTGGCTGAATGACCTCCTTCCACGCTGTAAGGATTCTATGATGACAAATTGAGGATGTCTGGGCTGAGGGAGCTACCCTGAGAATCTCTTGCAGTGATGGTCCACGGCTGACATGATTGATGTCCACTGATGATAAACATCTTCCCTTGTGCTGTGAATGATTCCAAACAGTATAGAGACTGTAATCAATTCTCATTAAGTGCGATTTTCCTCAGACTCCTTGATGTCAACCTCAGTCTAATACTGCCTTGGGTTCAGGGCCAGTCTCTTTGTCTAATCCCTCGAGTTTCCTCTTTTGTTCATATCAATAGGTCATGGTGTAGAAGCAGAGAATGTTTTCTTCATACAGAGGATAGTGAATGTCAAGAATTTTCTTGCACAGAGAGATAGGGGATCGAGATCACTGAAAGCGACCAGTGGTGTCCCGCAGGGATCAGGTCTGGGACCTCTTCTCTTTGTGATTTTTATAACTGACTTGAATGAGGAAGTGGAAGGGTGGGTTAGTAAGTTTGCCGATGACACGAAGGTTTGTAAAGTGGTACATGGGTTTTGCAGGGCTTTTTTAGGTTGCAACAGGACATTGAGATAATGCAGAGCTGGGCTAAGAAGTGGCTGATGGAATTCAAGCTGGAAGAGCGTGAAGTAATTCCCTTTGAAAGCTCAGCTTTGCAGAATATAGGGTGAGAGGCTGGGTACCTGGCAGTGTGGAAGAACAGAGCGATTTTGGCTTCCATGTCCATAGATACCTCAAAGTTGCTACCTAAATTGATAGGGTTGCTAAGGAGGCGAATGACGTGTTAGCTTTCATTAGAAGGGAGATTGACTTTAAGAGCCGTGTGGTTATGCTGCAGCTCTATAGAGCTCTGGTTAGACGGCACCTGATGTATTTTGTTCGCTTCTGGTCACCCCATTATAGGAAGGGTGAGGAAGCTTTAGAAAGGATGCAGAGTAAGTTTACCAGAATGCTGCCTGTACAGGAGGCAGGTCTTATGAAGAAAGGTTGAGGCTTTCTCATTTGAATTAAGAAGAATGAGAGGTGACTTGATAGAGGTGTAAAAGGTGATGAGAGGCAAAAAGAGAGTGAATAGCCAGAAACTTTCCACCAGGGCAGAAATGTCTATCACCAGTGGTCATAATTTTAAGGTAATTAAAGGAAGATTTAGGGGAGATGTGGCTTTTCACACAGAGAGTGGTGGGTGTAGAGTCAAATACGTGAGGGAAACTTGGGAGACTCTTGGATAGACATATGGAAGGAAGTGCATGGAGGAATATAGGTGAGTCCGATCTTAGAGTAGGATAAACGGGTCGTACAACATCAAGGGTCGAGGGCCTCTATTATGCTGTACTGTTCAATGTTCTGTGTTCTATGGATGTGTTTGGAGAGGCTGGAGATGGATTTTGACTTGTCAGAGAGTTGAGAGTTGTGAAGATTTGGAGTTTAAAGAGGATTTGAGACTAAGAGCAGATCAGCAACGAGCTTAGTGAAGGGCAAGGCAGGCGTCGGGTGGGGGTGGGGGTGGGGTGGGGGGGTGGGAGAGGTGAACAACATGGTCTTGTTTCTGATGTTCTCACATTCTGTTATTGGAAAGTTAGTGGGTGTTATTTTCCTGGAAGGTCCATTTGAATGTTGTGGCCTGGGAGACCAGAGAATTTTGTAAGCCATCTCCAGGTGAGGTATGGGGGCTGTATTCACAATGAATCTGGGACTGCTACATGACCAATAAATGACACACAAGTTGCAGAGAGGGGGGAGCTCTGTAAGGAGAGATGAGGGGTCTCTTCCATAATCATCCTGGGATTTCCAATTACACTTTCCAAATCACCCCAAACGTTTGTGACAGTATTAAGGGACTGAATGGTAGCCTCTGTTTCTGGTACAAGTTTATAGCAGCAAGTGGTCTCCAACTGCTCCTGTCTAGCAGGTTTTAGTGGGTGAATGGAACACAGAAACGTGGGACTGAGGAGCAGGATTAGGTCATGAGATACTTCGAGCTTTTTCCACTAGGCACTAAGGTTGTGGCTGATCAGTTTGTGTTGTCAGCCCCACTTTCCTGTTTGTATTCCATTAGCAGTGACTCACTTCTCTGTCAAATATTTAACTAACTCAGCTTTGAATTCTTGCAATCAGAAAGGCATCTCAAGCTTCTGGGGAAGAGAATTTTTGTCTTGAAAGGCGCTTTTTAGAATTTTTCCTCATCCCTCTTATTCAATCAGAGAGTCATACAGCGTTGAAACAGATACTTTATTCCAGCTCGTCCGTGCTGACCAGATATCACAATCTGATCTAGTCCCACTTGCCAGCATTTAGCTCATATCGCCCTCAACCATTCCTATTGACGTACCTGTCCAGATACATTTAAACATCTATTTGTACCCGCTTCCATCACTTTATCTGACAGTACTTTCCGTACATGCACCACCCTCTGCATGAAAAAAGTTACCCAGAAGGTTCCTTCTAAATCTTTCCCCCGTCACCTTCAACCTATGACTTTACTTGTGGACTCCCCGGCCCTGGGGAAATGACCTTGGCCATTCAGAATATCCATACCCCTTATGATTTTATAAACCACCTTCATGTCACCCCTCAGCATCCGACAGTCCAGGGGGAAAAGCCTCAACCTGTTCATCCTCTCCCTGCCGATGAAACCTTCAGGTTGCAGAAAATCATTATAAATCTTTTCTGCACCCTTTCAAGTTTAACAATATCAATCCTTCAGCAGAGCCAACCAAATTGTACGCAGTATTCTTAATGTGGCTTCCCAAGCATCCCTCTGCAAGCGCAACATGTCACCCCAAATTCTATACATAATGTTCTGAGCGATTCAGCCAAGCATTCCAACTGCATTGTCCACAACCCTGTCTACCTGCAACTAAACTTTCAAGGAACTATGAACCTGCACCCGTAGGTCACTTTGTTCATCAACATTCCCCAGGGCACGACCCTGCTTTAACTTACCATTTGCAAAACCTCACAATATCTAAATTAAACTTTATCTGTCAGTCCTTGGCCCTTTGATCGTCAACGGTGCCGTTGTACTCTGAGAGAATCTTCTTCACTGTCTTTTGCACCATGATTTTGATGTTATCTGTAAACTTACTAACCATGCCTCCGATATTCCCATCCAAGTCGTTTATATCCATGATGAAAAGCAGTGAACTCAGCACTGATTCTTTCAGCACACCACTGGTGACAGGACTCCAGTCTGGAAAACAGTCCGTTACCTTCAGGACAATTTTGTATCCAACTGGTTATCTTTCCCTGGATTCGTTGTGATCTAACCTTAATAACCTGTCTACAATGGGGAACCTTATTAAACACCTTGCTGAAGTCTATGTAAACAATATATACAACAGTGCCTTCTTCAGTCTTCGTTGTCACCTCTTGAAAATACTCAAACACATCAATGAGACATGATTTTCATCAAACAAAGCCATGTTGACTATCCCTAATCAGTCCTTGTTTTTCTAAATGGATGGAATTCCTATTCGTCAGAATCCCCTCCAACAAACTCCTCTACACTGACGTTAAGCTCACTTAGTGTATAATTTCATGTGCTTTTGGATCGCGGTTCCCTTTTCTCGTCCAATTCCTCCATAAAAAATATATCTGGTATGGTGATGTGGCCAAGGATATAGTTCTCAGAGTGTGTCAGGGTCAGTGTTAGGAACAAGTCAGATGGATTTCTTTAATCTGCTAAAGCAACACGTTTATGACGAAAGCAAAATTCCTCCAACTATGATGGAAACAAGAATGATGAAGGGATTTGCAAATATGTACATTGATACTTGCCTTTGAAAAATACTGTGGAATACACACACACACATACACACACACGTTCACACACACACATACACACACACATGTACACACACACACATACACACACACACGTACACGCATACATACACACACATGCACACACACATGTACACACATACACATGTACACACACGTACACACACACACATTCTCTCACACACACATACACACACACACACACGTTTGATAACAAACTTTAAAGCAAAATATTGGCAAAGTCAACTTGAAAGAACTTTGTCCAAATATTATTCGAACTTATGACCAAAGGAAAAATGAGAGTTTGACCCAAACGCTGTTCTATTAATAGAGTAACTAAGTCCAACAGCATGGAGAAAGGCCCTTTGGCCCAAACGGGTCCATGTTCACCCAAATGTCCATCCACACTAACCCTATTTCCCAGCACTTGGCCCATAGACTTTTCTTCCTTTCCTGCCCATGTACTTGTCCAAATCACGTTTAAATATTGTTAATATAAATGCTTCAACCACTTCCACTGGCAGCTCATTCCCTTTGTGTACCACTCACTGTGTAAAACAGTTTCCATCAGTTTCCCTTTTATTCTATCCCCTCTCACCTTAAACTGATGTCCTCTCGTCCTCAATTCCACAACTCTGGGAATATAGCTTGAATCCATTCACCCTATCCATGCCTATCATAATCTTGTTCACTTCTATTGGATTCCTCTGAGTCTACTACACTCTAAAGAAAAATGTTCTCACTTGTCCTACCTCTCCCTATAAGTCACACTGTTGAGTCTTGGCAACATCTTTGTAAATTCCGTCTGCACACATTTCAATTTAAAAACATCCTTCTGATCGCAATGTGACCAAAACTGAACACAACACTACAACTGCAGCCTCACCAACCTCCTGTATAACTGCAACATTTAATCCCAATTTTCTCCTCCATGTGCTCACCGATGAATGCCAGTGTGCCATAAGCCTTCTTCACTGCCATGTCCACCTGTGACTCCAATTTCAGAGAACGGTGTACCTGAACTTTATGGTCCCTCTGCTCAACTGCACTCCTTAAGGCCTTACCATTCACCGTGAATCTCCTACCTTGATCTAACTTTGCAAAAATATTCCTCGACACACTTCTCCAGTCGATCAAAGTCGTGCTGCAATTTTTGATATACTTCCTCACTATCTATGATACCACCAATTTTAGTGTCATCTTCAAATTTACTGATCATGCCTTGGTGCATTCTCAATAATAGCATTGGCATAGATAATAAACAGCAATGGGCCCAGCACTGACCCCAGAGGAACATCATGTGTCTCAGACATCCAGTCCAAGAGCATCCTTCCACTATTACGCTCTGCTCATTACCATCAAGCCTATTGTGTATCCAATTTGCCAGCTCCCTCTGGACTCCATGCGATTCTAACCATCAAGACCAGCCTATCAATGGTAACCTTGCCAAAGGCCTTACTGAAAATCATACAGACTACATCTACCGCCCTGCCCTCATCAACATTAATGGTCACTTCATCAATGAACTCAAACAAGTTTGTGAGGCGTGTTCTCCCATTCACAAAGCCATGAAATCTGTTCAGTCTAAACAACAATTAATCAGAATTATTCAAATTAATAATAACAATAAATAATAATAATATGACATTTTCAGTGGACAGTAAACTACCCATGGTATGTTTTATTGGATTTTGCATCATGGGTGAAGGGCAGATAGATCTTGTGCCCGTGTCTCTGAACTGTGTTGACAACAAGCAAGTGTGGCATGGTGGCTCACTGCTGCGTCGTAGTGCCATGGATCTGGGCTTGATTCCGACTTCGGAAACTCTCTGTGTGGAGTTTGCACATTCTCCCTGTGTTTGTGTGGGTTTCCTCCGGGTGCTCCATTTTCCTTCCATAATCCAAAGATGTACAGGTTAAGTGATTGGCCATGCTAGAGTTATGTGCATTCGTCAGGGGTACATATAGGGTAGGGCAATGGGACTGGGTGGGTTACTGTTTGGAGGGTCGGTGTGGCCTTGTTGGGCCAAATGGCCTGTTTCCATACTGCAGAGAATCTGAAAAAAAACAATTTATAATCAAACGTTGTCTTTCCAAATGCATGTATATCTTAGCTCTCAGAGTCTTCTCAAGTAACCTACGTACTGCAGATGTTACACCTCCTGGCCTAAAGTTCCCAGATTTTTCTTTGCTTCACTTCCTGAATAATGGCACAACATTTGCTACCCTCTAATCTTCTGGAACTTAACCTGTGGCAAACGGTGATGCACAAATATCAACCAGGTCGCCGCAATATCTTCTGTAGCCTGTTGCAGTGTTCTTGGATACATCTGCTTAGGATCAGGAGATTTATCCACCTTCATACATTCTAATGCATCCAACATGTCCTCTCCTGTGATATTGACTCACCCCAAGATAAGACCACCACCTTTGTTAAGCTCCTAAGACTTCATGTATTTCTCCACGGTAAAGACAGAGAAGAAATATTCATTGAGAATCTCGCAAATCTCCTATGGTTCCAGACATGCATGTCCACTTTGGACCTTGAGAGGTCATATTCTCATTTAGTTATTCCTTTTACTTCAGTCTCCTTCAATATCGTCTTTGAATTCACCCTAATCTTCTCAGGCAAGGCTATCTTGTGCCCCCTTTTCGGCCTTCTGATTTCCATCTTCAGTAAACTCCTGTATCCCCTGCACACCGTCACGGATTCCCTTGATCCCAGCTGCATGGATCTGAGCCACGCCTCCTTTTTGCTGGTCAAAGCCACAATATCTCCTGACATCCAGGTTCCCTATTCCTCCCAACCTTGCCTTTTACCCTCACATGAACATACAGACCTTAAACTGTAGACATTTCACTTTTAAAGGCTTCCCACTAGCCGGAGGTCCCTTCAACGGAAAACAAACTCCTCCAACCAACCCCTACAAGCTCTTGTCTAATTCCGTCAATGTTCGCCTTTCCCCAATTTAGAACTTGAACATGTGGACCAGTTTTGTCCTTCTCCATAACTATTTTATAATTAATGCATCTATGTTCACGGGTCGCAGAGGGCTCCCCCAATGTCACCTCAGTCATCTGTCCTGCCCTAGTTCTTAGAGCAGGTCAAGTTTCGTCCCTTCCCGAGTTGCACCCTCTACATCCTGCTGGAGGAAACTATTCTGAACACACTTAATAGATACAGCCCATCTAGTCGTTAATTCTATGTCATTCCCAGTCTATGTTAGAAAGATTAAAATCTCCTACTATGGTAATCCTATTGACCCTGCAAGTCTCCCCAATCTCTTTACATATTTTTATTCCTCCAATTCCCCGTTTACTATTTGGGGGCCTCTAGAACAACCCAATTACTATCACCATTCCCTTCTTACTTCTGAGCTCCACCCACAAATCCTCATTGAATGATCCATCAATTATTTTATCTCTGATTACTGCTGTGATACTCGCCTGAATCAAAAATATAACTCCCCGTCCCATCCTTCCACTATCTCTGTCCCGCATAAAGCACCTGTACCCTGGTACATTAAGTTGTCAGTCCTGTCCCTCCCTTAGCCATGTTTCAGTAATGGCTATAATATCCCAGTCCCACATAACTATTCACATCCTGAGTTTATCGGCCTTACCTGTCAGCCATCTTGCATTGAAACAGTTGCAATTTAATCCAACAGGCATTCCTTGCAGCCTATCGTGTTCCAGTCTAACCTGTCTCTTCACTTTACTGTTTCTGATTACTGTATCTCTTTCCAGCCTCATACTTGCCTTCCTGCTATTGAGGATCCCACCCCTCCCCAACCCCAGCCAAACTCGTTGAAATCCTCCCTTGTAGCGCTAGCAAACCTGCCTGACAGGATATTGGTCCTCTTCCAGATTAGGTACAACCCGTCCTTCCTGAACAGATCACCTGTGCCCCACAAAAGATCCTAGTGATCCAAAAATCTAAATCTCTGCCCCTGCACCAATTCGTAAACCACCCATTCATCTGCCATATCCTCCTGTTCTTACCATCACTAGCACAGAGCACTGGAAGAAAACTGAATATTACCACTGTCATAGTCCTGTCTTTTACCCTTTTTTTCTTAGCTTTCTAAAATCACTCTGGACTTCATCACCATGTCTACCTGTGTCATTTGTACTAACGTGCACAATGACTTCTGGCTGCTCCCCCACCCCGGTGAGAACGTTCTACAGCCGCGCTGCGACATCCTTGTCCCTGGCAGGTGGGAGGCTACACACCATCCTGGATTCCCATTTACAGACACAGAATCTCTTGTCTGTCACCCTCAGTATTGAGTCTGAATAAGTACTTCTGAAGTTATTCTGCTCGCATAACAATGGGATTTCTTCCTGAAACAGTTGGATTTCGCTGAATTGCTTTGCTTCAGGCAGTGCGGAGTTTCCAATGAATCCTAATCAGGAATCCTCCATGAGTGGGAAAGGCGACTGTGTTTTTTTTCACTCTCACATGTTGCTGTGATGAGCAGCAGGGAAACAGAAAGGGAGCAATAGACTGTCCCTTCACAGATAGGTTACATTTTTTCCATCTCTAAGTTAAATAAATAACGTTATCAGACCCCAAACTGGACCATGTGAGCTCTCCTTGAACATTGTCTGAACTATACGACACCATCACATTCTCGACTCCAGGTCAGTGCATTAGTGCTGTTGTCGTACACAGAATCAATTCATTAACAATAAATGGCACTGCTTGTTTTGAAGATGTGTTAATATGTGCCTGCATAGTATAAAAAATAAGCGTTTCATGTCTTCACAATATCTGTGTTAAGATGAATATGTTTTATTCTTAAACAAATATAGAAATTACTGGAAAAGCTCAGCCTGTCTTGCAGCATGTATGAAGAGAAATCAGAGTTAAATTTTTCTATCCGAAGACCTTTCCTTTCAAACTAATTTATTCTGAAATTATTTCTCCAGTTTTATTCTCCCACACAAGAAGAAATATGGATCCGGTATTCACCAGCTACACTCTTCTCAAGAACTTATATGGTCAATAAAACAACTCTCATTCTCAGGCTGAACAGTTAATTCTTCATAATGTAATGCCTTCATCCCAAGAATGAGTAAAGAAAGAGAGAAAAAAAAAGACTTTGAAACGTTTCGAAAGCAATTTTGTTTTTGTTTTCAGTTTAGACAATTATAACTACACATAATACTTCAGATGTGATCTCAGCCAAGCCCTGTACTGATGCAAAAAAAATGTCGCTAAGATCATTTCCAACACACCTTGCACGAAACAGCATCATTCCATTCACTTTCCAAATCATTTGCTGCATCTTCAGAGTAATTTGATGTGAGTCATGTTCCAGAACACACAAATCACTCGGTACCACCAGGGTCTGCATTGTCCTTGCATTTAAATCATTTTCTGCTCTTTTGTCATTTCCTCAAAACAGAAAATTCCCATATATAGAGAGAGTACAGTTATTTTTTTTTCTATTGAAGTTTGGCTCACAACTGTTCTCTGCCTGTCTGCTTGATGCGCTCTGACCTCCCCCCAGTCTGTGTCACATTGCAGACGTACTGCACTCCCTTTGGCTTAGCCCATTGCAAACTGTCTGCCCTCCTTCTGTCTGTATCCCCTTGCAGACACTTTGCCCTCCCCTCTCTGTATCCCAAAGTAAACGCTCTCCTTACCCCATCTGTATCCCATTGCAGACACTCTGCCCTCCCTCTGTCTGTATCCCATTGTAGCCGCCCTACCCTCCCCCTGTCTGCATCCCATTGCAGACGTTACGCCCTCGCACTGTCTGTATTCCAATTCAGACGCCCTCCCCTCCCCTCTCTGTAACTCATTGCAGACGCTCTGGACTCCCCTGTCTGTATCCCGTTGCAGAATGCTCTGCCCTTCCCCTGTCTCTATCCCATTGCAGATGATCTGCCCTCCCCCGTCTCTACCCCACTGCAGATGCTCTGCCCTCCCCCTATCTGTGTCCCATTGTAGCTCTGCCCTCCCCCTGTCTGTATGCCATTGAAGATGCTCTGTTTCCATTTTACATCTTATTGAATGACTGTCCTGGTGCATGAGCAAACTGAGCTCCATCCTTTTCATCCGCTTCATTGGTGTGGATTGCAATTGTTTGATGACATCACACAGATCCCTAAAGTATTCCACTAGTTACAGCTTTCCAAACACAAAATGAGTAATGATGTCTACTCTGTATTTCCAGATGTACATCAGGTGCCCCTTGACCACTCTCCCGATCCATGCCTTTCATCATTTTATAAACTTCTAGAGAGTGCAAATGTGACTCCAATCATCACGAACGGCTGTGCTTTCAGTCATCCTGCATCTAAATTCTAAAATTCAGTAATCGTACCTCTTCCTTCTCCATCAAGGCACGAATCCAAAAATAGTTTAATCAATTTGTTCAGACATATTATGAAACAGCTCTGTGGGCTTAAAAACTGGAATTTTCTGCCCAATGATAGGGACACTACCATCATTCAGCATTAGCCCCTAAAGCTGCAACATGATGCTTCTGTGTGTTTATTCATCAGCCTGTTGTAACATGCTGTGACACACCTCCCCAGGACATAAATACACACCACCTTCTCCAGTGATAGGGGCACTACCAGACAGTCATGGACTGGAATCGACTCCAGAGTTCCGCATCAGAAACGTGGGCATCATCCATTAAACAAGGCCGAAACCATGCTCAGATTTTGCGTCATATTGTAAGTGTATGGATCTATTAAATTCTGATTAACGTTACCAAATTTTACATTTCTCGTTGAAAAGGGTACAGGTTAATCGCCTTAACTTTAGGATGTTGAGTGCATTTGTTGTGCCATTGAGATAAACAATGAAGATCTTTAATTGCTTGGCAATCAATACTGGTTTAAATGGCTATTATCAGTAGTCTCCTATATAAGGGGAATAAATCCTGCAACACACTCTGCACTATGAATGATCTCGAGTAGATATCAATACTGAACACCAGAGATGAGGAAGGAGCACAATTCTGGTCCCAAAACACCGGTCACTATTTCAAATCTCTAACATGTGTCTTCCCTCTTCCTAAAATCATTCATTGATAAAAGGCAACTGTTTCCTTTCCTGCTTTACTTACCGAATCCTCCTTCTGCCTGCGCAAGGCAAACCAAGCTCTGGGTCTTTGGGAAACTCAAGGCTGGTGTCTTTAGGCCTTCTTGAGAGGGGATTGTCGTTTTAATCCGAAGGGGGAGTGTGAGGGGGCAGTAATATCACTCACTGGGCTGAGGTGTGGCAGATGGAGTTTAACATGGATACATGTGAAGTATTGCATTTTGATAAAACAAACAAGGGGAGGGCTTATACAAAGAAAGCTGGGCTTTGGAAGTTATGTAGAAAAGAGGGACCCAGGGGTGCAGGTATAAATCTTTGAAGTTTGTGGCGCAGGGTGTTTAAGGTTACTTCATTGCTCATACCTTTGAGTATAGAAGTTGGGAAGTCATGCTGAGATTGTGCAAGATATTGATAAAGCCCCTCCTGAAGTACTGTGTGCAGTTCTGTTATAGGAAGGAGAGTATTAAGCTTGAGATGGTTCAGAAGATATTTATTCGGATTTTACCAGTAACACCTCATCTTCTGCCTCGGAAGCCAGCAAAAACACAGCATGATCATTGGATTCACTGAGTTACAAAACTCCCTGGCCATCCCAGATCCAACCCCCGGACTCACATCTGCCCTCGCGAGGAGACGTAATATCCATCTTCCTTCTCCCCTTCTGATCCACACTCCCTACCGATCTATCGCTATCACCTCCTACCTTCTCTCATCTATCACTTTTCACCAGCCTAATCCCATCACCCAGTTTCTCTTAGCCCCCCTCTTTCTCTCTTGTCCTGAGGAAAGGTCCTGCCTGAAACATCGACTCTCTTGCTCCTCGGATATTGCCTGGCTTCTTGTGCCTTTTCCACCGCCATCCTTTATCTGCACTGAATTATCAAATATCTGCAGTCCCCATTGTCTCTGACGTAGCACGTAGTCTTAGGGATATTTTCTTCTCAGATGATGGACGATGAAAGTTCTCTCAATGTCTTATTGATATTGCAGTGCCTGATCAGTAGATACAGAATCTATGTTTCAATTTATAAACAGAGAAGCATGCTTATATTCTTATAAACCTCTGGCATTGCTCCCATATCCAAGGCAGATTGAATGGTTACACATGATTGATCTACCAGACCCAACATTTGTTCCCTCAGTCACTCCCACATATCCCATCCAGAATATGTAAATTTTAATCTTAATGTTGAATTTTAATAAAAAGTATTGAATTGAAATGGGTCAGCGGGAGTTATTTTTCTCAGCGACTGTGATTGATGTAAATCTCCGTGCATCCTAAATGTGTAACTGGAGGGCTTTCCTCTTTCATTAATTATGGACTCGGTTCAATGTGTTAGCCCATAGTATCAGCGGGAGCATCACCGATAGCACTAACAGGCATCAGCAGACCCATATGGAGAAGGGGAGGAGAGATCAGAATCTGAGAACATTAGACTGGAATGTTCCAACAATGGACAGGAGTTTATCTGGGGGTCTTTACTGGCTTTCTCAAACTTGGATGTCATTAGTTTTGCGGATCTATGATGTATCGCTGGTGATTCAAGTTATTGCATCATCGCTATAGTTGGTGTTCCTGGTACATCATTCTATGGGTTCATTAAGCCAGGTTGGATTGAATTGCTGCTCATATTATTTAAAATGTAGCAAGGAAGATGTCAAGACTTTCAATTACAAAGAAATATTCAATTCCTCACAAATTATATCGAGCAAATTATTCAAGACAAATTACTCACCAATGTGTGAGAAGAACCAGACTGTTCTCAAACTCCATAATACCTCTATCCCTGCACAGATCTACATTTCTATATTATCCCCACTCACGAATCCTGCCCAATACCACCATCATGATATCCCCATCTCCTCCTGAGCCTCAGTGCATCTTCTGAATAAACCATCAACCTTTGTTAAATCTGGATACAATTTATCAAGTCCTTTCTAACCAGATGTCAATTACAGAATAATTGCTCTTGAATATGTTGAACTTGTTTACTGCACAGATTCTGTCAGTTGGGCAGACACTGCATGATGCTTAAGTCATTGACATATAATTTAGAGGCACGGAATAATAATCACTTGGTATCTCTTGAAGGAAATTGATGTAATTGAACTGAAACTATCGTCATTTGTGAGAAAAGGCCCATCCGTTTGCTTCATGTCCTTCAGAGAAGTCAATGCGTTATCCTTCCTCAGACATGTCTTTGCAAACCCACAGCAATGTGATTTACTCTTTCTTGTCCGTGGAACAGCTGAACCAGCCACTCAGTTCAAGATCCATATAACAAGCTGGCCTGACCATGGCTGCACACATCCCGTGAGAGAAGGACACAAGTAAAGTTAGCTCCCTTCCTCTACCTGTTTTTCTTATTCCTACATTTCATTTCCATTCAGGGAGGTGACCATATTTCAAGTGCAATCTTTCTGACTGAGTCTCTCCCCAAGAATGATGTTCATCTCCACGGGCACCTCTGGTACTGGCTGTACTGATGCTGACATACAGATGTAAGGAACTTTTAAAGTCCACAACAGTGGCAGTACATAGAGAAGGAATGGGTTTTTATGTCATAATAAAGAAACGTGAACAGTTAAGTGAGGGAAAGGAATTATTGTGATCATCACTGAGAGTGTGGTGGAGCCAGTATTTCGGGTATTATGGACAGATTTTTGCTCCTTTTCAAGGAATTATCTCATTGCAATAGAGGATGTGTAAAGGAATTTCACAAGAATAATCCCTGTGCTGGTTGTAAAAAAGGAGTGAGTGAAGGTTAATCTGTAGCACTGTCAGAGAATAAGAGGTCATTGCATTGAAACTTTATATAAATGGACAATCACTCGTTATGTTCTACACAGACACTACGTGATACATTCTATTGCTTGTATTTTTATTTTTACTCGGGATGCATGATTCTGGATATTTAAGTGCCTCTGAGGTTAAAATCTTCAGTCAAATCCTGCCTTGATATCAGGGTTAATCCCTCTTACCTAAACAGGTCAGTTAAACACTTTTGTTAATGTTAATACATGATGGTGTCTGTGTGGAGATTGTTTTCTTCTCATAGAGAGTAGTGAATGTCAGGAATTCTCAGGTCTAGAAAGTTAGGGGAGTGAGTTAACTCCAAGTATTTACAGAGGAGGTAGATGGATTTTTGACCTGTCAGAGAGATGAGGGGCGTGAAAAATTGCGCATTAAAGAAGAGGTAATGCCAACAGTAGGTCAGCCATGATGGCATACAATGGCGTGAGCATCCAAATTACCTATTCCTGTTTCTTATGTTCTCATATTCTGTCTTTGGAAAGTGAATGGTTGTAATTTTCCTGGAAGTGTTGCTATTGAATGTTGAGGGCAGTGAGAGAAAAGTATTTTGTGAGCCAACTCTGGGAGAGATATGGGCCCGATATTCACAGTGAATCTGGATCTACCAAATGACCACAAATTGAAACACCACTTGCAGAGATGAGACACTCTTTAAAGAGGTGGGAGACCACATTCATACCCTGCTTGGATTTCCCATCACATTTTCCAACCCACAGCAAACCACACAGTGTTGAGGGACTGAATGATATCCTGTAATACTGCGGACCAAGTATTTGGAGCAAGTGGTCTCCATTTGTTCCTATACAAATAGTTTTAAGGACTGAATGGAACATAGGAACAGAAAACTGAGGAGCAGGAGTGGGTCATTAGACACTTTGTCATTGCTCGACCAGACAATAAGTTCATGGCTGATCTGATTATGGTCTCCGCAGCATTTTTCTGTCTGTCCACAATTTTCCGCCATTCACATGTCTGTCAAATGTTGAACAAACTCAACTTTGAATAAATGCAAACTCCCAGGCACAATACCCAGGCACCCAGGGAACTGCACAAAGCTAAAGTACACAGGCAGCACAATTCTGGAAGGCAATAGGCATTTATCTATCAGTCTTGCTCCCATCCAATTAATTCTGCTGCAGTATATCATTTAAGATTTGTTCAGGAATGTGGGTGTTGTTGACAGGCCAACATTTATGGACCATGTCTAATTACGCTGGAAATGGTGAGGTTAAGCTGCCATCTTGGGATGAAACCTCTGGGGAAGAGAATTCCCATTTGTACAGCTCGTGCGAATTTCTCATTTCTGCTCCGACCAATGTTGGAGGGTCACTGTGTCCTTTTCCAGTCCCACTTCTCCACTGGTTACAACAGGTTTGAAGTGTAACTTAGGTCATTCTCTCGAAAAAATGTGAGACACAGAGCCACACACGTACAGACGCATACACAATCGCACATGTCTGAAGACGAAAAAGAATAGGAAAAGGTTTCCAGAGTTTCATAGTGGTTGAACTCATTTCAAATGGAAAAGAGATAATGTGTCCCAACTGATACTCTGTCTCCGAGTTATTCTACTCAAACAAGCTTTTTGTATTAGACTTCTTCCTGGAACTGTTGGATTTGGCAGAATTTCCTTTCCTTCAAGCAGTGGAGCGATTCCCATGAATCCTCAACAGGAATCCTTCAAGTTTGGTAAAGATGACTCAGGGATTTTTTACTTTCACATTTTGCTGTCAGGAGGGACAAAGTAAAGAGAGAGTAGCAATAGACTGTGGTTGACGGTCATAAGATCAACGGATATAGGAACAGAAGTTAAGACATTCAGTCCATCGAGTCTGATCCACCATACAATTAAGGCTGGCAGGTTTCTCAACCCCATTCTCCTGCTTTCTCCCTGTAACCATTGATCCTTTTGATACATAAGAAGCTAACTATCTCTATCTTAAATATACACAAAGACCTGACCTCCACTGCCTTCTGTGAAAATAAATTCCATAGATTCTCCACTCTCTGGCTGAAGACGTTTCTCCTTACCTCCGTTCTAAAAGGATTTCCCTTTACTCTAAGGCTATATCCTTGGGTCCTAGAGTCTCCTCACCCTCCGCACTGCCAGGCTATTTAGTATTCTGTATGTTTCAATTAGATCCCCCCACATCCCTCTGAACCCCAACAAGTTCAGATTCAGAGTCCTCAAACGTTCTCATATGTTAAGCTCTTAATTCCTGGACCATTCTTGCGAACATCCTGTGAAACCATTCCAAGGTCAGCACATGCTTCCTGAGATATGGGGCTCAAAACAGCGCAAAATACTCCAACTATGGTCTGACAAGAGACTTATAGATCCTTAGAAGTACGGCCCTGCTTTTATATTCAAATCCTTT
Source organism: Chiloscyllium punctatum (assembly GCF_047496795.1). NCBI lineage: Eukaryota > Metazoa > Chordata > Chondrichthyes > Orectolobiformes > Hemiscylliidae > Chiloscyllium > Chiloscyllium punctatum. The sequence continues at coordinate 43,879,502 of NC_092767.1, forward strand.
CCAAATAAATTCCATCACTGCATTTGCCTTCCTGACGACTGACTCACCCTGCAAGTTTACATTGAGAGAATCCTGGAGTAAACTTCCCAAGTCCCTTTGCGCTCCAGACATCTGAATTTTCTCAGTAGTTCATGTTTTTATTCTTCCTAACAAAGTGCATGTTCCCACAATTTCCCACTTTGTACGCCATCTGGCACTTATTTTCCCAGTATCCTAAATTATCCAAATCTTTCTTGAGCCTCCTTGAATCTTCGACGTTACCTGTCCCTGTACCTATCTTTGTATCATCTTCAAACGTAGCCAGAATGCCTTCAGATCCTTCATCTGGATCATTAATGTATAAAGTGAAAAGTTGTGGTCCCAACACTGAGCCTTATGGAACACCACTTGTCACCGACTGTCATCCTGAGAAGGACACTTTTATCGACACTGTTTGCTTCCTGTCAGACAGCCAAACCTCTATCCATGTTTGCACCTTGCCTCTAAAACCATGGGCCCTTTCTTTATTCAGTAGCCTCTGTCGGAACATTGTCAAAGACTCTTCTGGAAGTCCTGGTGGATGATATACATTGGGTCTCCTTCATCTAAGTTGATTTTTACGTCCTTAAGGTTTTCTAGCAGATTTTCCAGGCATGATCTCCCCTTGATGAAACCATGCTATCTTTGTCCTAATTCACCATCCACACCCAAGTATTCAGAAATCTCACCCTTCACAATGTATTCCAGGCTCTTACCCAGAGCCAAATTTAGATTAGTCAGTCTGTAATTTTCCATTTTGTGCTTTACTCCCTTTTTAAACAGTGGTATCACGTTAGCGATTTTTCAGTCCTCTGGCATTCTTCCTGATTCAAGAGATGCCTGAAAGATCACCACCAATGCCTCCACTGCCTTAGAAATCTGGATTGGAGTCCATCTGGTCCAGTTGATTTACTTACCTTCAGGCCATTCAGTTTTCCCAGCACCTTCTCCTCGGTGATGCCCACCTTACTCAGGTCTGTCCACTAAGGCTTTTCAATGTTTGGGATATTACTCGTGTTTTCAACCGTGAAGACTGACACAAAGTAATATTTCAGCTCCTCAGCCATTTCCTTGTTCCACATTATTATCGCTCCTGTGTCAATCTCTAGCGATCAGATGCCCATTTTTGCCTCTCGTTTGCCCTTTATTTATCGAAAGAATATTTACTGTCATTCTTGACATGACTGGCTTACTTACCCACATATTTTGCCTTCTGACTCCAGGTGTGGGCTCACCAAGGCACAATACAAATCTAAGCTCTTCAGTCGTGAATGGTGGTGGATAATTAAACAACTACTGGAGGGGGGAGGTTCTACAAATATCCCAGTTTTCAATGATGGAGGAGCCGAGCACAACCATGAAATTCTAAGGCTGACTCATTCTCAGTAATCTGCAGCCACAAGTGCTGAGTGGATTGGCCTCCTCCAGAGATCTCCAGCATCACAGATACCAGTCTTCGGCCAATTTGATTCATTTGATCTCAAGAAACGGTTAGAGGCATTGAATACTGCAAAAGCTGTGGCTGTGTCAACATTCAAGCAATAGTACTGAAGACATGAGCTCCAAAACTAGCTAAGCTGTTCCAGTACAGTTATAATACTGACATCAACCTGACATTAAAGTCATTGAAATCTACAAGACAGAGAAAAGGCTGTTTGGCCCATTGAGTCTGTGCTGGTCAAAAACGACCACTGAGCGATTCTAATCCTGTTTTCCAATACTTGGCCCTATAACTATAAGATGATAAGACATAGGAGCAGAAATTAGACTATTCAACTCATCAAGTCTGCCCCGCCATTCAATCATGACTAATAAGTTTCTCAGCCGCTTTCTCCCCATAACCCTTGATCTCCTTGATACTCAAGAACCTATTTATCTCCGTCTTAAATATACTCAATGACCTAGCCTTCTGTGGCAATGAATTCCAGAGATTCACCACTCTCTGGCTGAGGAAGTTTCTCCTTATCTCTGTTCTAATAGATCTTCCCTTTACTCGAAGGCTGTACCTTCGGGTCCTAGTCTTTCCGACCAATGGAAGCATCTTCCCAATATCTACTTTGTTCAGGCCATTCGATATTCTGTGTGTTTCAATTAGAGTCCCCCTCATCCTTCTAAACTCCATCGAGCATAAACCCAGAGTCCTCAAAATTTTCTCATATGTTAAGCTTTTCATTCCTGGGACCATTCTTGTGAAGCTCCTCTGAACCTACTCCAGGGCCAACCTTCCTGAGATATGAGGCCCAAAACTGCACCCAATACTCCATATGTTGTCTGATCAGAGACTTATAGAGCCTCAAAGTACATCCCTGCTTTTATATTCAAGTCTTCTCAAAATAAATGCCATCATTGCATTTGCCTTTCTACTGACTGACTCAACCTGCAAGTTTACCTTGAGAGAATTCTGGACGAGAACACCCAGACTTCTGAATTTTCTCCCCATTTTGAAAATAGTCCGTGCATCCGATTCTCTGTAAATTAGATATGTAAATATCGTGGGTGCTGCAGTAATACTGGATCTAAAATTGCATCGAAACTGCGTTAACTTAATGATGGATAATGCTGTGAAAAATCTATTTCATGTTTATATGTGGTAGGCTGAAGAGTATGTTGTGAACCAAAGTAGAGAGCAGGATATTTCGTGCGTGGTGTTGTGTGGTCAGAAGGACTGATTACTTACCATGCACTGAGGCAGCTATTGGGCAATCGTGACATTAATATGTTGCATTTTACACGGCGCCTGCAAGCAATGTAGAATGTTTGAACATTTCACTCAAATATCATGGAAACCCGAAGGCTGGAGGGTCAAGTCAATTGGAAAAATACATAATGACATTTAGTGTGAGACAGGCATTGGCTGTTTGTGATAGAAATACTGTAAAGTCTGAAAAATACGTACATATCACTAAGTTACAAACACCAAAGAAAGGGAAGGTGACTCATCAATGGTTTAGGTAAGAAATTAATGATTGCGTTAAATCTAAGGAAGCAGCTTCAGAAGAATTCCAGATATTGTGCAAACCTGAACATACAGAGAGATTCACTTTTCTGAAAATAAGGAAAGTGTTAAGGAAATCAAAGAGAACATGAATACAAACAAACAGGAAACACACAGACTGCTTAAATCTGAGATCAATGTACCGAAGAAAACAAAAGTAAGTCCAAATGTGGAAATGTGTAAGGTACAGGAGAATTTATTGTGGGGAACAAGGAAATGGCAGAGAACCTAACCAGCTACTTTGCATCTGTCTTCATGGAGGAAGCTCCAGGCAATCTCTGTGTAAAGCAAGTGATCACATGGACTTGTGAAACTAAAGATATAAAGTCAATGCGTATCAGCAACAAGGTAGTACTTGAAAATGGAGCTAGATTGATCATTGCTAAGTCTGATGGGTCAGATATACTTCATTTTAAAATACCAGAAATAAAACAGCATATTTATTGAACTGTCGGTGACTGTGTTTTATTTTCTTGCAGATCCTGCAAAGGCATTAGACATTGTAGATAACTGAAAGGTAGGAAACATGATCCATCCATGTACACGGGGAAAAAGTGATGATGTGGAGGACTGCAGACCAATTGATTTGATATATGTATGGAAAGAGTTGGAATCCATTATATAAACACTGATATTGGGTACTTAGAAATGAACAGCAAAATTGCAGCGAATCACAATGCATTTCTGACAGAGAAATCTTGCCTGACAAACGTCGGAAATATTTGAAGTTGTTACATGCAGCATAGACCACGGACAACCAGTGGAAGTAGTGTATTTGGATTTTCAGAAGTCTCGGCGGGAATGATTTCTGGCAGTAACAGCTGCTCCTTTTTTTGAGGTATTTTAGGTGTTGGAGGAGATTTCCTCGAATTCCAGGAGCAGCAATGACTGTTTTGTAAGCTGTTGCATAGTTTTGGAACTTTGGGAAAAAAAGTCAAAGCAACAGCAGTTTTAAAAGGGAAAAAAACAGACAAAGGAAGCACATGGTGAGGGGAAGAAACTGACAGGACAGTGTACCTGTACAGTTACTGCCTTTGCTGTTTTAATTCATGTATTGCTGGATATCGGAGTGCGTCTAGGAAAATTAACAAACAGTGAAATTTACAACTGGTTTGGAGGCACTGTTTTGGCAAAGCTCCCAGCCAGATAAGTGAATTGTTTTAACTGTGTCCTAGAGAAGGTCTGCAGAAGTGAGTAAAGTGGGTTCTTCCTTAATTATATCTTTTTGAGATATGTCTCTTGATGAATCTTAAAATATAAACCATAAATATTAATTTAACCTTGGCAAGAGTTTTGTAGAGGAATAAGGTAGTTTTGTTTTTCTGGGTCTGTAGATTGTGAAGGAGCACAAATGGCCTTAATAGAATCATATGCGCTTCTTGTCAGATGTGGGAATTTAAAGACGATCTAAGGGTTACTGTGGATTATATCTGCAACAAATGCTTCTGGTTGCGAATCCTATCAGATCGAATGGATTGGTTGGAGAGACAGTTTAACACAATGAAGAGATGGTAACAGCAACAGTATGTGATAGATGGCAGTTATAGGTAGGGAGGAAAGTCTCAGATACAGTTACATAGATGGGTTTACTCCAAGAAAGATAAGAGAGTTAAGCACATAGTGCAGGAGTCTTCTGGGGTTGTCCCCATTTCAAACAAATATGCTGTTTTGGAAAATGTAGCGGGTGATAGATTCACAGGGGAACGTAGCACGAACAGGCAAGTGTCTGGCATTGAGACTAGTTCTAATGCAACAAGGGATACGTCGGATTCCACGAGGTCAATTGTGTTTGGGGACTTCCTAGCCTGAGGTACAGACAGAAGGTTATGTAGCCAGCAGAGAAAAAAACAGAATGGTGTGTTGTCTCAGAAAGCGTGCAGAATGTTCTCACAGTGAGAGGGACCAGCAAGAGGGCATTGTCCAAATTGGTACCAGCGACATATGAAGGGTAAAGGTTGAGGTTCTGGACGGAGATGGAAGGGTGTTAGGCCGAAATTTTAAAAAGGAGGTAGTAACATCTGGATTATTCCCGGGGCTACGAGCTAGTGAGGGCAGGAATAGAGCAGATGAATGCATGGCTGTGGAGCTAGTGTATGGGAGAAGTATTCACATTTTTGGATCACTGGAATGTCTATTGGAGTAGAAGGAACCTGCATCAGAAGGACAGATTGCACCTAAATTGGAAGGGGACGAATATACTGACAGGGAGATTTGCTAGAGCTGCTCGGGAGGATTTAAACTAGTAAGGGGGGGGGGGGAGGGAGGCAGGGAGATAATGAGGAAATAGATCAATCTGAGATTGGTACAATTGAGAACAAAAACGAGTCAAACAGTCAGGGCAGGCAGGGACAATGTAGGACTAATAAATTAAACTGCATTTATTTCAATGCAAGGGGCCAAACAAGGAAGGGAGATGAACTCAGAGCATGGTTAGAAACATGGGACTGGGATATTATATCAATTACAGAATCATGGCTCAGGGATGGGCAGGACTGGCAGCTAATGTTCCAGGATACAAATGCTACAGGAAAGATAGAAAGGGAGGCAGGACAGGAGGAGGAGTGGCGTTTTTGATTCGGGAAAGCATTAGAGCTGTACTGAGGGAGGATATTTCTGGAAATACATCCAGGGAGATTATTTGGGTAGAACTGAGAAATAAGAACGGGATGATCACCTTATTGGGATTGTATTATAGACCCCATAATAGTCAGAGGAAAATTGAGAAACAAACTTGTAAGGAGATCTCAGCTAGCTGTAAGACAGTGGGGTGATTATGGTAGGAGATTTTAACTTTCCAAACATAGACTGGGACTGTCATAACGTTAAGGGTCTGGATAGAGTGGAATTTGTTAAGTGTGCACAATAAAATTTTCTGATTCAGTATGTGGATGACCCTACTAGATAAGGTGCAAACCTTGACCAACACTGGTGAAATAAGGCAGTGCAGGTGACTGAGGAGTCAGTGGAGGCGCAATTTGGGGCCAGCTACCATAATTCTATTAGATTTAAAATAATGATAGAATAGGATAGACCAGATCTAAAAGTTGAAGTTCTAAATTGGAGAAAGGCAATTTATAGCGGTATTTGCCAAGAACTTTCAAAACCTGATTGGGGGCAGATGTTCACAGGTAAACGGACGACTGGAAAATGGGAAGACTTCAGAAATGAGATAACAAGAATCCAGAGAAAGTATATTCCTGTTAGGATGAAAGGGAAGGCTGGTAGGTATAGGGAATGCTGGATGACTAAAGGGTTTGGTTAATAAAAAGAAGGAAGCATATGTCAGGTATAGACAGGATAGATCGAGTGAATCCTTAGAAGAGTATAAAGGCAGAAGGAGTATACTTTAGAGGGAAATCAGGAGGGCAAAAAGGGGACATAAGATAGCTTTAGCATGTAGAATTATGGAGAATCCAAAGGGTTTTTACAAATACATTAAGGACAAAATCATAACTAGGGACACAATACAGACCCTCAAAGATCAGCAAGGCAGCCTTTCTGTGGAGCCGCAGAAAATGGGGGCGATATTAAACGAGTATTTTGCATCAGTATTTACTGTGGAAACGGATATAGAAGGTAGAGTATGTCAGAAAATAGATGGTTACACGTTGAAAGATGTCCATGTTACAGAGGAGGAAGTACTGGATGTCTTGAAAAGGGTAAAGAGGGATAAATCCCAAGGATCTGAACAGGTGTACCCGAGAACTCTGTGGGAAACTGGAGAAGTGATAGCTGAGACATTTGTAGCGTTGATAGTCACAGGAGAGGTGACAGAAGACTGGAGGTCGGCAAACGTGATGCCACTGTTTTAAAAAGTGGTACGGACAAGCCAGGGAACTATAGGCCAGTGAGCCTAACGTCGGTGGTGGGCAAGTTGTTGAAGGGAATCCTGAAGGCCAGGATGTACATACATTTGGAAAGACAAGGACTGATTAGGGATAGTCAACATGGCTTTGTGCATGGGAAATCATATCTCACAAGTTGATTGAGATTTTTGAAGAAGTAACGACGAGGGCAGAGCGGTAGGTGTGATCTATATGGACTTAAGTAACGCGTTCGACAAGATTCTCCATGGGAGACTGGTTAGCAAGTGTAGATCGCACGGAATACAGGGACAACTAGCCATTTGGATGCAGAACTGGCTCAAAGATTGAAGACAGAGGGTGGAGGTGGAGGGTTGTTTTTCAGGCAGGAGGCCTGTGACCAGTGGAGTACCACAAGGGTCAGTGCTGGGTCCTCTATTTTGTGTCATTGACATAAATGATTTGGATGCGAGCGTAAGAGGTATCGTTAGTAAGTTTGCAGATGACAACAAAATTGGAGGTGTAGTGAACAGCGAAGAAGGTTACCCAAGAATACAACAGGATCTGGACCAGATGGGGCAATGTGCTCAGAATTGGCAGATGGAGTTTATTTCAGATCAATGCGAGGTGCTGCATTTTGGGAAAGCAAATTTTAGCAGGACTTATACACTTAATGGTCAGGTCCTCGGGTGTGTTGCTGAACAAAGAGACCTTGGAGTGCACGTTCATGGCTCCTTGAAAGTGGAGTCGCAGGTAGGTAGGATAGCTAAGGCAGTGTTTAGTTTGCTTTCCTTTATTGGTCAGAGTATTGTGTATTGGAGTTGGGAGGTCATATTGTGGTTGTATGGGACACTGGTTAGGCAGCTGTTGGAATATTGCATGGAATTCTGGTCTCCTTCCTATCGGACATATGTTGTGAAAATTGAAAGTGTTCAGGTAAGATTTACAAGGATGTTGACAGGGTTGGAGGATTTGAGATATAGGGAGAGGCTGAACAGGCTGCGGTTGTTTTCCCTTGAAGATTGGAATCTGAGCAGTGACCTTATAGAGATGTACAAAATTATGAAGGGCATGAAGGGGATAAATGAATAAAGTCTTTTCCCTGGGGTCAGGGAGCCAGAACTAAAGGGCACAGGTTGAGCGTGAGAGGAGGATGTTGTTGGCACGGTGGTACAGTGGTTAGCAATGCTGTTTCATAACGCCAGAGACTCGGATTCAATTCCTGCCTCAGGCTCTGTGGACTCTCTATGTCAAGTTTGTACATTCTCCCATGGCTGTGTGGGTTTCCTCCCACAATCCAAAAATGGGCAGGTTAGGTGAATTGGCTATGCTAAATTGCCTGTAGAGTTAGGTGTGTGGGTGGCTGGTCGGTATGGACTTGTTTCCACACTTCAGGAAATCCATACGTAAAAGAGACCTAAGGGACAACCTCTTCACACAGACGGTGGTACGTGTATGGAATGAGCTGCCAGAGGATGTGGTGGAGGCTAGTGTAATCGAGAGAGGAGAGGTTATTGTGGAGTACAGGGAAATTACCAAGAAAGTATGGCGTACAAGAGGAAAACTAAATCATAGGACCATAGGTTTATGGTGGAATAGGGAAGATTTATAAGGGAGGAAGAGGGATTTTATTTTACACAGAGGGTGAGGTGTTTATGGAATGCACTGCCAGAGGAAGACTGGCAGATGCAAGTATAGATCCAACATTTGAAAGACATTAGGACAAACATGAATGTGAATCGTTTAGATGCATATGTGCCAAATGCAAGCAGATGGGAATAGTTTAGTTTGGAAAACCTGGCCAGCATGGACAAGTTGGACCAAAGACTGTGTTTGAGTGTGATATGGCTGTATGAATATAGAAATCAAAGAAAAAGGAAGAAAAGATGTGATGCAAGCAAATTGGCAAGAAATATTAAAAAAAACAAGCAGCACGGGCTTTTCCATGTATGTAAGAAGTGTTCAAGAAGTGTGTGTCATCTTTGGTAGAAAGAAAGGCAGGAAAGTATATTCAGAACATTTGGAGTGTGTGACTTGGGAACTGGATACAGTGAGCAGACAGGGAATTTACACGAGCATCTTACATCGTTCCTCACAGGTGAAGGTGCTGTAAATATTTCAATGGTATAAAACAAAATGGTAATAGGAGGGAAGATCTAGAAATGTCTCTAACAAAAGGCACAAGACATTTCTCAAACAGATAGGACCAAGGGTAAACAGGTCATCAGCAATTCATAGCTGGTTTTAAAAGGAGTGGTCACAACGTGGCTGGTGGCCCTGTGTGAAATATTCCATAACTCTCTGGATTAAAGGAGTGTTCCAATGAAACTGGAGACCCTCCAATGTGGCGCCTGTCTTCAAGAAACTAGCGAGACTGAAAGCAGGAACCATTCCGTCGAACCATTATTGCTGGGAATCTGGGAGAGTCTGTTATTAAGGAAGGGACTGCAGAGCATTTAGAAAAGCTTCACACAGAGTCAGCATGGTCTTGTTAAAGGCGAACTTTATTTTGTCTGTAAAATCATGCAAAGGTTTTCTGGAGATCCATTAGAATGTAACAAGCGGCCTTGATAAATGGGGACTGGAAGACATAGAGTCATAGAGTCATCGAGATATACAGCATGGAAACAGACCCTTCAGTTCAACCTGTCCATGCCGACCTGATATCAAATCTAGTCCCACTTGCCAGCACCCGGCCTATATCCCTCCAAACTCTTCCTATTCTTATACTTATCCAAATACCTCTTAAATGTTGCAATTGTACCAGCCTCCACCACATCATCTGGCAACTCACTCCATAAACATACCACCATCTGCGTGAAAAGGTTGCCCCTTAGATCTCTTTTATATCTTTCCCCTCTCACCCTAAACCTATGGTCTCTTGTTCTGGACTTCACGACCCCAGGGAAAAGACTTTGTCTATTTATCCTATCCATGACCCTCATAATTTTGTAAACCCGTATAAGGTCACCCCTCAGCCTCCGACACTTCAGGCAAAACAGCCCCAGCCTTTTCAGCCTCTCCCTATAGTTCAAATCCTCCAACTCTGGCAAAATCCTTGCAAATATTTTCTGAACCCTTTCAATTTTTACAACATCTTCCCAACAAGAAGGAGATCAGAATTGCATGCAATATTCCAATAGCAGCCTAACCAATGTCCTGTACAGCTGCAACATGACCTCCCAACTCCTGTACTCAATACTCTGATCAATAAAGAAAAGCATATCAAATGCCTTCTTAACTATCCTATCCACCTGCGACTCCACTTTCAAGGAGCTATGAACCTGCACTCCAAGGTCTCTTTGTTCAGCAACACACCCTTGGACCTCACCATTAAATGTCGAAGTCCTGCTAAGATTTGCTTTCCCAAAGTGCAGCACCTCGCATTTATCTGAATTAAACTCCATCTGCCACTTCTCAGTCCATTGGTCCATCTGGTCCAGATCCTGTTGTAATCTGAGGAAACCCTCTTCGCTGTCCACTACACCTGCAATTTTGGTGTCATCTGCAAACTTACTAACTTTACCTCTTATGCTCACATCCAAATCATTTATGTAAATGACGAAAAGTAAAGGACCCAGCACCGATCCTTGTGGCACTCCACTGGTCACAGGCCTCCAGTCTGAAAAACAACCCTCCACCACCACCCTCTGTCTTTTACCTTTGAACAAATTCGGTATCCAAATCGCAAGTTATCCCTGCATTCCATGAGATCTAACCTTGATAATCAGTCTCCCATGGGGAACCTTGTCACCATCCCTGCTCCCCGAACCCTGAGAGGAACACCACGCCTGCTCATGACTCCACCCCCACTCCCCCCATCACAACACCCACTCCAGTTACAAGCTCCGCACCCACACACATCTCCACAACCACACCTGTTCCCAGCTCCCAGCCCTGCTGAGCTTTCATTATCCCTCCAGACCTGTCCCTCACGGAGGACGAAAGATCAGTCCATGGCAAAGGATTCACCTGTATCACCCTCCACCCACGCATCAATGAATTTAATACACGCTGAGATGGAAAACACTTCTTCCGCCACCTCCTTGCTCATATTTTACAATCAGGACTCCCGCCCACCTTGTGAGGACCCCTTCACCCACCTCCAACATGCTCCCTCCACATGGACACCCGTGCCAGCCTATTACCCGTCCTCGACCCCTTCATTTCCATTTGCCACTGGGATGTTAACCGCCTCAACCTGTCTACCCCCTCCCCCACTCCAACCTCTCAGCCTCACAACGTGCAGCCCTCTACTCCCACTGTTCCAATCCCGACCTCACCATTAAGACAGCAGACAAAGGGGGTGCAGTGGTAGTCTGGCGCACTGACCTCTACAACGCTGAAGCCAGACGCCATAAAGAAGACACCTCTTCCTCCCACCCCCTCGACAATGACCCCACCCCATCACCAAACCACCATCTCCCAGACCATACAGAACCTCATCACCTCAGGAGATCTCTCACCCACAACTTCGAACCTCATAGTCCGGGAACCCCGCACTGCCCGATTCTACCTCCTTCCCATGATCCATAAGCCTGACCTCCCGGGCCGACCCATTGTCTCAGCATGCTCGTGCCCCACTGAACACATCTCTACCTACATCGGCACTGCCCTATGTCCCCTAGCCCAGGAACTCTCCACATACATTCAGGACACCGTCCACGCCCTCCACCTCCTCCAAGAGGTCCCTTTCCCCTGCCCCCAACGACTCATCTTCACCATGGATATATAATCCCTCTACACCTCCATCCGTCGTGGCCATGGCCTCCAAGCCCTCCGTTTCTTCCTCTCCCGACGTCCCCAACAACACCCTTCCACCGAAACTCTCATTCGTTTGGCTGAACTGATCCTCACCCTCAACAATTTCTCCTTTGAAACAAGACACAGATGAGATCATTGGGAGGCCAGGAAGTGGAATATATGAAAAATGGGGAACAGCCATAATGGAGTCAGGCTGTGAATTTGGAATTGTGTATTACCTCCTGCAGGCAGTAATACATCAAAGTGCAAAGTGAGGTGTTACTCGAGCTTGGGTGGTGTTTCATTGGAACATTTCAGCAGCTCAGGACCGAAATCTTAGGATGAGAGCAAGGTCGGTTATTGAAATGGGAAGCAATGAGAGGCTCAGGGTTATTCCTACAGAGTGAAAGTGGTCCTCAAACAAGTCTCTGTTTGGTCTCCCCAATGTAAAGGAGACAGCATTGTGAGCAGCAATGACAGGAGACCGGAATGAAAGAGTAAAAGTGAAATGCTACTTCACCTGGAAGGTGTGTTTGGGGTCTTGGACAGTGGGGATGGAAGAGGTGAATGGGCATGTTTTGCAGCTTCTGTAATTGCATGGGAATGTGTCATGGGGAGTTGGGAAGTGTTCGCGATGATGGAGGGTGTTACAGAAGAAATGGTCTCTGTGAAATGCTGTCAGTGGTCGCGAGAGGAAGATGTGTTTGATAGTGCTGTCCCATTGGAGATGGTGGAATGGTGGAAGATGATTCTGTGAATGTGGATTCTACTACAGTAGAAGTGAGGACGAGGGGAGATCTATCATTGTTCTGGTAAGGAGGGGACGGAGTGAGGACAGAAGTGTGGGAGATGTGATAGTCACAGCTGAAGGCCCTGTTCAACGGAATTAGCGGATTTCTGATTTGAAGGAAAAGGAGGTCACATCACAGGCAGTACACTGGAATGTGGCGTCATCAAACAGAAACAACAGAGCTGGAGAAACTGGGAGAATGGAGTCAGCCTCCGCTGATCATGTGTTCAGCTCCATGCAGAAGTCCCCCCTGAATGATTGAAAAGAGTTAGACATCTAAATTGAGGCTTTCTGTCTCACATCTGATCTGAAGCGGGAGGTGGAAGTAGACCCAGAGGAAGGTCAGTGGGTATACCTGGGCAGACATTCAAGCAGATATCCAATAACGCTCAGAAATTGTTGTTTCTGTTCAAAAAGAAGGACTCGATTAGAAGATGTACCACCCATGGTTGACAAGGATACTATGATGATCATTAGTGTAGGGCCAGATTTAGGATGTTTATTTCAGGGACCATAAGCAGATGCTGGGCATGACTTTCAGCTGTGCTTCCTGAATTCCCCCAGAAACCCCTGTCATTGCTGTTCCATCCTCTTCCCTGCTCCTCTCCCCTTCCTGATTCAAGTTCTCCATCTCCAATTACAGAACACATTCTCTCACATTATGGTCCCTCCACACTTCACCGGAAGCTCTTTGATCCAGTCTATCTTCCCTGCACTAGCATCAATCGGCATTTTGTGCTGCCACCTTGCCTCTGGTCTGAGTGTGGCTCGGCCTCTTCATTCATGCTGTTTTAGACCTCCCACTCACATCTCATTCAGGAAAGTTTCATTGTTGAAGTAAATCGTATTGAAAACATCATTCTCCCTTTGCACTGAATTCACATTGTGATCCCAAATCCAAAAAGTACACTCAGCCTTCATCTCACACTGCTAAAGGTGCATGCTGACCGTATCGTATCAGAATTCTTTTTTTTTTACATAGAACTGGCCAAAGATACGTTTTTCCTGTAGAGATCAACAGCCCCCTCAGACAAAGGAATTTGTTTGCTTGACGTCTTATTAGCACTAGTAAGAGTTTCCTGCTGCCTTAGTATTGTAACATGGAGAAAAACAAATCACATTATGAAGTTTGGGCTGAGTGTTGTTTTCCTGTCTTTTTTAATACTGTTACAAATTTGCAGTGCTTATCTTTAAATGCTTGCTCTTGAAGGTAGAAACAGATGGAGTGCTGAGGGGTGACATTCTAGAAGTTTTAATATCATGGGAGGCATGGATAGGGTGAATAGCCAAGGTCCTTTTGAGAGGATAGGAGAGTCCAAACATAGATGACGTCGCTTTATGGTTAAAAGGAGGAAATTTAAAAGGGACAAATGGACAACGTTTTCACACAGAGGGTAATTTGCTTATGGAATGAGCTGCCAGAGGCAGATGCAAGTACAGCTACAACATTCAAAAGACATTTAGACAAATATATAAATGGGAAATGTTCAGAAGCATATGGGCCAAATGCAAGCAGATGAGACTAGCTTAGTTTGGAAAACCTGGCCAGCATAGACAAGTTGGACGAAAGGTTTTGTTTGTGCACGATATGACTGTATGAATCAAGAAAACAAGGAAAAAGGGGAAGAAAAGATATGATGTAAGGAAACTGGCAAGAAATATAAAAGCAAGCAGCGCAAGCTTTTCTGTGTATATGAAGAAAGTTCAAGATGAATGTATGCCCTTTGGTAGAAATGAAGTCAGGAAAATATATTGAGGACGTTTGGAGCGTATGCCTAGACGGAAAAGACAGATAATTTACACCAGAATTTTATATCATTCCTCACATTAAAAGCACTGTCAGTATTTCAATGGTATACTCAAAATAGCAATAGGAGGGAAGTTCTTGAACTGCCTCTAACAAAAGGAACAAGGCTTTTCAATAAACAGATAAGAGTAAGGGTATGCAGGTCAGCAGTAATTCACGGTTGGTTTTAAAAGCGGCGGTTACAGAGTGACTGGTGTTACTGTGAGAAATATTTCATAACTCCTTGGATTTCAGGAACGTTCCAGTGAAACTGGAGACCCTACAATGTGGTGCCTCTTTTCAAGAAAACAGCGAGACTGAAAGCAGTAACCATTTAGCCTCAACATTATTGTTGGGAATCTGCTAGAGTCTATTATTAAGGAAGGAATTGCAGGGCATTTAGAAAAGCCTCACGCAAATTCAACATGGTTTTGTGAAAGGCGATCTATATTTTGCCTGTGAAATCATGCAAAGTTTTTTCTGGAGATCCCTGAGAATGTAACAAGCGGACATGATTAAGGGGATCTGGTAGACACGAGGCTTTCTCGAGATTTTTCTTAAGGTTTCACGAAATAAAACTTGTTACACAAGACAGAAGCTATTCCTCTTTTTGATCAGTAGTTTTGATGGGCTGAATGGCTTCCTCATATTCTTGTGAAAGCAGATTGAAGTGCTCAATGTGCTCCTCGTTTTACTGTGGAAATATACAGTGTTGTAACATAAATGTTACCCAGATTTTAACAGCACAATCTTGAATGTTGTCCAGGTCTAGTTGCACATGGACACAGACTGCTTCAAGAGCTGAAGAGGGACAACTTGTTCTAAACATTATGTAAACTTCAGTGAATATCCCCACTTCTGCTCAGTTTTGACTCAATGAGCTGAAAGGCTTCCTTCCAAACTGCAGGATTCCCCGCTGACAAACAGAAGATGCCTGGGCTGAGGGAGCTACCGTGTGGATCTCCTGCAGAGATGCCCCATGGCCGGGTTGATTGATGCCCAGCAATGGTAATCATCTTCCCTTGTGCCGTGAAAGGCTCCAAACAGTGGAGAGGTCACAATCGAGTGTGATTTTCCTCAGGCTCCTTGATCTCATACTCAGTCAAATACTGCCTAGAGTTCAGGGCCAGTCTCTCTTACCGGAGCCCCTGTGTTCCCTCTATTGCTCATATCAACAGGTCATTATGGAGAAGCAGAGAATGCTTTCTAAAAATAGAGGGTAGTGAATGTCAGGAATTCTCTTACACAGAGAGTTAGGGGATCTAGATCACTGAAAGTGACCAGTGATGTTCTTCAGGGAGCGGCTCTCGGACCCCTACTCTTAGTTTTTTCTATAAATGACTTGGATGGGGGTGTGGAATAGTCGGTTAGCGTTTGTTTATGACACAAAGGTTGTTGGAGTGGTACAGAATGTGGAGAGCTTTTGTAGGTTGCAACGGGATATTGACAGGATGCAGAGCTGGGCTGAGAAGTGGCAGATGGAGGTCAAACTGTTAAAGTGTGAAGTGAATCCCTTCGCAAGCTCGAATGTGAATGTAGAATACATGGTTAAAGACAGGATTTTTAGCAGTGTGGAGGAACAGAGCGACTTTGAGGTCCGTGTCCACAGATCCCTCAAATATGCTCCCCCAGTTGATGGTGTGGTTAAGAAGGCACATGGTGTGTTGGCTTTCATTAGAAGGGGGATTGAGATTAAGAGCCGTGAGGTTATGCCGAAGCTCTATATAGCCCTGAATAGACCACACTTGGAACATTGTGTTCTGTTCTGGTCACCCCTTTATAGGAAGGATGTGGAAGCTTCAGACCAGAAATTTACCAGGATGCTGCCTGGACTGGAGGGGAAGTTTTATGAAGAAAGCTTGAGGGAGCAAGGGCTTTTCTCATTGGAGGAAAGAAAGATGACAGGAGACTTGATAGAGGTGTGCAAGATGATGAGAGGCATAGACAGAGTGAATAGTTAGCGACTGTTTCAAAGGGAAGAAATATCTATTACAAGGGGTCATAATTTTAAGGTAATTGGAGGAAGGTTTAGGGGAGATATCAGAGGTAGGTTGATTAGACAGAGAGTGGTGGGTGTGTGGAATGCACTGCCAACAGTGGAAGTCGAGTCAATTACGTGAGGGAAACTTAAGAGACTCTTGGATAGGCATATGGAAGAACGTGAATGGAAGCATGTAGGATAGTCTGATCATACAGTAGGATAAACGGGTGGTACAACATCGAGAGTCGAATGTCCTGTACTGTGCTCTACTGTTCTTTGTTCTGTGTTCTCTGGAAATGCTCATAGAGGTTGGAGACGGATTTTGATGTATCAGAGAGGTGAGGGCTATGATGCCATGATCTTAGTGAAAGGCAAGGCAGGCTTGGGCGGTGAACGACCTGCCTTTGTTTCTGATATTCTCACATTCGGCTATTGGAAAATTTGATTAGATTAGAATAGATTAGATTAGAATATATTAGATTAGATTAGATTAGATTACTTACAGGAAGGTGCCTGGAAGGTCTGTTATGGAAAGTTGCAGTCAAGGAGCCCAGAGGACTTTGTGAGCCATCTCTGTGTGAGGTATGGGGGCTGTATTCACAGTGAATCTGGGTCGACCAACAAACGGAGTACAAGTTGCAGAGAGTGGAAGCTCTGTAAAGAGAAATGACGGACCGCTTTCATATCCAGCCTGGGTTTTCCAATTACATTTTCCAAATCTCCAAACCGTGTGTGACAGTCATGAGGGAGTGAATGTTCTCCTCTGTTTCTGTGCACCAGGTGATAGCAGTAAGTGGCCTCCAACTGCTCAGATCCAGCAGGTTTGAGGGTCTGAATGGGACACAGAAACAGGGGACTGACGAGTAGGAGTGGGTCCTGAGATACTTTGAGCCTTCTCCACCAGGCACTAAGATTGTGGCTGATCAGGTTTGGTTTCAGCCTCACTTTCTTGTCTGTATCCAATTAGCCATGACACAGTCTCTGTGAAATCTTTAACGAACTCAACTGTGAATACTTGCAATCAGAGAGGCCCCACAAACTTTTGGGGAAGAGAATTCCCATTCAAAAGCCCTTTTAGCGTTTTTCCTCATCCCTGTGATATGATAGGAGCGTCATACAGCATGGAAACACATCCTTTTGTCCAAATTCTGCATGCTGATCAGGCATCCTAACCTGCCCTAGTCCTAATTCCTGCATTTGGTCCGTATCCCTCTGAACCATTTCTATTTATGTATCTATCCAGATATATTTTAAACATGTAATTGTACCTGCTTTCACCACAGCACATTCCGTGCACCCACCAGTCTCTGCATGAAACAGTTTCCCCTCAGGTTCCGTCTAAATCTTTCCCCTGTCATCTTCAACCTCTGCCGTCTAGTTCTGGAAGTCCCTACAATGGGAAAAAAGATGTTGACCATTGAGACTATAAATGGCCCTCAGGATTTTATAAGCCTCTGTCATGTCACTATTCAGACCCTAACAGTCCAGGGTAGAAAGCCCCAACCTGTTCATCCTCACCAGCAGCTCAATTCCTCAGGTTCCAGAAAATCCTTGTGAATTTTTTCTGCACCCTCTCAAGCTTAGCAACATCCATCCTTTAGCAGTGCCAACTGAATTGTACGCAATATTCTTAACGTGGCCTCACCAGTGTCCTGGAGAAGCATAATATGCTACCCCATCTCCTATACTCAATGTTCTGACTGAACATTAAAACTCTGTCTTCCTGATACTCCACTTTCAAGTAACTATCAACTGCATCCGTCGGTCTCTTTGTTCAGCAACATTCCCCAGGGTACCACCCTGCTTTAACTTACCAAAATGCAAAACCACACAAATGTCTGCATTAAATTCTATCTGCCAGTCCTTGGCCCTTAGTTTGTCAAGGATGCCGTTGTACTCTGAAATAATCATCACTGTCCACTGCCCCATTTTTGAAAATGTTACCTGTAAACCTACTAACCATGCCTCCGATAATCACATAGAAGTTGTTTATCTACATGATGAAAAGCACTGAGCTCAGTACTGATTCTTTCAGCACACCCCGGCCCACAGGCCTACAGCGTGGAAAACAACGCGTTACCTTCAATCCAATTTTGTATACAATTGGTTAGCCTTTCCTGAATTCCATATGACCTAACTTCTGTATTCTGTCTCCGATGAGGAACCTTATTAAATGCCTTGCTGAAGTCTGTGTGAACAATGTATATCACAGTGCCTTCCTCAATCTCTTCGTCACTTTTTCAAAATACCAATCACATTAATGAGACATGATTTCCATCGTATAAAGCCATGTTGACTATTCCTAATAAGTCCTCGTCTTTCTAAATGCATGTAAATCCTATCCCTCAGAATCCCCTCCAACAATCTCCTCTACACTGGCATTAGGTTGACTGAGTCGATAATTTCCTGTGTTTTTGGATCGCTGTTCCCTTTTCTAGTCCCACTCGTCCACTAGCCACAAAAAAAAAAAATTTAAATAGATTGGTGATATGGCCAATAATATAGTTCTCAGAGTGTCTCAGGGTCAGTGTTCGGAATAAGTCAGACAGATTTCTTCAATCTGTTAAAACAACATGTAATGACCAAAGCAAAGTTGCTCAAACTACGATGGAAAAAAGAATGATGAGTGGATATTGCAAATATGTACATTGGTATTTCCCTTTGAAAAATACTGCAGAACACACACACACACACACACACACACACACACACACAATGCTATCTTGAAAGAACGTTGTCCAAGTATTATTCGAACTCATCACCAAAGGAAGAATGAGAGTTTGACCCAAATGCTATTCCACTTATAGAGTCATCAAGTCCTACAGCATGGAGAGAGGCCCTTTGGCCCAAACTGGTCCATGCTGACACAAATCTCCATCTACATTAACTTCTTTTCCCATCACATGTCACTTGTCGTCCTTTCCTGTCCATGTACTTGTCCAAAAGCCGTTTAAATATTGTTAATATAAATGCTTCAACCACTTCCGCTGGCAGCTCATTCCCTTTGTGTACCACTCTCTGTGTAAAACAGTTTCCATCAGTTTCCCTTTTATTCTTTCCCATCTCACCTTAAATTGATGCTCTCTCGTCCTCAATTCCCCATCTCTGGAAAAAAAGGTTCAGTCCATTCACCCTATCCATGCCTCTCATAATCTTGTACACTTCTATGAGATCCCCCTCACTCTCCTACGCTCTAAAGAAAAAAAGTTCTCGCTTGTCCAACCTCTTCCTATAATTCATACTGTTGAGTCCTGGCAACATCTTTGTAAATTCCGTCTGCACACATTTCAATTTAAAAACATCCTTCTGATCGCAATGTGACCAAAACTGAACTCAACACTACAAGTGCAGTCTCACCGACATCCTGTATAACTGCAACATAACTTACCAACTTCTCTCCACCATGTCCTGACCGTTGACTGCCAGTGAGCCAAAAGCCTTCTTCACTGCCCATGTCTACCTGTGACTCCACTTTCAGAGAACGGTGGACCTGAACTTCATGGTCCCTATGCGTCAACGACACTGCTTAAGGCCTTACCATTCACCATGAAACTCATACATTGTTTAAGTTTGCAAAAAATATTCCTCAGCCCATTTCTCCAGTTGATCAAGATCCTGCTGCAATTTCTGATAAGCTTCCTCACTGTCCACAATACCACCAATTTTAGTGCCACCTTCAATTTTACTAATCATGCCTTATACATTCTGAAGAATATCATTGAAATAGATAATAAACAACAATGGGTCCATCACTGACCTCTGAGGCATTTCATGTGTCACAGGCCTCCACTCAGAGACCATCCTTCCACTTTCACCCTCTGTTTACTACCATCAAGCCAATTGTGTATCCAATTTTTCAGCTCCCTCTGGATTCCCTGCGATTCTAACCTTCCAGACCAACCTATCAAGAGTAATCTTGTCAAAGGCCTTACTGAAAACCATACAGACTATGTCTACCGCGCTGCCCTTATCAACATTCCTGGTCACTCCATCAAAAAACTCAAGCAAATTTGTGAGGCATGATCTCACACTCACAAAGTCATGCAATCGTTCCAGTCTAAAAACAACTATTAAAAAGTATGTATTAAAATAAATAACAAGAAACAATATTAAATAATAATATGATGGCATTTTCTGCGGAGAATAAATTATCCATGGTATGTGACATTGGAACGTGCATCATTGGTGAAGGGTAGAATAGATTTTGTCCCTATGTCATTGAACTGGGTTGAAAAAAGGCAAGAGTGGCATGGTGGCTCAGTGGTTAGCACTGCTGCCTCATAGTTCCATGGATCCGGGTTTGATTTCAGCCTCGGGTGACTCTCTTTTGGAGCTTGCACATTCTCCCTGTGTTTGTGTGGGTTTTCTCTGGGAGCTTCATTCTCCTTACACAATCCAAAGATGTACATGTCAGGTGAATTGGTCACAGCCTTATGTGCATTAGTCAGGGCTAAAAAAAGGATAGGGCCATAGGACTGGTTGGTTTGCTATTCAGAGGGTCGGTGTGGCCTTGCTGGGCGAAATGGCTTGTTTCTATACTGTAGGAAACTGAAAAAAATAAGCTATTTCTAATCAAACCCTGTCTTTCCAAATGTGTGCATACCTTATCCCTCAGAATCTTCTCAAGTAACGTACCTACTACAGATGTTAGGCTTCCCGGTCTATAGTTCCCAGATTTTTCTTTGCTTCCCTTCCTGAATAATGGCACAACGTTTGCTACGCTTCAATATTCTGGAACCTAACCTGCGGCTAACGATAATGCAAAAATATCACCCAGGTCCCCATAGTTTCTTCTGTAGCCTCTTGCAGCATTCATGGATGCATCTGTTTAGGACCAGGTGATTTATCCAACTTCATACATTCTAATGCATACAACACATCCTCTCCTGTGATATTAACTAACCCCAAGATATCACCATGACCTTTGTTAACCTCCCAATTCTTCTTGTATTTCTCCACGGTAAAGAAAGAGGAGAAATATTCATTGAGAATCTCACACATCTCCTATGGTTCGCGACATGCATGTCCATTTGGGACCTTGAGGGGTCATATTCTCATGTAGTTATTCTTTTAACTTTAATATACTAAAAGAACCTCTTTGGATTCACCCTAATCTTCTCAGACAAGGCTATCGCGTGCGCCCTTTTCGCCCTTCTGAGTTCCTTTATTGGTAAACTCCTGTATTCTCTGTACAGCACCAGGGTTTCCATTGAACCCAGCTGCATGGACCTCAGCCAGACCTCCTTTTTGACTGCAAAGCCTCAATATCTCCTGACATCCAGGGTTCCCTCTTCCTGCCAACCTTGCCTTTTATCCTCACAGGAACATACAGACCTTGAACTCCAGCCATTTGCCGTAGGTTCCTTCTCCTGCAAACAAACTCCTCCAACCAACCCCTGCAAGCTCCTATTTAATTCCATCAAAATTCGCCTTGCCCCGAATTTAGAACTTGAACATGCGGGCCAGTTTTGTCCTTCTCCACAAGTATTTTAAAAATAACAGAACTACGGTCCTTGTCCCATCGTGCTCCCCCACTGTCACCTCAGTCACCTGTCTTGCCCTATTTTTTAGAGTAGGTCAAGTTTTACCTCTTCCCGAATTGCTCCCTCTACATACTGCTTGAGGAAACGTTTCTGAACACACTTAATAGATACACACTATCTCAGTCCTTAATTCTATGTAATTCTCAGTCAATGTTAGGAAAATTAAAATCTCCGACTATGGCAATCCTATTGGCCCTGCAAGTCTCCCCAATCTCTCTACATATTTTAAATATTCTAATTCCCGGTTTACTATTTGGGGGCCTATAGTACAACCCAAATAATATCATCATTCCTTTTTATTTCTTAGCTTCCCCCACAAATCCTCACTGGATGATCCATAAGTTATTTTATCTCTGATTACTGCTGTGGTACCGCCTTAATCAAAAATGAAACCCCCACACCTCCTTCCACCATCTCTGTCTCGCATAAAGCACCTGTACCTTGGTATATTAAGCTGCCAGTCCTGTCCCTCCCTTAGCCATGTTTCTGTAATGGCTACAATATCCCAGTCCCACGCACCTATTCACGCACTGAGTTCATCGGCCTTACCTGTCAGGCATCTTACATTGAAACAGATGCAATTTGATTCAACAGTCATTCCTTGCTGCCTGTCGTGTTCCTGCCTAACCTTTCTCTGCACTTTACTGTTTGTGATTACGGTATCTCCTTCCAGCCTCGCACTTGCAACCCTGCTGTTGAGGATCCCACGCCATCCGCCACGCCAGCCAATCTAGTTGAAACACTCCCTTGTAGCACGAGCAAACCTGCCAGCCAGGAGATTAGTCCCCTTCCAATTCAGGTACAACCTGTCTTTCCTGAACAGGTCTCCTCTGCCCTACAAAAGATCCGAGTGGTCTAAAACTCTGAATCCCTCCTCCTGTACCAATTATTTAGCCACGTATTCATCTGCCATGTCCGCCTGTTCTTACCCTCACTAGCACGGACAACTAGAAGTAAACCGGATATTACTACTGTCGTGGTCCGGTCTTTTACCCTTTTTCCTCGCTCTCTATCATCACTCTGCAGGACCTCATTACTACTTCTACCTGTGTCATTTGTACCAATGTGCACAATGACTTCTGGCTGCTCCCTCACCCAGGTGAGAACGTTCTGCAGCCGCTCTGAGATATCCTGGACCCTGGCACGTAGGAGGCTATACATCATCTTGGATTTCCATTTGCAGCCACAGAATCTCATGCCTGATCCCCTCACATATCGAGTCTGAATAATTACTTCTGAAGTTATTCGTCTCGCATAACCTTCTGACAATGGTATTTCTTCCTGAAAGAGTTGTATTTGGCTGAATTGCTTTGCTTCAGGCAGTGGGGAGATTCCAATGAATCATCATCAGGAATCCTCCATGAGTGGAAAAGACGACTAGGCTTTTTCTCACTCCCACACATTGCTGTGTTGAGCGGCAGGGAAACAGAAAGGGAGCAATGGGCTGTTCCTTCACAGATAGGCTACATTTTCCTATCTGTGAGTTAAAACATTCACGTTATCAGGCCCCAGACAGGACCATGTGAGCTCTCCTTGAATATTGTCCGAATTATATGACTCCATCACATTCTCGTCTCCAGGCCAAGCATTAGTGCTGTTGTCATACACAGAATCAAATCATTAACAATAAATGGTCCTACTTGTTTTGAAGATGTGTTAATATGTGCCTGCATAATGTAAACATAAGCGTTTGATGACTTCACAATATCTGTGTTAAGATGAATATGGTTTATTCTTAAACAAATAGAGAAATTGCTGGAAAAGCTCAGCCTGTCTGGCATTAGATATGAAGAGAAATCAGAGTTCAATGTTTCCGTCCAATGACTTTTCCTTTGAACCTTACTTATTCTTCAATTATTTCCCCAATTTTATTCTCCCACGCAAGAAGAACTATCCATCCGGTATTCACCAACTGCACTCTTCTCAAGATATTATACGGTCAATAAAACATCTCTCATTCTCAGGTCGAACTGTTCCTTCTTCGTAACGTAATGCCTTCATAACAAGAATGAGTAAAGAGAAAGATCTTTGAAACGTTTCGAAAGCAATTTTGTTTTTATCAGTTAAGGTAATTATAACGACACATAATACATCAGATGTGATCTCAGCAATGCCTTGTACTGATGCAAAAAATCATCGCTAAGATCAAACACAACACCCCTTACACGGAACAGAATAATTCCATTTATTATCAAATCACCAGCTGCCTCTTCAGAATAATTTGATGTGATTCATGTACAAAGACACACAGATCCCTCTGTACCACTCAGTTCTTCATTCTCCTTGCATTTAAATAGTTTTCTGCTGTTTTGTCTATTGCCCAAAACAGAAAATTCCCATCACAGAAATGTTGTACTTTGTTTTCTGCTGAAGGTTTGCTCAAAACTGTCCTCTGTCTGTATCCCATTGCAGATGCGCAGCCCTCCCCTGTCTGTATCTCATTGCAGATGCTCTTCCCTCCCCCTGTCTGTATCCCACTGCAGATGCTCTGCCCTCCCTCTGTCTGTATCCCATTGCAGATGCTCTTCCCTCCCCTGTCTGTGTCTCATTGCAGATGTTCTGCCCTTCCCCTGTCTGTATCCCATTGCAGATGCTCTTCCCTCCCCGTCTGTATCCCATTGCAGATGCTCTTCCCTCCCCTGTCTGTATCCCATTGCAGATGCTCTGCCCTCCCCCTGTTTGTATCCCATTGCAGAAGCTCTGCCCCTCTCCTGTTAGTATCCCATTGCATACGCTCTGCCCTCCCCTGTCTGTATCATATTGTAGATGGTCTGCCCTCCCCATGTGTATTCCACAGTAGACTCTATGCCTTCCCCCGTCTGTACCCCACTGCGGACACGCAGCCCTCCCCTGTCTGTATCCCATTGCAGAAGCTCTGCCCCTACCCAGTTAGTGTCCCATTGCAGACTCTCTCCCCTCCCCCTGTCTGTATCATATTGTAGACGGTCTGCCCTTCCCCGTCTGTATTCCACTGTAGACGCTATGCCTTCCCCTGTCTGTATCCCATTACAGATGCACAGCCTTCCCCTGTCTGTATCCCATTGCAGATGCTCTGCCCTCCTCCGTCTGTATCCCATTACAGACGCTCTGCCGTCCCCTGTCTGTGTCCCATTGCAGACGCTCTGTCTTCATTTGACATCTTATTGATTGACTATCCTGATGTATGAGCAAACTGAGCTCTATCCACTTCATCCAATTCATCGGTATGAATTGTAATTTGTTGATGACCTCACATAGATCCCTAAAGAATTCCACTAGTTACAGCTTGCCAAAAATAAAATCAGTAATGATCTCTTGTCTGTATTTCCTGATGCTGCCCAAGGCGCCCCTGCTCCTGCGTCACAGCCTGGGATGGTTAAATGGCGTCCTCCTGTGCTGTGTAATTTACTGAAATGATTTGAATACTTCATTCTATTCCTGTCTAACCCCATAGAGGTGCATTATGGCCTGATCTTGCTGCATTATCACGATGCTGACTGGCTGAATGGGATGTTTCTCTCCCTCTGTAACAGCCTTGTGGGTGAATTGACAGAACAACGGATGAAGTAGGAACAGCAGTTGCTCATTCGTCCCCTCCAACTTGATGCTCAGTTTAGAAACATTATGGCAGGTCTGATTGTAACTGAATACCCCTTTCCTGTCAGTTCCCAATAAACATTGACCCTCCTGTACATCAACGGTCAGTCAAGGTCCACCCTGAACATCCTCAGTGACACAGACTTCAGTGTTCCCGGGGGATGAGAACGCCACAGATCGCATAATCCAAAGCAGAAAGGAGCAATGTTATCTCAAATGGAAATAGGAGACACCTTTTATATTAAAGCGTGTTAACCTCACAGCAAGTCACCTCCTCTTTTCAGGAACAAGGGCACAGGAAATAGGAACAAACATATACCATTCAGCCCCTCAAATATATCCCATAGTCCCATTGGCTGTTCAGTCAAGTATTTATCAAACTTAGCTTCTACTGCACCCTTGGAAAATAATCCTGACACCTTAAGGCCACAGAGCATAATAAATTGGAATTAGGCCATTTGGCCCATCACGTCCACTTTGCTATTTGATCCTGTCGGGTGTGTGTTTCTCAACACAACTTTCCCACCTTGTCACTGTATCTCTCGATCGTTGTTTTAATCTAACCTTCGTCTTAAAGACATGGTTACGTCAGTGTGTCGGTATGTGTGTGTGATTGCGTGTGTGTTTCTGTGTATATCTGTTTAATGGCAGGAGACAGGGTGGTGGTGGATGGTCGTTTTTTGAAATGGAAGCCTGTGGGCAGCGATGATCCAGAGGCAAAATTGTTGGGTCCACTTTTGTTTGTCATTTATATAAATGATTTAGATGAGAGTAATAGAAGATAAATTTGCGGATAACATCAAGTTTGGGTGTACAGTGGACAGTGTTTGTATAATGGTGAACAACTGAAGATTACAAAGAGACCTTCATTAATTAAATCAATGATTCATAGAGATGTATAACAGGGAAACAGACCCTTCAACTTGTTCATGCCATCCGATTATTCTAAATTAATCCACTCCCATTTGCCAGCATTTGGCCCATGTCCCACTAATCATAAAGCCATCCAGTTGCCTCTGAAATGCTGTAATTGTTCCAGCCTCCACCAGTTTCTCTGGCAGCTTATTCCATACAAGCACCATCCTCTGCAGGAAAAAAAAGTTGTTCTTCATTGTCATTCAAATATTTCTCTTCCCACCTTCAACCTATGCCTTCTAGTTTAGACTCTCCTACCTTGGGGGGAAGGAACCTTGACCACTCACCCTATCCATGCCCTTCATAATTTTATAAACCTCTGGAAAGTGTAAATGTGACTCCAATCAAGACGGTTGGCTGCACTTTCAGTCATCCTGGGTCTATAGTCTCAAATTCAGTAGTCGTACCTCTTCCTTCTCCATCAAGACACGATTCCAAAAAAGTTTAATCAACTTGTTCAGATATATTATGAAACAGCTCTGTGGGATTTGGAACTAGAATTTTCAGCGCAGTGATAGGGACACTACCATCATTCAGAATTAGCCCCTAAAGCTGCAACATGATGCTCCAGTGTGTTTGTTCTTCAGCCTGTTGTAACATGCTGTGACACACCTCCACAGGACATGACTCCACTCCACCTTCTCCAGAGATAGGGGCACTATCAGACAGTCATGGACTGGAATTGAATCCGGAGCTCTGGCTCAGAAATTGGGGCACCATCCATTAAACAAGGCCTAAATCATTCCCAGATTTCGGGTCATATTTGAAGTGTATGGATTTATTAAATTCTGGTTAACATTACAAAATTATACAGGGGACATTTCTAATTGAAAAAAAGTACAAGTTATTAGCCTCAACTAAAGGATGTTGAGTGCATTCGCTGTGCCATTGAGATAACCAATGAACATCTTCAATTGCTTGGCTATGATTTCCGGTTTAAATAGCTATTACCAGCAGTCTGCTATATTAGGGAAAGAAATCCTGCAGAAACACTCTACACTATGAACGCTCTTGAGTAGATATCAATACTGAACATCAGGGACGAGAAAGGAGCACAATTCTGGGCCCAAAACACCGGTCACTATTTCAAATCCCGTGTCTTCCCTCCTCCTAAAATTATTCATTGATACAAGGCAACTGTTTCCTTTCCAGCTTTTGCTTTCCGACTCCTCCCTCTGCAAGGCAAACCAAGTTCTGGGTCTTTGGGAAACTCAAGGCTGGTGTTTGTTGGCCTTATGGATAGGGGATTGTCGTTTAATCCGAAAGGGGAGTGTGAGGGGGCAGTAATATCATTCACTGGGCTAAGGTGTGGCAGATGGAGTTTAACATGGATGCATGTGAGGCATTGCATTTTGATAAAACAAACAAGGGGTGGGCTTATACAATTAATGGTGGGCTTTGGTAGTTATATCGTAAAGAGGGACCCAGGGACGCAGGTATAATTCTTTGAAGTTGGTGCCGCAGGGCGTTTAATGTTACTTCATTGCTCATGTTTTTGAGGTTAGAAGTTGGGAAGTCATGCTGAGATTGTGCAGGATATTGATAAAGCCTCTTCTGAAGTACTGTGTGCAGTTCTGTTATAGGAAGGAGACTATTAAGCTGGAGATAGTTGAGAAGAGATTTACCAGGATGTTACCAGAAACACCTCATCTTCTGCCTCGGAAGACACTAAACACTCGGCATGAACATTGGATTCACTGATTTACAAATCTCCCCTGGCCAACCCAGATCACAGATCCAACCCCCGGACTCACATCTGCCCTTCCGAGGAGACCTAATGTCCATCTTCCTTCCGACCATCTCCTCCACACTCCCGACCGATCTATCACTATTACCTCCTACCTTCACTCACCTATCACTGATCTTTCCACCAGCATCACCCCATCACCCATTTTCTCTTAGCCCCTTCTCCCTCCCCAGTCCTGAAAAAAGGTCCTGCCTGAAACGTTACTTTCTTGCACCTCGGATGTTGGCTGGCTTACTGTGCATTTTCCACCTCCATGCTTTACCTGCACTGAATTATCCATTACCTGCAGTCCCCATTATCTCTTAGATACAATTCCCTTTTAACATAGCCATGTTGCAGTCTGTTATAACCGCATGTACTCATCGGGATATTTTCTTATCAGATCATGGACGGTAAAAGGTCTCTCAATGTCTTCCTGATATTGCAGTCCGTGATCAGCAGATGCAGAACGTATGTTTCAATTTATAAACGGAGAAGCATGCTTATATTCTGATAAACCCCTGGCATTGCTCCCATATCCAAGGCAGATTGAATGCTTACACATTACTGATCTACCAGACCTAACATAACGTATGCTGTCCCTCAGTCACCCCCACATATCCCACCCAGAATTTTAATAAAAAGTATTGAATTGAAATGGGTTAACGGGAGGTATTTGTTCAGCGACCGTGATTGATGTCAGTCTCCATGCATCCTAAATACGTCACTGGAGGGCTTTCCTCTTCTATTAATTAGGGACTCGGTTCAATGGGTTATCCCATTGTATCAGTGGGAGCATCAGCGACAGCATTAACAGGTATCAGCAGACCTAGAGAGAGGGGGAGGAGAGATCAGAATCTGAGAACATTAGACTGAAATGTTCCAACAATGGACAGGAGTTTATCCGAGGTTCTTTACTGTCTGTCTCGGCCTTGGATCTCATTAGTTTTGTGGATCTATGATGTACTGATGATTGTTCAAGCTGGTTACTATCCCATCCTCGCTAAATTGGTGTTCCTGGTAATTTATACTATTTGTTCATTAAGCCAGGGTGGACTGAATTGCTGCACGTATTATTTAAAATTTAGAAAGGTGGATGTCAACATTTTCAATTCCAATGAACTATTTCTTTCCTCACAAATTGTATCGAGCAAATTACTCATGACAAATTACTCACCAAATTGTGAGAACCAGACAGTTCTCAAACTCCATAATCCTTCTAGCCCTGCACAGATCTACATTTCTATATCCTCCCCACTCACTAATTCTGTCCAATAACAAAATCATGATATCCCCGACTCCTCCTCTGCCTCAGTACATCTTCTGAATAAACCCTCAATTGTGTCTTTGTTAAATCTGGATACAATTTATCAAGTCCCTTGTAACCACACGTCAGTTATAGAATAATTGCTCTTGAGTATGTTGAACTTGTTTACTGCACAGATTCTGTCAGACGGGCAGACACTGCATGCTGCTTAAATCATTGACACATAATCTAGAGGCACAGAATAATAATCTGGTGATATCTCATGAACGAAATTGATGTAATTGAACTGAAACTATCATCATTTGTGAGAAAATGCTCATCTGCTTGCTTCTTGTCCTTCAGAGAAGCCAATGCGTTATCCTTCCCCAGTCATGTCTGGGCAAACCCCCAGCAATATATTTTACTATTGACTGTCCTGTGGAACAGCTGAACCAGTCACTCAGTTCAAGCTCAGCATAACATGGTGGCCTGACCATGACTGCACACATCCCGTGAGAGACGAACAAAAGTAAAGTTAGCTCCCTTCCTCTGCTTGTTTTCCCTATTTCTACACTTCATTTCCATTCAGGTAGGTGACCATTCCCTATTTCACGTGCAATCTTTCTGACTAAGTACCTCCCCAAGAGTGATGTTCATCTCCACGGGCACCTTTGGTGCTGACTTTACTGATGCTGACATGCAGATGTAAGGAACTTTTAAATTCCGCAACAGTGGCAGTGCATAGAGAAGGAATGGGTTTTTATGTCATAATAAAGATACGTAGACCAATAAGTGAGGGAAAGGAATTATTGTGATCATCACTAGGAGTGTAGTTGAGGTAGTATTTGGGGTATTATGGACAGATTTTTCTCCTTTAGAAGGAATTATCTCACTACAATAGAGGCTGTGTAAAGGAATTTCATGAGAATAATCCCTGGGCTGATGGTAAAAGAGGAGTGAGTGAAGGTTAATCTGTAGCACAGTCAGAGAATAAGAGGTCATTGCATTGAAACTTGATGGTGATGGACAATCACTCGTTATGTTCTACACAGTCACCGAGAAGGTGATAAATTCCATGATTTGTATTTTTATTTTTAATCGGGATGCATGATTCTTGATATTTAAATGCCTCTCGGATAAAATCTTCAGTCAAATCCTGCCTTGATATCAGGGTCAATCCCTCTTACCTAAACAGGTCAATTAAACACTTTTGTTAATGTTAATATGTGATGGTGTCTGTGTGGAGAGTATTTTCTTCTCATAGAGGGTAGTGAATGTCAGAAATTCTCAGGTGTAGAATGTTAGGGGGGGCGATATTACTCCAAGAGGAAGTAGATGGATTTTTGACCTGTCAGAGAGTTGAGGGGTGTGAAGAATTGCGCATTAAAGAAGAGTTAATGCCAACAGTCGGTCAGCCATGATGGCATACAATGGTGTGAGCATCCAATTTACTACTCCTGTTTTTATGTTCTCATATTCTGTCTTTGGAAAGTTAATGGTTTTAATTTTCCTGGAAGTGTTGTTATTGAATGTTGAGGACAGTGAGAGAAAAGCATTTATTGAGCCATCTCTGGGATAGGTTTGGGCCCGATATTCACATGAATCTGGGTCTACAACATGACCAACATACGAAACACCACTTGCAGATAGGAGACACTCTTTAAAGAGGTGGGAGACCACTTTCATACACCGTTTGGATTTCCCATCGCATTTTCCAACCCACAGCAAACCACACAGTGTTGAGGGACTGAATGATATCCTGTAATACTGCGGACCAGGTATTTGCAGCAAGTGTTCCCCATTTGTTCCTATGCAAGTGGTTTTAAGGACTGAATGGAAGATAGGAACAGAGAACGGAGGAGCAGTAGTGGGTCATTAGACACTTTGTCATTGCTCGACCAGACAATAAGATCATGGCTGATCTGATTGTGGTCTGCGCAGCACTTTTCAGTCTGTCCACAATTTTCCTCCATTCACACGTCTGTCAAATGTTGTAAAACACAACTTTGAATAAATGCAGGCACCCAGGCACAATACTAGGAAACTGCACAAAGTAAAAGTACACAGGCAGCACAATTCTGGAAGGAAACAGACATTTATCTATCAGTCTTGTTCCCATCCAATTAATTCTGCTGCAGTTTATCATTTTAGATTTGTTCATGGAATGTGGGCGTTGTTGATAGGCCAACATTTATGGACCATGTCTAATTACGCTGGAAGTGGTGGTGTTAAGCTGCCACCTTGAGCTGAAACTTCTGGGGAAGAGAATTCCCATTTGAATAACCCGTGCGAATTTCTCATTTCTGCTCCGGCAAATGTTGGAGGGTCGCTGTGTCCTTTTGCAGCCCCACTTCTCCACTGGTTACAACAGGTTTGAAGTGTAATCTAGCCCAGTCTCTCGAAAAATGTGAGCCACAGAGTCACACACGTACAGACACATACACTCTTCAATTATGGCTGACAAGTTTCTCAAAACCATTCTCCTTCCTTCTCCCTGTAACCCTTGATCCCTTTGATACTCAAGAAGCTAACTCCCTATATCTTAATTATACACAATGACCTGACCTCCACTGCCTTCTGTGAAAATGAATTCCATCGATTCTCCATTCTCTGACTGAAGACGTTTCTCCTTACCTCCATTCTTAAAGGATTTCCCTTTACTCTAAGGCTATATCCTTGGGTCCTAGAGTCTCCTACCAATGGAAGTCTTCCCACCATCCGCACTGTCCAGACCATTTAGTATGCTGTATCAAGAACAGACCCAGAGTCCACAAACGTTCTCATATGTTAAGCTTTTCATTCCTGAGACCATTCCCATGTACCTCCTGTGAACCCATTCCAAGCTCAGCACATCCTTCCTGAGTTGTGGGGATAAAAACAGCGCACAATACTCAAAATATGGTCTGACAAGAGCCTTATAGACCCTCAGATGTACA
Organism: Chiloscyllium punctatum; assembly: GCF_047496795.1. NCBI lineage: Eukaryota > Metazoa > Chordata > Chondrichthyes > Orectolobiformes > Hemiscylliidae > Chiloscyllium > Chiloscyllium punctatum. The sequence goes on from NC_092767.1 coordinate 43,911,560, forward strand.
TCCCTGCTTTTATATTCAAATCCTTTCCGAATAAATTCCATCACTGCATTTGCCTTCCTAATTACTGACTCAATCTGCAAATTTACATTGAGAGAATCCTGCATTCCATGCAGTTGAAAATTCTTCATCGGGTCTATCTGACCCCAGATTGTCTCTCAAAATTCAAAGTGGGAATATCTTCAGCATGTACTAAATGCAGAATGACTACAGGCACTCTTACTCATTGCTTGTGGACCTGCTGCAGGCTTCAGGTCTGCTGGAGCAATGTGGTATGTGTGATCGAGTGAGTCTTGGGGACTGAATTGGAGGTGGACCTGGCTTCTCTTTTCTTTGGCCTGTCCAGGGTACTTTACACAGATGCACATGGGGAAAAAAATCCTTATTTTTTGTTCTAGGAAAATTATTCTGTTTTGTTAGATGTCTGAAAACTCCGGGTCTGTTGGATCGTTTTAAGCTCTTTATGCACCAGTATGGTACACCAAAAAACAGAGATTTACATAAGTCATGGCAGCCCTTTTTAGATTACCGCGATACAGGCTTATCTGCCACTCTAAGAAGGGCTTTTATATTTCCATGACGATATTGTCGAATGAATCAACATTCAGAGAGGAAGAACTGTGAACATAAAAATGTGCATCAGTTAATGCTTGTTGATGAACGAAAGCTAGCGTTTTGTTATGCTGAGCTGTATTATTTATTCATTATTTATTGTTTATTTTTGTTTTTCTTTTGTCTGTGTAGTGTTTTCAACTTGTTTTGCATATACATGCAATTGGATGTATTTTTGTTCAGTTATTTGAGTTATCTTGTTATTGGTTTATTATAATAATAAAAATCTCTTTTTCAATAAAAATATATATATATTGTAATGAAAATGCTAACATTGATGGAATAGAGTCCCAAAAACTGTCATTAGAGAGACCACTCATGGTGGTTTATATTGAGGGTCACCACACCTGGGGTTATGGGGTGAGGTTGAGAGAGTGTCCCCTTCATGGTAACCTCTGTCAGTGTGAGGAACTGAACCTGCGCTGTTGGCCTTCCTCTGCATCACAAACGTGCCGTCCAGCCAACTGACTGGGAGACAGTGTAAATGTTACAGACAGAAACAGTCACAGACAAAGGGTAAGAGAAACATTCATAACAAGGAAAGTGGTACAATTCAGATAACAGTCAAGATAACACCTGAGGGTAAAACCGTTCTCTGTTTGCAATTGTATTTTATAACAAGATGTGTTCAGAAGCTGTCTTTGGTATAATGTCATTAAGGTGAGTCAAGTAAAATAACCAGAATTACTAAGTGTGATTGGATATCTATAACCATAAAATAATTGTACATTTTTGTTTGGTCTGTGTAATACATGCTGACCGTTGCATAAAAGTATAAAGATGGTGGAAGATATTGTTAGGAGTGTCCGTTCCCGTGGGAAATGCCCTCAAACAGGCGCTTGAAAAAATCCGGGGTAAAGATGCCTGAGTGCAATCTGGTCAGTGACAGGAACCCAGGGTGTTGAATGAGTGAAAGTTCCTGCAACATGTAGTTGAGAAAACCATCCGATTAGCGGGGACCTTATTAATTGCCAGAGCACGTTTGAAGAGCTGAATGGCTTCAGCATGGTTTGAATTGTGTGTTAATTGAAAAACGTACATCTCTATTCCTTCCTCTTATGTGTTACACACTGGGACCCTGCCATTTTCCAGAAACTGGAAATTATTCGGAACATTATCTGGGGCATTTCATAATTGGCATTCTTCAGAATATTCTATAACTGTGTGTGTGCGTGGTGGTGGGGGTTGGGGGGGTGGTTTGCAAATGCGAAAGATAGAGATAGAGAGAGAAAATGAAGGTGCTGCATGTGGTAGTGAGAGTGGGGGATCATGAGCCTTGTTCAGGGATCGGTGCCATAACAGATATACAGTGAATGTGAGGAAGCAGAGAGAATAAAGTGACCCTTATCCTAACAGAGCGGGGAAGTTTATTGATGCTTGTCCTGTATTGCTGGATATTTCTTCAGACCGCAGATACTGCACTGAGCTGGGTGGTGAGCTCAGACCATGTTCGGTGGGTCTGGTGATGTGGCTCCCTCTGGGAAGAGAATGGTCCCCCTCTGAACTAGTCCATCCACTATATCCACCATGGTGTAATTGCCCCTTATCTGCCATTCTGCCATTTCCCTGCCCTTGCTCTGTACCCATCTCATCATTTCCTATCTGTGTATTTGTTCTTTACAATGTTGGTATTGTACCCACCTCAAACACTTCCACTGGCAGCTCAGTCCATATGCGTACCACGCTCTGTGTAAAAAAGTTGACCCTCAGGTTCATTTTATTTGTTTCCCTTTCCCAACATTAACGGATATTCACTAATATTTGATCCCCGAACCTTGCAAAAAGATTTTGAAGTATTCACCCCATGCACGCCTCTCATGACTTGATAAAATGTACACGTCCATAAGAACCCTTTCAGTTTCTTACGCTGTAAAGAGATAAGTTCTAACATGTCCAACGTCTCCCTATAACTCAGACCCTTTAGCTCAGGAAACATCTTTGTAAATTTGTTCTGCGTTCTTTCTAGTTCAATAATATCCTTTCTGGAGCAAGCTGAACAAAACTGAACACAATACTCCAACTGCAGGCTTACCAACATCCTGTACAACTGCAACATAACGTCCCAACTTCGATACTCAATTTCCTGATGAAGGGCAAACGTGCACCTGATATCCAACGTCCTTTTATTCCAGTACACTCCTTAAGACCCTCTCATTCATCATTAAACTCCTACCTGGATTTGACTTTCCAAAACGCAAGACATCACACTTATCTATATTAAACTGCATTTGCTATTTCTCAGCCCACTTCCCAAGCTGATCAACGTACTACTGCGATTTCTGATAACATTTTAATGTTCCTCACTGGAAAGGATGGCTCCTATTTTAGTGCCATCTGCCAACTTACTAACCTTGCGTTGTGCACTCTCATCCAGATCATTGATATAGATAACAAACAGCAATGGGCCCAGCACCGACCCCTGAAGCACTCCACTAGTCACAGGTCTCCAGTCCGACAAGTATAGGCCGGTGAGTCTCACTGTTGTGGGCAAAGTCTTAGAGAAAATTGTAAGGGATAGGATTTATGAACATCTGGATCGGAAAAATGTGATCAAGGGTAGTCAGCATGGTTTTGTGAATGGCAGGTCGTGCCTCACAAACCTTATTTAATTCTTCGAGAAAATGACTAAGGAGGTGGACGAGGGGAAAGCGGTAGATGTGGTGTGTATGTATTTTAGTAAGGCGTTTGATAAGGTTCCCCATGGTAGGCTACTGCAAAAAATAAGGAGATATGGCATTGAGGGTGAGTTGGAGGTTTGGATTATGTATTGGCTGGCTGGAAGAAGACAGAGTGTAGTAGTTGATGGTAAAGGTACTTCTTGGAGTGCAGTTACTAGCGGTGTTCCGCAAGGATCTGTTTGGGACCATTGCTGTTTGTCATTTTTATAAATGACCTGGAGGAGGGGCTAGAAGGTTGGGTGAGCAAGTTTGCGGATGATACGAATGTCGGTGGAGATGTTGACAGTGAGGAAGAATGTGTCAGGTTACAGCGGGATATAGATAAGCTGCAGAGCTAGGCAGAAAGGTGGCAAATGGTGTTCAATGTAGCTAAGTGTGAGGTGATTCACTTTGGTATGAGTAACAAAAAGATGGAGTACTGGGCTAATGGTCGGATACTTGGTAGTGTGGATGAGCAGAGAGATCTTGGTGCCCATGTACAAAGATCTCTGAAAGTTACCACCCAGGTAAATAGTGCGGTGAAGAAGGCATATGGCGTACTGGCTTTTATTGGTAGAGGAATTGAGTTCCGCAGTCCTGAGGTCATGTTGCAGTTGGATAAGACTCTGGTGCGGCTGCATCTGGAGTATTTAATGCAGTCTTGGTCGCCATACTATAGGAAGGATGTGGAGGCACTGGAACGGGTGCAGAGGAGGTTTACCAGGATGTTGCCTGGTATGGTAGGAAGATCGTATGCGGAAAGTCTGAGGCACTTGGGGCTGTTTTCATTGGAGAAAAGAGGGTTTAGGGGTGACTTGATAGAGGTGTACAAGATGATTAGGGGTTTAGATAGGGTTGACCATGAGAACCTTTTCCACGTATGGAGTCAGCTATTACGAGGGGGTATAGCTTTAAAATGAGGGGTGGTATGTATAGGACAGATATTAGGGGTAGATTCTTTACTCAGCGAGTTGTGACTTCTTGGAATTCCCAGCCAGTAGCAGTGGTGGGCTCTCCCTCTTTATGGGCATTTAAACGGGCATTGGATAGGCATATGGAGGATAGTGGGCGAGTGTAGGTTAGGTGGGCTTGGATCGGCGCAATATCGAGGGCCAAAGGGCCTGTACTGCGCTGTATTCTTCTATGTTCTATGTTCTTTTAGTATACCTCTATCATAGTCATTTGTTTCTTAATGTCAAGCCAATTGTGTCGCCAATTTGCCAGTTCACCTTGTATTCCATGCGATCTAACCTTCTCGAGTGGCCTATGTGGAACCTTATCAAAAGCCTTAATAAAATCTATATAGAATATGTCCATCACCATGCCCTCGTCAACCTTCCTGGTCACTTCATCAAAAATCTCTAACAAAATTTGTAAGGCATGATCCGCCACGCACAAAGCAATGCTGACTGCTCCAAGTCAAACTCTGTCTTTCCAAATGCATGCACATCTTATCTCTCAGAACCTTCTGAAATGGTTTAGCGATTACAGGTATGAAGCTTACGGGTCTATATTTCCCAGGGTTTTCTATGCAGCCATTCTTGAATAAGGGCACATCATTTGCTGCAGCCCAGTCTTCTGGAACCTTGGCCCCTAAACTTTTGCTCTCGCCTCTTACAGTGCTCTTAGATATATCTGGTCAGGACCAAGAGATTTGTCTGACTTTGTGCATTTTAATATGTCCAATAGCACCTCTACTGTGATGTGGGCACTAGCAAGATATGACAACCAACTTCCCAAAGGTCACAGGTATTCATGTCTTTCTTCATGGTAAACACAGAGGGGAAATTGAGGACTTCACCAATCTCTTGCATTTTTACACATGCATGCATATTTTGGATTTAAGACATCCTATTCTCTCTAGTTGTTCTTTTTCTTTACTCCATAGAATTTGGATTCACCCTAATCTTCTCAGCCAAGTTTATCTCATACCCCCTTTCCACCTTGCTGATGACCTTCTTCAGTAAACTCCTCTATCCTCTGTGTACCTCCAAAATTCCCTTGATCCGAACTGCATGAAAATGAGCCACGCCTCCTTTTTTCTGGTCAGACCCTCAATATCTCTTGTCATTCAGGGTCCTCTCTACCAACCTCACTTTAACTTCACCCTCACAGGAAAATAGAAACCTTGAACTCGAGCTATCTCACTTTTAAAGCCCTCCCTCTTGCCCGAGATCCTTTTACCTCGAACCAAACTCCTCCGATCATCTCCTGCAATCCCCTGTTCAATTACAGCAAAATTCGTCATGCCCCAATTTAGAACTTGAATCCGTGGAACAATTTTGTCCCTCCCATAACTATTTTAAAATTAAAACAACTCTAGTCACTTTTCCCAAAATGCTTCCCCACTTTACCTCCCCCACGTATCCTGCCCTATTTCCCAACAGTAGGTCGAGTCTGCTCCTTCCCGAGTGGGACCCGCTATATAGCTAGTGGAAACCTTCCTGGACATACTTAACAAATTACGTTCGATCTAAGTTCTTAAACATCTGGAAGTCCCAGTCTATGTTAGGAAAATTAAAGTCACCTATTATAACAACCCTAATGTTTCTGCAAGTCTCCCCAGTCTCCATGCATATTTGTTCCTCTAATTTCCATTGTTGATTTGGAGGCTTATAGTGCAACCACTACATTATTACCATCCCCTCTAACTTCTTCGCACCATTCACGAAAGCTCACTGGATATTATCTCAGTTATTTCATCTTTAAATACTGGTGTGATAATCGCCTTAGTCAGAACTATTGGTATTTAAACTGTTTCCACTTACATCTCTCACTCGCAGTGATTTTCACATCCACGACACATCTTGTCAAGGCACAGTGGAGATATGGAGCTGTAAATGGATTGTAGGTCAAATCCTGTCAATTCCAGCATTGGCTGCAGGTTTCCCCACACTGGGCCGTGATCTAACACAATGTTACCGAACAATGCAACAGCCTGGGTTTATATAAGAACGAATCAGTGCGGTCTGCACAGTTCGCCACACTGGACATTTAGCCCAGAATTATAGATCAAGCATTAGTTTGGCACAGAGTTCCATTCTGGATATTGCTGGGCTGCATTCAGCAGTACGATAGCTGGATCTACACAGGGCTCCGTCCTGAACATATCATGGATGGGCTGGTTATGTGAGTTGGATTGCGAATGTGAGAGCACTAAACATCTGGCAATACCTTTATTTTATGTTTTCATTCTTGTTATTGGACCCTTCAAATCCTGACTCATCAGATTAGACCCGACCCTCTGGATGAGTGATGGTGACTGTTGTTGCAGCATCTGAGTCTGCAACAAGACCAACAAATGGAGCAGAGGCTGCAGAGAGGACAGTCTCCGTAAAATGGAATGAGGTAATCACCATCAGATCAGCCGTGGTCTTAGTGAATGGTGGGGCAGGATTGAATGGACCACTAATGCAACGTATTCATCTATTTCTGTTTCTTCCAAGCAAACCCCCCTTCTCTCCCAGTGTCCCATACTGGTGGGGAGTGAGTCACCTCCGCCTGTTCCTGCGTAACAGGATCCTCGGCCCTCACGAGCTTCTTGATTTCCGTGTGCCCCAGTTTCGGGCAATTGAGTGACTGCCTCCTAATCTAAAGTTTTGTGAAAATGCATGTCCTCCTCCTGTTCCAGAGTAACAGGCTCCAATATCTCTGAGCTCCCCTGCTGCTCCTGTGGAATTGAGGTGAGGGACTGAATGGCCTCTTCACATTCTTTACGGCTCTTCTTGACGAAAAACCTTTCTCCTGTTTCTGTAAAACACCATCAAAATCTGAATGAAGTATTTTTGTTTTTGACTCTCAGTAATTGAGCAAAGAAGCCGCCTGGCAGAATTCAGAAGCTGAATAGCCTCTTCCTGATCCCATGTTAAACACTCAAAATTCAATAGACTCTCAGAGATGTACATCATGGAAAAGATCCTTCGGTCTGCTCATCCACACCGACCACATATCCTGAATTAATCTCGTCCCCCTTGCCAGCAGTTGGCCATCTCCCACTAAAAACTTCCCATGCATGTATCCATCCAAATGCCTTTTTGAATGGTGTAACTGTACCTGCCTCCACCACCTCTTTTGGCTCTTCAATCCATGCACACAGCAGTCTCTGTGTGAAAATGTTACCCCTCATGTCCCTTTTAAAATCTTTCTCCTCTCACCTGAAACCTTTGTCTTCTAATTTTGGATTCGCCTATCCTGGGGAAAAGACATTGAATGTTTACCTTATCTATGCCCCTCATGATTTTATGAACCTCGTTAAGGCCCCCCCCTCAGCCTCAACAATTGAAAATAGTCCCAGCCTCGTCAAACCCTCCCTGTAACGTTCACACTCCAACGTCTGTAACATTCTTTTAAATCTCATCTGTACCCTTTCAAGTTTGACAACATCTTTCCGACAGCAGGGAAACCAGAACTAAAGACAATATTACAAAAGTGGGCAAACCAATGTCCGGTACAGATGCAACATGTCATGCTAATGTATAGACTCAAAGCACGGACCATTAAAGTGAAGATCACCAAGTGCCTTCTTCACTGCGCTGTTTACCTGTGACGGCATTTTCAAGGAACTGTGAACCCGCACCACAAGGTGCCCCACAGGGCAGCGATCTGGATTTAATTCCATCCTTGAATGACTAGCTGTGTGGAGTTTGTACATTCTCCCTGTGTCTGTGTGAGTTTCCTCCGTGTGGTATGTTTTCCTCCGACAGTATAACGATATACAGGTAAGGCCATCCTAAATTACGCATAGTACCCAGGGATGTGTAGTCGAGGTGGATTGTCCATGGAAAATGCAGGCACAGAGGGATAGAGTGGGGGTGGTCCAGTAGAATACTGTACAGAGCGTCGGTGTGGCCTCGATGGGTCGAATAGCCTGTTTCCTAACTGTAGGGATTCAATAATTTCTATGGAGTTATCTTTGATTGGCAACTTTCGACAGGACCCTACCTACATGTCTTGCCCTGATTTTGCTTGCCAAAATGCAACACCTCACATTTATCTAAAATAAACTCCATCTGCCACTCCTCAGCTCACCTAATCAACGTCCCATGATAGTCTGAGAGATAATTCTTCACTGTAGACTTCACTAACAATTTTTTTTTATTATCTACAAACCTACTGACCATTCTTCACAAACCCAAGTGCAAATGATTTGTATAAGTAACAAAAGGCAGTGGAACCACTCTTGATCTTAGGGGCACGCCACTTGTCACAGGTCTCCAAGTTGAATGAACAAATGTCCACTGTCACGCCCTGTCTCCAATATTCATGAAAATGTTGGATCTAAATGAAGATCTCTCCCTAGATTCCAGGCAGTCTCACCTTGCTAAACAGTCTACCATGTAGAACATTATGGTTTTCTTACTGTATTCCAGAAAGAAAACATGCAATGTCCTGCCTTCATCAATCATCTTAATCACTTCCTCAAAAATTCCACCGTGTCAGTGAGATGTGATCTCCAACGTGCAAAGCCCTCTTCAGTCCTTGTATTTCCAAATGCTTATACATCCTTTTCCTCAAAATGACCTCCAACAATTTAGTCACCATTGACATCAGGCTCACCAGTCTATAGTTACCTGGTTTTTCCTTACTTTCTTAAACAATGCCACTATGTTAGCAGCCGTCCAGTCTATTGGCACCTCACCTGTGGAAATCAATGAGACAGATATATCAGCAAAATGCTGAGCAGTCTCTTTCCTAGCTTCCCACAATATTCTGGGATACAACTGATCAGGTCCCAAGGATTTGTTCACCTTTATATGTTTTAGAATGTCTAACATCTCCTTGTAATATAGATACTTTTCAAGATATCACTATATATTTCTTCATTCTGTCGTTCATGTAAACTCGTCCACACTAAATACTGAGGAGAAATACTTGTTTCGTATCCCTCCCATCTCCTGTGGTTCCACACATAGGTAGCCTTACGGATCTTTAAGGTGCCCTATTCTCTACCTAGTTAATCTTTTGCTACGAAAGGCTTTGTAGGACTTCTTCAATGCCGCATTAACCCTATTTCTAAAGCCATCTCATGTCCACATTTTTCTGGCTGGAGTTCCTCATTGACTATACACTTCCTGCCCTTATACTCCTCTCGGGATTCACTTGATCTCAGCTCTGTTTACCTAACATAGGCCTCCTTCCTTACATTGATCAGAGCATCAATATATCTAGCCATCCAGCACTTCCTGCACCCACCAGCCTTGTCCCACTCACTAATGGGAACACGTTGGCTCTGGACTCTACGAAACCAAGTTTTGATGGCCTTGCATTTTCCAACCATCCCTTTACCTGTGAATAGGGTATTCCAATCAGCCTTTCACAGGGCTCGCCTAGCACTTTCAAAATTGGCCTTTTAACAAAGTTATAACTTTAATTTTTACATCAGGTCTTTCCTATTCCACAACTAGTGTAAAACTAATATTTATGTGTAACAGACCTGAAAGTTAAATAAACACTTCCTGCCCCTCTGTAACATGTTTGAGAGGCTGAAAAGGCAGTACAGTAGAATGTACTGTATCCATTATTCGGTGAAGTTTTCCAATAGCTAAATTATTCTAAATTCCTCTTCATTGTGTATGGATTTTCATTATAGTGTTTAAATATATTGAATTTTAACTAATGGTGAGTGGTTTGACTAGTAGCATCACATCTGGAACTCCCACTTCCCATCTACCTTTAAAATAAGGAAATGTTGGCATTCGAACTACCTTCTTAAAATAGTTTGAGTCAGTCTGGTTAGTCTATAGCAAACTAGGGACTCTTGGCTGGTCCTAAATCGATAACACCAAATTGGGTTTAGAATTTCAATCCCTACTGTGTGCAAAAAGGCCATTTGACCCAACAAATCCACACCAACCTCCGAGGAGTAACCTACCCAGACGCAATCCTCTACCCTATTATTACACATTTACCCCGACAAAGGCTCCTAACCCACACATCTCTGAAAACTACAAACAATTTAGCATGGCCAATTCACCCGACATGCACATCTTTAGATTGTGGGAGGAAACCAGAGCATCCAGAAAAAGCTCATGCAGACACTGGAGATTATTCACCGGAAGACTATTGGGTTCAAAGGTTGCGTATGGTAAATGTTAGTGTCTTTTGTTCCGGATGTTGCATTCAGTTGGTTTAAACAGTGTTTTGGGAATAAAGATTTTTTCAGTCACTGAGAGTTCTCTGGGTGTGAAAGAAGTGAAGTTGGGGGTTTTACAAAAGGTAATGAAGGTAACACTGTAGGAATTGGCAGACAAACTGGAGTTGGGGTTACGTGAGAAAATGAGTGATAAGTACAGCTATCGCTCGGCAATTAAATTTGGTGGAAACGCCATCAGACTCTTTGGAAATGGCTAGAATTCAATTTCAAATGAGGTACTTTGAACATGAGAAGGAATTGAAATAGTTTGAATTATGATGAAAAGTAGAAATAAAAGAAAAGGAAATAAAGAAGAAAGAGAGAAGAAAACTGGGGAGTTTCAACTTCAAAAGTTAGCAGTTAGAGAGGAAAGTTGACATAGAAGGCGGAGATGAAGGAAGACGGTAGGCAGGATGAGGACAATAGTGAGGTTGAGCAACTCTATCGTCGCCAATGGCCTGATGCGGTTCTGTTTAAATACACCCAGGCATTATCTAAATTTGATGAGAAGGATGGAGAGGTATTTTGAACTTCATTTGAGAAAGTGGCTAAACAAATGCAATGGCCAGTGGCCACGTGGATTTAATTGATCCAAACGAAGCTGGTGGGTATTTGCATCCCTATCGGAGGAGGTATCTGGTCAGTATGAGGTGGTGAAAATGCCATCTGAAGTGCATATGATCTCGTGCCAGTAACTGACAGAGAGCATTTCAGGAATCTAAAAAAGGGGCCCTGGTTAAATGCACATTTGGTTTGAAAGGATCAAACAAAGTCATTTTGAAAGGTGGGTAAAGATATTAAAAACAGAGGAAACCTATGACACTCTTGGAGAGATTTTTATTTTGGAGAAATCCAACAATTCACTTCCTGCAGTTGTGAGAATTCGTGTGGAAGATTAGATAATTAAAACAGCAGGATTAGAAGATGAAATGGCTGATGATGATGATTGGGTTCACAAATCAAAGTTTGGTTTCTGTGAGAGATTGAGAAGAATGTGCGAGATTTTCTTAAAACACATACCTGTAAAAGTAAGGATTATTGGCAAAGGCCAGGAGTAGCAGGTAAAGAGGTTTCAGCATTTAGAGGAACAGAAGGATGTAATTCTTTTATGCTGAGACATGAGGAGCTATGTCATTCAGAAGGACTATTGGAGAGATGAGAAGTGCTCCATTATGTAATGTGTGGTTGGAGTGTCCGGTGGAAACATCAACAGATTTATTCCACAATTGGGAAGGAGGCCTTGAACTTGGTGTTGGTGTTGCAACATTTCAGCATTTAAATATCGAATAACATACATGAGCCAAATCCTTTTCACTGATCGTGATCCCTTAAAGTTTTTGGAGAAGCTTAGGGAGAAAAATACCAGTCTGTTTCGATTGAGCTTATTATTGCTGCCATTCAGTTTGAAATTATACAGGTGACATGGCGAGAAAACCGAAGGTTTGACACGTTGTGGAGACTTGGATGAGGAAAGACAAAGGTATTTTGAGGCAGGAGTAAAATGACTGAAATCTAAAATAGTTGTAAACATTTTTTATGCTCACCGTCAATGTAAAGTATATGCATTTCAGTCTGCTAATAGAGGAAGATTAGGAGGTCTAAAATGAATCCATCTTTGTATATTGCTGTATTATTTTATTAAAGATGGAGTTGTGAGGATACTATCACTTTAATTAGATTATTTTCTCTTGGGTTTTTTGAAGAGAGGTATTAAAGGCAGAGGTGCAGAACTGCTATCTGAAAACAGTCCAAGTAAATAACTGAGAAAGTCTTTAGGTTTTATTAAAACGGTGGCAATAATGGAAGGGCAGTGGGCAGCTCTCCCAGATCGGTTTTCCGTGTTTTGCTTTTAGCTACAGCATTCAGAAGCTGCTGGGGATCCCAGAAGAGTTGGAAGCTTCAATACATGATTCCCAAGTGAACAACAAATGGAGCAGAGGCTACAGAGAGGGGAAGCTTGGAAAGCACGGAGTGAGTGTGTGTGGGGAAAGGGATCTGCTGTATCCACATCGGGTTTTCCAGGAACAGCTTCCCAAGCTTCACTTTACCCAGGAGCAGAGTGTGAGGGACCCTGACTGAACAAAGAGCTGTTTCAACAGCGGTGTCACCTCCTTTAACACGACCTGCAGCTTCACACCAGGGGGAGGATGGTGCTGCCAGGGGCTGTTAGGGTCACAGTTTCATTCAGATTCTATGATCCAGAACTTTCCAGGCAGGACTAGGTGACATATACATCATCTCCCAGTGTCTCAACATCAATGTCACCATTCGGTGATGGAGGATATATATGATGGATGAGGTAAATACATTGTTTCTCCCACAGCAGGGTACTGTCGTGTGTATCCAGTATAGTGGGATTCCCGATGGTGTACATGGCATCTGCAGAGTCCCCATGACAATGGGGAGTGGTAGAGGAACTGAAAGAGCTCTCTCCCTATTAATATTGTAGCGTCCCTATGCATAATACATCATGTTGGTGAATACCCACTGTCCTGGCAGCAGTCAAGGCCTCTTCAATCAGAAGCAGTCAGCCATTCCCATCGTCAGAAAGAAATTAATATATATTGGAAAAAGGCTGTCCCCTTGATACACATTTCAAAACACTATCCCCACCACCAATCAACCACATCAAAGTATTCCATGTGTACGGAGAGCAATGTGGGCACTTGGAGAGTCAAGGAGCAGATGATCAGGGATGGAGCAAAATCTCCCATGTCAGAACGATTCTGAGTGAACCCCCGAGTACGCAGTATCATGAAGTGCTGTAATCCCTCTCCATTTCAGTAACATACTGCCTTCCATTATTTCTGGAAATGGAATGACAGGTTATATCATGTTAAATTCCACCTGCCAAACTATTATCTATTGTCTTTCCCTCTCTGAATCTATTTGCAGACTCTCCAACCTCTCTTGATAAAGTAATCTCCTGCTTACGACAGCGACATCACCAAACTCAGAATCTGTATATCTGTTCCATCCTCCTGATCATTAATATAGACTCTAAATAGTTGAGAACCCAGCGGTGGTCCCGGTGTGACCCTACCATAACGTTCTCTCTAACTGATTTATCCTGAGTGCCTGCTTCCTGTATGATACCCAGGCTTCCACAATTCCTGTGCAACACAGTCGAAGGGTCGAATAAGAACAAGGAGCATCTGTGAGGAATCTAACTCCTCGATGAGGCTGATGACAACGGGGCCTCTGTTCCACTTTCCTGCTATCTCTCCATCATAAAACTCTCGCCTCTTGTTGTAGATTGCGCCACGTGAAACAGTCCACTCCACATCGACACTTCCAATTATATTTAACATTGTACAGACTCAATGAGTTCTGCTTTCATTCTTGTAAACTCGAAAGTATAGGCCTACACTGCTCAATTTCTCTTCATAAGACAAACACTTCAAATTTGGAATCAATCAAATGAAGCTCGGAGAACATAGAACATAGAACAATACAGCACAGAACAGGCCCTTTGGCCCACGATGTTGTGCCGAACGTCTAACCTAGATTAAGCACCCATCCATGTACCTATCCAAATGCCGCTTAAAGGTCGCCAATGATTCTGACTCTACCACTCCCACGGGCAGCGCATTCCATGCCCCCACCACTCTCTGCGTAAAGAACCCACTCCTGACATCTCCCCTATACCTTCCACCCTTCACCTTAAATTTATGTCCCCTTGTAACACTCTGTTGTACCCGGGAAAAGGTTTCTGACTGTCTACTCTATCTATCCCTCTGCTCATCTTATAAACCTCTATCAAGTCACCCCGCATCCTTCGCCGTTCCAACGAGAAAAGGCCGAGAACTCTCAACCTATCCTCGTATGACCTACTCTCCATTCCAGGCAACATCCTGGAAAATCTTCTCTGCACCCTCTCCAAAGCTTCCACATCTTTCCTAAAGTGAGGCGACCAGAACTGCACACAGTACTCCAACTGTGGCCTAACCAAAGTCCTGTACAGCTGCAACATCACTTCACGACTCTTGAATTCAATCCCTCTGCTAATGAACGATAATACTCCATAGGCCTTCTTACAAACTCTATCCACCTGAGTGGCAACCTTCAAAGATCTATGTACATAGACCCCAAGATCCCTCTGTTCCTCCACCTGACTAAGAACCCTACCATTAACCCTGTATTCCGCATTCTTATTTGTTCTTCCGAAATGGACAACCTCACACTTGGCAGAGTTGAACTCCATCTGCCACTCCTCAGCCCAGCTCTGCATCATATCTAAGACCCTCTGCAGCCGACAACAGCCCTCCTCACTGTCCACAACTCCACCTATCTTCGTATCATCTGCAAATTTACTGACCCACCCTTCGACTCCCTCATCTAAGTCATTAATAAAAATTACAAACAGCAGAGGACCCAGAACTGATCCCTGCGGAACTCCACTTGTAACTGGGCTCCAGGCTGAATATTTACCATCTACCACCACTCTCTGACTTCGACCGGTTAGCCAGTTTTCTATCCAATTGGCCAAATTTCCCTCTATCCCATGCCTCCTGACTTTCCGCATAAGCCTACCATGGGGAACCTTATCAAATGCCTTACTAAAATCCATGTACACTACATCCACTGCTCTACCCTCATCCACATGCTTGGTCACCTCCTCGAAGAATTCAATAAGACTTGTAAGGCAAGACCTACCCTTCACAAATCCGTGCTGGCTGTCCCTAATCAAGCAGTGTCTTTCCAGATACTCGTAAATCCTATCCCTCAGTACCCTTTCCATACTTTGCCTACCACAGAAGAAAGACTAACTGGCCTGTAATTCCCGGGGTTATCCATATTCCCTTTTTTGAACAGGGGCACAACATTCGCTACTCTCCAGTCCCCTGGTACCACCCCCGTTGCCAGTGAAGACGAGAAGATCATTGCCAACGGTACTGCAATTTCCTCTCTTGCTTCCCACATAATCCTAGGATATATCCCGTCAGGCCCGGGGGCCTTGTCTATCCTCAAGTTGTTCAAAATGTCCAACACATCTTCCTTCCTAACAGGTATCTCTTCTAGCTTATCAGTCCGTTTCACACTCTCCTCTTCAACAATACTGTCCCTCTCGTTCGTAAATACTGAAGAGAAGTACTTGTTCAAGACCTCTCCTATCTCTTCCGACTCAATACACAGTCTCCCACTACTGTCCTTGATCGGACCTACCCTCGTTCTCGTCATTCTCAGGTTTCTCACATACGCATAGAATGCCTTGGGGTTATCCTTGATCCTATCTGCCAAGGATTTTTCATGCCCTCTCTTAGCTCTCCTAATCCCTTTCTTCAGGTCCCTTCTGGCTATCCTGTATCCCTCCACTGCTCTGTCTGAACCCTGTTTCCTCAACCTTATGTAAGCCTCCTTCTTCCTCTTTACTAGACATTCAACCTCCCTCGTCAACCAAGGCTCCCTCACACGACCATTTCTTTCCTGCCTGATCGGGACATACATATCAAGGACACGTCGTATCTGCTCCTTGAAAAAGTTCCACATTTCCACCACATCCTTCCCTGACAGCCTATGCTCCCAACGTATGCTCCTCAAATCCTGTCTTACAGCATCGTAATTTCCCTTCCCCCAATTGTAAAATCTACCTTGTTGTGCGCACCTATCTCTCTCCATAACCAAGGTGAAAGTCACAGAATTGTGGTCACCATCACCAAAATGTTCACCCACTAACAAGCCCACCACTTGTCCCGGCTCATTACCGAGTACCAAATCCAATATGGCCTCCCCTCTGGTTGGACACTCTGCATACTGCATTAGAAAAGCTTCCTGGACACACTGCACAAACACCGCCCCATCCAATCTACTTGATCTAAAGAGCTTCCAATCAATATTTGGGAAGTTGAAGTCGCCCATGACTACGACCCTGTGGCTTCTGCACCTTTCCAAAATCTGTTTCCCAATCTGTTTCACCACATCTCTGCTGCTATTGGGGGGCCGATAATAAACACCCAACAAGGTGACTGCACCTTTCCTATTTCTGACTTCAGACCATACTACCTCCAGAGGCAGATCCCCCTCAAACTTCCTTTCTGCAGCCGTTATACCATTTCTAATTAGCAATGCCACCCCCCTCCTTTTTTACCACCCTCCCTAATCTTACTGAAACATCTGTAACCAGGAACCTCCAACAGCCATTCCTGTCCCTCATCTATCCATGTTTCCGTGATGGCCACAAAATCATAGTCCCAGGTACCGATCCAGGTACCAGAGTCCCAGGTACTCTTCTGAATTGTCTCCAATGAAATTACCTCATTCTGCAGGACACCCAAACTGTACTCCAGTTGCAGCCTCACTAACGCCTTGCATAGCTACAAAAACACTCCCTAACGTTCTACTCTATCCATTTATGAATAAGCACTGAAATTATGCTTGCATTTCTCATTACTTGCAGTACCCACAGGCAGGTTTTCTGTGATGTGCAAGCAGACACCCAGATCCCTCTGCACCTAAGCACTTTGAAGTTTCTCTCCATTTAGATAATAATTTATCTTTCTATCTTACTGGCCAACTTGAATAGCCCCATACTTATTCGCTTTAATTTTCATTGTCAAATGTTGGCCCATTCATCCAATCTATCCATGTTGTCTTAAAACCTCTTGCATCATCATTCCGAAGTAATTTCTCACCGATGTTAGTGTCATCTGAAAATGTGGTATCGCATTTTCTATCCCGTCAACTGAGTACAGCAATACCATGGATTGAAAATGGTTGAGGCATGAGTACTGAAATCAATGGCACCCCACAAATTGCATTTTCCAAATGAATATGAGACATTTATTACATCTGACTGCATTTTTTTTGGTTACCCAATCCTCCATCGGAGCTAATAAATTACTCTGAAACCCATTTCGTCTGATCTTACCACTTACTCTTTGGAGAAGTGACACATCCAATGCCTTCACGAAGACCAGATATATTCCATCTTCAGGATTCCCACTGTCCACCTTGTTTGTCACATCTTTAAGTAACTCAAGCAAACACTTCAAACCTGATTTCTCCTTTGTAAAACCATGTTGACGCCGATGGATTGTGGCTTATCTTTTCAAATGTCCTCAACAATGGATTCTAATAATTGTCTTAAGTCACAATAGTTTTATCGTTACGTTTTACTCCCTAATGCATACATTTGTTATAAATACTTCCCTTTCGAAAACCTTTACGTTTTCTTTGAATTCCTGTTTAATGGGCAAAAGGTTTTAAGAGATCCTCTCCAATTGCTGTATAAGCTAGCACCTTCATTGCAGGAACCATCTCTGAGCTGCTTCCAATATAACAACATCATTTCTTCATTGAAGAGAATAAATCTGTACACACTACTCCAGATGTGATCTCACCCTGTACAGCAGCAGCAACACTTTACCAGCCTGCTGTAGAGTTCCCAAATACGGTTAGAGCTGTCTCAGCTCTCTGGGGGAATACAAAGCACTGTTGGAAGATCATTGTCCTTCTCCATTCCACATTATCATGGGAGATCTGGAGAAATTAAAGTTTGAGAAGATCATAAATGATGTGGCAAGATGATCTCTACCATTAATTTCCCCAGAGCCCACGTCGTTCAGATTCCACAGAATCTAGTAAGGTGGAGCACAAAAATAGTAAGGAGGAGTAAACATTGATGGGAGTTATATATCAAAGTGAAAGCTGCATTACAAATGCTGGACATGTTATAAAACAGGAAATGAGATGTACACATTTGTGGGTACTTCAGTAATAATGTACTGTTTAAATTCTATCTAAACTGTGTTAACCCAAGTGAATGCTAATGCTGGAAAAATGGATCTCATTACCATGTGTGAAACGGTTTACAGTAATATTATGTCGAGCACTGAGCTCGAGATCAGGTTACTTAGGAATTGGTGTTGAGTGATCAGAAGAGCTAATTGAAACTATTGCTGTCGAGGACATTTTGGGAACAGTGACCACAATGTATTGGTTTTCTTTTATGCTGTTTGATTACATGATAGTTTTTGTTTTATTTGAAGTAACCGTTATAAATCGGAGTCAGGCAAGCCCTGAAGGTGTGAGGAGAAAGTGGGGACTGTAGATGCTGGAGATCAGAGTCGAAGAGTGTGGTGCTGGAAAAGCACAGTCAGGCAGCATACTGAGAGCAGGTAAATCGATGTTTCAGGCATAAGCCCTCCATCAGGAATTAAGCTTATGGGCCAAGGGTTCTGAGGGATAAATGAGAAGTGGGTGAGGCAGGGGGGAGGTAGCTGGGATTGCGGTAGGTAGATGAAGGTGGGGTTGAAAGAGCTTGGTGATGAAGGGAGACAGAACGCCTCATCTGCTGCATCCATTAAACCCAATGTAGTTTTCTTTACATTGGCGAGGCAGGAGGTCAACTTGTGGATAATTTCAGAGAACATCTCTGGGACAGCCACATTGCACAACTCCATCACCTTGTGGTTGAGCACTTTAACTCCCCTTCCCACTCTGCCAAGGACATGAAGAACTTTGGCCTGATCCATCGCCAAACCAGAACCACCAGAAGCCTGGAGGAAGAAAGCTTCCTCATCTGCCTTGAGACCCTCCAACCACAGGGGATCATAGTGGATTTCCCCATTTCCCCTAATCCCACCTTATCCCACTGCAACCTTCCAAGTCTGCACCGCCCTTTTGAATGTTCCTATGTGTTCACCTTGCTTTCTATCAATCTGGGCCACCCTCCTCTCCGACTATCACTTTCAACCCCAACATCATCTACCTATTAGATGAAAGGAGGCAGCTTAGAAAAATGCCAAGTGTTGCAGTAAGCCAGTGGATTCAGAGAGATGTAGGACCCAGCAAAGGATGACCAAGAAACTGAGAAGAAAATCAGAAAGAGAAAAAGCGTGCAAACGAAAGAAAAATATGAAGACTGCTAAAAAGCGTCTATCAATGTATGAAAAAAATAAAAAAAAGATGTGAAATGTGGAGCAGGTGATGTGCGTTCAGGATAATTTTTTTGCAGAGAACAGAGAGATCGCAGGGAAAAGAAACAGTTTCTTTGTGTCTATCTTCATGGAAGAATGTCCAGAAATTCTTCCAGAAATACCAAGTGACCATGAGACTTCTGTAAGTAACGTCTCAGACCATTCTTATCAGTGTTGAGGTCATCATTGAAAAAAAAGCTGGATTGAGTATTTATAAATCTAACAGACTAGATGTACTTCATACAAGAATTTCAGAGGAAGTAGCAACAGACATGTTGATTGCATCGCGGATTTTCACTTTATTTTCCGACACATTCCCGAAAGGCATTTAGCCAGTCTGGACAAGGAAAAGGTTATAAATATTATCCAACAGTTTAAGAAAGGATGGATTTGGAGAATTGCAATCTACAGACCAGTTAACCTGTCATCCGCAGTCACGTATCTCTTGGACTCAATTACAAAGAACATGCTACTAGATATTTAGAAGGTAATAACATAAATGGGGAGTGTGAGAATGTACCGATGGAAGGAAACCCAGAAGTGGCAAACATTTTTTTGGAATAGTTTGAAGATGATTCTTGTGGACATAGGCAATGAAGAACCAACGGATATGTATAGTTGGATATTCATGAGCTTTTTTAAAGAACTCATACACTGAGCTCATAAGAAAAGATAAACCAAGAGGTATTAGGAAGAACATATGCAAATGGGAAAGTAAAAATTAGGTTTACATTCATGTGAATGTAATTGGAATATAGAGGATGTCGTGCACCAGTTGCATCGAGCAATGGTGAGACTAAACTTAGACTATTGTGTATCGTTCGGAGTTCCAATCTAAGAAAGAATATACTGACTACAGAGGAACTGCAAAAGGTATTATCTAAATTAAGCCCGAAGTTGGCAAGGTTGTCTGACGGGGTAACTCAGCCTGTAATCTCAAGTTTTGAAACATGAGAGGTGATTGTAGTGAATATTAGAAACATCGAAAGTTTTGAATAACAGAGGGACATGAGGAAGTACAAGTAGGCGAGATCTGGGAGAATCCCACGATATTCTCCACGGACAAGTAGAACAGAGTAATCAGCAAACAGTCAGTGTCCATTAGAAAGCAAAGGGACAATCTGTGTGTCAAGCTGGAGAACATTGATGGATTGTAATATGACACCTTCACATCTATTTTACTTGGGAGAAGGAGGATGCAGGTACAGAATTCAAGAAGATGGACTGGACAACTCTTGAACAGATTGATGTAAAATACGAGCAGGAATTTGAGGCTTTGTTCTGTATAGATTTGGACCAATCTCCATGTCTGAAAGAGTTGTAACACAGGCGGCTGTTGGGGTCAAGGGAGGAATGACCCTGATTGAATAGTTTAATTAGAATCTGACCACAGGGGAGGTGCCGGAGATCTGGAGAACTGCTAATATGATTACACTTCACAGTTAGGGTGGGAGAGATAGACCAAGGAACGATAGATGAGTGAGTATTAGATCACTGTGAAGGAAACTACTGGATAAAATAGGGAAGGAGAAAATTGAACTCCAATCAGAGTCACAAGGTTTGATCAGGGATAACTATCATGACTTTATCAGAAGGAAGTCACATCCAATGGATTTGATTGAATTAGTTTGAGGAGATCGATTGTTTAGTTTAGTAGGAAGGCCTTGGACAAATTTCCAGCTGGGATACTGAGAAATAATGTAAAATCTCACAATATGAAGGATACCTTGGCAGGTTACAAGGAGATTTCTGTTAATGGCAGCAGGCAGAGGGCGGTAAGAGAAGGCTTTTTGAGCGACTGGAGACCAGTGTCCCCTGGTGTACCACAGGAACAGTGCTGTGTCCCTTATTGTTTGTGTTATTCATAAAAAAAACGGATGTGAATGTGGAGGGGGCTAGGTGGAGAGTGGAGGAGATGTGATAAGTAAGTGTATGTTTGACATAAAGATTGACCGGTTGGTTCGCAGTGAGGAGGAAGGCCTTAAGATAGAGGAAGATGCAGATGATTGGTCAGATGGGCAGATCAATGGCAGATGGAATGTAACCCTGATAAATATGAGGTGATGCACTTTGGGAAAAGGAACCAGACAGGGGAGGACACAATGAATGGCAGCACACTGGGAAGTTCAGATTGTGCTTCTCCACACATCCCTGAATGTGACTGGACAGGTTAATGGACGAGTTAAGAATTGGACCTTGGGTGTAGCATTACGTAATCAGGATGTAGATTATAAGAGCAATACAGGGCTTTGGTTAGGCCAAAATGGAGTACTGTATGTAGCTCTGGGAGCCACATTCCAGGAAGGATGTGATTGGACTGGAGAGGGTGCAGAGGTGATTCACTAGGATGTTCCCTGGGATGGAGCATATCAGCTATGGAGAGAGGCTGGATAAGCTCAGGTTGTTTACTTTGGAACAGAGTAAGCTGAGGGGTCCGTGATTCAGGAGGATAAGATTATGAGGGACATGGACCGGGTGGATAGACAGCAGCTGTACCTTTTAGTCAGAGGGTCAAGAACAAATGAGCACACTTTTAAAGTGAAATGTTTGAGGTTCGGAGAGGATTTAAATATTTTTTCACCTCGAGGATGTGGGGTTCTGGGATTACTTCCTGAGAGGGGAATTATCACGGGTAACCTCACAATGATTAAAAAGTACTTGGACGAGCACTTGGAAGTGTCATAACATTCCAGGCTATGGGCCTGGTGTCGGAAAGTGGGACTAATATAGATCGTGTTGCATTTCTGTTGGCACAGAGTCTATGCTCCTGTGAGTGCATGGTGTGGAAGGTCAATTATTGAGCAGTCTAAGGCAGGAATTGATGGCTTTCTGAAAAGTATATTCACAAGGGTTAAAAGAGTGAACTGTAATAGCTTGTTAAATTATGTCAATGTGAGAAATATGAGAAAACAAGTGCAGTTTCCCTATAGTTTGAAACCAGAGAATGGAGAATGGGAAACAGGGAAATGGCACAACTATGAAGCCACTACTTCAGTTCTGTCTTCACAGAAATTTCAAACAATACAAGGAAAACAGTGTCTGGTGTGGGAAAATGATAGAGTACATGGAACATAGAACATAGTAAGTAAATGGTTCAGGAGAAATTATTGTGGCTGAAAGTATTGGTCATAGGCAACACTAACGTAGATTTATGAAATGGGAATTATGTTTGAGAAACAGAATGGGAGACAAATGAAAGAGAAGCAATGATGTAAAACATGTTGATTTTTAGAAAGATTTTGATAAAGCTCCAAGCCCAAATTGCAAAATCAAATCTGAGTGGATTGGGGGCTAATACATAGCTATGTTTCCAGAATGGGACAGCTGGCAGGAAACAGTGAATAGAAATAAACAGACTCTTCAATCAACAGCCTGACATTGTCTGTAAGGTATAATTCTGTGAGTATGACTATATCGCAGACACTCCATCACCTTCCCCGGATATCTCCTGTCTCATCGGCAGGACGGACACAGCAGAAGTGGCGGTACAGTGGGATACAGTTGGAAGGGAATTTCTCTTGGAGTCCACAACAGTGACTCTGTATCCCATGAAGTCTCATGGCATTAGTTTGCACATGGGAAAGAAAACCTCCTACTGATTACCATGTACCAGCCTCTCTGAACTGATGAATCAGTACTCCTCCATGCTGACCAACACTTGGAGGAAGCACTGAGGGTATCACGGACGCAAGATCTACTCTGGGTGGGGGATTTCAATGTTCACCACCAAGAGTATCTCAGCGACAGCATTGCTGATCGAGCTGGCCGGGTCCCAAAGGATATAACTGCTCGACTGGTTCTGCAGCAGGTGGAGAAAGAAACAACAAGAGGAAAATACATACTTGAACACAGCCTTACTAATCTGGCAGTTGCAGAAGTATCTGTCCATGACATTGTCGGTAAGAGAGACCACCGCATAGTCATTGTGGAGACAAAATCACACCTGCACATTGAGAATAACCTCCACTATTTTGGGTGGTACTATCACGTTGCTAAACAGAGCAGATTTCGAACAGATCTAACAGCTCAAATCTGGATGTCTATAAGGTGTTGTGGGTCATCAATAGCAGCCAAGTTGTACTCCCACATAACCTCATGGCCTGGCATATCCCCCTCGCAACAATTGCCATCAATCCAGAGGATCAACATTGGTTCAGTGGAGTGTACAGGATGGCAGGAGCAGCACCAGGCATACCTGACAATGAGGTGTCAACCTGGTGAAGCCACCAATCAGGACTACTTGTGCGCCAAACAGCATAAGTAGTAAGTGATAGATACAGCTAAGTGATCCCACAAGCAAAGGAACAGATCTAAGCTCTGCAATCCTTCCACATCTAGCCGAGAAACGTTGGGGACAATTAAACAATTCACTGGAGGAAGAGATTCCACAAATAACCCCTTCCTCTATGATGGAAGAGCCCAGCACTTCAGTGTATAAGATAAGGCTGATGCATTCGCAACAATCTTCAGTCAGAAACGCTGAGTGGATGATCCATCTCAGCTTCTTGCAGTGGTTCTAAGCAATTAAGTTACCAGTCGTCAGCCAATTCGATTCAGTCCACTCGATATCCAGAAACGATTGGAGATACTGGATACTCCAAAAGGTGCATAATCTGACACCATTCTGGCAATAGTACTGAAAACTTGTGCTCCATAACTTGCCACTCCCCTAGCCAAACTATTTCAATACAGTTACAACAATGGCTTTTCCTGATTATGTGGAAAATTACCCCAAGTACCTCCTGTATGTAAAAAGCAGAACAAATCCAATCCGGCCAATTACCACCCCATCAGTCTACTCTCGATCATCAGTAAAGTGGTGGAAGCTCTCAGTGCTTTTAAGCAGCAACCTGCTGAGCAATACCCTGGTCGATGACGCCCAGTTTGGGCCCCACCAGGGCCACTCAGCTCCTGACCTCATTACCTTGGTTCAAACATGGACAAAATAGCTGAATTCCAGAGGTGGGGTGAGAGTGACAGCCCTTGAAATCAAGGCTGCATTCGACCCTGTGTGGTATCAAGGGGCCTTAGCAACACTGGAATCAATTTGTATCAGAGGCAAACTCCCTGCTGGTTAGAATCTTACCTGACATGTAGGAAGATGGTCATGGTTGATGAAGGTCAGCCAACTCAGCTCCAAGTCTGTCGGAGTCCCGCGAGCAGTGGCCAAAAACTTCTTCAGGGCAGCTTCATCATTGTCCTTCCCTCCATTTTAAGGCCAGAAGTGGGGATGTTCGCCAATGATTGTACAATGTTCTGCAACATTTGTGGCTCTTCAGATACTGAAACATTCCATTTTCAAATGCAACAAGATCTTGACAGTATCCAGGCTATCAAGTGGCAAGTAATATTCAGGCCACACCACTGCCAGACCGTGACCATCACCAATAAAATACAATCTAACCTGCCCCTTGGCATTCAATGGTGTTACTGTCACTGAATCCCCCAGTACCAGATTCCTGGTGGGTAATCATTGCTCAGAAACTCACTGGTCTCGCCACATGAACACAGTCACTGTAAGAGCAGGTCCGAAACAAGGAATACTGCGGCGAGTAACTCACATCCTGACTTCCAAACGTCTGTCCATCATCTACAACGCATAAGTCAGAAGTGTAGTAGGAGACTCCCAATTTGCCTGGACGAGTGCAGTTCCAACAACACTCAAGAAGCTTTACATCCAGGACAAAGCAGCCAGTCTGACTGTCCCTTCACCCACAATGCTCCACCATCAACGCTCAGCAGCAGCATCAGCAGTGTTTTACTATCTACATGCTGCAATGAAATGATTCACCAAAGATCCTCAGATACCATCTTCCCAACTCATGACCATGTCTATCTAGAAGGACAAGGGCTACAGATGAATGGGAATACCATCATCTTCAGGTTCCCTCCAAGCCATTCATCATCCTGACTTGGAAATATATCACCGCTCCTTCCCAGTCACTGGGTCAGAATCCTGGGATTCCCTCCCTAATGGCATTGGAGGTCAACCACAGCAGGTGGACTGCAGCGTTCAACAAGGCAGCTCACCACCACCTTCTCAAGGGCAACTAGGGACGGGCAATAAATGCTGGCCGAGCCAGTCACAAACAGATTCATGAAATAAATTAATAGAAATTAACAGAGGAAGTTTGCTGAGATGTCACAGGGATCGGTGCTTTGAGCCCAGCTGTTCGCAATGCCCTTTATACATTTGGTTGCTGGAATCAGATACAATATATTCCAGCCTGCTGACAGCACTAACGGATGTGGGATTGTGAATGGGTGAGGAGGATGTAAAAAAGCACCGAGAAGACTAAGACAAGTGGAGTGAATGGGTAAATACGTGGCAGATGGAGAACAATGTGTATAGAGGTGACGGTGTGCCCTTTGGTGGAAATGATAAATTGGCAGCCTAGCATTTGGAAAGGATTGGTTGAAACATGTTGATCCACAAAGGGATGTCTGCTCCTTTTTGTTATTTCCTTCTGCATAAACCTCTGAGGCCCCTGCAGCGCAGTGAGTTCTGTAACCAGAAGTCAACACTGGGCATGGCATTGGCACGCTCCCCAGTGTACTCAAACCCACCAAGTGGGGAGCTGCAACACTGAAAAGGATCTGCATTTCCTTGTACACCAGTCACTGAAAGGAATATTGCAGAAACAGAAAACAGTGAGGAAGATAAATGGTGTGTGGACCTTCATTTCAGGGGGATGTGAGTCCAGGAGAAAAGGTGTCTTACTGCAGCTGTACAGGGCCTTGGTGAGATATCATCTTGAATATTGTGCAGTATTGTGTGCAGTTTTGGTCTCCTTACCTAATAAAGGACAAACCTGACATTGAGGGAGAGTAGTGAAGGATGACCAGACTGATCTCTGGGATGACGGGCTTGTTGTGGGAGCAGAGTTTGGGGAAACTGGGCCAGTATTTCATGGGGTTTAGGAAAATGAGTGGAGATCTCAGTGAAATATACAAAACTCTGACAGGGTGAGACAGATTGGAAGCAGGGATGATAAATCCCCTGGCTGGGACTTGTAAAGCAAGTGGCCACTGTATTAGGTACAGGCAGTCACTCTGCATTGAGATGATAATAAATGTCTGCTCTCGCTGACTGGGGAACGTGGGGAATTCGCTCGCACCTGGAAAGCGAGACACTGCTTATAAATAAGGATTTAGAGTCAGTAAATGGATGGTGGGAGAGCAGGAGTCCGGTGGGGAAATGAACGGCCAACCATCATTATATTGAATTGGTTAGCAAACTCGATGGACCAAACGTACTACAGCACCGCCTATCTTATAACTTCCCAAGGTTACTCACCATTAACGGATATGTATATCGTGGGGGGTAAGTGCATTGAGGAGATTTTTTCTATGAACTAGAATGCGGAGGCTAAATGTGTTTTCCATTCCCGCTGTTTCTGTGCAGTCTGTGGGAAAGCTCTGTCAATGTTGTCACAATCTCTCAGTTGTTAGGAAGGAGGTTTCTGCAGGGTCGACAGGACTGTGTTCCCATTCCCTTTTCCGACACTGATGCTGAGGCCGGGTGTTCTGTCCGGTTTCATCCTTTCAGACCTCGGAGTAGTTTGATACAAATGAGTGCCCTTGCTTGGGGTTCAGAGACCATTTAAATGTTTATCACATGTCAAGTTCTTTGGAATCACTTTTAGTCCAGCCCAGGAAATCACGGGAGATTCACTTCCTAAAAGTACTTTGGAGAAGGAAATTCTGTTTACAATCCATATTGGCTTCAAGGTCACTGTTACTGATCCCAGATTTTAGATCTCGATATTTTATTAATTGCCTTTAACTTCCACCCGCTGCCAGATCATTAGCCTGGTCTGGATTATTAAACCAGTGACATTTCCACAACAGCACTATCTCCACATGGGGACCTATCGGAAACCACACTGAGCAGGTTATTTCTGTGCTGCTTGAAAGAGCTGTCAAAAAGAACTCCCACCAATTTGACCGTCATGATGGGACTGAGGAGGTGGTAATTGGTCAGATTGTAATTATTTCCGTTTTAGGGGTCGGGACATAGCTGAGTAATTTTCGACATTGCCAGGGAGATGTCAGAGTTGGAGCTGCAATGAAAAAGCTTCTCCAGGGATACGGCTTGTTGTGCAGCACAAGTCTTCAGTTCTATTGCATGAATGGGGTCAGGGCCCATTGTCTGTGTCGTATCTACTGTGTTCAGCTGTTTCTTGATGTCACGAGCAGCGAATCAAATTGGTTGAAGACTGGCATCTGTGATTTTGTGGGCATCATGATGAGGGTGAGGTGTATCATCGACTCAACACTTCTGGCAGAAGTTGGTGCAGATAAAACATCCTTCTCTTTTACACTGATGTGCAGGTCTGTTCCATTATTTAGGATGGGAATGTTTGTAGAGCCCTCTCCTCCAGTCATTCGTTTAATCGTACATCATCATTTATGATTGAATGTGGCAGGACTGCAGTGCTTCGTTCAGATCTGTTGGTCAAGTCTGGTAGCTTTAATGAGTTAGCATCAGGTTAAAGTTTATGTGAATCTGATTCTGACATGTTCACCCACACTCGTCACTGAGCCATAGATGGTGTTGATGGTAAAAAGTTTCCCTGGTAAAAAGTTACAGGTTGTGGTTGAATGCATGTCTGCTTCTCTTGCTGCTGTGGTCTACAGCACGACATGAATACGCAGTTTCGAGCTGCAATATCTGCAATGCAATTCTGCTGTCTGTTCCCCAATTCTCACTGAGACTCATTCACCCATCAGCCCTGCACTCAGTGACCTAACCTGGTTTCTGATGTGGAAATACTTCCATTTTCATACTCTCATCCTGCTGAGGGTCTCTCTTCCCGGGTCTTGCTTCCAACCTGACACATTCCGCAAAAGCATTTAACTGATCTTAATGCAAATGTTTAATTCACCTGAATCTTTTTCCTTGAGAAATACGATCTTCTGTGTTAAAAGTCAATGTGTTTCCCATGATTCTTTCCCTGATCATGATTAAGAGCTCTGTAGTGTCAGTGATCCCAGCGTAATGTAGTTTCAGAGCCAATGAATTCTCTGGATTCCCAATCATCTTCAGCACATTGTATATTTTCTCTTTTGGTTTGATGCCTTATCACTCATGGCTGCCTTGTTCTCCCCTGAGTATGTTTCAAGTTCTTGGGGTTGCATTTCTGGTATTATCTTCCGAATTATCCCCAGACCCTCCTCCCATTGCTGCTGCATGGTCTTTCCTGCTCAGCTCCCCTTCCAATTAACTCTGGCTAGCAACGCCCGCATGTCTTTGGAGTTCCATTGCTCAATTATAACCACATTACATCTTGAAGAGAGCGTTAGATATAAACTGAAAGAAGGAGTTTTGGGAGATGGGACACGAAGAATAATTGGTGGATTTCTCAACTAGATACAAAGGGAGAACGAGAGAGAGGATATAGATATGGAGATGTGGAAAATGAGGCAACCACATTATCGAAAGAAGTAGATGAAAATCCCCCAATGTTTTGGCAATGCCTGTGTGCTGTGGTCCTTTGTACAGTGCATGTACAACAGAGTAATATGTTCAAATGCAGAGTGTGATGCCAGAATATTTATCTCCGATTATATGGCAGACACTAGTTTTGGAAAGAACTCAGCAGGCCATCATATTGAAGTCCTGATAGAAAGGGGATTAACTGAAATAGGTTGGGACACCAGAATCAAGAATTTGGAGCACAGATCCTGGTGAGAATGAGAGATTAGAGTTGGGAATTCCAGAAAACGAGGGAACGGTGAGAGGATCAAAACATGTTTTAATGTTTTATCAATTTTATACATCATATGCATCATTTTTCGTTAACTGTGTCTCTGTTGTTCATTTACAATGTGTTGCGCACATATGAAAAATGTGACTTACCTGCACACACGCATTGATTAAACAGTGTGTATAAAATCACTTTTCCACCATTGAAACTGTCCTGTTGTCGTGTTACGAGGATACATGAACACCAACTAGCCACCAAAAGACATGACGCACTATCACTATGTTCCATACATGCAGACAAAGAACGGCACCACTTTGACTGGGACAGAGCACACACACATACGAAGACACGCAAGGACCTTCTTAGAGGAATGGTATTCTAACCAGAAGTCCATCAATAAACGCATCAATTTAGATCCTGTCTACATTCTCTTGTTAAAATAACCGGAAGTGACATCACCCACTTAAAGAAACCAAGACCTATCAATAGAGAGGTGGGACATACCACCAGCACTTCAGCAGATACTCTCACTGATGATGTCACCTAGTCATGGTGACGAAACGTCTGAAAACATACCTTCAAGCTCAGCGAGCTAACTTTCATACAGATAAATTGTTATTTTTTGTTTACTAGTGGAATTTAGGAGTTCTCTGTGGATCATATTTTGACAGATTATGATGTGAGATGAGCTTTTCGAGGTGTGTGGTTTTAATTAACAAAGAGGTTTGACATTGATGTCATAACAGTTTGGGGCCTTGCCGTGTGGCACTTGGACCGACTTGAACAGATTTGAGATACAACAGGTCCCAGCAAATTCCAACTCATTGCAATTAGTGACTTTGATCTTCAAATAAAACCAGTGGGAAAATTCATTTAATTTTGTTACTTGTGGTTAGTTAAATGAAAAATGAGGGAAATGGCTTTTAACATTACTAAAGAGGTTCCCAATTTTCCAAGAAAGTTTAGAAAGGCAGAAGGAGGACATTTTTTTGAATTAGCAAATAGGTTGGAATTGGGTTTAACCAGGGACAAAAGGAAAGCTGAAATTGTAATGGAGTTGGTTAAGCACTTTGGTGTATCAGAGAAATAGGGAACTGCAGTAGTATTATAAAAACTTAAATTGCAAATGTGGCAACTGGAGTTAGAAGATAAATAAAGGGACGGAAACAGAGAGAGACGAAAGAGAGGAAAAAGAAAGAGAGAGTGGGTTTGAAATTCAGAAGTTGGGAATTAGACAAGAAAGTTAAATCAACAGGATGGAGATGAAGGGAGAACGTAGGGATGTATGCAACTAGGTTAGTAACCTGCCATATTTCGGTGAGAAAAATGCCAAAACTTTTTTATTTCATTTGAAAAAATGGCTAGGCAGATGACGTGTCCAGTGAACTTGTGGGTAATGCTAGTTCAGTCTAAGCTGGTGGGCTCAGCTGGTGAGGTACGCGCAGCGCTGTCAGATGAGGGGTCAAGAGATTTTCAAGATGTCAGATTGGCTATTTTGATTGGATATGAATTGGTACGAGAAACATATAGACAGAAGTTCAGAAAAATAGAGACGGAACCAGGTCAGACTTATATTGAGTTTGAAAGAATTAACCACAGTCATTTTGACAGGTGGGTGCTGGCCTTAAAAATGGATAAGACCTGTGAGGCTTGAAGGGAGATTAATCTGCTGGAGAAGTTAAAAGACTTACTTCCAGAGATAGTAAGAATTCATGTGAATGTACTGAAAGTTCAAGAAGTGAGAAGTGCGGCAGAAATGGCAGGTAAATATGCATTGTGGCATGTGATGAAATTTAGCTTCTGGCAGAAATTTCATCCTGTGATGGATAGAAATTGGGAGAAGTGACGATCAGACATTACAAAGCGAACAGTAGCTCACAATATTTTACCACAAGTGAAGAAAGAAACCCAAGAGGGTAGAAAGGTGGTGAAAGGCCTCAGGCGCTCTCACTATAAGGCACTGGAACACATAAAATTACAGTGCTGGTGGTTTAAGAAGGGCACAGGGAAAAAGTTGTTTTCACTGCAGGAAACTGGGACACACCGTGCTGGGCGTTAAAGGAAGACACTTTGGGGAAAGATGTGGTCGAAGAGGCTAAGCCCAGTGGCATTAGTGAAAGTGGTAAAGGAGACCCCAAGTGGAGCCGAGGAGTTGCAGGAAATTGCACAGCCGAAGCAAGTGCTGGGTGTGGAGGCAGTGCCTGATCTCGCTAAAGAATTCACCTCTGTAGATAAAGTTTACTCAGAAAGAACAGGGGGAGAAGAACAAGAAGTTATAATTTTGTGAGATACGGGATCTGCTCAGTCTCTAATAGTTGAGAAGTGAGACACCGGAAAAGCACAACAGATCAGGCAGCAACCAAACAGCAGGACAATCGAATATCAGGCAGAAACCCATCGTCAGGAACATGGTGAGGGGACAAGGGGGTTGAAAGATAAATACGAGGGTAGTAGCTGAGCTGGTGGAAGGGTCACTGGGAAGGCAATAAGAAGATATAGGTGGGAGTGATAGTGATATGTCGGAGGGTAGGGTCTAGTCGATAGGGGGAAAGGAAGATGGACAGTTAGGGCAGTCCAAGAGGGCAGTGCCAGATTGAACGGTTGGATCTGGGAGAGGTTGGTGGAGGGGAGATTTGGAATTTGGTGAAGTCAACGTTGATGCTATACGGTTTGAGGGTTCCAGCTGTCCGACCACCGATAGGAGTCCTATCACCCTCCTGTCCGACCTATCACCATCACACCCTACTTGCATCTACCTATCGCCTTCCAAGCTCCCTTCCACCCAGCTCCACCCACACCCTCCCATTTATTTTTCAACCTCCTTCCCCCTCCCTTACCTCCCACTTTCCTGATGAAGCATTTATGCCGGAAACGTCAACGCTACTGCCCTTCGGATTCTGCCGACGTGCTGTGCTTTTCCAGCCCCACATTTTTCAACTCTCATCTCCAGCATCTACAGCCCTCTCTTTCTCTCATCCTCTAATAGTAAGAGATGAAAGTTTTTTTCACTCTTTCTGGCATGTTAATCAAGACCGTGTTAACATGTGGAATGAGAACAGAAATTAAGCATTCCCTTGTGTAACATCTGGATGGAATGCCAAATCAAGATTAGGGAAGTTACAGTGACAGCGAGTAACAGACTGTCAGTTCCAGGAATACAGTTTGTTCTTGGGAAAGATTCAGCAGGAGGTGAGGTGGGAGAGGCACCCCTTGTGGTGGAGAGGCCAAAGGAAGACTAGGGAATTGGTGAGTTAAAAGAAAATTACCCAGGAATTTTTCCAGACTGTGTAGTAACAAGATCCCACTGTCATAAGTTACAACAGGAAGGAAAAACGAACGAAAAAGACAAATGGGTTGATGCTCAGTGAACTGACCACCTGTTTGATGTAACGGTGCAGGAAAAACCTGAACTGGCAGAGGATCAGGCAGGGGGGTTTAGACCAGAAAGGCGAATGGACTTACAACAGATATATACACACACATTCACACACACATACACATGCACACACACAGAAAAGGAATCACAATATATTGTTGAATGTTATTAACTTAAAGATAGAATCATAAAATTAAAATGGAAACCCCGATAGGTTACTGCAGAAAGGAAATGGTCCGAAGTGCACCAGATTGTGTTAGCAGTAACGTACAGTGTTATGGGTAGCTCATAAACTAACTTCAGGCGGTCACCTAGGTGTACAGAAGGCTCAGGCTAAGGTACAGAAGCATTTCCACTGGCCTGGAATGCACAAGGATGTGGTTAATTTTTGTTGTACGTGACATACATACCAAATGGAAGATAAGTAACAGGCAGAAATAAAACCAGCACCTTTCTTGCCAATTCCTGCATTCGAAGAACCTTGCAAGAGGGTTATGATTAATTATGTAGCTCCCCTTTCTAAAGTAAATTGGAAACCAATATTTGCTGACCATAATGGATCTGTCTACCAGATTTCCAGAGGCAATTCAATTATTGGAGTATCAAGGAAAAAAGGGAGGTGGAGGAGTTGGTAGCTTTCTTTACTCGCTGTGGACTGCCCAGAGAGATTCAGTCAGACCAAGGGTCTCATTTTACCATTCAGCTGTTTAAGGAAGTCATGGATGGCTTAGGCACACAGCACTTCAAATCAAGGGCGTCCCATCCTGAATCCCAGGGAGCTTTGGAAAGTTAGCATCAGACGCTGAAGACCATATTAACAGCGCACTGTCAGGATTACCCGAATGGTTGGGATAAAGGTGTCATATTAAATTGTTTGCCATTAGCGATGCCCCAAATAAATCTACTCACTTTACTTCCTTCGAGATAATATTCGCACATGAAGTGAGAGGTCCTTTGAAATTAATTAAATATAAATTGACAGGACCGAAATCGGAAATCTCACACCTGGGTTATGTGTACGAGGCAAAGGAGAGAGTAGATGGAGTCGGTGAGTTTGCTAAACAGTATCTGAAGAGCACAGCATAGGTGGCAGGTGGCAGATAAAAACACTGAAACTTTGAAGATTTCCCGTGGGGATGATGTATTAGTATTGACACCAGTGGAAAGAAATCTCTTCAAATCCAGGTTTAGTGGCCCGTTTCAAATTTAAAAAAACGTGGAGTCAGTTAAACTATCTAGTGAAGATACCAGAGATGACAAAAAACTTTATCGAGTATGTCATATGGATGAATAATGCACCAGCCACATTTAAGACTCAGAAACAGAGTTGTGGCCAGATGAACAAATTGTGCAGCTTATCTGTATGATGTAGTAATCTTTAGCAAGTGATTGAAAGCTCACATTTTACAGTTGGCAGAGCATGTTGAACGATTACAAGAAGCAAACTTGGTAATAAACTTAAAGAAAACAGAATTCGCGAAGGCAGAGGTGACGTTCTTGGGACATTACATTGGACATGGAAGGTTGACCCCATGGAACACAAAGACGAAGGGATTTGAGGAATTTCCACGACCATCCTCGAAGAAAGAGGTGCTTCGATTTTTGTAACTGAGTGGATTCTATCGGAAGTTTGTTCCAAATTTCAGCAGCGTATTGGCACCACTGATGGATTTATTAAAGAAGAACACAGAATTGTGGTGGACAGAACAATGCCAGGAGGCATTTGAAAATTTTAAAGCAGTATTAATCACCACACCAGTTTTAGATACACCAAATATTCTGAAACCCTTTGAAAATTGTGTTTGATGCTCGGGATATAGGGATCAGAGATGTATTGATACAGAAAGCGGATGATGGAATTGAATGGCTAATTGGCTACTTGTTGAAAAACTCAATATCCACCAGAAAAAAATACAAAATCTCCATTATCGAACAAGAATGATAAAGTTTCACACTGGCCTGACAATATTTTAATGTGTATAAGACAAACAAATTGTCGGAGATGGTTGTGGACAACGACAAATCTCTCGCATTTTTTGGAATATTTAAAGACCAGAATATGAGACTATTTAATTGGAGTCTTACCTTACCGTCTTTAAACTCACAAAATGTACACGCTGTGGCCCCTACAATGTGATAGCAGATGGGTTTTCGCGGATTTAAAGGAAAGCAGTGTCGATAAGATTTGACTTATTCCAGTGTTGTATTGGTGTGCAGAATTAATATGAATGATATAACTGAGGTTAATACTTTTGTATTTCATATATATGGGATTAAGAATTAGAAGAAAAGGAATGATGCCATCTTTTCATTCTGCTGGTTCATTTTATTTTATGAAGCAGGAAGATGTTATGAAGCCAAAAACATGTCTGGGCACTTTAAGACACATCGGGTTTTGTTGAATAGAAATTTAAGCCACAGATTCCAGCTAAAGGTCACACTGTTCCACATGTCACCATTAGCTGAGAAATGGATACCTGAGTTTTGGTTGCTGTTTTGACAGCCATTCAAATCCAACCAAAGAGTTTAAATAACGCTAAGGATACCAAAACCAACAGAATTTGAATATTATTGTTTGGACACCTGGACAGCAATCAAATTATGAGAATTTTTATATCATGGGGAATATATAAAACCAGCATTTTGAAAATAGAGGGAGAGCCACTGCCATCCAACAGCAGAGTAACTGCTATCGAGCAGGAGTGCTAACTGGCCATCTCAAACACTTTCGATCAAAGACATATGTTCATGTAAACCTACTTGCAATTTAAAAAAAATGACCCAGGGAGATCAGCAGCTGAAAGAGTGAACACAGTGGGAAAGATAGAGACTGTATGGTCTTGACATTTTAATGTTTCATATGTGGGTTTTTGGAACAGCATATTTTTACAGAGTTGGAGTCAGATAGTAAGTAGCTAAGAAAAGAGGGACTTGTAGTTGTGAATAGTTGTTGTTTAGTGTTCACTATTAAAGTTAAGAAACTAACTTAATAATTTTGGTTTAAATAGTGGAATTTTTGTTTAAAAAGGAGATCTGTGTCGCTCATATTTTAACAGATTACGATGTGAGGCGAGCTTTTCTTGGTGATTGGTTTTAACTAACAGAGGGGTTCGAGTCCACCTTGTAAATGTCTATTCACACTAACCTCATTTCCCTGAAGTTGGGTCATATGCTTCCAGTCCTTTCCTATCCACATATTTATCCAAATGTTTTTGAAATGTTGTTAATGTACACCCCCTCAACCATATCTGCTGGCAACTCATCCACGTACCAGCCCTCTATATAAAGTAGTGGCACCTCAGGTTCCCTTTTATTCCTTTCCCTTTAACCTTAAACTGATCCCCTCAAATCCTCGATTCTCTACACCTTGGAAAAAGACTGAAAGCATTAACCCTATACATACCCCTCGTGATTTTATACAGCTCTATAAGGACTCCCTCAGTCTCTTACACGCTAAAGAAAAGGTCCTAGCTTGTCCAACCTCTCTCTGTAACACAGACCATTGTGTCCTGGCAACGTCTTTGCAAATTTCTTCTGCACCCTTTCTAATTTAATAACATCCTCCCTATGACAAGCAGACAAAACAGAACACAATACTCCAAGTGCGGCCTTAGCAAAGTCCTGTGCAACTGCAACATAAGGTCCCAAATTCTTTACTCAATATCCTGCCTGATGAAGGCCAATGTGTCAAAAGCCTTCTTACTTCCCTGTCTTCCGGTGACTCCACTCTCAGAGAACCGTGCACCTGAACACCAAGGTCCCTCTGCCCACTGCACCCCATAAGACCCTCCCATTCACCAGGAAACTCCTGCCTTGATTTGAGTTTCCAAAATGCAAGACCTCACGTTTCTATATTAAATTCCATTTGCCATTTCTCGGCCCATTTCCCACCTGATTAAGGTTCTGCTGCAAATTTTGATAAACATTCTCACTGATCATGCTCCCAATTACTTTAGTATCATCTGCAAACTTACTAATCATACCTTCTACATTCTCAAGCAAATCATAGATAACAGACAGCAATGGACCCAGCCTCCAGTCTGACAAACATCCTTCCACTCAACCCTCTGCTTCCTACCATCATGCCAACTGTGTATCCAATTGGCCAGCTCCCCCCGCATTCTACGAGATGTAACCTTCCTGAGCAGCCTGCCATGTGGAACCTTATCAAAGGCCATACTGAACTCCATAGAGACTACGTCTATCACTCTGCCCTCATCAAACCTTCTGGTAACTTCATCAAAGGACTCTAAGAAATTTGGGAAACATGATCTCCCACTCACAAGTCTATGCTGACTGCTTCGAATCAAACCCTGTGTAAATAATGGGTGCAGTCAATGGTATGTTGTCCTTCATTGTAAGATGATTCAAGTACATAAGTAAAGCCATTTTCCAGCTGTTGTAGAGCCTTGCTGAGAGAGCATTTGGTGCACCATGTACAGATTTGATGTCCTTTGTAAGGAATAATTCCCTTACCACAGACACTGGTGATGGTAACATGAGAATAGAGTGTATAAGCTGAGTGTTTAGTGTGCAGAGATGTGAGAGACGAAGAAATGGTGATGCTGAAACACGAGGAGTTGCAGCGAACTCTTCTTTCCAAAACAGACAGTGACAGGGAGAGAAATTCTATACTTTACCCAGGATTGATTGGTTTGATTGATTGCCACGTGTATCTCAGTACAGGGAAACACTTTGTTTATGAGTAATGGAGACAGATCATAGTAAGCATGGCCAGACAGATCATAGGGTGGAAATAGACTTGGACAGAGTAAGACGTACAGGTTACACTGAACAGGACGTGCAGTAGACAAGATCAACATGAAGAAGACCACCATTATTTGAACGTCGAGAGTCCATTCATCAGTCTAACGTGACTATCGTAATAGTTTATATGACTAAATTAACGCTCCCCACGTTATTGTGCAGTCGGTGAGTGAACCCTGTACTGAACGTCAGGTTATTCACAATCCCCAACAGCAGCCACAATACCTTCCGTCTGAAACAGGTACCAATTCCCACCAGCTTCCGCCCTACATAGAGAACACCAGGCTGTCTTCTTGGAGATGGAAGATGCCTTCATGAGACTTCACACAAGACATATGGCTTCCCTGCTCACCACTAGAAAACCACGTTAAAGTCACACATGTGTATCATAAACAACAGAGCCAAGAGGAACAACGTGGAACAGTGTGTCTGTGCAGCTTCTGCCCCACTTGTTCATCATGTTGGAGCATCAATTAGGGGACACTTAAGACTGCTGTTGCTGGAGATCAGATTAGAGCATCAATTGCTGGAAAAGCACAGTGGGTCAGGCAGCATCCGAGGACCAGGAGAATCGACGTTTTGGGCATAAGACATTCATCACGAATCAGCAACAATTACCTCATTCTGCCCCCGTATAAGTGCATTGAGGTGGGAATGGCCGCCTGCTGTTCCTGTGAAAGTGACTCAAGGGAGTGATTGGCTTCAACCTGGTCCGATTGGAAAGGGCCAAGGGCCTGACTGGGTTACCCCTGGTTCCTGTTTGACAGCTCATTGTACTGACTAGTGTGACAATGCTGCAGCTTTAAGAGGTTATTTTGTCCTGGAATATTTTAAGAGAGATTGAACAATCATGACCAAGCTGGCTAGTTAAGACCACTTGAGTAACAGCTACTGAAGCCTTGTGTTTAGTTTAATGCAGCCTGAACGGGTGTGGCCAGCTCTCACAGATTAGGATCACTGGGTTTTGGTTTCGCAGTAACTTCAGAAACTATTGGGGTCTCCACAGAGTTGGAAGATTCAGTGAATGTTTCCTGGTTGCAACCCTCTCTGAAATTTCTCTTGGTGCTGTTTCTAATTCCTGGATTGGAGAAATGTTTGTGACAATCTGTGTCTGAATATTTCTTTTTCCCAAGGGCTGTGTTTATGGGAGTTTCCTATATTGGAACAGTTCATTAGTAATAGTCACTAGATCTATTATTCTGTTAACTTGTCCATTGGAATTGCGTTATTCTAAATTCCTCTTTCTTGGTCTCATTTTCTCTTTCGTGTTTAAGTAGATAGTGTTTCCCTTCACATTGATTAGTTTGACCAGTCACACTGCATCTGGAAAAGACACTTTACATTTCCTTTAAAATACGAAAACATTAGAATCTACGCTACGGCCTTCAAATATTTTTGAGGGGCTCTGGTGTGGCCCATCACACTAGACTCCTTCCCTTCCTGAGTCATAGGCTGGAGGCACTGAATGGGCTGTCCCTGTTCTTCTCCAATAGTGTCATGGGCTGAATGGCTTCCTCATATTCCTGTGAATCCAGCGCGAGGTGCTGAATGAATTCTTATTTTACTGTGGCAATGTGCAGTATCAGGAAGTGCTGTTACATGAATGTTACGGACACTTTAACAGCACAAGGCTCAATGGAGTCTGGATCCTGCTACACATGGACAAAGACCAGTTCAGGAGCTGACGGGGTACAAAATGTTCTGAACATTGTAGAATTTTCAGCGACCATCCCCACTTCTGATTTATGGTGTGGAGGGTGGGGGCGGGGAGACATTGATGAAGCAGCTGAACATGCTTGTGAAAAGGAAGTTACCCTGAGGCTCTCCCACAGAGGTGACCCAGGACTGAGATGATGACCATCTTCCTTTGTGCCATGTTTGACCCCAAACACTGGAGAGTTTACTCTGATTCCCATTAAGTCCAGTTTTATTAAGGTCCTTGATGTCAACAAAAGTTAACCACTGCCTTGATATCGGGGCCAGTCATTTTTACCTGAACCCTTGTCTCAACCTCTTTTGTTCACATCAATAGGCCATGATATAGGAGCAGCAAGTGTTTTCTTCAAACAGGTGGGATTGAATGTCAGGATTTCTCTTCTCAAGAGTGTTCGAGGAGCGAGATGACTGAACGTATTTGAAGAGGAGGTAGATGGAAATTGACCAGCCAGAGAGTTGAGGGCTATGAAGAATTGAATATGAAAGAGGATTGAGACGAAGAGCAGATCAGTCATGATCTTAAAGAAGGGCAAGGCAGGCTTGGGGGTTGAACAACATGCCCCTGTTTCTGATGTTCTCCCATTCTGTTATTGGAAAGTTAGTGGGTGTTATTTTCATGAATGTTCTCTTATTGAATGTTGCAGAAAGGGAGACCAGAGGATTTTGTGAGCCATCCCTGAGTGAGGTATCGGAGCTGTATTCACACTGAATCTGGGTGTACAACATGACCAAGAAATGAAGCACAAGTTGCAGAGAGGGGAAACTCTGTGAAGAGAGATGAGGGGCCTCTTTCGTACCCAGCCTGGGTTTTCCAATTCCCAATTCACTTCAAACCGTGTGGGACAGTACTGAGGTGCTGAATGGTCTCCTGTGTTTCTGTGCAACAGGTTATAGGAGTAAGTAGCCTCTAACTGTTCCTGTCTGGCAGGTTTAAGGGGCTGAATGAAACACAGGAACATGGGAGTGAGGAGCAGGAGTGGGTCATTAGATACGTTGAGCCTTCTCCACCAGGCACTAAAATTGTAGCTGATCAGGTTGTGGTCTCAGCTCCACTTTCCTGTCTGCGTCCCATTGTGCATGACTCACTTCTTTGTCAAATAGTTAACTAACTCAGCTTTCAATCAATGTGAACCTAGAGATACGATAACCTTCCACTGAAAAGAATTCCGACTTGAAAGGTCCTTTCAGAATTATTCGTCATCCCTCTTATAGAATCAGAGAGCCATGCATAATGGAAGCAGACCCATTAGTCCAATCTGTTCACTCCGATCAGATATCAAAACTGATTTGGTCCCATTTGCCAGCATTTGGCCAATATTCCTCCTGTGATTGTACCCGCCTTGACCACTTCCTCTGACTGCACTTTCGGTCCACACACCACTCTCTGTGTGAAATATTTACCTTCAGGTCCCTTCTAACTCATTCGCACTCTCCCCTTCAACCTAAGCTGTCTTGTTCTGGACTCCCCTATCCTTGGGAGTAGAACATGGCTGTTCAGAATATCCATGTCCCTGATGATTTTATAAACCTCTATAATGTTGCCTCTCAACTTCTGACAGTCCGGGGGAAGCACCTCAATGTAATCAGCCTCTCCCTATAGCTCAAGCCTCCAGTCCTGGAACATCCGTGTAAGTCATTTCTGCAGAAAACCGAGTTGTACGCAGTATTCTTAAAGCGGCCTCACCAACATCCTGTACAGATGCACCATACCACCACAACCCCTATACTCAATGCTCTGACTGATTAAGGCAAATGTGCCAAATGTGTTCAGCACCACTCTGTCTACCTGCGACTCACTGCTACAGGTAATCATGTACGTAAACATCAGAAAGTTAACATGATGGTAGTGCCAGCAGATAGGAGGACCAGTGATACATTAATCATTATTGAGATTAGATTGTGCTGGAAACATGAGCTTAACATGTCAGGAAGTGAAATCAAATCAATGGGTTCAGGGTGATGAATATACAAAATAACAGATAACCCGGAGTGAGTTACAATCTGGAATCTCATCAGGGATTCAGGGTGGTTTATATACGAA
The DNA here is from genome assembly GCF_047496795.1 of Chiloscyllium punctatum. Classification (NCBI taxonomy): domain Eukaryota; kingdom Metazoa; phylum Chordata; class Chondrichthyes; order Orectolobiformes; family Hemiscylliidae; genus Chiloscyllium; species Chiloscyllium punctatum. Next base: position 43,952,486 of record NC_092767.1, read on the forward strand.
TAACAGATACCCCAGATTGAGTTACAATCTGGAATCTAATCGAGAGATTCAGGGTGGTTTATATACAGAATAACAGGTAGCCCGCAGTGAGTTACAGCCTGGAATCTAATTGCAGGGTTCAGGGTGGTTTATATACAGAATAACAGATATCCCGGAGTGAGTTACAGCCTGGAATCCAATTGAGGGGTTCACGGTTGTTTATAAACAGAATAACAGGTAGCCTGGAATGTGTTACAGGTTGGAACCAAATCGAGGGGTTTAGGATGGTTTATGTACAGAATAACAGATGCCATGGAGTGAGTTACAGTCTGTAATCTAATCGAGGATTTCAGGGTGTTTTATATACGGAATAACAGATAGCCTGGAGTGTGTTACAGATTGGAAACTAATCGAGGGATTTAGGATGGTTTATGTACAGAATAACAGATACCCTGGAGTTAGTTACAGCCTGGAATCTAATGGATGGGTTCAGGGAGTTTTAGATACAGAATAACAGATAGCCCGGAGTGCGTTACAGCCTGGAATCTAATCGAGGGATATGTTAACTTTTTTATGTGAAATAACTTGTAACTGGGAGTGAGTCACGAAGTGTACTATTGGCCAAGTGGTTTCAAATCTTGACTCAAATAAACATAATGCAGTCACAAACTACACAACTTTACTGACTCCCAATTTTCCTTGTTTGAGGACTACCCTCCTCTGTTTTCCACTTTCACTGAAATTATTAATATACCTTTTATACTGCACTGACATTCTGGTTATAGTGCTACCTATCTCTCACTGTCTCATTTATCCTCAATCCTGTTGAAAGATACTTAAACCAACAGAGACACAAAGTTCCAGAAAAGCTTTGTTCAATTGTAGGTGCATTATTTTCGTTTATTTGTACATAACACACAATTTGAACCCACAGAAGGTCAGTGTGGAATTTGAGAAACCCTTCAATTTGGGATGAGGCCTAGCCAGGCAGGATTCTGATCTAACGCTGCAAATCTACAATTCAGTGGCTGAGCTCTATCAGGTTTTGTATAGTATGTCTCTCTCATATGTTAGGAGCTTGGAAAGTAAGGCAGACCTTACTGGAATGTCACATTGTCTCTCCGCATTCACTGTAAACAGGTTCTGGGATTTGCATTTTAATCACCTTCAAAGAGCTGTCTCCATTTCCTATCTCTGCTGGCATCAATGAATGGAAATGACTTTTGACACATTGCCCCCTCTCCCTTGCTGAAAGTATTCCTGACACAAATCAGTCAGACAGACATTTTCGATTTGTCCACAGCTACCATTTAATATCAGTAAAACTGCACGACTACTGTGTGCACTTCTGATCTCCAAATTTGAGGAAAGACATTCTGGCTATTGAGGGAGTGCAGCGTAGGTTCACGAGGTGAATTCCTGGGATGGTGGGATTACCTTACACTGAAAGACTGAAGCGACTGGGCTTGTATACCCTTGAGTTTAGAAGACTGATAGGGGATCGGATTGAGACCTATAAGATTATGAAAGGATTGGACACTCTGGCACCAGGAAACATGTTTACGCTGATGGGTGAGTGCCGAACCAGAGGACACAGCTTAAAAATACGGGGTAGACCATTTAGGACAGAGATGAGGAGAATCTTCTTCACCCAGAGAGTGGTGGCTGTGTGGAATGCTCTGCCCCAGAGGGCAGTGGAAGCCCAGTCTTTGGATTCATTTAAGAAAGAGTTGGATAGAGCTCTCAAAGATAGTGGAATCAAGGGTTATGGAGATAAGGTAGGAACAGGATACTGATTAGGAATGATCTGCCATGATCATTTTGAATGGCGGTGCAGACTCGAAGGGCTAAATGGCCTACTCTTGCAACTATTGTCTTTGTCTAATGTCTATTGAGTGTGTATAAATTAGGAAAAGCAAGAGAGACTGGCAACATCAATGCAGTTTGAAAATATATAAAACATTGAACACGCACACAGAATCACACAAACAGACATACACAGACACACAGAATCACACACACAGAGATACAGACACCTTCCAGGAGCTGTCTCCATTTCCTATCTTGCAAGGGAATTCATGTTATGATGATGCATTCATGCAGGACAATAAACAGCTTTTGAGACTTTCCCCATTGTGACAGAAATTCAGCCCCAATCTGAAACTTGGAGATATGTAACAGGACAGAAATGAACCAGCAGCTTTCTGTGTTCCTGCTCCCAATGTAACATTTGACCATTTAGTTTATCTTGTCTTCGGCCTAACATCCAACAAGGATCACTTCACAGATCCAATAAAAGATTCTCAGGAGTGAGTTCCAGACTGGAAACTAATTGAGGCGTTTAGGGTTTACACACAGCAAAAGAGATCACCAGCAGTGAGTTACAGACTGGGATCTAAGGGGTTCAAGGTGGTTTACATACAGAACAACAGATAACAAGGAATGAGACACAAAATCACGGATTCATACAGTCATAGAGATGCACAGCATGAAAACAGACCCTTTGGTCCAACCGGTCTATGCCGACCAGATATCCTAACCTACTCTAGTCTCTTTTTCAAGCACTTGGCCCATCTCCCTCCAAACCTTCCCATTCATATACCCATCGAGCTGCATTTTAAATGTTGCAATTATACCAGCCCCCAAAACTTCCTCTGACAGTTCATTCCATTAATGTACCACCCTCTGAGTGAAGAAGTTGCCCCTTCGGTCTCTTTCATATTACCTCTCACACTAAATCTATGCCCTTTAGTTCTTTACTCCCCACCCCAAGGAAAAGACTTTGTCTATTTATCCTATCCATGCCCGTCATGATTTTACAAACCTTGATAAGGTCACCCCTCAGCCTCTGACACTCCAGAGAAAACAGCCCCAGCCTATACAGCCTCTCCCTGTGGCTCACATCCTCCAACCCTGGCATCCTCCGTGTAAATCTTTTCTGAACTCTTCCAAGTTTCATAACATCCTTCCGATAGGAAGGCGACCAGAATTGTATGCCATATTCCAACAGTGGCCTAACCCATGTCCAGTCCAGCCACAACATGACCTCTCAATGCCTATACTCAAAACACTGACCAATAAAGGAAAGCATACCAAACGCTGCCTTCATTATCTTATCCACCTGCCACTCTACTCTCACGGAGCTACGAACCTGCACTTCAAAGTCTCTTTGTTCAGCAACTCTCCCTCGGACTTGACCATTAAGTTATAAGTCCTGCTCAAATTTGCTTTCCCAAAATGCAGCGCCTCGTGTTTATCGAAGTGGAATAGAATTGAAGGTTTTGGGATTTTTTTGAAACATGCCAGTCACACATACATGGAAGTGATTTACACGTTGGAATCTAATCGAGAGGGTTACTGGTGATTCATATAATCCCGACAGTGGGGAAACAAGCCCTTCAGCCCAACAAGACCACACTGACCCACAGAAGAATAACCCATCCAGATCCATTTCCCCACATTTACCCCTGACTAATGCACCTCACGTACACATCCTTGAACACTGTGGACAATTTTAACAGGGTTTGGATTGAATGGTTAATATACAGACGAACAGATACCCAGGAGTGTGATACAGACGGGAATCTAATCAAACGATTGAAGTGGCTAATGTACAGAGTCCCTTAAAATTGGAAGTCAGTTACAGATTGGAATTTTATCAAGGGGATTCGGGACGATTATATGTACAATAACAGATACCCCAGAATGAGTTGCAAACTGGAATCTAATCGAGGGTTTCAGGGTGGTTTATATGCAGAATAACAGGTCGCCCGGACTGAGTTATAGAGTCATAGAATCATCGAGATGTACAGCATGGAAACAAACCCTTCGGTCCAACCTGTCAATGCCGACCAGATATCCCAACCCAATCTCGTTCCACCTGGCAGCACCTGGCCCATGTCCCTCCAAACCCTTCCTCTTCATATACTCATCCAAATTCGTCTTAAATGTTGCAATTGTACCAGCCTCCACCACTTCCTCTAGCAGCTCACTCCATACAGGTACCACCTTCTGCGTGAAAAAGTTGTCCCTTAGGTCTCTTTCATATGTTTCCCCTCTCAAACTAAACCTATGCCCAGTGGTTCTGGACTCCCTTACCCCAGGGTAAACCTCGATAAGCTCACCACTCAGCCTCTGACACTCCAAGGAAAACAGCCCCAGACTGTTTAGCCTCTCCCTGTATCTCCAATCCTCCAACCCTGGCAACATCCTTGTAAATCTTTTCTGAACCCTTTCAAGTTTCACAACATCTTTCCGATAGGAAGGAAACCAGAATTGCACGCAATATTCCAAGAGTGACCTAACCAATGTCCTGTATAGCCGCAACATGACCTCCCAACTCCTGTACTCGGTACTTTGACCAATAAAGGAAAGCATACCAAACGCCTTCTTCACTATCCTATCTACCTGCGACTCCACTTTCCAGGAGTTATGAACCTGCACTCCAAGGTCTCTTTGTTCAGCAACACACCCGAGGGCCTTACCATTAAATGTAGAAGTCCTGCTAAGATTTGCTTTCTCAAAACGCAGCACCCCACATTTATCTGAATTAAACTCCATCCGTCACTTCTCAGCCCATTGTCCCATCTGGTCCAGATCCTGTTGTAATCTGAGGAAACCCTCTTCGATGTCCACTACACCTGCAATTTTGGTGTCATCTGCAAACTTACTAACTGTACCTCTTATGCTCGCATCCAAATCATTTATATAAATGAGAAAAACTAGAGGGCCCAACACTGATCCTTGTGGCACTTCACTGGTCACAGGCCTCCAGTCTGAAAAACAACCCTCCACCACCACCCTCTGTCTTCTACCTTTGAGCCAGTTCTGTATCTAAATGGCGACTTCTCCCTGTATTCCATGACATCTAACCTTGCTAATCAGTCTGCATGGGAAACCTCGTCGAATGCCTTACTGAAGTTCATATGGATCACATCTACTGCTCTGCCCTTATCAATCTTCTTTGTTACTTCTTCAAAAACCTCAATCAAGTTTGTGAGACATGATTTCCCACGCACAAAGCCATATTCACTATCCCACATCAGTCCTTGCCTTTCCAAATTCATGTACATCCTGTCCCTCAGGATTCCCTCCAACAACTTACCCACCGCCGAGGTCAGGCTCACTGGTCTATAGTTCCCTGGCTTGTCTTTACCGCCCTTCTTAAACATTGGCACCATGTTTGCCAACCTCCAGTCTTCCAGCATCTCACCTGTGACTATCGACGATACAAATATCTCAGCAAGAGGCCCGCCAATCACTTGTCTAGCTTCCCACAGAATTCTCAGGTACACCTCATCAGGTCCTGGGGATTTATCCAACTTTTACCATTTCAAGACATCCAGCACTTCCTCCTCTGTATATCTGCAACATTTTGCAAGATGTCACCATCGATTTCCCTGCAGCCTTTATCTTCCATATCCTTTTCCACAGTAAATACTGATGCAAAATATTCATTTAATATCTTCCCCATTTTCTGTGGCTTCACACAAAGGCCGCCTTACTGATCTTAGAGGGGCCCTATTCTCTCCCTAATTACCCTTTGTCCTTAATATATTTGTAAAAACACTTTGGAATCTCCTTAATTCTATTTGCCAAAGCTATCTCATGTCTGCGTTTTGTCCTCCTGATTTCCCTCTTAAGTATACTCCTACTTCCTTTCTACTCTTCTAAGGATTCACTCGATCGATCCTGTCTGTACCTGACATATGCTTCCTTCTTTTTCTGAACGAAACCCTCAATTTCTTTCGTCAGCCAGCATTCCCTATAACTACCAGCCTTCCCTTTCAACCCTGACAGGAAGTTACAGCCTGGAATCTAATCGAGGTGTTCATATTGGTTCATATACAGAATAACAGATAGCCCGAAGTGAGTTACAGTCTGGAATCTAATCGTGGGGTTCAGGGTGGTTTATATGCAGAGCAGCAGACACCCCGGAGTGAGTTACAGCCTGCTATCTAATCGAGGGGTTCAGGGTGGTTTATATTCAGAATAACAGATATTCTGGGGTGTGTTACAGCCTGGAATCTAATTGAGGGGTTCAGGCTGGTTTATATGCAGAATAACAGATACCCCGGACTCAATTACAGCCTGGAATGTAATCGAGGGGTTCAGGGTTGTTTATATACAGATTAACGGATACCCCGGAGTGAGTTACAGCCTGGAATGTAATCGAGGGGTTCAAGGATGTTAGTATACAGAATAGCAGATAGCTCAGGGTGTGTTACTGCCTGGAATCTAATCAATGTCTGTTCACTTTAAGATAGGACGGGTTTTGCTGAATCGAAAGTACAGCCACAGATGCTAGCTAAAGGTCAGACTGTTCCAAATGTAACAATTAGCTGGAAAATGGAAGCCTGAGTTTTGGTTGCTGTTTTGACAGCAATTCAAATGCAATCAAAGACTTTAAATAATGCTCAGAATATCCGAAGCCAATGGAATTTGAATATTATTATTCGTACACCTGGAAATCAATCAAATAATGAGAATTATTGTATCATGGGAAGTAAATAAATCCAGAATTTTGAAAATAGAGGGAGAGTTGCTGCCATCCAACAGCAGATTAACTGCTGTAGAGCAGGAGTGCTAACGGGCCATCTCAAACACTCTCTATCAAAGACACATGTTCATGTAAACCTACTTGCATTTAAAAAAATGACCCAGGGAGATCAGCATCTGAAAGAGTGAACACAGTGTGGAAGATAGACACTGTCTGGTCTTGAGATTGTAACGTTTAACATGTGTGTTGTTGGAACAGCATATTTTTAAAGAGTTGGAGTCAGATCGTAAGTAGCTAAGAAAAGAGGGGCTTGTATTTGCGAATAGCTTTTGTTTAGTGTTCACTATAAAAGTTAAGAAACTAACTTGCTAATTTTTGTTTAAATAGTGGAATGTAGGAGATCTGTGTCACTCGTATATTAACAGATTACAATGTGAGGCGAGCTTTTCTGGCTGTTTGGTTTTAATTAACAAAGAGGTTTGACTCCACCTTGTAAATGTCCATTCACACTAACCCCATTTCCCTGCAGTTGGTCCATATCATTCTAGTCCTTTCCTATCCACATATTTATCCAAATGCTTTTGAAATGTTGTTAATGTACTCCCCTTAGCCACATCTTCTGGCAGCTCATCCACGTACCAGCCATTTATGTAAATAAGTGGTCCCTCAGGTTCCCTTTTATTCCTTCCCCTTTAACCTTAAACTGGTCCCCTCTCGTCCTCAATTCTCTAAACTTTGGAAAATACTGAGAGTATCCACCCTATCCATATCCCTCATGATCTTATACAGCTCTATAAGGTCACCCCTCAGTCTCCTACACTCTAAAGAAAAGGTTCTAGCTTGTCTAACCTCTCCCGATAACTCAGTCCTGGCAATGTCCTTGTAAATGTCTTCTGCAATCTTTCTAATTTCATTATATCCTTCCGATAACAAGTTGACAAAACTGAACACAATACTCTCAGTGCAGCCTTACCAAAGTCCTGTGTAACTGCAACATGAATTCCCAACTTTTATACTCAATGTGCTACCTGATGAAGGCCAGTGTGCCAAAAGCCTTCTTCACTGCCCTGCCTACCTGTGACTCCACTCTCAGGTAACTGTGCACCTGAATTCCAAGGTCTTTCTACCCACTACACACCTTAAGGCCCGCCCATTCACCGTGAAACTCCCATCTTGATTTGAGATTCCAAAATGCAAGACCTCACACACCTATATTAAATTCCATTTGCCATTTCTCAGCCCACCTCCCCACCTGATTAAAGTCCTGCTGCAATTTCTTATAAAAGTCCTCACTGATCAAGCTCCCATTTATTTTAGTGTCATCTGCAAACTTACTAATCATGCCTTGTACATTCTCAATCAAATCATAGATAACAAAAAGCTATGGACCCAACCTCCAGTCTAACAAGCATCCTTCCACGAAGCCCTCTTCTTCCTATCAACAAGCCAACTGTGTATCTAATTGGCCAGTTCCCCCAGTATTCTACGTGAGGGAACCTTCCAGACCAGTCTGCAATGTGGAACCTTATCAACAGCCTTACTGAAATCCATAGAGACTACATCTACCGCTCTGCCCTCATCAACATTCTTGGTCACTTCACCAAAGGACTCTAAGAAATTTGTGAAGCATGATCTCCCAATCACAATTCTATGCTGACCGGTCTGAATCAAACCCTGTGTCCATAATCAGTGCAGTCAATGGTATGCTGTCCTTCATTGTAAGATGATTCGAGTACATAAGTAAAGCCATCTTCCTGCTGTTGTAGAGCCTTGCAGAGAGAGCATTTGGGGCACTCTGTACGGATTTGATCTCCTTTGAAAGGAATGATCTCCTTACCACAGACACGGGTGATGGTAACGTGAGGATAGAGTGAATAAGCTGAGTGTTTAATCTGTAGAGCTGTGAGAGATGAAGAAATGGTGATGCTGAAACACGAGGAGTGGCAGCGATCACTTATTTCCAAAAGAGACATTGACAGGGAGAGAAATTCCATACTTTACCCAGGATTAATTGATCTGATTTATTGTCACGTGTATCTCAGTACAGGGAACACTTTGTTTATGAGCAGTGTAGGAAGATCATAGGAAGCATGGCCAGACAGATGATAGGGTGGAAATAGATTTGGACAGAGTAAGGCATACAGGTTACACTGAACAGGACGTGCAGTAGACAAGGTCAACATGAACACGATCAGCATTATTTGAAATTAGAGCTTCCATTCATCAGTCTAACGTGACTTTCCTAATAGTTTATTTGCCTAAATTAACTCTCCCCACTTTATTGTGCAGGCGGCGAGTGAACCCTGTCCTGAACGTCAGGTTATTCACAATCCCCAACAGCAGCCACAATACCTTCCATCTGAAATCCACGTTAAAGTCCCACATGTGTATCATGAGCAACGGATCCACGAGGAACAACGTGGAACAGTCTGTCTGTGCAGCCTCTGTTCCGATTGTTCATCATGTTAGAGCATCAATCTGGAGACACTTAAGACTGCCGATGCTGGAGATCAGAGTAGAGAGTTGATTGCTGGAAAAGCACAGCAGGTCAGGCGGGATTCTTGAAGCAGGAGAATGAGGTATTGAGCATAAGACATTCATCAGAAATCAGCATCAATTTCCCCATTCTGCATTGAAGTGTAAGTGCATTGAGGTGGGAATGGCTTCCTACTGTTCCTGTCTAAGTAACTCAAGGGACTGACTGGCTTCTTCCTTGTCCACTTGGACAGGGCCAAGGGCCTGACTGGGTTACCCCTGGTTCCTGTTTGACAGCTCGATGTACTGACAAGTGTGATGGTGCTGCAGCTTTAAGAGGTTATTTTGTCCGGGTTTCTTTTATGAGAGAGATTGAACGATTGTTGCAAAGCTGAATAGTTCAGACCACTTGAGTAAACAGCTAGGGAGGCCTTAGGTTAATTTTAATGCAGCCTGAATGGGTGTGACCAGCTCTCACAGATTAGGATCTCTGGGTTTTGGTTTCTCAGTCACATCAAAAACTATTGGGATCTCCACAGAGTTGGAAGCTACAGTGAAATTCTCCTGGTTGCTACCCTCTCTGAAATTTCTCTTGATGCTGTTTTTAAGTCCTGGATTGGAGAAATGTTTGTGACATTCTGTGTCTGAATATTTATTTTTTCCAAGGGCTGTGTTTATGGGATTTCCCTATTTTGGAACAGTTCATTCGTAATAGCTCCTAGATCTATTATTCTGTTAAGCTGTCCAATAGAATTACGTTATTCTAAATTCCTCATTCTGTGGTTTTATTTCTTCTTTCATGTTGAAATAGATGGTATTTTGCTTACCATCGAGTAGTTTGACCAGTCACATTACATCTGGAACAGAAACTTTACATTTACTTTAAAATAAGAAAACATAAAAGTCTAGGCTATTGCCGTCAAATATTTTTGAGGAGCTCTGGTGTGGTCCATCACACTAGACTCCTCCTCTTCCTGAGTAATAGGCTGGAGGCACTGAATGGGCTATCCGTGTTCATCTCCAATAATGTCAATGGGCTGAATGGCTTCCTCATATTCCTGTGAAACCAGCGTGAGGTGCTGAATGAACTCTTATTTTACTGTGGCAATGTGCAGTGTCAGGCGGTGCTGTTACATGAATGTTACTGATACGTTAACAGCACACGCCTCAATGGAGACTGGGACTTGCTGCACATGGACACAGACCAGTTCAGGAACTGACGGGGGACAAAACGTTCTGAACATTGTGGAATCTTCAGTGACCATCCCCACTTCTGATCTTATGGTGGGGAGGGTGGGCGCGGGGAGACATTGATGACGCAGCTGAAGATGTTTGTGGAGACGAAGCTACCCTGAGGATCTCCCACAGAGGTGACCCAGGACTGAGATGATGAACATCTTCCTTTGTGCAATGTTTGATCCTAAACACTGGAGAGTTTACTCTGATTCTCATTAAGTCCATCTCCTTGATGTCAACAGATGTCAACCACTGCCTTAATATCAGGGCCAGTCATGTTTACCTGAACCCTTGTGACAACCTCTTCTGTTCGCATCAATAGGCCATGATATAGGAGCAGCAAGTGTTTTCTTCAAACAGGTGGGATTGAATGTCAGGATTTCTCTTCTCAAGAGTGTTAGGGGAGCCAGATGACTGAAAATATTTGAAGATGAAATAGATGGATATTGACATGTCAGAGAGTTGAGGGCTATGAAGAATTGGGTATGAAAGAAAATTTGAGGCCAGGAGCAGATCAGCCATGATCTTAGTGAAGGGCAAGGCAGGTTTGGGGAGTGAACTCCCTGCTCATGTTTCGGATGGTCGCACTTTCTGTTATTGGAAAGTTAGTGGGTGTTATTTTTTATGAATGATCTGGTGTTGCATATTACAGTCAGGGAGACCAGATGATTTTGTGAGCCATCTCTGGACGAGGTATGTGGGCTGTATTCACAGTGAATCTTGGTCTACAACATGACCAACAAATTAAGCACAAGTTGCAGATAGGGGAAGCTTTCTAATGAGAGATGAGGGGCCTCTTTCATACCCAGCCTGGATTTTCCAATTTCATTTCCCAAATCACCTCAAAGCGTGTGGGACAGTTTTGAGGGACTGAATGGTCTCCTCTGTTTCTGTGCACCATGTTATAGTAGTAAGTGGACTCCAACTGTCCCTGTCTAGCAGGTATGAGGGGCTGAATGGAACACAGGAACATGGGACTGAGGAGCAGGACTGGGTCATTAGATACTTTGAGCCTTCTCCACCAGGCAGTAAGATTGTGGCTGATCAGGTTGGGGTCTCAGCCCCACTTTCCTGTCTATATCCCGTTATCCGTGATTCACTTCTTTGTCAAATATTGAACTAATGCAGCTTTCAATCAATGTGGACATCGAGGCACGATAAACTTCCACTGAAGAGAAGTACGACTTGAATGGCCCTTACAGAATTTTTCATCATCCCTCTGATAGAATCAGAGAGTCATGCAGAATGAAAGCAGACCCGTTAGTCCAATCTGTTTACTCCGATCAGATATCAGTCCCATTTGCCAGCATTTGGTAAATATCCCTCCTTTGTCAGATACTTTTTTAAATGTGCGATTGTAACCGTCTTCAGCACTTCCTCTGACAGCACATTCTGTACACACACCACTCTCTGTGTGAAACATTGATCTTCAGGTCCTTTCTAAATCAATCCCCCTCGCCTTCAACCAATGCCCTCTTGTTCTGGACTCCACTATCCTTGGGAGCATAACGTGGCTGTTCAGAATATCCATGCCCCTGATGGTTTTATAAACCTCTATAATGACACCCTTCAGCCTCTGACACTCCAGGAGGCAACACTTCAACCTAATGAACCTCTCCATAAAGCTCAAACCTCCAGTCCTGGAACATCCGTGTAAGTCATTTCTGCAGAAAACCGACTTGTATGCAGTATTCTTAAATTGGCCTCACCAACATCCTGTACAGATACAACATACCACCACAACTCCTATATTCAATGTTCTGACTGATTAAGGCAAATGTGCCAAATGTGTTCTGCACCACACTGTCTATATGCGACTCCACTTTCAAGGAACAATGTACCTGTAGCCCTATGCCCCTTTGTTTCACAACACGCCCCAGGACCTGACCATGATATAATGTCTACCCTGATTTGCCTTCCCAAAATGCAAAGCTTCATATTTATCTAAATTAAACTTCATCTGTTACTCATTGCCCCTTTGTCCCATGTAATTGCGGTCTTGTTGTACTCTGAGATAATCTACTACACCACCTTTCTGATGTCATCTGTATAAGTACTAACTATGGACCCAATATTCACATCTAAATCCTTTACATAAATGATGAAATGCAGTGAGCTCAGTACTGATTCTTACAGCACACTGCTGCTCACAAGCCTCCAGGCTGAAAAATATCCCTCTTCCTTCAAGCCAGTTGTGACGTGCTTCCCCTGTATCCCATGTATCATGAAGGGTATAGACAGGGTGGATAGAGACAATCTTTTTCCCAGGGTGAAGGATTCAATACCGAGAGGTCGTGCTTTCAAAGTGAGGGGTGGAAAGTTTAAGGGGGATACACACGTTAAGTACTTCACACAGAGGGTGGTGGGCATTTGGAACACGTTGCTAGCAGAGGTGGTAGAGGCAGGCACGGTAGATTCATTTAAGATGCGTCTGGACAGATGCATGAGTAGGTGGCGAGCAGAGGGATACGGATGCTTCGGAATTGGCCGACAGATTTAGACAGTACATTTGGATCGGCTCAGGCTTGGAGGGCTGAAGGGCCTGTTCCTGGGCTGTAAATTTTCGTTGCTCTTTGTTCTTTAAATGAACACCTTGCTGAAGTCCATATAGACAATGTCTACCAAATTGCCTTCATCAATCTTCTTTGTCACCTCTTCAAAAAACTCAACCAAATTAATGAGACATGATTTCCCATGCAGAAAGTCACGTTGTCTACCCTGATCAGCCCTTGCCTTCCCAAATGTATGTAAATCCTGTCCCTCAGAATCCCCTCCAACAACTTACCCACCACTTACATCAGGCTCACCAGTCTATAGTTCCCCGGCTTTTTGGGTCACTGTTTCCTTTTCTAGTCCCACTCCTCCACTGCTCACAACAAATGTTAAATGTAACCAGGTTTGTGATATGGCCGATCATATCCGTCTCAGATTGGGTCAGGGTCAGTTTTAAGAACAAGTCAGGCTAGTTTCTTTAATCTGCTCAAACAACACGTTTATGATCCAGAGCAATGTTACTCAAACTATGATGGAATGATGAATGGCAAACTTTTTGGGTATTGCAATAATATAATCAATATTTCCCTTTCTAAAAATGCTGTCGCGCACACACACACTCTCTCTGCAAATTTAATTTGAAAGAACTTGGTCCAAATATTATTGGAACTCATGACAAAGGAAAAATTGTGAGATTGTCCAAAACGTTATTCTGCTTCTGAAGATATTGTACTCACACAAGCTGCTAGCAATGGGATTTCATCCTGGGAGAGTTTGGATTTGGCTGAATTCCCTTTGCTTTAGGCAGTGAGTAGATTCCAGTGAATTCTGGTTAGGGATCATCCAAAGGGTAGCACGGTGGTTAGCACTGCCACCTCACAGCACAAAGGACTTGGGTTCGATTCCAACCTTGGGTGACTGTGTGGAGTTTGCACATTCTCCCCTTATCTGTGTGAGCTTCTAATGGGTGATCCAGTTTCCTACCTCAAATTGTGTAGGCTCGGTGGATTGGTCATGCTAAATTGTCTGCAGTGTTCAGGGATTTCTAGGTTATGTGCAATAGTCAGGGGTAAATATAGGGAAATGGGTTGGGAAGGTTGGTATGGACTTGTTGGGCCAAAGGGCTTGTTTCCACACTGCAGGGATTCCATAAAAATAAGAAAGGTAACGATGACTGTAGAGGGTTTTTTATAGCTCACACACATTGCTGTGATGAGGAACAATGAAGGAGAGAGAGTGCAATAGGCCATTCCTTCTCAGGCAGATTACATTTTCTCCCCCTCTGAGTTGAATCACACAGTAATGTCATCCTCTCCCAAACTAGACCATGTGAGGTCTCCTTATAACTTGTCCAAACTGTGTCTCCATCACATTCCCTGTTCCATGTAGGTGCATCATTGCTGCTGTCATACACAGAGCCATATCCTGAGCAGAAAATGGTCTCGGTCAATTTCAAGATATCTTTATATGTCTCTGCGTCATTAAAAAACAAAAATGTTTAATTTATTCAGAATACCTGTGTTAAACTGAATGCACTTTTTAAAGAAATACAGAAATTGCTGGAAAAGTTCGCCAGGTCTCTGAGAACCCAGATGCTGTAGTTGTACCAGCCTCCACCACTTCCTCTGGCAGCTCATTCCATATGCACACCACCCTCTGAGAAATGGTGCCCTTTAGGCCTCCTCAAAACCTTTCCCCTCTCACTTTCCACCAATGCCCTCTAGTTTTGGACGCCCCTAACCTGGGGAAAAACCCCTGACTACTCACCCTATCCATGGCCATTTTGATTTTATAAACCTTTACTGCTTCAAAATGTGACTCCAATCAACACGAATGGCTGTACTTTCAGTCATCCTGGGCCTAAATTCTGAAATTCAATACTGACACCTCTTCCTTCTCCATCAAGTCACAATTCTAAATCCATTTTAATCAGTTTGTTCAGATGTATCCTGAGACACCTCTGTGGGCTTTACCCTAGACCTTTGTGCCCGGAGGTAGGGACACTAGCATCATTCAGCAATACCCAGAGAGTTGTAACATCATTCTCCTGTGTGTTTGTTCATCAGACTGTTCTGACATGCTGTGACATACCTCTGCAACAGGCAGGATTTGAATCCTTCTATTCCTGAGCTAGGAGCACTACCACACAAGTTCAGGAATTTGAATCAAATCCTGAGTTCTGACTCAGAGACAGGGACACTACCCACTACACTGCCATACCCAGATTTCGTGTCATATTTTAGTGCACACTTTCAGCTCGATGTGGATTTATTATAATCAGGTTCCCATTACCGAGCAATACAAAACACTTTGTATTGTTAAACAAATGTAAGATATTTGTCTCAACTGTAGGATATTGAGTGTACTTGCTGTGCCATCAAAATTAACTATGAACTTCTTTAATCGCTATTTTCTGTAGTCTGCAATATTCAGCAAAGAAATCTTGCAGACACACTCTGCCAAATGAAGGGTCTCAAATAGATATTTATTACTGAACACCACAGACGAAGGAAGAGCTTAATTTCTGACCCCAAAACACCGATCACTCTTACCCAACTCTCACGTGCGACTCCCCTTTTCCAAAAACTATGAAATGACACCAGGCCGGTGATTACTGTCCAGCCTCTCCTCCCCACTGACTGTGTCTGCAATCTGTCCCTCCTGCCCCTAACCACACAAGGCAAACCAAGCTCAGGGTCTTTGTGAAAATCAAGGCCGGAGTGTGTAGACCTCCTGGAGAGGGGGAGGGAATTTTAAAATTGAAGGGGGAGGGTGAGGTGACAGTAATATCACTCACTGGCCTGAGGGGTCGCGGATGGAGTTTAGTTTGGATTAATGCGAGGTATTGGATTTGGTAAATCAAACAAGAGCAGGACCTATACAATTAAAAGAAGAGCCTTTGGCAGTGCTGTAGTACAGAAACCTAGGCCGTCAGGTTTAATTCTTTAAAATTTGCATCTCATATAGATAGTGTGGTGAAGAAGGTGTTTAACACACATGTCTTCATAGGACAGACGTTTGAGTATCAGAGTGGGGATGTCATGTTGTGGTTGTACAGGACATTGGTGAGACCTCTTCTGGAATACTGCGTCCAGTCTGGTCACGCTACCCGCTCATTCCATAGGCACACCACCCTCTGGGTGAAAAAGCTGCCCCTTAGGTCACTTTTAAATGTTTCCCCTCTCACCTTAAGCCTATGTCCTCTAGTTTTGGACTCTCCGTACCCTTAGAAAATACCTTGACTATTCACTTTGATGTTACTGACGTTTATATTATTAAGCTGGAGAGGATTGAGAAGAGATTTACCTGGATGTTGCTGGGAAAGGAGGGAGTGAGCTATAAGGAGAGGCTGGATCGGCTGGGACTTTTTTCACTGAAGAATATGAGATTAAGCAGTAACTTTACAGAGGTTTATAAAATAATGAGAGTTACAGAGAAGCTGAAGGGCTGATGTATTTTCTCTTGAGTTGAGGATTCAAAACTGAGGGATTTTTAAGGTGCGAGGAAAAAAGTTTTACGAAAATCATGAGAGGTAATTATGTTAGAAAGAGTCTGGCTTGTGTGTGGAATGAACGTCCAGAGGAAGTGGTGAAAGCAGGGACAGTTACAACGTTTAAAGGACATTTAGATCAGTCCATGGATAAGACATCAGTTTGGATGGTGCTATGAGCAGCTGCCCTCTCCCTCCCCATCTCTGAATGAATCCCTGTTGGTTTTCACCCTCTGCCAATGCCTGTGCAATGGCGTGTGCAGGCCAGCAGAGGGTGGCATTGTATCACTTTAAGCACCACAGAGACACACAGATACACACATGGGAATGGTGAGAACACGGTGTGAAGCTCATCTGGTAATTTAAATGAAACATAAAGAAATGCTCAATTCGCCTCGTAAACTATTAAAATATGAGGGACAGATCTGCCAAATTCCATTGTTTAAATAAAAACATCAATTTATTTTTTTTCACTCTGAAAGTGAACATTTTACATCAACTATTCACCATTCTGGGACCCTCTTTCCCTTAACTGTTTATTACCCGACTCCAGCTCTGTAGCAATATATTGTTTCTGGGTTTTCTATCCTCTCATATCACAGGTGCTTGTAAGCTCTCAGTTCAGAACTGCATTGCCTGTCTCTTGAAGGTACAGTACACACTTTCAACTCCATCACATTATACCCTGATGAATATCGATAAGTGGGACCTATCCGATTTCTCTTGCTCTGTGGTTTGTCAATATTTCATCTAATCTGTCTCGTATGTGTCAGGACTTTTGTTGCTCCGTTGACAGCATGTCTTTATTCGACTTTGTCCATCGGAACATTTCAGCATTTCACTTGCTCACACTCGTAATTTGGGGCAGGATTTCAGTTGTTTCATGGGGACTGTGACACTATAACAATCTCAATGTTTGTAGATGGCACCGAACCTGGAAGAACTCTGAAGTCGATGGAGGACAGTGTGGAACTCTAACAGGACAGTGACACGTTGGAGTAGTGTTCAGGTTTATGGCAGATGGAGATCATTGCAGAGCAGTTCGAGGTGATACACTTTGGTAGGAAAGACAATGAAAGACAGTTGAAAACAGGCTGTGCCATTATAAAGGGGGTACAGGAGCAGAGAGTGCTGTGTGTATATGAGCACAGATTGTTGAAGATGTCAGGACACGTGGGGAGGGCAGTAACTATCACAGGTTAGTTTCAGTATCTGAGCTGTTTAAAGGAGGAGGTGTAGGAGGGAGCCTCTGTGCTCCCTTCCTGGGAGGTGGTGGTGACGGTGTGGTGTGAGCCCACCCTCCTACCCACCGAGACCGTGGGGATTCCATTTGTACCAGCTCGACACAAAAGGGAGATGGCATCAGGGCCACGGCTTCTAAGTTGTGCCGGGGGGAAACAGAGCTGCCAGTGGGTTTAAAGTGAGAATTACCCTTCACTGAACTTTGCTCCTTACTCCATCGGTGGGACGTGGATGTTTCAGAATCTCCATACGAGGCATCCCGGTCCTCTCCGGTTCCTAACAGGGTCCTCCCCACATGGCGGGGGGAGGGGGAGGGGGAGGGAACGGATATCGGGCACTCCATCACCTGGCTTGGCCCTTTCTGTCCTATTCCAGGCTGGTGGTGGTGACGATGTGTTGTGAGCCCACCATCCTGGAATGGGAGGGTGGGAGTGGTTGTGGTCCTACTGTTAGTGTTAGTGTAGGCGGGGAGGGGGTGATGGTGAGGTGTCCGGATGGAGTCAGTCCGCAGTGTTGTATCCATGCAGTGTTATTGGTGTGGGGTGAAGTGGAGTTGGGGGGGGGGGGAAGAGAGGGAGAGAGAGAGAGAGAGAGAGACAGAGAGAGAAGGTGCTGCATGCGACAGTGAGACTTTTGGACCATGAGCATTGTTCGGGGGTCGGTGCTATAACAGAGAAACAGTGAGTGTGAGGGAGCAGAGAAAATATGGTGACCCTTATCCTGACAGAGTGGGGGAGGTTATTGATGCTTGTCCTGTGTTGCTGGACATTTCTTCAGACCTCAAATACTGTACTGAGCTGGGTGGGGAGCTCAGTGGTTCTGGTTGTGTCACCCCCTCTGGGAAGAGAATGGTCCCCCTCTGTTCTAGCCCATCCACCACGACCTCCGTACCCCTGTTGACAAACCGTGGTGTAATTGTCCCTTATCTGCCATGCTCGGGGTAAACTGTGCAGGGCAGCTCCTAACGGAGAAAGCTCAATCGTGTGCCCATTGGGCTTTTAAAGATGACATCAGTGTCAGGGATCACAGAATATCCAGGGGCATCTGGGTGATGGTGTGTACCTCCAGCCATGAAGGACTCCATTTACAAAGCTGAAGAACAAGTGCTCATCCAAAACTCTCCATCATCTGACCTCACGCCAATATCCCTTTCTCCCATCTTTCCTGGAAGACTGGCTCATGTTACAGGATGTTATCGAAGTGTCTACATTTCAGCATTCTGAAACCTGGGAACACATCCTTCCATGAACTATCGCTCAGTCTCCCCCTCTCTGTCTATTCCCCAAACCCCTCCCATGTGGTGATATCTAAACTGATACCCCCGCCTGGTCTCTCTGGCAGTGAGGTTCATAACCACAGTACCCCCTTGTCAGGGCAACAATGGGGATATGGAGCTGTAAATGGATGGGAGCTGTACATCCTGTCACTTCCAGCCCGATCTGCAAGTTTCCCCACACTGGGCAGGGATCTAACACAGTGTTACTGAGCAACGCACTGGGGTGGGGTACACAGTCCTACATGCTGGGAGGGTAACTGCTCCTGGGTTACAGATCAATGTACTGGGGTGGGGTACACAGTCCGACATAGTGGGAGGGTAACTGCTCCAGGGTTACAGATCAATGCACTGGGCTGGTGTACACAGTCCTACAGGCTGGGAGGGTAACTGCTCCTGGTTTGCAAATTAATTCACGGGTGATGACTGCACAGTTCCCTGTGCTGGTCGGTCATTCGGGTTGAGGTTTATAGATACTGCAATGATGTCGTCTGTGCAGCTCCCAATGCTGGATGGATATTTGTTTCAGGTTCACACATTAGTGCCCTGCTGTGGTCTGCACAGCCCCCGGTGTGGGACAGATATCTAGTCCGGGGTTATAGATCAATGAACTGCTGTGGTCTGCACAGCTCCCCGTGCTGGACAGAAATCTCGTCCGAGTTTATAGATCAATGCAGTGCTGTAGTCTGGACAGGTCCCCGTCCAGGACAGATATCTAGTCCGGGGTTATAGATCAATGCACTGCTGTGGTCTGCGCAGTGTTCCACTCTGGCCAGTTTGCTGGGTTGTATTGACCAGTGTAATGGATGAATCTGGACAGATTGCTGGGTTGTACTGAGCAGGACACAGGCCTGGTCTACACAGTGTTCCACGGTGAACAGATATCTCCTCTGGGTGTATGGTGTCTGCGCTGGTTCTGTGAGTTGGATTGAGAATGTGGTATATCTAACCATTTCAGCTGATCTGGCAATGCCTTTAGTTCCCATTCCTGTGATTGGACCCTCCGGCTCTCCCCCCATTAATGTTACAGTGTATCCAGGCACAGTGCATCATGTTGTGTGGTGGATAGGGGTGAAAGGTGATGGACAGGTCAAGGGGTTGCCCGGAATGTTGTGTCCCTGACATTCTATAACTGACATTCCCCGGAACGTTCTGTCCCTGACATTCTATAACTGTCATTCCCCGGAACGTTCTGTCCCCAATATTCTATAACTGTCATTCCCCGGAACGTTCTGTCCCTGACATTCTATAACTGACATTCCACGGAACGTTCTGTCCCCAACATTCTATAACTGACATTCCCCAGAACGTTCTGTTCCCAACATTCTATAACTGTCATTCCCCGGAACGTTCTGTCCCTGACATTCTATAACTGACATTCCCCGGAACATTCTGTCCCCAACATTCTATAACTGACATTCCCCGGAACGTGCTGTCCCTGACATTCTATAACTGACATTCCCCGGAACGTTCTGTCCCTGACATTGTTTGTGAACGGCCGGACGTCAGTGAATTGAACAAACGATAAGATCCCGAGGGAACAGATCCCGTTCCAGGGAGAAGGAGACAGTGTTCCGAAGGCCCCTCAGGCAGTTAAAGGGGTGAATACGTTTTCCCTGCGTTTACATTTCTCCACGACACAGGATCGACCACAATTTAGCCCAAAATACAGAAACTCCCAACCTCCGTTTGTCTTCAGGAAACTGGGAGAGAATCCTTCAGGACAGCAACGTTTCCACCCTCTGTATTAGGAACTGGGAAGGAGTGACTTGTGTCTGCTCTCGAATGGTCGAGTGTGAGGGAATGTTCTAGAAACAATCTGTCCTTATGGATGTGTCTCTGTGTGTTTGGGGAGTGAGGGTTTCTTGTGGTTTATGTCACATTTTTGTCAGTAATTCCGACCTTCCCGTTTGTTATTCCAGCTCCAATTATTTTAATAAATCCCTGAATACCGGGACACATTTGAAAATCTCACTGGGTTCCCAATCAAACGGGTCCGTTTGCCTCCAGGCTGATGGTTAATGGGTTTGTTTTCCTTCCTCACAGTTAACATAGTGACCATCTACGTCCTGCTTTATAAAGACTGTGGATTGTCTGCATGTGTCAGACGTTACCTGGGGGCCATGGCAGCGGCGGATCTCCTGGTCATTATCCTCGACCTGATACTGAGACACATTCCCATTGTTTATCAGGAACAGTTTTATTTCCTGATGGACTCCGTCCCCGTGTGTAATATCCACGCCGTCCTGCTTTATGCAGCCACTGACTGCTCTGTCTGGTTCACCGTCGCTTTCACCTTTGATCGGTTTGTGGCCATTTGTTGCCAGAAGCTGAAAAGTAAATATTGCAGTGAGAAAACGGCGGCTGTGGTTCTGGGAGCAGTGACTGTGCTGAGCTGTTTAAAGAACATTTCCTGGTATTTTATGCTCACGGCTTGGTATTGGCTGATGAACATCCCCTGGTTTTGTTCTGTAACAGACGCTGTTCGACTCTCCAGTGTCTGGGTCACAATCGAGTTCCTCCACTACATTCTAACCCCGTGTGTCCCATTTCTCCTGATTCTGCTGCTCAATGTTCTCACCGTCAGACACATTTTAGTGACCAGCAGAGCCCGCAGGAGACTCCGCGCTCACACCAATGGGGACGCTCAGTCTGACACTGAAATGAGAAACCGAAAAAAATCCATCATTTTACTGTTTGTGATCTCGGCCAATTTAATCCTGTTATGGTCAATGTTAATGCTGTATTCTATATGGTACCGGATGTATTTTATTGGGTATCGGTCTGTGTCTCTCGATTGGTTTGTGCAGGAATTGGGCTTCATGCTGCAGCTCCTCAGTTGCTGCACAAACACCGCGATTTATGCCGTGACCCAGACTAAGTTCAGGCAGCAGCTGAAGAATGTGCTGAAATATCCCTTCACCCAAATCCATCCATCCATCAAATTCCCTCATTAATCATACCATCCGGGATTTTCTTATTTCAGTTCAGTGTTTCAGCGATGGAGCAGCCTGTCGCTATGGTAACAGAGTGAGGGTAGCGCTGGTTTGTCCATCCTTATCCCCCAGGGGGTTTACAGGGAAACATTTCAATGTTTCTCACAACTCAGGGGCCAGTGAGAAAAGGCACCATCCACTGACTGTATCCATCACTTCCATTTGTAACCAATAAAAATGTTGATTAAAGCGTGCCGAGCAGCAGAGTGACTTATGTTGTTGTGTGTCTTTGTGTTGGAGAAGCTGAGCTGGAGAGAGACAGACTCAGCCCCAAGTCCTTGTCCTCAGGGAAGGGGAGGGCACCGCGCCCTGAGCTCAGGAGCTGGGCTTAACTCCCTCTGACCCCCCCCCCACTCCAACCTGGCCTCCCCATTTCCTCACCCCCACTTTTCCTCCTCAATTCTCTCCCTCTCTCTCTCTTTCCGCACACTGACTCTTTCTCACCACCTCTCCATTTCACTCTCTCTGGTCCCCTCTCAGACAGCCCCCAACCCCGGTATCTCCACCTGCCTCCACTATTCTTTCTGCATCACTCTCCCCCCTCCCTCTCACACCCCCAACATGAGTTTCTCCACCTGCCTCCATTGTTCTCTCTCCACCTCACCCTCACTCTCTCTCTCTCTCTCTCCTGCCGTCTCTGTCTCCCTCCCGCAATTCCGTCTCTACCCCATTTTCCCCACCTCCCACTTCCCACATCTCTTGATCATCTCACCCCCACCCCCCCACATGCAGCCTCACCACCAACCCCCAGTCTCTGGGTCAGAGGGAGAGGGAAGGACCAGGGAGACAGTGTGTGTCAGAGAGAGAGGAAGGGCAGAATAGGAGGGAGAGAGATTCAGTCAGAGAGAAACGGGGGGAGGTGGGGAGAGAGAGACCAAGGTATGGGGATTGAGAGTGAGAGAAGATGGAGAGAGAACAAAGAAGCAGGGAGAGACAGAGAGAGACAGAGAGAAGGGAGAGATAAGGTGAGGGGGGGAAGAGAGAGAAATAGGGGAGGACATCATGAGAGAGGGGACAGAGAGAGGGGGGGAACAGAGAGAGAGGGGACAGAGAGAGAGGGGGGACAGAGAGAGAGGGGGGTCAGAGAGTGAGGGGGATTGAGAGAGAGAAGGGGCTAAGAAAGAGGGACAGAGAGAGGAGGGGACAGAGAGAGGGGGGACAGAGAGAGAGGGGAGAGAGAAGGGAGAGAGAATGGGGGAGAAAGAGGGGGTCAGAGAGAGGGGAACAGAGAGAGGCGAACAGAGAGAGAGGGAAAGAGGGAGAGGGGCACAGAGAGAGAGATGGGGACAGAGCGAGAGAGGGGGACAGAGAGAGGGCTATAGAGAGAGGGGGACAGAGAGAGGAGGGGTGTCAGAGAGAGGGGGGACAGAGAGGGTGGACAGATAGAGGCAGAACAGAGAGGGGGTCAGAGAGAGTGGCAACAGATAGACGGGGGGACAGAGTGAGCGAGGGGGACTGAGAGATGGTGACAGAGAAGGGGCAGAGAGAGGGCGACAGAGAGGGGGCAGACAGAGGAGGACAGAGAGATGGGGACAGAGAAAGTGGGGAAAGAGAAAGGGGGGAGAGAGGGGTGACAGAGAGAGGGGGCACAGAGAGAGGGGGAGAGAGGGAGGGGGGCATCGCGATGGTGACAGAGAGAGGGGGGACAGAGAGAGGGGGGACAGAGAGAGGGGGGACAGAATGTGGGGGACAGAGGGAGGGGGACAGAGGGAGGGGGGAAAGAGAGATGGTGACAAAGCGGGGGCAGAGAGAGGGCGACAGAGAGAGGGGTACAGAGGGAGGGGGGACAGAGAGAGAGAGGGACAGAGAGACGGTGACAGACAGGGGGCAGAAAGAGGGCGACAGAGAGGGGGCAGAGAGAGGAGGACAGAGAGATGGGGACAGAGAAAGTGGGGAAAGAGAAAGGGGGGAGAGAGGGGTGACAGAGAGAGGGGGCACAGAGAGAGGGGGAGAGAGGGAGGGGGGCATCGCGATGGTGACAGAGAGAGGGGGGACAGAGAGAGGGGGGACAGAGAGAGGGGGGACAGAATGTGGGGGACAGAGGGAGGGGGACAGAGGGAGGGGGGAAAGAGAGATGGTGACAAAGCGGGGGCAGAGAGAGGGCGACAGAGAGAGGGAGACAGAGATAGGGGGGCAGAGAGAGGGGGTGAGAGACAGGGGGATAGAGAGAGGGGACAGTGAGTAGGGGAGATAGAGGGGCTCAGAGAGGGGGGGACAGAGAGAGGGGACAGATAGAGGCAGGACAGAGAGGGGTGACAGAGAGAGAAGGGCAGAGAGAGGGTGACAGAGAGAGAGAGGACAGAGAGTGGGGAAGATAGAGGTGGTCAGAGAGAGGGGGGACAGAGAGCGAGGGGACAGAGAATGGGGGTCAGATAGAGGGGTACAGAGTGCGGGAGAGAGAGATGGCCAGAGAGAGTGGGACAGAGATAGGGGAAGAGAGAGAGAGGGGTAGAGAGAGAGGAGGACAGAGAGAGGGGGACAAAGAGGGGGACAGAGCGGGGGAAACAAAAAGAGGGGGAGGTAGAGGGGGTCAGAGAGAGATGGGGACAGAGAGAAGGGGAGATAGAGGGGGTCAGAGGGAGGGCGACAGAGCGAGGGGCACAGAGAGTGGGGGAGATAGAGCGGGTCAGCGAGAGGGGGACAGAAAGAGCGGGAGGTAGAGGGGGTCAGAGAGAGGGGGACAGAGAGTGGTGCACAGAAAGAGGAGCACAGAGAGTGGGGGAGATGGAGGGGGACAGAGAGAGAGGGGACAGAGAGAGAGGGGCAGAGAGTGATGGGGCAGAGAGAGTGGGACAGACTGAGGGTGTCAGAGAGAGGGGGACATAGAGAGGGGGGAACAGTGAGGGGGGAAAGAGAGAGGCGGGTTGGAAGGAGTGGGGGCAGAGCGAGGGCGACAGAAAAAGTGGGAGGTAGAGGGGGTCAGAGAGAGAGGCACAGAGAGAGGGGCACAGAGAATGCGGGAGATAGAGGGGGGCAGAGAGAAAGGGGACAGAGAGAGAGGGGCAGAGAGAGATGGCGGCAGAGAGAGTGGGACAGAGTGAGGGGGGAACAGAGAGAGATGGAAAGAGAGAGGGGGGAAAGAGAGAGGTTGGGAGGGAGAGGGAGGCAGAGAGAGGGCGACAGATAGAGGGGCACAGAGAGTCGGGGAGATAGAGGTGGTCAGAGAGAGAGGGACAGAGAGAGGGGGAGATAGAGGCGGACAGAGAGAGTGAGACAGAGAGTGGGGGACAGAGAGAGTGGTACAGAGTGGGGTGAGAGAGGGGTTCACAGAGTGGGTGGATGGAGAGAGTGGGGGACAGAGAGAGAGGGGGACATAGAGAGTGGGGAACAGAGAGAGAGGGGGCAGAGAGGCTGACAGAGAGGGGGTGCTGAGACTGGGGGTGGAGAGAGAGGGGACAGAGGGAGGGGAGCAGAAAGAGGGCGACAGAGAGAGGGGGCAGAGAGCGGGGGTGGAGAGAGAGAGTGGTTTGGGAAAGAGTGGGGGTCAGAGACAGGGCGACAGAGAGTGGGGGAGATAGACTGTGTCAGAAAGAGAGGGACAGAGAGAGATGGGGACAGAGAGAGAGGGGGGCAGAGAGAGGGAGAGATAGAGGGTGTCAGAGAGAGAGGGACAGAGAGAGAGGGGGCAGAGAGAGGGGGACAGAGAGAGAGGCACAGAGAGAGGGGCACAGAGAGTGGGGGAAATAGATTGGGACAGAGAGAGAGGGGAAAGAGAGAGAGGTGCAGAGAGAGATGGGGCAGAGAGAGTGGGAGAGAGTGAGGGTGTCGGGGGGGCAGAGAGAGGGGGTAGAGAGAAGGGGGAACAGAGAGTGGGGGAAAGAGAGAGGTGGTGGAAGGGAGAGGGAGGCAGAGAGAGGCGACAGAGAGAAGTGCACAGAGAGTGGGGGAGATAGAGGGGGTCAGAGAGAGGGGGACAGTGAGAAGGGGAGATAGAGGGGAAAAATGAGAGGGGGACAGAGAGAGGGGGAGATAGAGGGGGACAGAGAGAGAGGGACAGAGAGCGCGGTACAGAGTGGGGTCAGAGAGGGGTTCAGAGAGTAGGTGGATGAAGAGAGTGGGGGACAGAGAGAGAGGGGGACAGAGAGAGTGGGGGACAAAGAGAGAGGGGGCAGAGAAACGGTGACAGAGAGGGGGCGCAGAGACCGGGGGAGAGAGAGAGGGGACAGAGGGAGGGGGACAGAGGGAGAGAGACAGAGTGAGGGGGCAGAGAGAGAGGGGGACAAAGAGAGTGCAACAGAGTGACGGTGAGATTGAGGGAGACAGAGAGGAGGGGGACAGAGAGACGAGGGGACAGAGAGAGGGCGGACAGAGAGGGGGGTACAGAGAGAAGGGGGACAGAGAGAGAGGGGAGCAGAGAGAGAGGGGGACCGATAGAGAGAGAGGGGGTGACATAGAGAGAGGGGTACAGAGAGAGGAGGTGGGGTCAGTGAGAGGGGGAACAGAGAGAGGGGGAACAGATAGAGGGGGATACAGAGAGAGAGAAGGTGACTGAGAGACCTTGACAGAGAGGAGGCAGAGAGTTGGCGACAGAGAGAGGGGGCAGAGAGGGGGGGACAGAGAGAGTTTGGCAGAGGGAGGGGGACAGAGAGACGGTGACAGAGAGGGGGCAGAGAGAGGGCAACAGAGATGGGGCAGAGAGAGGGTGACAGAGAGAGGGGGGCAGAGAAAGTGGGGCAGGGGTGGAGAGAGAGGGTCACAGAGAGTGGGGGAGATAGAGGGAGTCAGAGAGAGGGGGATATAGAGGGGGACAGAGTGTGCGGGACAGCGAGTGGGGGACAGAGAGTGGGGGTCAGAGAGAGGGGTACAGAGTGGGGGAGAGAGAGGGGGACAGAGAGTAAGGGGATGTAGAGAGTGGGGGACAGAGAGAGAGGGGGACAGAGAGGGGGACACAGAGAAGGGGCAGAGAGAGGGCAACAGAGAGGGGGGCAGAGAGTGGGGGAGAGAGATGGGGACAGAGACAGGGGACAGAGAGAGGGGGGGAGAGAGAGAGGGACACGAAGAGAGGGGGTCAGAGAGAGGCGGGTGGAAGAGAGAGGGGGACAGAGTGAGGGGGAACAGAGAAAGGGGAAAAAGGGGGATAGAGAGAGGCGGGTGGGAGAGATAGGGGGACAGAGGGAGGGGGTCATAGAGAGGTCGATAGACAGAGGGGTACAGAGAGTGTGGTTCAGAGAGAAGGCGACACAGAGAGGGCGACAGAGAGAGGGCGGCAGACAGAGGGGGACAGAGGGTGGGGGTCAGAGAGAGGGCGACAGGGAGAGGGAGAAAGAGAGTGGGGGAGATAGAGGGGGGCAGAGAGAGAGGGGCAGAGAGAATGGGGCAGAGAGAGAGGGCAGAGAGAGAGCGGGCAGAGAGAGGAGGAACAGGGAGAGGGGGAACAGAGAGAGGGGTAACAGAGAGAGGGGGACAGAGAGAGTGGGAGAGAGTGAGGGGGTCGGGGGGGGCAGAGAGAGGGGGTAGAGAGAAGGGGGAACAGAGAGTGGGGGAAAGAGAGCGGTGGTGGGAGGGAGAGGGAGGCAGAGAGAGGGCGACAGAGAGAAGTGCACAGAGAGTGGGGGAGATAGAGCGGGTCAGAGAGAGGGGGACAGTGAGAAGGGGAGATAGAGGGGAACAATGAGAGGGGGACAGAGAGAGGCGGACAGTGAGCGCGGTACAGAGTGTGGTCAGAGAGGGGTTCAGAGAGTAGGTGGATGAAGAGAGTTGGGGACAGAGATAGTGGGGGACAAAGAGAGAGGGGGCAGAGAAACGGTGACAGAGAGGGGGCGCAGAGACCGGGGGAGAGAGAGAGGGGACAGAGGGAGGGGGACAGAGAGAGAGAGACAGAGTGAGGGGGCAGAGAGAGAAGGGGACAAAGAGAGTGCAACAGAGTGACGGTGAGATTGAGGGAGACAGAGAGGCGGGGGACAGAGAGACGAGGGGACAGAGAGAGGGCGGACAGAGAGAGGGGGTACAGAGAGAAGGGGGACAGAGAGAGCGGGGAGCAGAGAGAGAGGGGGACCGATAGAGAGAGAGGGGGGGACATAGAGGGAGGGGTACAGAGAGAGGAGGTGGGGTCAGTGAGAGGGGGGACAGAGAGAGGGGGAACAGATAGAGGGGGGTACAGAGAGAGAGAGGGTGACTGAGAGACGGTGACAGAGAGGAGGCAGAGAGTTGGCGACAGAGAGAGGGGGCAGAGGGGGGGACAGATATAGTTTGGTAGAGGGAGGGGGGACAGAGAGACGGTGACAGAGAGGGGGCAGAGAGAGGGCAACAGAGATGGGGCAGAGAGAGGATGACAGAGAGAGGGGGGCAGAGAGAGTGGGCCAGGGGAGGAGAGAGAGGGGCACAGAGAGTGGGGGAGATAGAGGGGGTCAGAGAGAGGGGGATATAGAGGGGGACAGAGAGAGGGGGACAGAGAGTGGAGGACAGAGATGGGGGACAGAGAGTGAAGGACAGAGAGAGAGGTACAGAGTGGGGGAGAGAGAGGGGGACAGAGAGTAAGGGGATGGAGAGAGTGGGGGACAGAGAGAGAGGGGGACAGAGAGGGGGACACAGAGAAGGGGCAGAGAGAGGGCAACAGAGAGGGGGGCAGAGAGTGGGGGAGAGAGATGGGGACAGAGACAGGGGACAGAGAGAGTGGGGAGAGAGAGAGGTGGACAGAGAGAGAGTGGGTCAGAGAGAGGCGGGTGGAAGAGAGAGGGGGACAGAGTGAGGGGGAACAGAGAAAGGGGGAAAAAGGGGGATAGAGAGAGGCGGGTGGGAGAGATAGAGGGACAGAGGGAGGGGGTCATAGAGAGGTCGACAGACAGAGGGGTACAGAGAGTGTGGTTCAGAGAGAGGGCGACACAGAGAGGGCGACAGAGAGAGGGCGGCAGACAGAGGGGGACAGAGGATGGGGGTCAGAGAGAGGGCGACAGAGAGAGGGAGAAAGAGAGTGGGGAGATAGAGGGGGTCATAGAGAGAGGGACAGAGAGAGGGGGTACAGAGAGAGAGGGGGCAGAGAGAGAGGGGGCAGAGAGAGGGGGGCAAAGAGAATGGGGCAGAGACAGAGGGCAGAGAGAGAGGGGGCAGAGAGAGGAGGAACAGGGAGAGGGGGAACAGAGAGAGGGGTAACAGAGAGAGGGGGACAGAGAGAGAGGGGGACAGAGGGAGGGGGGACAGAGAGACGTTGACACAGAGGGGGCAGCAGGAGGACCACAGCGAGAGGGGGACAGAGATTTGGTGACAGAGAGGAGGCAGAGAGAGGAGGTCAGAGAGAAGTGGGACAGAGAGAATGGGGACAGAGAGAAGGGGGTCAGAGAGAGAGGGTCAGAGAGAGGGGGACAGAGAGAGGGGACAGAGAGAGAGGACAGAAAGAGAGAAGAGGGACATAGAGAGGGGGACAGAGAGAAGGGGGACAGAGAGAAGGGGGACAGAGAGAGGGGGACAGAGAGAGGGGGCACAGAGAGAGGGGACAGAGAGAGGGGACAGAGAGAGGGGGGACAGAGAGAGTGGGACAGAGAGAGAGGGTGACAGAGAGAGAAGGGGACAGAGAGAGGGGGAACAGAGAGAGGGGGGCAGAGGGAGTGGGGACAAAGAGATGGTGACAGAGAGGGGGCAGAGAGAGGGGGAGAGAGGGTGGGGCGACAGCGAGAGGGGGATCGAGAGCGGGGACAGAGAGATGGGGATCAGAGAGCGGGGATAGAGAGAGAGGAGACAGAGAGAGAGGACAGAGGGAGGGGGGCAGAGAGACTGTGACAGAGTGGGGACAGAGAGCAGGGGAGAGGGGGGGGGAACAGAGAGAGGGTAGCGACAGAGAGAGGGGGACAGAGAGACGGGGACAGAGTGACAGTGACGGGGGGACAGAGAGAGGGGGGACAGAGAGGGGGACAGTGAGAGGGGGACAGAGAGAGGCGGAGATAAAGGGGGTCAGAGGGAGGGGGGACAGAGAGAGGGGTACAGAGTGGGGGACAGAGAGTGGGAGAGAGCGGGCTACAGAGAGATGGGGACAAAGAGAGGGGGACAGAGAGAGAGGGGGGGAGAGAGAGAGGTGGACAGAGAGAGTGGGTCAGAGAGAGGCGGGTGGAAGAGAGAGGGGGACAGAGTGAGGGGGAACAGAGAAAGGGGAAAAAGGGGGATAGAGAGAGGCGGGTGGGAGAGATGGGGGACAGAGGGAGGGGGTCTTAGAGAGGTCGACAGACAGAGGGGTACAGAGAGTGTGGTTCAGAGAGAGGGCGACACAGAGAGGGCGACAGAGAGAGGGCGGCAGACAGAGGGGGACAGAGGGTGGGGGTCAGAGAGAGGGCGACAGAGAGAGGGAGAAAGAGAGTGGGGGCGATAGAGGGGGTCATAGAGAGAGGGACAGAGAGAGGGGGTACAGAGAGAGAGGGGGCAGAGAGAGAGGGGGCAGAGAGAGGGGGGCAGAGAGAGGGGGGCAGAGAGAATGGGGCAGAGAGAGAGGGCAGAGAGAGAGCGGGCAGAGAGAGGAGGAACAGGGAGAGGGGGAACAGAGAGAGGGGTAACAGAGAGAGGGGGACAGAGAGAGTGGGAGAGAGTGAGGGGGTCGGGGGGGGCAGAGAGAGGGGGTAGAGAGAAGGGGGAACAGAGAGTGGGGGAAAGAGAGCGGTGGTGGGAGGGAGAGGGAGGCAGAGAGAGGGCGACAGAGAGAAGTGCACAGAGAGTGGGGGAGATAGAGCGGGTCAGAGAGAGGGGGACAGTGAGAAGGGGAGATAGAGGGGAACAATGAGAGGGGGACAGAGAGAGGGGGACAGTGAGCGCGGTACAGAGTGTGGTCAGAGAGGGGTTCAGAGAGTAGGTGGATGAAGAGAGTGGGGGACAGAGATAGTGGGTGACAAAGAGAGAGGGGGCAGAGAAACGGTGACAGAGAGGGGGCGCAGAGACCGGGGGAGAGAGAGAGGGGACAGAGGGAGGGGGACAGAGAGAGAGAGACAGAGTGAGGGGGCAGAGAGAGAAGGGGACAAAGAGAGTGCAACAGAGTGACGGTGAGATTGAGGGAGACAGAGAGGCGGGGGACAGAGAGACGAGGGGACAGAGAGAGGGCGGACAGAGAGAGGGGGTACAGAGAGAAGGGGGACAGAGAGAGCGGGGAGCAGAGAGAGAGGGGGACCGATAGAGAGAGAGGGGGGGACATAGAGGGAGGGGTACAGAGAGAGGAGGTGGGGTCAGTGAGAGGGGGGACAGAGAGAGGGGGAACAGATAGAGGGGGGTACAGAGAGAGAGAGGGTGACTGAGAGACGGTGACAGAGAGGAGGCAGAGAGTTGGCGACAGAGAGAGGGGGCAGAGGGGGGGACAGATATAGTTTGGTAGAGGGAGGGGGGACAGAGAGACGGTGACAGAGAGGGGGCAGAGAGAGGGCAACAGAGATGGGGCAGAGAGAGGATGACAGAGAGAGGGGGGCAGAGAGAGTGGGGCAGGGGAGGAGAGAGAGGGGCACAGAGAGTGGGGGAGATAGAGGGGGTCAGAGAGAGGGGGATATAGAGGGGGACAGAGAGAGGGGGACAGAGAGTGGGGGACAGAGATGGGGGACAGAGAGTGAAGGACAGAGAGAGAGGTACAGAGTGGGGGAGAGAGAGGGGGACAGAGAGTAAGGGGATGGAGAGAGTGGGGGACAGAGAGAGAGGGGGACAGAGAGGGGGACACAGAGAAGGGGCAGAGAGAGGGCAACAGAGAGGGGGGCAGAGAGTGGGGGAGAGAGATGGGGACAGAGACAGGGGACAGAGAGAGTGGGGAGAGAGAGAGGTGGACAGAGAGAGAGTGGGTCAGAGAGAGGCGGGTGGAAGAGAGAGGGGGACAGAGTGAGGGGGAACAGAGAAAGGGGGAAAAAGGGGGATAGAGAGAGGCGGGTGGGAGAGATAGAGGGACAGAGGGAGGGGGTCATAGAGAGGTCGACAGACAGAGGGGTACAGAGAGTGTGGTTCAGAGAGAGGGCGACACAGAGAGGGCGACAGAGAGAGGGCGGCAGACAGAGGGGGACAGAGGATGGGGGTCAGAGAGAGGGCGACAGAGAGAGGGAGAAAGAGAGTGGGGAGATAGAGGGGGTCATAGAGAGAGGGACAGAGAGAGGGGGTACAGAGAGAGAGGGGGCAGAGAGAGAGGGGGCAGAGAGAGGGGGGCAAAGAGAATGGGGCAGAGACAGAGGGCAGAGAGAGAGGGGGCAGAGAGAGGAGGAACAGGGAGAGGGGGAACAGAGAGAGGGGTAACAGAGAGAGGGGGACAGAGAGAGAGGGGGACAGAGGGAGGGGGGACAGAGAGACGTTGACACAGAGGGGGCAGCAGGAGGACCACAGCGAGAGGGGGACAGAGATTTGCTGACAGAGAGGAAGCAGAGAGAGGAGTTCAGAGAGAAGTGGGACAGAGAGAATGGGGACAGAGAGAAGGGGGTCAGAGAGAGAGGGTCAGAGAGAGGGGGACAGAGAGAGGGGACAGAGAGAGAGGACAGAAAGAGAGAAGAGGGACATAGAGAGGGGGACAGAGAGAAGGGGGACAGAGAGAAGGGGGACAGAGAGAGAGGGACAGAGAGAGGGGGCACAGA
This sequence comes from Chiloscyllium punctatum, assembly GCF_047496795.1. Lineage (NCBI taxonomy): Eukaryota > Metazoa > Chordata > Chondrichthyes > Orectolobiformes > Hemiscylliidae > Chiloscyllium > Chiloscyllium punctatum. Next base: position 43,984,677 of record NC_092767.1, read on the forward strand.
GAGAGGGGACAGAGAGAGGGGACAGAGAGAGAGGGGGACAGAGAGAGTGGGACAGAGAGAGAGGGTGACAGAGAGAGAAGGGGACAGAGAGAGGGGGAACAGAGAGAGGGGGGCAGAGGGAGTGGGGACAAAGAGATGGTGACAGAGAGGGGGCAGAGAGAGGGGGAGAGAGGGTGGGGGGACAGCGAGAGGGGGATAGAGAGCGGGGACAGAGAGATGGGGATCAGAGAGCGGGGATCGAGAGAGAGGAGACAGAGAGAGAGGACAGAGGGAGGGGGGCAGAGAGACTGTGACAGAGTGGGGACAGAGAGCAGGGGAGAGGGTGGGAACAGAGAGAGGGTAGCGACAGAGAGAGGGGGACAGAGAGACGGGGACAGAGTGACAGTGACGGGGGGACAGAGAGAGGGGGGACAGAGAGGGGGACAGTGAGAGGGGGACAGAGAGAGGCGGAGATAAAGGGGGTCAGAGGGAGGGGGGACAGAGAGAGGGGTACAGAGTGGGGGACAGAGAGTGGGAGAGAGCGGGCTACAGAGAGAGAGGGCCAAAGAGAGGGGGACAGAGAGAGGGGGACAGGGAGAGGGGGGCAGAGATTGGGGGGACAGAGAGAGGGGGGACAGAGAGAGGGGGAGAGAGAAAGGGGGACAGAGAGAGGGGACAGAGAGAGGGGGACATAGAGGGGGACAGAGAAAGAGGGCGACAGAGAGAGCTGGTCAGAGGGAGTGGGGACAGAGATTGGGGACAGACGGTGGGGGACAGAGAGAGAGTGGGACAGAGAGAGAGGGGTACAGAGAGAGGGGGGACAGAGAGAAGGGTAGGACAGAGAGAGGAGGGGACCGAGGGAGGGGGGACATAGAGAAGGGAAACAGAGAGAGAGAGGGACAGAGGGGGAGGGGGACAGAGAGAGGAGGGATGTCAGAGAGGGGGTGGCAGAGAGGATGGACAGATAGAGGCAGAACAGAGAGGGGGACAGAGAGAGGGGGAACAAATAGTGGGGGGGGGGACAGAGAGAGAGAGGGGGACTGAGAGACAGTGACAGAGAGGGGTCAGAGAGAGGGTGGACAGAGAGACGTGGACAAAGGGAGGGGGACAGAGAGACGGTGACAGAGAGGGGGCAGAGAGAGGGCGACAGAGAGGGGCAGAGAGAGGGTGAGAGAGAGAGAGGGGGACAGAGAAAGGGGGAACAGAGAGAGGGGTGATAGAGAGAGCGGGAGAGAGAAAGAGGTGACAGAGAGAGGGGAGACAGAGAGAGGGGGACAGAGCGAGGGGTGACTGAGAGGTGGTAGAGAGGGGGGGACAGAGAGAGGGGGGACTGAGAGAGTGGGGACAGAGAGAGTGGGGCAGAGAGAGGGGGAGATAGAGGGGGACAGAGAGAGTGGGACAGAAAGAGAGGAGACAGAGAGGGTGGACAGATAGAGGTGGGACAGAGGGGGGAACAGAGAGAGGAGGGCAGAGAGAGGGTGACAGAGAGAGAGTACAGAGAGTGCGGGACAGAGAGAGGCGGGCAGAGAGTGGGGCAGATAGAGGGGGCAGAGAGAGCGGAGACAGAGAGGGGGACAGAGTGAGGGGGACAGAGAGAGGGGGACAGGAAGAGGGGAGACAGAGAGGGGGTCAGAGAGAGGGGGACAGAGAGAGAGGGGGATAGAGAGAGGGGGAGATAGAGGCGGACGGAGAGAGGGAGACAGAGAGTGGGGGACAGAGAGAAGGGTACAGAGTGGGGTGAGAGAGGGGTTAACAGAGTGGGTGGATGGAGAGAGTGGGGGACAGAGAGAGAGGGGGACAGAGAGAGTGGGCAACAGAGAGAGAGGAGGCAGAGACAGAGGATGACAGAGAGGGGGTGCTGAGACCGGGGGGGGAGAGAGGGGACAGAGGGAGGGGAACAGAAAGAGGGCGACAGAGAGGGGGCAGAGAGCGTGGGGCGGGGGAGAGAGAGAGGGGTTTGGGAGAGAGTGGGGGTCAGAGACAGGGTGACAGAGAGAGGGGGACAGAGAGTGGGGGAGATAGAGTGTGTCAGAAAGAGAGGGACAGAGAGAGATGGGGACAGAGAGAGAGGGGGGCAGAGAGAGGGGGAGATAGAGGGTGTCAGAGAGAGAGGGACAGAGAGAGAGGGGGACAGAGAGAGAAGGGGGCAGAGAGAGGGGGACAGAGAGTGGGGCACAGAGAGAGGGGTACAGAGAGTGGGGGGAAATAGATTGGGACAGAGAGAGAGGGGAAAGAGAGAGAGGTGCAGAGAGAGATGGGGCAGAGAGAGTGGGAGAGAGTGAGGGGGTCAGGGGTCCCAGAGAGAGGGGGTAGAGAGAAGGGGGAACAGAGAGTGGGGGAAAGAGGGAGGTGGTGGGAGGGAGAGGGAGGCAGAGAGAGGGCGACAGAGAGAAGTGCACAGAGAGTGGGGGAGATAGAGGGGGTCAGAGAGAGGGGGACAGTGAGAAGGGGAGATAGAGGGGAAAGATGAGAGGGGGACAGAGAGAGGGGGAGATAGAGGGGGACAGAGAGAGGGGAGACAGAGAGCGCGGTACAGAGTGCGGTCAGAGAGGGGTTCAGAGAGTAGGTGGATGAAGAGAGTGGGGGACAGAGAGAGAGGGGGACAGAGAGAGTGAGGGACAAAGAGAGAGGGGGCAGAGAAACGGTGACAGAGAGGGGGCGCAGAGACCGGGGGTGAGAGAGAGGGGACGGGGGGGGGGACAGAGAGAGAGAAACAGAGTGAGGGGGCAGAGAGAGAGGGGGACAAATAGAGTGCAACAGAGTGACGGTGAGATTGAGGGAGACAGAGAGGCGGGGGACAGAGAGACGAGGGGACAGAGAGAGGTTGGACAGAGAGAGAGGACAGAGAGTGGTGGAGATAGAGGAGGTCAGAGAGAGGGGGGCAGAAAGAGGAGGACAGAGAGACAGGGGGACAGAGAGAGATGGGGGCAGAGATAGGAGGGACAGAGAGAGAGGTGGCTCAGAGCGGGGGAGAGAGAGGGGGCAGAAAGAGGGTGTCAGAGAGAGGGGGGACGGGTGGGACAGAGAGAGGAGGACAGAGGGAGGGGGACAGAGAGACAGTGACAGGGAGGTGGCATAGAGAGGGCGACAGAGAGTGGGCAGAGAGAGGGCGAGAGAGAGGGGGGACAGAGAGAGGGGGACAGAGAGAGAGGGGGCAGAGTAAGAGGGGCAGAGTGAGAGAGGCAGAGTGAGAGGGGGTTAGAGAGAGGGTGACAGAGAGATGGGGACAGAGAGAGGGAGGACAGAGAGCGGGGGATAAGAGAGAGGGGTGACAGAGAGAGAGGACAAAGAGTGGGGGAGATAGAGGGAGTCAGAGAGGGGGAACAGAGAGGGGGGCCAGAGAAAGGGGGTAAAGAGAGGGGGGTAACAGAGAGGGGGGACAGGGGGGGGGGACAGAGAGGGGGCACAGAGAGAGGAGTTTTGGACAGAGTGGGGGTCAGAGAAAGGGCGACAGAGAGAGGGGGACAGACAGTGGGGGAGATAGATTGGGTCAGAGAGAGGGGGGACAGACAGAAGGGGACAGAGAGAGGGTGACGAGAGAGAGGGGACAGAGAGAGGGGGACAGAGAAAGGGGGACAGAGAGTGAGGGATAGAGAGAGAGGGGGTCAGACAGAGAGGGGATCAGAGAGAGAGGGGGACAGAGACAGAGGGGATCAGAGAGAGAGGGGGACAGAGACAGAGGGGGACAGAGAGATGGGGAGACAGGGGGGCAGAGAGGGGGGGCAGAGAGAGAGAGGGGGACAGAGAGAGAGGGGGAACAGAAAGAGAGGGGGACCGAGTGAGAGGGGCAGAGTAAGATGGGGCAGAGTGTGGGGGACACAGAGAGGGACAGAGAGAGAGGGGGGCAGAAAGAGGCGTCAGAGAGAGGGGAACAGAGAGAGAGGAGGACAGAGAGAGAGGGGGGCACAGAGAGAGGGCGACAGAGAGAGGGGACAGAGAGAGAATGGGGAAGAGAGTGAGGGGGACCGAGAGAGAGGGGAAGAGAGTGATGGGGGCAGACAGAGGGGGACAGAGTGAGTGGGCAGAGAGAAGGGGGGCAGAGAGCTGGCGACAGAGAGTGGGGCACAGAGAGTGGGGGAGACTGAGGGGGTCAGATTGAGGGGGGCAGAGAGAGGGGTACAGAGTAGGGGAGAGAGACAGGGGGACTGAGAGAGGGGAAACAGAGAGCGGGACAGAGAGAGGGGCCAGAGAGAGAGAGGGGGACAGAGAAAGAGGGGGAGAGAGAGAGAGGGGGACAGAGAGAGAGGGGGACAGAGAGAGAGGCGGGTGGGAGAGAGGGGGTCAGAGAGAGGCGGGTGGGAGAGAGAGGGGGAGAGAGGGGGGGAACAGAGAGAGGGGGACAAAGGGGAGGATAGAGAGAGGCGGTTTGGAGAGAGAGGGGGATAGAGAGAGGGGATAAAAATAGGGTGACTGACCGAGGGGTACAGAGAGTGGGGGTCAGAGACAGGGCGACAGAGAGAGGGCGACAGAGAGCGAGGGACAGAGAGAGGACGACAGACAGCGGGGAACAGAGAGTGAGAGAGATAGAGGGGTTCAGAGAGAGAGGGACAGAGAGAGAGGGTGACAGAGCGAGGGCGTTATAGAGGGGGACAGAGAGGGGGACAGAGAGAGGGGGACAGAGGTTGGGGGACAGAGAGTGGGTGACAGAGGGAGGGATACAGAGTGGGGGACAGAGAGGGAGTCAGAGAGAGGGGGAAAGAGGGAGGAGGACAGAGACAGAGGGGGGACAGAGAGAGAGGGGGTTCAGAGAGAGAGGGGGACAGAGAGAGGGGGTGACAGAGAGATGGTGACAGAGAGAGGGTGACAGAGAGTCAGCGGGACAGAGAGGGGGGCAGAGACATGGGGGGCAGATAGAGCGGGGGGCCGAGAGAGCGAGGGAGAGAGAGAGTGGGGGAGAGGGGGATGGAGCGCGGGGGAATAGAGAGGGGGACAGAGAGAGGGGTACAGAGTGGGGTAAAGAGAGGGAATCAGAGAGGAGGAGACAGAGAGAGGAGGACAGAGAGGGTGGACAGAGAGAGGGTCGACAGAGAGAGGGTGACAGAGAGTGAACGGGACAGAGAGAGAGGGGTGCAGAGAGAGGGGGGTAGAGAGCGCGGGGTGCAGATAGAGAGGGGGACAGAGCGAGAGGTGGAGAGGGGGGACAGAGAGAGGGGGAACAGAGAGAGGGCGACAGAAGAGGGGGACAGAGAGAGGGGTACAGAGTGGGGTAAAGAGAGGGAGTCAGAGAGAGGGTGACAGAGAGAGGCAGGGACAGAGAGAGAGGAGGTCAGAGAGAGAGGGTGTCAGAGAGAGAGGGGACAGAGAGAGAGCGACAGAGAGAGATGGGGACAGAGAGAGGGGGACAGAGAGAGAGGGGGACAGAGAGAGAGTCGACAGAGTTTGGGGGGAGATAGAAGGGGACAGAGAGAGAGGGGGACAGAGAGGGGGGACAGAGACAGGGGGACAGATGGAGGGGGACAAAGAGAAGGGAAAAGGGAGAGGGGGACAGAGAGAGAGGGGGACAGAGAGAGAGTCGACAGAGTTTGGGGGAGATAGAAGGGGACAGAGAGAGAGGGGGACAGAGAGGGGGGACAGAGACAGGGGGACAGATGGAGGGGGACAAAGAGAAGGGAAAACGGAGAGGGGGACAGATAGAGGGGGACAGAGAGAGAAGGGCACAGAGAGTGGGGGAGTTAGCGGGAGTCAGAGAAATGGAGACAGAGAGAGGGGGATATAGAGGGGGACAGAGAGAGAGGGGGGCAGAGAGAGGGGGACAGAGAGAGGGGGCAGAGAGAGGGGGACAGAGAGAGAGGCGTGTGTGGGAAAGAGAGTGGGTTCAAGAGAGGCGGGTGGGAGAGAGAGGGGGACAGAGATAGGGCGAACAGAGAGAGCCAGACAGAGAGACGGAGGGATAGAGAGAGAGGGGGACAAAAGGAGGGATAGAGAGGCGGGTGGAAGAGAGAGTGGGACAGTGAGAGGGCTACAGAGAGAGGGGGGAGATAGAGGTAGTCAAAGGGAGGGGGACAGAGAGAGGGGGACAGAGAGAAGGGGACAGAGAGAGAGGGGGACAGAGAGAGGGGGACAGAGAGAGAGGCGGGTGGGAGAGAGAGGGGGTCCGAGAGAGGCGGGTGGGAGAGAGAGGGGGACAAGAGATAGGGCGAACAGAGAGAGCCAGACAGAGAGACGGAGGGATAGAGAGAGAGGGGGACAAAAGGAGGGATAGAGAGGCGTGTGGGAGAGAGAGTGGGACAGTGAGAGGGCTACAGAGAGAGGGGGAGATAGAGGTAGTCAAAGGGAGGGGGACAGAGAGAGGGGGACAGAGAGAGGGGGACAGAGAGAGAGGGGGACAGAGAGAGGGGGACAGAGAGAGAGGCGGGTGGGAGAGAGAGGGGGTCCGAGAGAGGCGGGTGGAATAGAGAGGGGGACAAGAGATAGGGCGAACAGAGAGAGCCAGACAGAGAGACGGAGGGATAGAGAGAGGGGGACAAAAGAAGGAATAGTGAGGCGTGTGGGAGAGAGAGTGGGACAGTGAGAGGGGGACAGAGAGAGTGGGAGATCGAGGTAGTCAAAGGGAGGGGGACAGAGAGAGGGGCACAGAGAGTGAGGGAGATAGAGGGGGTGAGAGAGAAGGGGACAGAGAGAGGGGTACACACTGTGGGAGAGATAGAGGGGGGACAGGGAGAGGGGGACAAAAAGGGGGGAGTTAGAGGGCGGCAGAGAGAGAGGGGACAGAGAGAGAGGGGGACAGAGAGAGAGGGGACAGAGAGAGGGGGACAGAGAGAGGGGGAAAGAGAGGAGGGGATGGAGAGAGTGGGGGACAGAGAGTGAGGGGTTCAGAGAGGGGGCAGAGAGAGACGGAGCAGAGAGAGGACGACAGAGAGGGGGGCAGAGAGCGGGTAAAAATAGAGAGGACAGAGAGAGGGGGACAGAGAGAGGGGGATGGACGGAGAGGGAGTGGACGGAGAGAGGAGGAATAAGAGAGGGGGTGACAGGACAAAGCGATGGGGACAGAGAGAGGATGGGGACAGAGAGAGAGAGGAAACAGAGAGAGTGGGGGCAGAGAGACGGGGACACAGAGAGAGGTGACAGAGAGGGGGCAGAGAGAGGGCGACAGAGAGAGGGGGACAGAGAGAGGGAGGACAGAGAGAGAGGTGGACAGAGAGAGACAGGTGGACAGAGAGAGTGTGGATAGAGAGAGGGGGACAGAGAGAGAGGGGGACAGAGACAAGGGGGACAGAGAGAGAGGTACAGAGAGAGGGGGACAGAGAGAGAGGGAGACAGAGAGAGGGGACAGACAGTGGGTGAGATAGATGGGGTCAGAGAGAGGGGATGGACAGAGAAGGGGAAAAGAGAGAAAGGGGACAAACAGTGGGGAAGATAGTTGGGATCATACAGAGGGGGGACAGAGACAGTGTGGACAGAGAGATGGGGCAGAGAGACAAGGGACAGAGAGAGGGGGACAGAGAGAGGGCGACTGAGAGAGGGCGACAGAGAGGGTGGACAGATAGAGGTGGGACAGAGAGGGGGGACAGAGACAGGGGGACAGAGAGACAGGGGGACAGAGAGGGATCAGAGAGAGGCGGGACAGAGAGAGTGGGACGGGGGAACAGAGAGAGGGGCAGACAGAGGGCGTTAGAGAGAGGAGGGACCAGAGAGACGGTGACAGAGAGGGTGGCAGAGAGTGTGTGACCGAGAGGGGGCAGAGAGAGGGCAAGAGAGAGGGGGGACAGAGAAAGAGGTGGACAGAGAGAGGGGTGACAGAGAGAGAGGAGATAGAGTGAGAGGGGACAGAGAGAGAGGGTAAAGAGAGTGGGCGAGATAGATGGAGACAGTGAGAGGGGGACATAGAGAGGGGCCAGAGAGAGGGGGACAGAGAGAGGGGGGCACAGAGAGAGGCGGGTGGGGAGAGAGTGGGGGTCAGAGAGAGGGCTACAGAGAGAGGGGGACAGACAGTGGGTTAGATAGATGGGGTCAGAGAGAGGGGGACAAAGAGATAGAGGGGGACAGAGAGAGGTGGGACAGAGAGAGGCGGGTCAGAGTGCGGGGGCAGAGAGATGGCGGACAGAGAGATATGGGGGCAGACAGAGGTGGACAGTGAGGGGGGGCAGAGAGAGAGGGGGCAGAGAGAGATGGGGCAGACAGAGTGGACAGAGTGGGGGGGCAGAGAGAGAGGGGGGCAGAGAGAGAGGGGGTCAGAGAGCGAGGGGAAGAGAGAGGGAGAGCAGAGAGAGGGTGACAGAGAGAGGGGCATAGAGAGTGGGGGAGTTCGAGGGGGTCAGAGAGCGGGGAAAGAGAGAGGGAGATATAGTGAGGGACAGCGAGAGAGGGGGTCAGAGAGCGAGGGGTCAGTGAGAGAGGGGGCAGAGAGATAGCGACAGAGAGAGAGAAGCGGGCAGAGAGTGTGGGACAGAGAGGGAGGAGGACAGAGAGAGAGTGTGGCAGTGAGAGGGCGACAGAGAGAGAGGGGGCAGAGAGACATGGCGCTAGAGAGAGAGGGGGCAGAAAGAGGGCGACAGAGAGAGGGGCACAGAGAGTGGGGGAGATAGAGTTTGTCAGAGAGAGGGGGACAGAGCGAGGGGGATATAGAGGGGACAGAGAGGGGGACAGAGAGTGGGGGGACAGAGAGTGGGGGACAGAGAGAGAGGTGGTCAGAGAGAGAGGGGGTCAGAGAGAGGGGGGACGGAGAGAGGGGGAGACAGAGAGACGGGGGTCAGAGAGAGGGTGACAGAGAGTGAGCGGGACAGAGAAAGAGGGGAGCAGAAAGAGGACGGGGGGTCAGAGAAAGCGGGGGGCAGAGAGAGAGGGGGGACAGAGAGAGAGCGGAGAAGTGGACAGAGAGAGGGGTACAGAGAGAGGGGTACAGAGTGAGGTAAAGGGAGAGAGTCAGAGAGAGGGGGACAGAGAGAGGACGACAGAGAGATAGGGACAGAGAGAGAGAGGGACAGAGAGAGAGGGGGTCAGAGAGAGAGGGTGTCAGAGAGATAGGGGACAGAGAGAGAAGGACTGAGAGAGAAGGGGACACAGAGAGAGGGGGGGGACAGAGAGAGAGGGGGACAGAGAGAGGGGGGGACAGAGAGAGAAGGACAGAGAGAGGGGGGACAGAGAGAGAGGGGGACAGAGAGAGGGGGACAGAGAGAGAGAGGGGGACAGAGAGAGGCGGACAGAGAGAGAGGCGGGTGGGAGAGAGAGGGGGTCCGAGAGAGGCGGGTGGAATAGAGAGGGGGACAAGAGATAGGGCGAACAGAGAGAGCCAGACAGAGAGACGGAGGGATAGAGAGAGAGGGGGACAAAAGGAGGGATAGAGAGGCGGGTGGGAGAGAGAGTGGGACAGTGAGAGGGCTACAGAGAGAGGGGGAGATAGAGGTAGTCAAAGGGAGGGGGACAGAGAGAGGGGGACAGAGAGAGAGCGGGAGAAGTGGGACAGAGAGAGGGGTACAGAGAGAGGGGTACACAGTGAGGTAAAGGGAGGGAGTCAGAGAGAGGGGGACAGAGAGAGGACGACAGAGAGATAGGGACAGAGAGAGAGAGGGACAGACAGAGGGGGGTCAGAGAGAGAGGGTGTCAGAGAGATAGGGGACAGAGAGAGAAGGACTGAGAGAGAAGGGGACACAGAGAGAGGGGGGGACAGAGAGAGAGGGGGACAGAGAAAGGGGGGACAGAGAGAGATGGACAGGTGAGAGGAGGACAGAGAGAAGGGAAAGAGAGAGGGGGACAGAGAGAGAGAGGGGGGCAGAGAGAGGGGGAAAGAGAGAGAGGTGGACTGAGAGAGGGCGACAGAGAGAAGGCGACAGAGAAAGGGGCACAGAGAGTTGGGGAGTTAGCGGGGGGTCAGAGAAATGGAGACAGTGAGAGGGGGATATAGAGGGGGACAGAGAGAGAGTGGGACAGAGAGTGGGGGATGGTGAGAGTGGAGGACAGAGAGGTAGTGGGTCAGAGAGAGAGGCAGGGTGAGTCGGAGCAGAGACAGGGCGACAGAGACGGGGCAGAGAGAGGGGGACAGAGAGAGAGGCGGTGGGAGAGACAGGGGGACAGAGAGAGTGGCAGAGAGAGTCGGAGCAGAGACAGGGCGACAGAGAGGTGGCAGGGAGAGGGTGACAGAGAGAGAGCGGGAACAGAGAGAGGGGGACAGAGAGAGAGGTGGGTGGGAGAGAGAGGGGTTCCGAGAGAGGCGGGTGTGTGCGAGAGGGGGACAGAGATTGGGCGAACAGAGAGAGCCAGACAGAGAGACGGAGGGATAGAGAGAGAGGCGGACAAAAGGAGGAATAGAGAGGCGGGTGGGAGAGAGAGTGGGACAGTGAGAGGGGGACAGAGAGAGGGGGAGATAGAGGTAGTCAAAGGGAGACAGAGAGAGAGAGGGGGATAGCGAGAGGGGTCAAGAGAGGGGGATGAACGGAGAGGGAGTGGTCTGAGAGGGGAGGGATAGACAGGGGGCACAGAAAGAGATGGGGACAGAGAGAGCATGGGGAAAGAGAGAGAGGAAAGAAAGAGAGTGGGGACAGAGAGACGGGGACACAGAGAGAGGTGACAGAGGGGGGCAGAGAGAGGGGGACAGAGAGAGAGGGGGACAGAGATACGGTGACAGAGCGGGGTCAGAGAGAGGCAGGACAGATAGAGTGGGACTGGGCGACAGAAGAGGGGGACAGAGAGAGGGGTACAGGAGTGGGTAAAGAGAGGGAGTCAGAGAGGGTGACAGAGAGAGGCAGGGACAGAGAGAGAGGAGGTCAGAGAGAGAGGGTGTAAGAGAGAGAGGGGACAGAGAGAGAGCGACAGAGAGAGATGGGGACAGAGAGAGGAGGACAGAGAGAGAGGGGGACAGAGAGTGAGTCGACAGAGTTTGGGGGAGATAGAAGGGGGACAGAGAGAGAGGGGGACAGAGAGGGGGGACAGAGACAGGGAGACAGATGGAGGGGGACAAAGAGAAGGGAAAAAGGGAGAGGGGGACAGAGAGAGGGGGGGGGCAGAGCGAGGGTGTGAAAGAGAGAGAGGGGGACAGATAGAGGGGGACGGAGAGAAGGGCACAGAGAGTGGGGGGAGTTAGCGGGAGTCAGAGAAATGGAGACAGAGAGAGGGGGATATAGAGGGGGACAGAGAGGAGAGGGGGGCAGAGAGAGGGGGACAGAGAGAGGGGGCAGAGAGAGGGGGACAGAGAGAGAGGCGTGTGTGGGAGAGAGAGTGGGTTCAAGAGAGGCGGGTGGGAGAGAGAGGGGGACAGAGATAGGGCGAACAGAGAGAGCCAGACAGAGAGACGGAGGGAGAGAGAGAGAGGGGGACAAAAGGAGGGATAGAGAGGCGGGTGCGAGAGAGAGTGGGACAGTGAGAGGGGCTACAGAGAGAGGGGGAGATAGAGGTAGTCAAAGGGAGGGGTACAGAGAGAGGGGGGACAGAGAGAGGGGGACAGAGAGAGAGGGGGACAGAGAGAGGGGGCAGAGAGAGAGGCGGGTGGGAGAGAGAGGGGGTCCGAGAGAGGCGGGTGGAATAGAGAGGGGGACAAGAGATAGGGCGAACAGAGAGAGCCAGACAGAGAGACGGAGGGATAGAGAGAGGGGGGACAAAAGGAGGAATAGAGAGGCGGGTGGGAGAGAGAGTGGGACAGTGAGAGGGGGACAGGAGAGAGGGGGGAGATAGAGGTAGTGAAAGGGAGGGGGACAGAGAGAGGGGCACAGAGAGTGAGGGAGATAGAGGGGGTGAGAGAGAAGGGGACAGAGAGAGGGGGTACACACTGTGGGAGAGATAGAGGGGGACAGGGAGAGGGGGACAAAAAGGGGGGAGTTAGAGGGGGGCAGAGAGAGAGGGGACAGAGAGAGAGGGGGACAGAGAGAGGGGGACAGAGAGAGGGGGAAAGAGAGGAGGGGATGGAGAGAGTGGGGGACAGAGAGTGAGGGGTTCAGAGAGGGGGCAGAGAGAGACGGAGCAGAGAGAGGATGACAGAGAGGGGGGCAGAGAGCGGGTGAAAAATAGAGAGGACAGAGAGAGAGGGGGCAGAGAGAGGGGGATGGACGGAGAGGGGAGTGGACGAGAGAGGAGGAATAGAGAGGGGGACAGAAAGCAATGGGGACAGAGAGAGCATGGGGACAGAGAGAGAGAGGAAACAGAGAGAGTGGGGGCAGAGAGACGGGGACACAGAGAGAGGTGACAGAGAGGGGGGCAGAGAGAGGGCGACAGAGAGAGGGGGACAGAGGAGAGGGAGGACAGAGAGAGAGGTGGACAGAGAGACAGGTGGACAGAGAGAGTGGGGATAGAGAGAGGGGGACAGAGACAAGGGGGACAGAGAGAGAGGTACAGAGAGAGGGGACAGAGAGAGAGGGAGACAGAGAGAGGGGACAGACAGTGGGTAAGATAGATGGGGTCAGAGAGAGGGGATGGACAGAGAAGGGGAAAAGAGAGAAAGGGGACAAACAGTGGGGGAGATAGTTGGGATCATACAGAGGGGGGACAGAGACAGGGTGGACAGAGAGATGGGGCAGAGAGACAAGGGACAGAGAGAGGGGGACAGAGAGAGGGCGACTGAGAGAGGGCGACAGAGAGGGTGGACAGATAGAGGTGGGACAGAGAGGGGGGACAGAGACAGGGGGACAGAGAGACAGGGGGACAGAGAGGGATCAGAGAGAGGCGGGAGAGAGAGAGTGGGACGGGGGAACAGAGAGAGGGGCAGACAGAGGGCGTTAGAGAGAGGAGGGACAGAGAGACGGTGACAGAGAGGTGGCAGAGAGCGTGTGACCGAGAGGGGGCAGAGAGAGGGCAAGAGAGAGGGGGGACAGAGAGAGAGGGAACACAGAGGGGGGCAGAGAGCGAGGGGAACAGAGAGAGCGGGGGACAGAGAGAGACGGGGAGAGAGAGAGGGGGACAGAGAGAGAGGGGGACAGAGAAAGAGGTGGACAGAGAGAGGGGTGACCAGAGAGAGAGGAGATACAGAGAGAGGGGACAGAGAGAGAGGGGACAGAGAGTGGGCGAGATAGATGGAGACAGTGAGAGGGGGGACATAGAGAGGGGCCAGAGAGAGGGAGGACAGAGAGAGGGGGCACAGAGAGAGGCGGGTGGGAGAGAGTGGGGGTCAGAGAGAGGGCTACAGAGAGAGGGGGACAGACAGTGGGTTAGATAGATGGGGTCAGAGAGAGGGGACAAAGAGATAGAGGGGGCACAGAGAGAGGCGGGTGGGAGATAGAGGTAGTCAAAGGGAGGGGGACAGAGAGAGGGGGACAGAGAGAGGGGGACAGAGAGAGAGGGGGGACAGAGAGAGGGGTACAGAGTGGGGTAAAGAGAGGGAGTCAGAGAGGGTGACAGAGAGAGGCAGGGACAGAGAGAGAGGAGGTCAGAGAGAGAGGGTGTAAGAGAGAGAGGGCGGACAGAGAGAGAGCGACAGAGAGAGATGGGGACAGAGAGAGGGGGACAGAGAGAGAGGGGGGACAGAGAGTGAGTCGACAGAGTTTGGGGGAGATAGAAGGGGACAGAGAGAGAGGGGGGACAGAGAGGGGGGACAGAGACAGGGGGACAGATGGAGGGGGACAAAGAGAAGGGAAAAGGGAGAGGGGGGACAGAGAGAGGGGGGGGCAGAGCGAGGGTGAAAGAGAGAGAGGGGGACAGATAGAGGGGGACGGAGAGAAGGGCACAGAGAGTGGGGGAGTTAGCGGGAGTCAGAGAAATGGAGACAGAGAGAGGGGGATATAGAGGGGGACAGAGAGAGAGGGGGGGCAGAGAGAGGGGGGACAGAGAGAGGGGGCAGAGAGAGGGGGGACAGAGAGAGAGGCGTGTGTGGGAGAGAGAGTGGGTTCAAGAGAGGCGGGTGGGAGAGGAGAGGGGGGACAGAGATAGGGCGAACAGAGAGAGCCAGACAGAGAGACGGAGGGAGAGAGAGAGAGGGGGACAAAAGGAGGGATAGAGAGGCGGGTGCGAGAGAGAGTGGGACAGTGAGAGGGCTACAGAGAGAGGGGGAGATAGAGGTAGTCAAAGGGAGGGGTACAGAGAGAGGGGGGACAGAGAGAGGGGGACAGAGAGAGAGGGGGACAGAGAGAGGGGGCAGAGAGAGAGGCGGGTGGGAGAGAGAGGGGGGTCCGAGAGAGGCGGGTGGAATAGAGAGGGGGACAAGAGATAGGGCGAACAGAGAGAGCCAGACAGAGAGACGGAGGGATAGAGAGAGGGGGGACAAAAGGAGGAATAGAGAGGCGGGTGGGAGAGAGAGTGGGACAGTGAGAGGGGGACAGAGAGAGGGGGAGATAGAGGTAGTGAAAGGGAGGGGGACAGAGAGAGGGGCACAGAGAGTGAGGGAGATAGAGGGGGTGAGAGAGAAGGGGACAGAGAGAGGGGTACACACTGTGGGAGAGATAGAGGGGGGACAGGGAGAGGGGGACAAAAAGGGG